>NC_067402.1:285780107-286410107 GCF_016432865.1 Antechinus flavipes
AGGGGTGGGGCACGGGACAAGTAATTCCCCAAATCCTTCCAGTTTCTTAAAAATAAGACCGAATTAGCGTTCACAAATAAACTTCTTCCCTCTCATCTGGGAAACCAGATCAGGAGAGCCCCCAAATTACTTCTCCATTCATTCGGAGCAGGAAGAGACCACACATCCTTCCCTGCTTCCCTTCTCTAACGGGGTGGGGTGCAGAAGCTGGGTTCCTTTACCTTTTTCTTTCAAGGTCATCCCTTTCTTGATGAATTTCCTCCTCCTTTACTTAATACCCTTCTCCTTGATGGGGCTGATTCATGGCGTAGATTGGGACCAAGGAGGATGGGGGAAACTTCCTGAAAACTTTGCTGGGGAGGATATCCTTCTCTGCTTAGTGAGATGAGGGCAGCTCTGGGACAGTGAAGAAGAAAGCAGGACAATGGGGATATGGGGAAGGTGAAGGAATAGCTACTCTATTTAGGTGTGGTCTATTTCCTGCCCTAGGAATTTCCCCCTTCAGATGGACTCTTTGGAAACCAAGGGGATGACTCTCATCCAGACCAAAATATGGTCGCCAGCCTCTGTCCTCAATATCATTTCATTCTGAAGCTATTTTTCTATTCTTCTCTCAATCTCCCCACCACACTACTCCACTTCCATCCCCTGTGGGACAGATTTTTTTTTTTGGGGGGGGGGGTTGGACGTGGGGGAAAAGACAGCCTTCCCTTCCCTCTTCACCCTTGCCCAAGTGTCAGGATACATTTGATGTCAACCTAAAATGGTATTGGGATAGAAAAATTGGGAAAATATGGATTCCAGTTCTGATTCTATTACTCAAAGCTCCCAGTGAATTGGAAAAGGTCATTTCTTGCTTCTTTAATTCTCAGTTCTTGATGTATAAAATGAGGAATGGACTGCATCAATCATCTAGGCTACTTCTTCATTTAACAGATGGAGAAACTGAGGCCCAGAAACATGAAAGGGCCAGGTTTCAGAACTGGGATGACTCCCATTTCAGTAACTAGCCTGGGGAGACAATGGTTTTCGAGAACCTTCCTAAAGGGTGGTCCCACTTTGATTGGAAGCTCTTTGCCCCCTCAACCCCAGCCAGCCCTAACCTTGCTGTGCTTGGTCTCTTCAGGGAATGGTTGCCACTAACTTGGAACTCCAACCTGGATCTTGTGTAAAAATAGTGGGAGATATACCGCCTGATGCCAAGTGGTAAGTGGCAGATGGGAAGTCTGAGACTAGGTAATGAAGTCCTAAAGTGGGTCCCTGAACTCTGTCTAGCTCTGTCACCCTCCTCCCCCTCTGCAGGAGCTAGGTAGGCAGGAGGTGTGGTTTGGCCAGTCTAGAAGCTGCAGTGGACTTGTGCTTGGGTGGGACTTTGAGGGCTGCCGTAGGAAAGGGTGGGGCAATACAGAAAGCAGCATCTTCTAGAATAAATCACTTCCTGCCAAGTCCTTGCAGGGCCCTGGGTTCCTTCTTTCCAGTCCCTCTCCCCAGCCATTGAGAAGTTAAGCAATATAATGCTGTGAATTACAAAGATGATTTGAAGGGTATTTGGAGTTGCACCATCTTGGGATCAAGAAGATTCCTGATTCTGACTAAGAATCCCCCATAAGTTTTCTTCTTTTGAAGGGGAGAAGTCTACTGCTTAGCAAGAGCTTCTGAAAAGCTGACTCAAACCTAGGGACATGGGCGATATTACCCAGGGACATGGGCGATGTTACCCAGGGACATGGGCGATATTACCCAGGGACATGGGCAATGTTACCCAGGAACATGGGCGATATTACCCAGGGATATGGGTGATATTACCCAGAGACATGGGCGGTATTACCCAGGGACCTGCTCATTCCTTTTATGAATTGTGATGAATTTATCTTGAGATAAATAAGGCAAGATGCTCACCCTATAGAAATGGACAATTTAATTGGGATATGGAGAGAGATCTATATGAATAATCATTAATAATTCATTTAGCAGGTTTTTTAAAAAGGTTTGCAAAGTCTTTTCCTTATAACTCTTAGAGTGATCATCTATCACAGAATATCTGAGCTTGGAGGGGCCTTGGAAGATATCTCATACAACCTTTTTTTTTTTTTTTTTTTTTGGGGGGGGGGGATGAAAGCAAACTGAGCCTCAGGAAGAAGTGACTTATTCAAGGTGACACAGAGAATGAGTCAGTAGCTTAGCTGATTTGTCCTCTACACCACTCATTTTCACTGGCTCCCAGCCCACTCTGCTGCCACATAACCTCAGCAGACACCAGATGATGATGCTATGACAGCAGCTTATATTGAATACTGTAGGAATTTAGAGGAGAGAAAGGTTCCTGGGAGCTGGGTAATCAAGGGAGGCTTCCTGGAAGAAGAGGGACTCAGAGCTCAAGCTTCACTAAAAAGAAGGAAAGCTGTTCCATCCAGAGAAGGTTTCTCTTCCACCCACCCTCCAACACACACACAATACAATCGGACAAACATTAAATAGATAGAAGAGTGCCTTGTTGTGTTTGAGGAGGGACTTCTGAGAACATTCCCCAGGGAAGTGCTGGTAAATATTTAGTAAAGAGCTTGTGAGGGGGGAGGGATGTTTACATTATTTTTACATTTTTTAGGTATTTTAATAGTATTTTATTTTTTTCAATAATATACAAAGATCGTTTTTGACATTCATTTTTATAAGATTGTGAGCTCCAAGACAATCTTTTACGTTTAATGTTCATTCTTATCATTTTTCTCCATCACTTTCTTAAATCCAGTCAATGAAAAAAACAATAAATTCAAATCCCGATTTGTAGTCTTTACCAGTTTTCAACATGTTAATACTCGTACCAGATTCAACCAAGGGTGAGAACGACATTATGCTTGACCCTTGTTTAGAAGCAACAAACTGGTTTTACCTCAGTTTACCTCAGTCCTCCAAGTGACGGGTTCTTGTCTCAGAATCAGGAAAATCTTTCTTAACAGAAACTCCCTCGTAGCTGGAATAAGTAGGCAGTGAGCTCCCTGTCTCTGGAGCTAGTATAATGTGTGCAATGGTGACTTGTTGGACAGGAAGGGCTCCTGCAGAATAGCTGTGGTCCTTTGGGTTCAGGTTGCCTGAAAGTCCCTTTGGAGTTCTTCTAGCTCAAGGATTCTCCGAATGGGGGTTTCCAAGGCTCTAGGTCCTGATGCTCCTGATGACAATGTGTTCTTGATTCACAGCTTTAGGTTCAACCTAGGCAAGGATGAACTTAACCTTGCCTTGCACTTCAATCCACGCTTCAACGCCTGTGATGATACCAACACTGTCGTCTGCAACTCCAGGCAGGAAGGCTCGTGGGGCGCAGAACAAAGGGAGAATAACTTCCCCTTTCTGCCGGGAACCACGGCGGAGGTGAGACCCAGAATCAGAGCAGGGAATGTTCCACCTGGAAAGGCTCCAAGAGATGATGTCATCAACCCCTTGTGTTAGACAGAAGAGCCTTGAAAACAGGCTCCGATGAGGAAAAGATGAAAAGCTAGAGGAGAGAAAGGGGCCAATAGGTCTTCACAGGTCAGCGGCAAGAAGGACAGCATCCTTTAAGTTGGGGAGGGAAGGGTAAGAGGAAAGGAAGAGTATTGTGAGGGCTTATGGTCCCGACAGGACTAGAGAAATCACCAGGGTGATCCAAGGGACAAATGAGGATCCTTGGTTTAAAACTGGAACTTCCAGGGCAATCTATTCTGACACTCTCATTTTAAAGAAGGGGAAACTGAGGCACAGAATTAAAAAAAATGAATTGTCCAGAGTCAGAGTATCATTTGGTAAATGTCTTGAAGTGGAATTTGAACCCGAACTCAGGGTTCTGTGTTCAGTTTCTTCCTCCTTCTCCCCATTTAGGTTTGCATGCTTTTTGAAACGGCTCAATTTACTGTGAAGCTGCCTGATGGCAATCAGATCACTTTCCCCAATCGGCTGAACCTAGAAACAATCAACTTTTTGCAAGTCAATGGTGACTTCAAGCTCAAATCAGTGACCTTCGAATGAATCCTACAATCAAGTCAGCTTCAGACCCCATTCTTGACTCTTGGGGCTCTCTAATACTAATAAAAGTGCTGATGATGATAACAGTTGACATTGTCTGCTCTTATGGTCTGGGGGGTAGAGGGCTTGGTTTGGAGTTGGGAAGGGTGGCTGAGCGATCCTGGAAATGTCCTTTCACTATGATGGCACTTTGATGAATCTCTAGGGCGGGGTTCTTCACCTGGGGTCCATGGGTAATTTTCAGATGGGAAAAAAAAATCATCTGTGTTATTACTAACTTTTGGTTTTCCTAGTATTACTATGCATTTAAAATATATTTAAAATATTATTCAAATTGTTATTACATTACTTCCCTTTTAAATGGATAAGGTCATACTGAATTTGGAACTCAATTTTAAAAATGAATGTTAAAAATACATTTTTAAAAACCTTCACAGAATGAAAAAAAAAAATAACATAAATACTATTGTATTGTTGTGAAAAGGAGTCCTTGGGCTTGCTCAAACCGTCAGGAGCTCAGACTAAACCTCCAATAAAGGTGACAAGCATTTAGGAGCTTCCACAATCCCTGATTAGCAATGGGGAAGGGATTTCTCAGAGTAGTAGCTGCAGGAGAACTTCTGTGTATTAGGGAGAGAGGGGACCAGACCACAACCACTGGACAAGCCCACCTGCTGGAAAACTGCTGAATCTAAATCAGTGAAGCCCCGTGCCCCAGGTAAGGAAGCTCAGAGAGGTCTGCAGGTCAGATGGGAGGAGAGTGGGAAGATATTCCCTGTTCTGGAATCATAGGAATTGGATTTGAATTTGACCTCTAACCCTCACTCTCTAGATGATTTTGAAGAAGCCTTTGGGCCTCAATTTTCTCAGGGATAAAATAAGAGCTTGGTATGCTCTATGGCCCGAGTCATTCCCCAGCCTCAGTTTCCTCCTCTGTAAAATGAGGAAATTGGACTGGAAGGCCTTCTCCGAGCCTCTGATCTCTGCTCTCCTCTCCTGAAATAAAATAAATTCCTTGAATGCCTCATACATTCATGTGTCAACACCCTGAACTCTGAGCCTCAGGCCTTTTACATGCTTTGACTCTTTAAAGCACCAGATCCCCGATTTAGGACCAAAATGGAGCTCACTGTCCTGCTCCAAGGAAGGAACACCCACCTAGCAAATGCCTGAATTGGAATTTTAATCCAGACCTTCCTGACTCCAAGCTCTGCAGCCTGTCCACTATGAATCAGAAAAGCTGCCTGTGGATCCCCCTTCCCAAACATTGTAGCTAGGTGGCCATAGACCCTTCACTCAACCTTTCTGGCCTTCAATTTCCTCATCACAAAGAGTATAATGGAACTTCCTGGCTATTTATTGAATTAAGATTATTATTTTTTTATTAACTTTTTATTGATAGAACCCATGCCAGGGTAATTTTTTTTTTTACAGCATTATCCCTTGCATTCACTTCTGTTCCGATTTTTCCCCTCCCTCCCTCCACCCCCTCCTCCAGATGGCAAGCAGTCCTTTACATGTTGAATAGGTTACAGTATATCCTAGATACAATATATGTGTGCAGAACTGAACAATATCAATAAAAAATGATGGAAGCTCAACAGTTTGGGGACAGAAAAATAGGAAAAATCTAAAATTGTTAACTAAGTTATTGGGAGTTACTGTCATCATGTTAAACCTAAAATTGGTCATTATCTATTTCTCATTATCTCATTATTTTGTAAGTCTTCCTTCTTAAAAGTATCGAGTCCCTATTCCTATGCTTATCTTACCTCTCTAGTTAATCTGGGGACAGACCTCATAGCAAAGACATTTTACTCAAATTCACAAAAACAACAAAATGTACCCCTCCCCTAAAACCTGGCACGCCCCCTCCAAAAACAGCAGTGGGAGGAGTAGAGGTACATAGATTACAACTAAAGATACATAAGATACAATTTGCACCATACCTCTGAGAATAGATCTTTAGTCTCTATTGCCTCATTTCTATTGTTCAGCTGATAACCTGACCTAAAACTCTTGAATCTCAGAAATGAAAGAAAACCACCAAGTTTGTATTTAGGTCAAGATTTTCACTAAAGTCTCCTAGCTCCAAGGCCGGGGGGGTTCCTTTCCCCTGTAATATTTTTTTCCACTTGTAATATTGCTTTCCACTGTAATATTCTGCCTCTAGTTATTCTTTTTTTTTTTTTTTTAGCTTGAAGTCTTTTATTTTTTTTAATAACTTTTTATTGACAGAACCCATGCCAGGGTAATTTTTTACAGCATTATCCCTTGCACTCGCTTCTGTTCTGAGTTTTTCCCTCCCTCCCTCCATCCCCTCCCCCAGATGGCAAGCAGTCCTTTACATGTTAAATAGGTTACAGTATATCCTAGATACAATATATATGTTTGCAGAACCGAACAGTTCTCTTGTTGCACAGGGAGAATTGAATTCAGAAGGTAGAAATAACCTGGGAAGAAAAACAAAAATGCAAGCAGTTTATATTCATTTCCCAGTGTTCTTTCTTTGGGTGGAGCTGCTTCTGTCCATCTTTGATCTGAATTAAGTCTCTTTATTGAAGAGATCCACTTCCATCAGAATATATCCTCAAACAGTATCGTTGTTGAGATATATAATGATCTCCTGGTTCTGCTCGTTTCACTTAGCATCAGTTCATCTAAGTCTCGCCAGTCCTCTCTGTATTCATCCTGCTGGTCATTCCTTACAGAACAATAATATTCCATAACATTCATATACCAAAATTTACTCAACCATTCTCCAATTGATGGGCATCCATTCATTTTCCAGCTTCTAGCCACTACAAACAGGGCTGCCACCAACATTTTGGCACATACAGGTCCCTTTCCTTTCTTTAGTATCTCTTTGGGGTATAAGTCCAGTAGAAACACTGCTGGATCAAAGGGTATGCACAGTTTGATAATTTTTTGAGCATAATTCCAAATTGTTCTCCAGAATGGCTGGATGTGTTCACAATTCCACCAACAATGTATCAGTGCCCCTGTTTTCCCACATCCCCTCCAACATTCCACATTATCTTTCCCTGTCATTCTAGCCAATCTGACAGGTGTGTAGTGGGATCTCAGAGTTGTCGAATTAAGATTATTATGATGAAGGTGATATAAAAAGAGCAAGGGGAGTTCTTATAATTGAGAGTCAGGAGAACTGGGTTTGAAATCCTGGCTCTGTCCTTTACTGCCTGTAGAGATCCTTCCCAGGGCAGCAATATTCTCTATAATACCTGAGATAAGCCATTGCTTGAGTATCATTAATGATGGGCATCTTGAAGCAGTTCCATCTCCAGGCAGCTTTGATTTTGAACAATTTTCTTATTTTGAGGCAGATCCAGTCTCCCCGTATATCCCACAGACAGTAATGACCAATTTTAGGTTTAACATGATAACTCCCAATAACTTAGTTAACAATTTTAGATTTTTCCTATTTTTTTGTCCCCAAATTGTTGAGCTTTGGAAGTTCTCAGGGAGGATTTCCATTCTCTTAAACATTTTTTCCTTTTGTTTTAGGGAGAAAGCAAAATAATTTTTAAAATTGAGATAGAACAGATTTTTAAATGGACTGAACTTTAGTTCATGGGATTCCCTAAAATTCTAATTAAATGTTCCAAAGTGAATTGCCTTGGTTATTTTTGAATTCACACAAACCATTTCTCTTTTGTGAGCCAGGAAAAGGTTAAGGTGCCTGTTTTTTACTCAAAAAACCCCTGAAGTCTGACTCTAGATAACTCAAAAGCAGGTTGTTTGTTGCCAGAGTTTTAAAAGTAGCAGTGAACTGCTTTTCTGTTTTCCTAAAGTTCTCAAACTCTTAACTCTTCTGTTAACAGAGTCCATACAATTTATGTATTCCTTTAGTGAGCTTTGATTAGAGTTCCTTTAAAACTGCTTTTCTGGGACAGCTAGGTGGTGTAGTGGATAGAGCACCACCCCTGCAGTCAGGAGGACCCGAGTTCAAATCTAGTCTCAGACACTTAACACTTCCTAGCTATGTGACTCTGGGCAAGTCACTTAACCCCAATTGCCTCAGCAAAAAAAAAATAAATAACTAAAGTTGCTTTTCCTATCATATCTCAAATAACAAATTTCACTGAACTATGTATATTATTTTTCTCTTCTTCCCACTCCTTTGTCCATGTATCCCTGCTGCAGTTGGGGAATGAGGGAAGAGGGAAGAAAGAAAAAGAGACTCTCCCAGGATCATCTACGTACTATTCTCCTAGTCCTGGGGAGGCCTTAATTTAGTTGAATTTGCTTAATTGAGTTTACACACACACAAATCATTTATCTCAACATTGGCATTGCATATTGCTCACATGTAAAAATCATATAAAGTTATCAAATATAAAACAATTGTATCTAATAAAGCACTTAATATTCATTGAACATTTGTTTATGCTAAGTACTTTTGTACAAAAATCATGTGATCTTCACAAAAACAGTCATTATTTCTGTTTACAAATCAGAAAATTGGGTAGAAATAAAAATAATTTGCCATAAATTACATAGCTAATACATTTTTGTAACTGAAATAGAGAATGGTGGGCTTACCAAAAGCACAGGCTTTCTCACCTCACCAGCCATGCTGGGTGCTGACAGGAGTGCACTCGGCTTCTTCCCAGGCAGTTGTTGGACAGAATCTGCTGAAGGCTGGGGAAACGTGCCACAATCTCCCTTTGATGGTAATTTCAGGTGCCTGGGCTCAGGGAATGCTAACTATAGAGTCTGACCCTTATTTCATCCCCACTTTCCAAGCTAGGTTGGGGAGGTATTTGGACAAGGTCCCCATGGCTGTTACTGCTTACTCCATTCTACAGGGGGGCAGAATTTGAGTTTCATTACTATTCTTCAGCCAGGAATTTTATTTTATTTTTTGGGGGGCTGAGGCAATTGGAGTTAAGTGACTTGCCCACGGTCACAGCCAGGAAGTGTTAAGTATCTGAGGTCTGATTTGAACTCAGGTCCTCCTGACTTCAGGGCTGATGCTCTATCTTGCGCCACCTAGCTGTCCCAACAATTTCTTTTCCTAATCTTATCTGAGATGAGAGGGGTTAGCAAGCAGGGGTCCTCAAACTACGGCCCGCGGGCCAGATGCAGCAGCTGAGGACGATTATCCCCTTCACCCAGGCTATGAAGTTTCTTTATTTAAAGGCCCACGAAACAAAATTTTTGTTTTTACTATAGTCCAGCCCTCCAACAGTCTGAGGGACAGTAAACTGGCTCCCTATTTTAAAAGTTTGAGGACCCCTGATTATAGAGGGATTTGGGCTAGTTAGCAATCTTTACAATTGATATGCACTCAGGACTCCAGGGAGTGGAGCAAGCTGAATGATCAGGACTGTGGAGAGGGTCCCTTAGTACTTTCTGCAGTGCTTTGCCAATGGAGAAGAAGGAGACTCCAGATAAGATAGAAGTCAAAGAAAGGTGAGCAAAAAGTTGCTATTTACCTAGTTGTTGGTGATGTTGATGGGTTTTTTTTCTGTCTAGGATGACTGATTGCTAAATTTCTTAATCATTTCTCGCAAAACCTTGAGAATCTGCTAAGATGTTGTTTTAGCAGTTAAATTTAACCCCAGAGCTGGAGTCCACAGGAAAAACTTTTTTCCCTTTTAAGGTGGGAGTCAAAGATGTTCAGAAAGCTTTCCAGACACCAAAATCTAACTCACAGAACAAACATGACACAGACATTCTGCACAAAGACACAGACACAGAATACAGACAAAAATGGCATGGAAGAGGACTGTCCCATCTTTGCCCAAAACTATAAACTTAAAAAATAAAAACAAGTACTGAGTTATTAATATGGTGCAAACACAAACCATTCTTTTTTAACTTTTAAATTGTTTTCTTTTTTAAAGCTTTTTATTTTTGCAACATATGTGTAATGGGCTGAGGCTTGAGTTGATACACTGAGGTCCCAAGCACGTGAGGCTAAATAGTAATTGGACCATACTCTATTAATATATATGCTTGGAGAAAGATTGGCCCCTGCCCACTCTTTGTGCAAGTCCTGATGTGTTGTATAGGAAAGTTTTTGGTGGGTGGAGGCAAGAGAGTGGAAAGGGAAGCAGAAGGAGAGACTGCTGGCTGGTGTCTTGACACAGCTGCTCGCATTGCTATCGTGATGGCCCTTCATCTCCAATCCCCCTCTGCTAGCTGGCTTCCTGTCGCAGCTGCCCATATTGCTACCACAATCCTTTTTCACCTCTTCACTTCAATAAAGATTGAAGATTTTCCCCTTAACCTGAATTCCTGACTCCGGCTGATTTTAAATAAGCGTGGTCATCACATTTGGCGCCCAAGCGTGGGAACCAAGGATCCTACTTTCACTGAAGAAGTCTCCAGTGACCAGAACTTAGGTGAGTATAATAGACTAAACCAGTAACCTTTTTTGGCTGAAATGGGACAGATCCTAGCTAAAGATTCTCCATCCCCCACCCCACCTCCCCACCCCCACCCCCACCCTGGAGTGGCGCTATAGAAAGCTTGGTTAAGCTGATAGAAGATCAAGGGCTACTTATAACTTGGGAACAGATAGCTAGACTTCTTGGTATATTAAAACGCACCTCCCCTTGGTTCTTAGAGGAAGAGCAAATCTCTCCAGATAATTGGGCATTAATTGGGCAATAGCTCTTCGCATATTACAACGAAAACGGTCCTCATTCAATTTCCATCGAGGCATTCTATTTATACAATATAATACAGTTAGCCTTAAGAAACCGTGTAAGTTCTAGAAGAAAAGGAAAAAACTCTAGGAATAGCCAAATGACCATATCCCCACAGGACATGGAGACTTAAGTGAGGCTCAAGGGTGTGGTGAATCTGAGGCAGCTTCAGTACCACCTAAGGAGCAAGTAATTGACTCCCCTCCATTAATTCCACCCTCCGGGATGGAGGGAGGAGGGGTAGTGGGGGTGGGGGGGCAGTGACAGCACCAGCACCTCCCCCCAGCATCCAGCCGCTCCTATGACTAGATTGCAAAAGGGACTTATTAAGGCCAAAGCGGAAGGGAGAAATGTACTAGAATTTCAACACCACATTTTTCTTGAAATTCAACAGTTTAATTCTTCAGGTCAAGAAAGTAGAAAATGCGCTCCTTTTGATATAGAAATCCTCAAAGACCTGAAAAAGGCTTGCACTCTTTATGGGGCTACATCAGCTTATGTTAAAATGCTATTACAGAATTTGGCTTTTGAAATCTTGACCCCTAATGACTGGAAATCTATAGCAAGGATATCCCTAGAACCTGGACAAAACTACTTGAGGCTTTCTGAATGTAGTGAGCTCTGTAGGATACAAGCCCAAGAAAATAATCAAAGTGGAGTTCATGCTGCAATCACCTGTGACCTACTAACAGGTGTAGGTTCCTATGCAGACGTCGCAGTACAGATTAATTATTCCATAGCAGCATATGAGCAAATTGCTGCTAATGCTATCAAAGCGTGGGCTTCTCTCCACAATAAAGATGACAAGGGTGGGACCTTCACAAAAATAACACAAGGGCCAAATGAACCCTTTGCTGACTTTGTGGGACTTTTGCAGACAGCTATCACAAGAAGAAATGGGGAAAATGCAGTAACAGACATTTTGATAAGGCAACTTGCTAAGGAAAATGCTAATGAGGTTTGCAGAAGAATTATACTAGGATTGCACAAGGATGCTCCTTTAGAGGAGCTTATAAGACGCTGTGCCACAGTGGACACAGATGCCTTTTATAGCCAGGCTATGATGCAGACTTCCCAAAATCCAAACATGGAGACAGGGTCCTTCTTGGCAAAGGAATTCTAGAGATACTTTCGGTGTGGAAAAGTGGACATTTGAGAGCTCATTGTAGCTATGGAGATAAAACGAGAAGACAAGGTGAGAGAATAAAACCCAAAACCCCATGTCCAAAATGTAACCCAGGCTTTCACTGGGCCTCTGAATGTAGATTAACTCAGAGAAATGAGAGGCAGGGCCCAGCTCCAAGGTATCAATCAAAAGATAGGTGGGGCATGATAGCAACTGAGGTTACACCCAGAGTCTTTAGAAATTCAGGACTCTAATGTCATCAACCAACAGAAAAGCAATCAGGATTACAGCTGGGGAGGTTACAGGCCTTTTAACACAACAGGGCAGTGTCCAGTGCAAACAGTTCCACTATTTTTAGATTATCGCAGGGTGATATAGAGAGATCCAGAAAGTAGTAAATAGAAGGGAATTAAATAGGTTAACTGCTTGGGAAAGAGGGTTTGCTTGTATTTTTACAGGAGGAGAAAGAATCAGATGGGTGCCAACGAGCCATATTCACCTTGTCCATCACAGAGAGACAGAGCAGACCCTTGAAACAAAGGAGAAGACCCAAGAAATATTGGGTGATTCTGTTGCTGATTGTGCTCACCATTGATGAAACTTTGGATCCCTTCTAGGAGTTTGTTTAGTTATCCAAATCCTAATAGGATTCTTTCTCGCAATACACTACACCTCTGATACACTCACCGCCTTCTCCTCCGTAGCCCACATCTGCCGAGACGTTAACTACGGATGGCTAATTCGCAACCTCCATGCTAACGGAGCTTCAATATTTTTCATATGCCTCTTTCTCCATGTAGGCCGAGGTATTTATTATGGATCATATCTCTACAAAGAAACATGAAATATTGGAGTTATTCTACTTTTAACCGTAATAGCAACAGCATTTGTAGGATATGTCCTCCTATGAGGCCAAATATCATTTTGAGGAGCCACTGTCATCACTAACCTTTTATCAGCTATCCCTTATATCGGAACCACTCTAGCCGAATGAATCTGAGGTGGTTTCGCAGTAGACAAAGCCACACTAACCCGATTTTTCGCATTCCACTTCATCCTCCCATTCATCGTTATAGCTATCGTTCACCTCCTTTTTCTGCACGAAACAGGATCCAACAACCCCTCAGGTATCAACCCTGACTCAGATAAAATCCCCTTCCACCCTTACTACACCATCAAAGACTAGTATTCCTATTCCTCATCCTCCTCCTATTAGCCCTATTCTCCCCCGACTCACTTGGAGACCCCGACAACTTTTCACCAGCTAATCCACTCAACACCCCACCACATATTAAACCAGAGTGATATTTCTTATTCGCCTATGCAATTCTCCGATCAATCCCAAACAAATTAGGAGGTGTCCTCGCCCTATTAGCCTCTATCCTAATTCTCCTAATTATCCCCCTACTACATACAGCCAACCAACGAAGCATAATATTTCGACCAGTTTCACAAACCTTATTCTGAATTCTCACCGCCAACTTAATTACACTCACATGAATCGGAGGACAACCCGTAGAGCAACCCTTCATTATAAACAGCGTGGCAGTTATGGCATTTAACTCATGGACATAGAAAATTGTTGGATTTCAAAACCCTCAGGAATCATTGGATTCTCTGAGACATGATAAGATTGTTGTAGAACTTGAAAACCCTCAGGAATCATTGGATTCTTTGAGACATAAGACTTGAAAGCCCTCAGGAATCATTGGATTTTCTGAGAAATGATAAGACTATTACAGGACTTCAAAATCTGCTGGAATCATTGGATTCCCTAACACATAAAAAGACTTTTGCAGGACTTCAAAAACTTGGGGGGGGATCATTGGATTTCCTGATATGTGAAGCAATGGACAATAGATTGGTTTTGGACTATCTCTTGGCTGCTGAAGAAGGCGTATGTGTGACTGCTGTTTACATACTCTCCTTCTAGGACTTCTGGCAATCTTTTACAACACCATGTTGATTTATATTGTTTGTTATACTGTTACTTGTGTGCACAATTCATGTTTGTTATACCACATCAAGCCTGCATTGACTGTGGGGAGAGTCATCACTAATAGCCTCTGTGTTATTGCTGTGTGCTTGTGTAATACCTCCCATGTTGATGGGTTTGTGCATACCTGTTTCTAATAAGACCCTTCAGCCCAGAGACCCTCTAGCAACCCCCACTTCCCTTTGGTGCTTTTCATCTCCCTTCCTGAGATGTCAGGGAGGGCGTGATTATCTCCTTTTTAGTGTTTTCACCTCCCTTCCTGAGAAGTCAGGGGGGTCGTGATCACCTCCTTTTTGGTGCTTTCACCTCCTTTCCTGAGAAGTCAGGGAGGGTGTGATCACCCCACTTTGGGGGCTCTGACCTCCCTGAGGAGTCAGGGATGGCATGACCACCTGTGTTCTAAAACAAAAGAAAGCAGGAGATGTAATGGGCTGAGGCTTGAGTTGATGCACTGAGGTCCCAAGCACGTGAGGCTAAATAATAATTGGACCATACTCTATTAATATATATGCTTGGAGAAAGACTGGCCCCCACCCACTCTTTGTGCAAGTCCTATGTGTTGTATAGGAAATGACGTTTTTGGTGGGTGGAGGCAAGGGAGTGGAAAGGGAAGAGGAAGGAGAGACTGCTGGCTGGTGTCTTGACACAGCTGCTCGCATTGCTTTCACTAAGGCCCTTCATCTCCAATCCCCCTCTGCTAGCTGGCTTCCTGTCACAGCTGCCCATATTGCTATCACAATCCTTTTTCACCTCTTCACTTCAATAAAGATTGAAGATTTTTCCCTTAACCTGAATTCCTGACTCCGGCTGATTTTAAATATGCAGTCATCACACATATGCACGTACAATTTTTCAGCATTGACCCTTATATAGCCTTGTGTTTCAGATTTTCCCCTTCTTCCTCCCACCTCTACCCCTAGATGGCAAATAATCCAATATATGTTAAAATATATATTAAATTCAATATATGTAAACATATTTATACAATTCTCTTGTTGCACAAGAAAAATCAGATCAAAAAGGAAAGAAAATGAGTAAGAAAACAAGTAAACTATTAAAAAGAGTGAGAATGTTATGTTGTGATCTACATTCAGTTCCCATAGCTCTCTCTCTGGGTGTAGATGGCTCTAGAGCTTCATCACAAGATCACTGGAACTGGCATCACTCATCTCATTGTTGGAAAGAGTCATGTTCAACAGAATTGATCATCGCATAGTCTTGTTGTTGCCGTGTACAATGATCTCCTGGTTCTGCTCATTTCACTCAGCATCAGTTCATGTCAGTCTCTCCAGAGCTCTCTGAAATCATTCTGCTGATCACTTCTTACAAAATAATAATATTCCATAACATTCATATACCATAATTTATTCAGCCATTCTTCAACCGATGGACATTCAGTCAGATAAACCCTTCTTTTAAACAATAGAAACAATTAATGGTAAAGAAATCTCATTTAATCAATAAGGGTCCAGTAATGGCGATGGGGGGAGAGGGGGACTTTTTCAGTGTTATTAATCGCATAAACAGCATATTAGCTATCTGAAAAAATGTTGAGATTCTTGAACAGTATACAGTACATTAATAATTGCATATAACTCATTCTGCCGTGTAGATTCAAACAGGGTGTTAAAAACATATTAGGTAGTAGGTAGAATAGATAAAAAGGTGAAATGTTTATTAATAGTGTCTGTAAATATCTACTGCTTGTAGATGATCCTCAGTTTCCTTAGTTGTTTTTTTTTTTGAATTGGGGTTAGAATCTTAAAATTTTGAATAATTTTGTCAATTCAAATATTTATTCAATTAATATTCCCAATAATTTTTGATAATCATTTAGAATAACTAAAGTATCTCTTCTAATTTCTATTTTAAAATTGGCCTAGAATCAGTTGTAGGTTGTATCCAGAGCTCCTCTTTTCCTGTACTCATACAAAATTTACTACTCCAGAATTTTTTATATTCTTTTCCTACTCTTTTGTAAGGTATTATTAGTAAATGTGCTATCTATCCTCTCTCCATTTTTTATTATTAAATATCCTGGTGAGGAGCGGCATAGCTCCTAAAAATTTCCCCTAAAAAATCAGAATCTACTACTCCATGTGCAACCATCAGCCATAGCAACAGTTGTGAACTATGTCCTAGAATGAGACCTAGAGTACTAGAAGCAGGACGATCCAAGACTCCACTGTGGAGAGAACATATTCTCGTATTGTCAGTAATTTGTATGACAGCGAAGGGGACAAATGAAGGCCGTCAATTTCCCAAGTAGCATGTGTTAAATCTTGTACTGTCAAAAAGTCGGATTTAAGGTATTGTTTGCAGGCACTGCTTGAGGGGGAAAAAGGGAAAATGCAGCTCCCATTGTTTGACAGGACCAGAATTGGCCCATGAAATAGTTTCCTGAAATCAGATTACCTTCCTTATCATTCTGAGAGGGACATTTAGAAGTCCAATATCTGCCCTTCCTGCATTACATTAAAAGTTTATTAGCATTTTCAAGGGCAAGTGTCTCAATAAAATTTAAGCTGCCTCCCCATTGCTGTTAGAATGCTGAATTGACATCGTCAAGTGACTGACAAAGTCAGCCATGATCTCATTGGGTCATTACATAATTTTTGTATGGGATGTCCCTTTGTCCTTATCACCTGATTGATTTTGCCTTATTCCAGTTCAATGTGTGCACTATATTGATATCAGCTGGATAAGAATAATCTTATATCTTATATCTCAGACCCTATGTCATATCTTATGTTTTAAAACTCTTGTTAGCCTGGTGATATATACATATATGTAATTTTCTCATGTAGGAATATTAACAATTTAACTTAAGTCCCTTATGATTTTACTTTCCTACATATTTTTTTTAAGTTTGTGATTTTTTTTTTTTAATTAGAACTTTTTGACAGAACCCATGCCTGGGTAAATTTTTACATTATCCCTTGCACTCACTTCTGTTCCGACTTTTGCCCTCCCTCCACTCCCTCCCCCAGATGGTTCCTATATATTTTTTAATGTTTCTATTGAATTTGGAATTTGAAAGTCAAAATTTTTATTCAGTTCTGGGCTTTTCATCAAGAATCATTGAAAGTTCTTTATTTCATTGCATATCCATTTTTTCCCTTAAGGATTATATGCACGCTTTCTGTGTAGGTGATTCGTGACTGTAATGCTAGCTTTTTTTTTTTGTTCTGCAGAATATCATATACCAAGCCCTCTGATCCTTCAATGCAGAGGTAACAACCTGACTGTGGCCCCACTATACTTGAATTGTTTCTTTCTAGCTGGTTGCAATATTTAATACTTGGCCTGTGATCTCTCAAATTTCCCTATAGTATTCCTGGGAGTTTTCATTTTGAAATCTCAGGAGATGATTGGTGGATTCTTTCAATTTCTATTTTGTCTTCTGGTTCTAAAATATCATGGCAGTTTTTCTTAATAATTTCCTGAAAGATGATATTTAGGCTCTTTTTGATCATGATTTCAGGTAGTCCAATAATTTCTAAATTATCTTTCCTGGATCTTTTTTTCCAAGTCAGTTGTTTTTCCAATGAGATATTTCACATTGTCTTTTTTTTTTTTTAATTCCTCTGGTTTCGTTTTATTGTTTCTTGATTTGTCATAATATCATTGCCTTCTTTTTGGTCAATTCTAATTTTTAATGAGTAACTTTCTTCAGTGAGCTTTTATACCTCATTTTCCAGTTGACAATTTTACTTTTTAAGAAATCTTGTCTTCAATGAAATTTTGACTCTCCTTCCATTTGACCAATCTCATTGAATTTTTGTACTTCCTTTACCAATTTTCCTAGTCTGTTTTTTAAGATGCTATTTTCTTTAGTATTTTTTGTATATTTCCCTTATCAAGCAGTTGGACTTATTTTTCATAATTTTATCTCATCACTCTCATTTCTCTTCCCAGCTTTTCCTCTAACTCTATGGCTTGATTTTCAAAATTCTTCTTGAGCTCTTCCATGACTTGGGACCAATTCATATTTTTCTTGGAGGCTCTATATGAGTTTTGACTTTGTTATTCTTCAAAACTTGTGTTTTGATGTTTCCATAGTAACTTTCTATGATAAGAATTTTTTTCTCTCGTTTACTCATTTTCCTAGTCTATGACAAATGATTTTAACTCTTAGTTGAAATAGACTCTGCTCTCAGGGTAGAGGGAGAACTGTCCTAAGCTTTAGGGATTTTGTGTAGCTGTTTTCAGAAAGGACCTGAAAGTTTTTAGTTCTATGTGATATTATCTAAGGAGAGATGTTCATTACTGTATTAACCTGTGCTCTGGTTTGTGACCCAAGCATTTTTTTTGGTCCCAGAACTATGAGGAATGGCTCTGCTCTGCTATGACTGGAAGCTCTGGTGTGCTAATGCTTTTCATCTCTTTGGGAGTGCCATCAAGGAATGCAATCTGTATCTAGTTAAAGGTCCTGCCTTGAATCTAGAAAAGAAACCCCTGTAATCTCCTTCTGTCCAGTTGTTAGCCCCACTCCCATTGTCTGTGGACTGAGAGCTCTGAAAGCAGCCTCTGCTGATTTAGTGGCTCCCAAGGCCTGCCCCTGGTTTGTTAAGGCTACATACAGGCTGGTACGGCCTGTGCTGGATTGCAATAGACTTTTCCTGCCATCCTGCTAAGTTTTCTTTGGCTAGAAAATTGTTTCATTCTGACTTTTTTTGTGGATTCTGCTTCTCTAGGATTCCTTTAGGGTCATTATTTTAAAATATTAGGAGGGGTTTCAGGGAAAGCTCAGGTGAGTCCTTTCCCCATTATTTAAGTGGGCATGCTATTCAAGCTTCCTTTATGTGGTTGTTGTGGGGATTAAAATAATATTGGTATATAACTCTGTAAAGTTTGCTAAGTACTTTCCAAAGATGATCTCCTTTGGCCTTCACAATTCTAGGCCATTGTCAAACACATTATATAAATGCCTCAGGAAACTGAGGCAGGCAGAACTTAAAAATCTTGTCCAAGGTCAGAAAGCTAGGAAAGCATCTTTAGACTTCTCCTAATTCCAAATACATGGTAATGTGCACTGTGGCACCCCCTAGTGGCTGTGATTTAATGGAATAAGCTTGTACTTTTGCTTTCTTGTCATAAGGGGAAGGACCTGACATGATGTAAAGGGAGGGAGTGGCAGCGACTCTAATGAGGTACAGAGAGGATCACTGTCTTGTTTCTTCCTTTCTTGAGGAGGACCTGAAGGTCAGGAGCTACAGCTGCAAGTCTACTTCCATTCTCTGACCCGTGGCTCTGATCTGTAAATTGAGATTCTAAGAGAATTAAAAACAGGGCAATATAGTGAATAAAGATCCACTCCCTGAATGTCAAGAAAACCTAACTTCAAATCTGACCTCCTAAGTCCCCTAACTTCTCAGTGATTGAGGTAACTCTTTAAGATAGGAGTTCACAGATCTCCCTAGGGTTCATGGTTAGATTCAAAGAGATATATAAATTTGGAGAGGAAAAATAGAAATGACATTAAATGTACTATTTTCTTCTACTTGAAAAAGAACCACCTTTTTTAAAAAAAGAGCTTCAATAGAGTGCTTAGGGATCTCCCACACAAACCAGTTCAAAAGCCTCTACTCTAATACTAGGTAGATTTAATATGGGGGTGGGTAGAAATCCTCTATGTATATACTACCATTACAGATTGTCCCTGTCCCTATCCCCTGACAGAATACTCAAATCTCCACTTGAAAGGGACCTCATACATTTATTTAAATAAAATCTTCATCTGAAACTTTCTCCCAAAGTGGTCATCTAGGCTGCCTTTGAAGTTCTCCAAGAATGGGAAATTCGCTTCCTAAGGGATCAGTTGGTTCCAATTTTGGACGGCTCCCACCATTGAATTGAATGGACAGTTCCCTCTGCACCTTTCCCAAATTCCTGCTAGTTCTGCCTCTGGAGGTGAGCAGGATCAGGCTAAATCTTCTCTGTGTTTGCAGGTGAGACTCAGGTGCCCAAGCCCAACATACCCATCTATTCCTTCTCCTATGACCTATTTCAAGAATAAGAAGTACACTCCATAAATTTGGGAGAGGTTAGAGAAACACAAAGCAAAAAAAGAAATAGAAAAAGAAAGGAAAAAAAAAAACCCTGATCAGCAGGCAGAGGGCGCTCCCAGTAGCACACAGGTCAAAATAGACAACTCTCCCACGTGTCACAGCAATCTCTTTATCAAGAGCCAACTTTCCATTATATTATCACTTGCTATAAATAACATAATGGGAAAGTGGGGATCTTCTCCCTCTACTAGCAGATTCGCAATGGAGACAACATCCATTCTGCCAGTCAATAAGACTCCAGGAGATTCTGTCCCACATAGGATCATAGAATTTAGATCTGGCTGGGACCTGAGAAGCCACAAGATTATAAAATTGAGATGAGATGAGAAAGGACCTTCCAAGTCAAGTTGGTTCACCTCCATCATCTCCTGTTTGTGGGTATCTTCAGCCTTATTGAATCCTGTGGAGGCCCCCATGCCCTTACTTAGAAGGAGAGAAAGATTCCCAAGGCTGAGCCTATGATTTTTTGATCTGTGCTCTTTGCCCAGTTAGTATCACAAGGCGAAGGGAGACAGAAAGCCCTGCCATTTCAGCTCAAGGTGATGGAGGCAGCTATATGGTATACTGCATAGAGCCCCAGCCCTGAAGTCAGGAGCCCTGAAGTCATTTCAAGTTCAGCCTCAGACACTTAACTCTTCCTAGCTGTGTGACCCTGGGCAAGTCACTTAATCTTAATCACCTCAGCAAAAAACAACATCAATAAAAGCAACTGAGTGACAGGGAAGTAGTGAACCTACTGGTGCTGCCAGAGAATGAGATAGGTTTTTCGTGTAGCCCTATGACACATCCTCCCCTTAGACATCCACAGAAACTTTCCATGACAATGAGATCCAATGAAAGAAGAGATAAAAGGTCAGAAGTTAGGACATCACTTTCTCAGAAACTTTAGCCTGCCCCCTGCAGCCTCCTGATACAGATAAGGCAGAACAACAAAGCCTCCTGGGATATAGTGGAAGGAGCACTGGACTTTGGATCAGAGCCATTGTTCAGCTCCTCACTGCCCAAGGGACTACATGGCCTCAGTTTCCTCATTTGTTAAGAAATCAAATGGTTGCTTAGTCCTTCCACTCTATGCCATCCTCTGATTAGGATTTTCCCCTTCAAATGGACTCTTTGGAGGCCAGGAAGGAGGCCTTCAGACCAGAACATAACCTTCCTCTAGCTGGCCCTAGTCCCTTTCCAAGAAGATCAGATTCCTGTTCATTCTAAAAGAAAATTTTCATTGTCTCCCCAAGTCTATCATTTGCCCCAAATCCATCCTCCAGAGAACAGTTGGGGGTTTGGTTGTAGGGAGAAAGGCTAGAAAAGAACAGTTGTGGAAAGGATGTGACCAAATGGCTGTATCTGCATGTTTTTGCTGACCTCCCAAGAAAGACTTTGGAAATTCGGCCACTTCCACTCTTGAGATACACCTCCTTCTTTTGTGCTCCAGATTGGGAGAAAGTGTCAGAAGGTTGGGCTGGAGATATGTGGTGATGGGCTCTCTGAGGAAACCCCAAAACCTGCCAGCTATTTAAAAGGTCTGACACCTCCCTGAGTTACCATCTCGGGGTTGGAGTTACACATTATTCTTCGGGGTCCCAGAGCAGCCAGGAGAATCATAGGAGCATTTCTCATCCTCTGTCATGGCCCAAATGAATGTGCCAAGAGGTCCTTGTCCTGGAAATAGGTTGAGCATCCATAAATGGGGCATCCTCTGGGGCTGAGGCTTGGAAAGGATCCCGTAGACTGGAGAAGATGTGTTCCAAAGGAGAGGGGGATGCTCTAAATCTCCCTACCCCATTCCTACAGTCTGTGCCATCTTTCTCCTCTCCTTCTCTAATCTCAACCATGACCTCCCCAGCCCTTCAAGGGCTGTCCCTTCCATGTCCTCCCCTTTGCAAGTTATCTTTGACAAACTGGTAAGTCTAGAAAAAGGACCGCTGTCACCAGAGCTGTGGAAAGGATTAAGGTTAGGGTGTCTCCTGGTTGTGAGGAGTTCCATTTGTGTGGGACTGGGGAAGTAAGATGTGGAGAAATCCTTTCCTTGTATTGAGAAGGGAAAGAGACAAAGTGGAATGGAAGGAGAATGGGGGCAGAAGTGAATCTTCTGTCAGAGGATAAGACTTTTGGGAATGAATGAGGGGCTTACACAGTCAACTCCACTCCAGTCTTATGGTACAGAAAGAGATCAGGCTGAAAAGGATCCAGTAGAAAATGAGGAGAGTTGAAACAGAAGCAGTGGGACAGGGGACAAGGGATGGCTGACAAGCTGGACCACCTCTCCCTGCTGCTTTTAGACCCTTACTTAAGGACCTAAGTTATGCTGACCTGGAAACTGACCAGATCCAAAGATTGATGTAAAGAGTTTTCTCACAATTAAATCCCTCATGCAATCTATATCTCTTATCTGAAAAGTGGTCCTGCACTGATCAATCAGATTTTCCTACATTCTTTTAAAGGAATAAAAATACTTGTGCAGGGGATGGGGTGGGAATAGCTGTCTTTCTGAATTCAGGAAATTGCATCTTTCTCCCTCTCAAATTAGAAAGTTTCTAATCTTTCCTCCAATTAGAACTCAGATTGCCTAAGTTTATATTGTTTCCTTTTAACTATTTGACTTCATTTGATAAACTGTTTTTCACATATAAGGATTTCTCTTTGCCTGTACTTGGGGTGCAGCCCACGATGAGGAAGGGGCTTGATAAGACTGGTTTGTTGAAGCATTGCCAGGCATGCTTTAATGTATTGTTAAGCTTGGAAAACTGAGCATTTATGTCCTCAGTCATTTACTCAATCACTCATAACAATCAGGAAGGAATTTGATATTTTATAGAGAGGGGAACTGATATTCATAGTGGGGTATAAATGGGTCATGAGTCACACAACTGGTAGTCCAGGGGGAAGGTGAGTGCCAGGACTGAGGGGAAGATGAAGAGGTTGGAATCAGGCTGTGGATATGAGGTACCTGAGGTTAATGAGATTAGGGAGAGAGGAACTGTGTTTATTCTGCCCTATTCACTGATAAGCGCTCTCTCTACCTGGTCATCATGGTTTTCATTTCTCTAAACTTTCCAAGGTTTGTGGAATGATTCTCTTACCCTTCAGAAAAAATGGTAGGAGAAGGAAGAGTCCGGATTGTTGGGTACCTGAGCCTTGCCTGCAACTACAGAGGAACTGTCCAACAGGAGAGGATTTAGTCTAGTCCTGTTCAGTTCCAGATGAGGATTTGAGGATGAAAATGACTTGCAGCTGTTGATCCTGGTCTTCAGATCCCCCTCAAGAGAGGGACAAAAAGCAAGGGGGAAAGAGGAGGGAGGATGGGGAAAGCCAGACCTCTAGGCATTTGATTTTGAGTTTTATTTTGTGTTTTAATTTACCTAGTTCTGATAGAACAAGGTTGAGATCCCCCATAGTTTTGTTGTCTAATTCTTCTTGCAGCTCTCAACTTCTCCTCTAGGAATTTGGATGCTATACCATTTTGGGCATATATGTTTTGGATTGATTTATTTCATTAACTATGAGCAAGATGTAGTTTCCTTCCTTATCTCTTTTAATTAGGTCTATTTTTTTCTTTTGCTTGATATGAGATCAGGATCACTATCCCTGATTTTTTTTTTTTTTTACTTCAGCTAAAGCATAATAGATTCTGTTCCAGCCTTTTATCTTTACTCTGAATGCATCACTCTGCTTTAAATGTGTTTCTTGTAAATAACTTACTGCAGGATTCTGGCTTTTAATCCAGTCTGCTATCTACTTCCATTTTATGGGAGAGTTCATCCCATTCACATTCACAGTTAAAATTACTATTTCTTGCCATCTTGTTTTCCCCAAGTTATATTTTTCTCTTTTCTTTTCTCTTTCCCTCTCCCCAGATTTTCCTTCTACCACCTCCCTCAAACAGTCCTCCCCTTTTACAGCCCTTTTCCCTTTCTAATGCCTTTCCCCTTCTATTTCTCTTCTCCATTCCATTAGCTTCCCCCTTTCTTTTCCCCTTTCCCCTTCTATTTCCATATAGGGTGAGACAAGTTTTTCTGTGAAGCTAAATATATCTGATATTCCCTCTTTGAGCCAAATCTGATGAGAGTAAGATTCACAAGATGCTCATTCCCCCTTCCTTCTTTCCCTCAATTGTAATAAGTCTTTTTTGCCTTTTCATGAGATGTAATTCCCCCCCCCCCCATTTTAACTTTATTTTTTTCTTCTTCCAATAGAATCCCTTTTCTTCCTCTATTTCTTGTTTCTGGCCCCCTTCTGCACAAGTCAAGCGAACCTAGAGCCACAGTTTCCATTAAAACAAACAAACAAACAACAACAACAACAAAAAAAAAAAAAAAAAAAAAAAGTTGATTGCTTAGGTGTCTCCGTGCTATGCCATGCTCTGATTAGGATTTCCCCTTCATATGGACTCTTTGTAGTCCAGGGGAGTGATTCTCACCCATATCACGAGATTGCCTTCCCTCCAGGATGAGTCCTAGCCTTTTCCTGCCAATGTCAGATTCTAGTTCCTTCTAATAGTAGGTTTACATTGCCTTCCCCCATCTCTCTACCAACCCTCTACGTTCCAACTGCATCCTCTAAAGAAGAGATTTAGTGGTCTGTCGGGGTTGAAGGGAAAAGGAGAGAAGAACATAGCTTGATTTGAAGGAGATGCGATCAGAGTAATCTCCTCCTTCATTGGTTGATCCTCCTAAAAAGACTTCTCAAAAGTTCCGTCGGCCCCGCCCCTCAGATACGTCCCCTCCTTTTTGTACTGGGTTGGGCGAAAAGTGCAACAGTGGAGGGCTGGGGAGTTGCTCGGTACTCGGCGGAATCCCGGAGCCACACCATCTATTCGAAGGGTCCGATACCTCCGTGAGTTACCTTCTCAGGCTTGGAGTTGAACGTTATCCTACCGAGACCCAGCGCAGCCAGGAGAATCGCAGGAGCATTTCCCATCTTCCATGATGCCCCAAGTGAGTGCGCTAAGGTCCAGGCTGCGGGTGTCCTTGCCCACGGTATAGACTTAGGGGCCAGGCGTGAGGAATGCTCAGATATTGAGGCTTGGAAAGAATCCCGGATAATGGCGAGAGGTCTGCTCTGGAGCTGGAGGGGATGTTCTTCATTTCCTTTCTTTTAGAGCTAGGGCATCTATCTCTTCTCCTTCTCTGTTGCCTCACCCTGTTCTTCCCAGCCCTTGCAAAATCTACCCCTCCTGTTACCACCTCCACTTCCATCTTGAAACTGTCCACTATCCGTGGCTACTGGTCCAAGGTCTTGACAAGAAGGTAAGTCCGGAGAGATCCTGGGGAGAGGGGAGTTGGGGGAAGTTGAACTTGGCATGGGTGAGAGTTAGGGTGTCCCTTGACAATAAGGAGTTACCTCTTCATGGCGGAGGGGAGGTAGAGAATGGGGAATTTCCCTTTCTTGAGTTGAAAAGGAGGGGGAAATTTCGAGGTCTGCAGAGATGAGTCTTTTCCCTTAGGATCCGACTTTCTGAAATGAGTGATTGTCTTACAGAGCTAATTCCATTCCAGCCTGATGATACAGAAAAAGTCCAGGCTGAACAGAATTCATTGGAAAACGAGGAAGCTGAAGAAGGCAAAAAGGGTGGGGAGGAATTCTTCAGGTCGCTCCAAATTCTAGCCTCGCCTCTTTAAAAATAAGACTAATTATTACATCACAAATACACTTCTTGCCTCTTCTCTAGGAAACCAGTTCATAAAACCATCCAGTTCTTCTCACTCAGTCCCTTTTACTTTTCTATTGATTTAGAACAGAAAGGGACTTCACATCTGGGCTTTCTGAGTTTTCTTACCCATCTCCCAAAAGGATGGGGCAAGAGAAGTTAATTTCCTTCACCTTAATGTTTCTGCCAAAATCACCCTTGATTTTCCATTATTTCTGAACTCCAGTTCTTCCTTGCCAACTCCAGTTCTCCAGTGTATAACTAGTTGTTGCCCTTGAGACCAAGACTTGGATCTGGAGAATAGGGGAAGCTCTTCCTGAAAATTTTCCTGGGGAGCAGTTCCTTCCCTGCTTATTGGGATGAAGAGGGAGGCTGGACAATGGCTGGGCTTATGGGGAAGGCAAGGGAAGGTCAGCCTAGCTGCCAGGGAGTTTCCCCATTGAGCTATAGTCTATTTTACCCTTGGGTAGAATGATGATCTGTCTTTCCTCCTTCATCCTCACTATATATCCACTATATATATATATCAAGATATATATATCCACACTCAAGGATATATATGATGCTAGCCAGAGATGGTACCGGGATAGCCAGTGAGACAAAGCTGGCAAAATGTGTATTCCAGTTATGATTCTGTTGCTCCCTTGTATGTTCTGGGAGTGATTACTTCTTGCTTCTTTGAGCCTCAGTTTCCTAATGTATGAAATGAGGAATGGACTGAATCAATCACCTAGGTTATGTCCTCATTTCACAAAGGGAGAAAATGAGATTTAGATATATGAAGAGGCTTCCTCAAGGCCATAGAGCTGGGACTGACTCTCATTTTAGCACTAACAGTTTTTTTTTTTGGGGGGGGGGGTGTAACTAGATGGTGCAGTAGATAATGCTCATGCTCAAAAGTCAGGAGGCCCTGAGTTCAAATTCATCCTCACACACTTAAAACTTCCTAAGCTGCATGAGCCTGAGTAAGTCACTTAACACCACTTGCCTGCAAAAACAAACAAGAAACAAAAAACTTGCTAACTAGTCTGGGGAGAGTCTGCTTTCCTAGAACCTTCCTGCTGGGTGGTCCCTCCTTACCTGGCAGCTCTGAATCCCCTCAGTTCTCAGCCAGACCTAACTTTGTTGTATTTGGTCTCTTCAGAACATAAATGTTATGAATATGAACTTCCAACATGGAATGGGTGTAAAAATAACGGGAGATATACTACCTGATCCCCAGCGGTAAGTGAAAGATGGGACGGATGAGACAAAATTTAATAATGGGTGAGAGGTGAATTCTTTCACACCTGCTTGCACTTGACCATTAATTAGTCCCACCTGGTTTTCCCTTTGCTTTAGATGGCAGAGCTATGACTCAGCACCAGGAAAAACTTGTCAACAGGAGCTTCTCAGTGGCTGGAATGGACAGTTTAGATAGGGAGAGAGCTACCTGTCTCTAGCCAGAGTACTGTGTGGGATGTGCAAGACCTCTATCCCAAATGACTACTCAGAGATCACTCAAAGTAGAAAGCAGAAAGATTGTTTATTAAATTGTCATGAGAATGAGCAATCCCACCATGAGATAAGCTCATGCTAGGAGGGCTAAAGAATTAGTAAAGATACACAGCTTTTATAGATTTTGTTACAAGAGATTACATCATAAGTAAGAGAGCATTGAGGGGGGGGCGCATCTCTGGAGAGATTGGAATGGAAGATTTCTGGCTTAGGCCTTCAGGCTTTATGTAATCGAACCGATTGACAGTGGTCAAGCTAATAGACTAAATATTGATAAATGTCAAACACTGATAAATGTCATCGACTTAGGTTAAGTAAATATAGGCCTGCACATATTGTATTTATGCAAGTCATAGGGAAACACGGAAATAATAAAATTAAAATACAGAAAAAGAATTCACACATTCCTGTAAGTTCTTCACCTTATTCTCCATTCCATACAGTATCATGTACCATAATCATTTATTAGTCAGAATGGGGTGGGGAGGGGGGAGAAGGGATACAGAAGAAGAGCATCTTTGGTGCTTCAGGTCAGAATAAGATGAGAGTCCCTTCAGGGTTTTTCTAGCTCAGGAATATTCTGGGTGGGGATTTCCAAGGCTTAGAGGGCCCATGTCGACAATAGTGATGTGTTCTCCATTCTCAGATTTCGAATTAACCTGGGCCCGGATGAAGATGACATCGGCCTACACTTCAACCCACGTTTCAATTATCTTAATGACAAAAATATCATCATCTTAAATACGAGGAAGAATGGGAAATGGGGAGAAGAACAGAGGGATTCTAGGTTCCCCTACATTCCAGGGACAACGGTAGAGGTAAGAATGTTTAGGAATGACCCAAAAGATATTCTAAACTATTCCTTGCATTTGATGGAAGAGACCTGGAAGGTAAACTCTGATGGGGGAAAGATGGAGTGCTGGAGGAGAAAGGGGTCAGTGGGTTTGCAAAGGTCAGTGGCAAGAATTCCAGCATCCCTTGAACTGAGGAGAGTTTGGGGAGAATGGAAGGCAGTTGTGAAGGGCAGTGGTGTCAATGGAATGAGAGAAGACTCTGGGGCATATCAGGAACATAACAGAACCAGAGAATTGGAGCTGGAGAGGAAACTGAGGGTCAGAATGGAGTCCAGTGATCTGACCAAGGTCACACAGTGTGCTGTAGTAAGTGTCTTGAGGTGGAATTTGACTCCAAACCTTCCTGCCTCCAAGCCCAGGGTTCTGTGATCATCTTCTGCCCTCCCTCCATTCAGGTCTTTATAATTTTTGGAGAAAAGGAGTTTAAAGTGAAGCTTCCTGATGGCTCTGAGATTGTTTTCCCCAATCGCCTTGAGTTAGAAAACATAAACTTCATGTCAATTTCTGATGATTTCGATGTCAAAAAGATTGACTTTGATTTGAGCCCTCCAATCAATGCAGCTTCAGAAGTGTCCTCTGAACCCCTGATGCTCTCTTATTACTAATAAAAATGCACCTCTGTTTTCTTTCTTTTTTTTTCTTTGCACCTCTGTTTTTAATGAGAGGAATCTCATTGGCAGTGGAAGGGTCTGTGGGTGTCTAAGGAGAAGCTGTGTCACAGACTTCCTGGGCCCATCCTTGAACCTAGTGGAAAAAGCACTATACATGGGGTCAGAGGCTCCTGATTCAGTTTTGCTTAGTTTCCATAAGAAACCAGAAGGTTGCTTAGGGCTCTCTATTCTCTGCCATCCTCTGATTAGTTTTTCTCCTTCAAATGGACTCTTTGGAGACCAGGGGAGTGATTCTCACTCAGATCAAATGGCGGCCAGAGTATGGTCCCTTACCCCTTCCTGGCAATGTCAGTTTCTTGTTCAATCTAAAAGTAAATTTCCTTTGCCTTCCCTCCCCAAAAGAAGAGATTTAGGGTCCTGTCGGGGTTGAGGGGAAAAGGTTAGAGGACACAGCTTAATATGGAGAAGGTGTGACCAAAGAATTATCTCCACTTTCATTGGCTGACCCTCCTAAAAAGACTTCAAAAGTTCCGTCGGCCCCGCCCCTCAGGTACGTCCCTCCCTTTTTGTACTGGGTTGGGCGAAAAGTGCAACAGTGGAAGTGCTCAGTACTCGGCGGAAGCCCGGAGCCACACCATCTATTCCAAGGGTCCGATACCTCCGTGAGTTACCCTCTCAGGCTTGGAGTTGAACGTTATCCTACCGAGACCCAGCGCAGCCAGGAGAATCGCAGGAGCATTTCCATCTTCCATGATGCCCCAAGTGAGTGCGCTAAGGTCCAGGCTGCGGGTGTCCTTGCCCACGGTATAGACTTAGGGGCCAGGCGTGAGGAATGCTCAGATATTGAGGCTTGGAAAGAATCCCGGATAATGGCGAGAGGTCTGCTCTGGAGCTGGAGGGGATGTTCTTCATTTCCTTTCTTTTAGAGCTAGGGCATCTATCTCTTCTCCTTCTCTGTTGCCTCACCCTGTTCTTCCCAGCCCTTGCAAAATCTACCCCTCCTGTTACCACCTCCACCTCCATCTTGAAACTGTCCACTATCCGTGGCTACTGGTCCAAGGTCTTGACAAGAAGGTAAGTCCGGAGAGATCCTGGGGAGAGGGGAGTTGGGAGAAGTTGAACTTGGTATGGGTGAGAGTTAGAGTGTCCCTTGACAATAAGGAGTTACCTCTTCATGGCGGAGGGGAGGTAGAGTATGGGGAATTTCCCTTTCTTGAGTTGAAAAGGAGAGGGAAATTTCTTTCTTTTTTTTAAATATTTTATTTTATTTTATTTAATAATAACTTTATATTGACAGAATCCATGCCAGGGTAATTTTTTTAAATAACTTTATCCCTTGCACTCGTTTCTGTTCCGATTTTTCCCCTCCCTCTCTCCACCCCCTCCCCTAGATGGCAAGCAGTCCTATATATGTTGGATATGTTGCAGTATATCCTAGATACAATATATGTTTGCAGAACCGAACAGTTCTCTTGTTGCACAGGGAGAATTGGATTCAGAAGGTATAAATAACTTGGGAAGAAAAACAAAAATGCAAATAGTTTACATTCATTTCCCAGTGTTCTTTCTTTGGGTGTAGCTGCTTCTGTCCATCTTTGATCTGAATTAACTCTCTTTATTGAAGAGATCCACTTCCATCAGAATATATCCTCAAACAGTATCGTTGTTGAGGTATATAATGATCTCCTGGTTCTGCTCGTTTCACTTAGCATCAGTTCATGTAAGTCTCGCCAGTCCTCTCTGTATTCATCCTGCTGGTCATTTCTTACAGAGCAATAATATTCCATAACATTCATATACCACAATTTACCCAGCCATTCTCCAATTGATGGGCATCCATTCAATTTCCAGTTTCTAGCCACTATAAACAGGGCTGCCGCAAGCATTTTGGCACATACAGGTCCCTTTCCCTTCTTTAGTATCTCTTTGGGGTATAAGCCCAGTAGTAGCACTACTGGATCAAAGGGTATGCACAATTTGATAACTTTTTGGGCATAATTCCAGATTGCTCTCCAGAATGGTTGGATTCGTTCACAACTCCACCAACAATGCATCAGTGTCCCAGTTTTCCCGCATCCCAGGAGGGGAAAATTTCGAGGTCTGCAGAGATGAGTTTTTTCCCTTAGGATCTAACTTTATGAAATGAGTGATTGTCTTACAGCGCTAACTCCATTCCAGCCTAATGATACAGAAAAAGTCCAGGCTGAACAGAATTCACTGAAAAACGAGGGAGCTGAAGAAGGCAAAAAGGGTGGGAACGAATTCCTCAGGTCACTCCAAATTCTAACCCCGCCTCTTTAAAAATAAGACTTATTACATCACAAATACACTTATTGCCTCTTCTCTAGGAAACCATAAGATTATCCACCTTTTCCCACACAGCTCCTATTTCTTTTCTATTGATTTAGAATAGGAAGAAACGCACATCTGGACTTCATGAGTTTCCTTACCCATCTCCCAAAAGGATGGGGAGCAGAAGCTAAGTTCCTTCACTTTAATGTTTCTGGCAAAAATCACCCTTGATTGCTCATTCTTTCTGCTCTCCCTCCTTGCTTGCTAATTCCCATTATCCTGGGCCAAACTGGTTCTTGCTCTTGGGACCAAGACTTGGATTTGGAGAATGGGGAAAGCTCTTCTTGAAAATTTTTCTGGGGAGCATTTCCTTCCCTGCTTATTGGGATGAGGGTAGCCCTAGAAAAATGAGGAGGGGGACTAGACAATGGCTGGGCCTATGGAGAAGGGAAGGGAAGGTCAACCTAGCTGCCAGGGAGTTTCCCCATTGAGCTATAGTCTTTCTTACCCCACAGTCTGTCTTTCCTCCTTCATCCTCACCCAAGTGCTAGGATATATATGATGCCAGCCAGAGATGGTACCGGGGCAGCTAGTAAGACAGAGCATGGACCTGGAATCTAGACAAAATGTGTATTCTAGTTACATGCATTCCAGTTCTTCTTCTGTTACTCACTTGTGGGCCGTAGGAGAAGTTATTTCTTGCTTCTTTGAGCCTCAGTTTCCTACTGTATGAAATGAGGAATGGACTGGATCAATCAACTAGGTTATGTCCTCATTTAACAAAGGGAGAAAATGAGGTTTAGAGATATGAAGAGGGTCACAGAGTTTTGACTAATTCTCACTTCAGCACTAACTAGTCTGGAGAGGTAGCAATGGTCCAATGGATAATGCCCACGTCCAAAAGTCAGGAGGACCTGAGTTCAAATTTAGCCTAGATACTTAAAACTTCCTAAGGGTATAAGCCTGGGCAAGTCACTTAACGTCAATAGCCTGCAAAAACAAACCAAAAAAACAAACAAACAAAAAACTTGGTAACTACTCTGGGGAAAAATCTGCTTTTCTAGAACCTTCCTGGGGGGTGACTCCTCCCCATCTACAACCTCTGGATCCTCTCTGCCCTCAGCCAGATGTAACTTTGTTGTATTTGGTCTCTTCAGAACCTTATTGTTAAGAATATGAAGCTCCGACCTGGAATGGGTGTAAAAATAACGGGAGACATACTACCTAATGCCCAGCGGTAAGTGAAAGATGGGAAGGATGAGACAAAATTTAATGATGGGTGAGAGGTGACTTCTTTCACACCTGCTTGCACTTGACCATTAATTAGTCCCACCAAGCTGGTTTTCCCTTAGCATTAGATGGCAGAGCTAGGACTCAGCACCAGGAAAAACTTGCCAATGAGCTTCCCAGTAGCTGGAATGGACAGTTTAGATAGGGAGAGAACTACCTGTCTCTAGCCAGAGTACCATGTACCATAATCACTTAGGATAGGGGGAGGAGGAGGAGGGATACAGCAGAAGAGCATCAGTCAGGATAAGATGAGAGTCCCTTTGGGGTTCTTCTAGCTCAGGAATATTTTAGGTGGGGATTTCCAAGGTTTAGAAGGCCCATGCTAATGATAACTTTGTGTTCCCCTTTCCCAGATTTGAAATTAACTTGGGCCAGGATGAAGATAACATCGGCCTACACTTCAACCCATGTTTCACCGATCTTACTGACAACAAAGTCATCATCTTAAATACGAAGCAGGCTGGCAAATGGGAAGAACAACAAAGGGAGTTTAAGTTCCTTTACAAAGCAGGGAAAACAGTAGAGGTAAGCCCTTAGATTTAGAGCATGGAATGTCAGAAGGACCCAAGACTGTTTAGGAATGACCCAAGAGATGTTCTCAAACATTTGACGGAAGAGACTTGGAAGCAATCTCTGATAGGGGAAAGGTGAAGTGCTGGAGGAGAAAAGGGGTCAGTGAGTCTGCAAAGGTCAGTGGCAAGAATCCCAGCATCCCTTGAACTGAGGAGAGTTTGGGGAGAATGGAAGGCAGTTATGAAGGGCAGTGGTGTCAATAGAATGAGAGAAGACTCTGGGGTATACCAGGAACATAACAGAACCAGAGAATTGGAGCTGGAGAGGAAACTGAGGGTCAGAATGGAGTCCAGTGATCTGACCAAGGTCACACAGTGTGCTGTAGTGAGTGTCTTGAGGTAGAATTTGACTCCAAACCTTCTTGCCTGCAAGCCTAGGGTTCTGTGATCATCTTCTGCCCTCCCTCCATTCAGGTCTTTATAATTTTTGGAGAAAAGGAGTTTAAAGTGAAGCTTCCTGATGGCTCTGAGATTGTTTTCCCCAATCGCCTTGAGTTAGAAAACATAAACTTCATGTCAGTTTCTGATGATTTCAGTGTCAAAAAGATTGACTTTGATTTGAGCCCTCCAATTAATCCAGATTCAGAAAAACCTTCTGAACCCTTGATGCTTCCTTATTACTAATAAAAATGCCACACATGATAATAGCTAACTTTGTAGTACTCTGGTCTGGGGGATACAGGGCTGAGTTTGGAATTGAGAGGATGGCTGAGTGAGCCTGGACAAGTCATTCATCTCAATGACTCTTTGGTGATTTTCTTGAATGGGGCTTCCCCACTTGGGATCCCTGGGTAATCTTCAGATGGAAAAAATGCTATTTTTACTGTCACTAACTTCCAGTTTGGCTAATATTTTACTCTGTATATTTTATACATTGAAAGCATTATTCTACTATATATCATGTTACTTGCCTTTTAAACGGATAGGGGAAGCATCACAGGGAGGGAGACAATTTGGAGCTCAATTTTTTAAAAATGAATTTTAAAAGGAAATTTAAAATGAAATGTTCAAAAAATGAAAAACAACATCAACACCATCACATCATTGTGAGGAGTCCCTTAACTTGCCCATACTGTCAGGTGCCCAAGCCATAATATAAAAAAGATGACAAGCCCTGAATAGAATTGTACAATCCCTGATTACCAATGGGGAAGGGATTTCCCAGAGTACTACTTACAGAGAAATCTCTGTATATTAAGGAAGGGAGGGGCCCAGACCAATGGGCAATCACACCTGTTGGAAAGTTGCTGAATACAATCAAGGGAAGCCCTCTTTCTCCTTGAGGACCAGTCTCAGGAAGTTTAAAGAGATCTGCAGACAACATGGGAGCAGAGTGGGAAGATACTCCCTGGCTCTGGAATCAGAATTATTGGCTTGATTTTGGCCTCTGACATTCACTGCATAGATGATTTTGGAGAAGTCCCTGCACCTTCTCCCACGTCCTTCCAGTTCTCTACTTCAGTACCCCTATGAACCCAAGTCACTCCTCTGTCTTACTTTCTTCCTCTGTAATATGAAGAAATTGGACTCAATGGCTTCTGATCTCCTCTTCTGAAGTACAATAAATTCCTGGTGTGTGCTATACATTCGTATTTCACCATCCTAAACCACAGCCCCATTACCTTTATATACTTTGACCCCTTCAAACACCAGACTCTATAATTAAGATGGAAGGGAACTTCCAAAGTCCATTCTATGTCCCTCATTTGATCATTGAGGAAACTGCACTTCCAGGAAGGAAGTGATGTATCCACTTAGCAAGACCCTGAAATGGGTTTTTAACCCAGACCCATCTGACTCCAAGCCCAGTAGCCTGTTCATTATAAATCAGAAAAATCGGTTTATCAATCCCACTTCCCAACAATGTAGCTACATGGCCAAGGCAATTCAATCCACTTTTCCGACATTCAATTTCCTCATCTGAATAAAGGATATAATGGTACTTTCTGTCCATCTACCATATTAAGGTTGTTATGATGAAATTGATATAGAAAGACCAAAGAGAACTCTTATGATTGAAGTCATGTTGGAATCCAGCTTCAGTGAAATACCGAGGTCAGGCAGCCTTCACTTATTGATCTGAGCGCTAGTGTTTATATACCTTTTAGGCTGGTGTTACAACATTACTTGCTTCCTTCAGTTGACTTCATATTCCTCCAGGGTTAATGCACCTTCCATACTTTGATATTTCAGTATCTACCTTAATTATCAATACCAAGATACTCATCAAAACAGAATTGTAAATAGCTTAGTTATGATACTCATCAATATTACCAGAATTAGAAATAGTTGTGATGTTTTATCAATATCAAAGTACTTGTTGAAACAGAGTAGTAAAAATCAGAAATTACCATACTAATGTATTTACTTTAAGTATGTCCTTACTTAATTGTTAAGGTGTAAATAGTGTAGTAGAAATGCCTTGTTCCTGTGACAAGCATTCTCCTAAATTTACCCTGAGTATGTCTTTAAAAGATTGTTAGAAGAGATAGTGATCCAATATGGGCATGGACTTACTGGCCCTCTACATGTCCCCCCTTTTTTTAAAGACATACCAGAAAGCACAAGGGGCTAAGCCAATGAGTATAAGAATAACAACACATGCAAGAGGAACAAAATGCAAAAGCATAGAAGTCAGATTATTTACAGGATTTATCTTTTTTAACCACTCAAATATTTGGTTTGTTCTGCTATCAGCATCAATTCCAGGGCAACTACTTTTTGCCATATTTTCTGCCAAGGCAGCTAATTCAGATATATCCCAAGTGAGCTTGGAATCATAAATAGCTCCATTTATTCTGTTCTTTATTTGAAACCATGTCACATTGGTGATATTATTAGCCTATCTATTGAGATACTAGCCCTCTACAAAGTCAGAAGAGCTGGATTCAAATCCTGGCTCTGCCCTTTACTGCCTACAGAGATCCCTCCTAGGGCAACAATGTTCTTTATAATATCTATCATAAGCCATTGCTTGAACATCATTAATGGTAGGGGCCTACAGCTTGTTTAGTCATTCCCCAGTTGATAACCATTTCCTTAGTATCCAATTCTTTGATAAACTTTTCTTGCTTATTGAAACTCCATGAAAATAAAAATAACTATCGAGCAGTGTAGTGAAAATTCCCATTTGAGATAAAAGCTCCTGTAATTGATATTGTTTTAAAGTGTTTTTTTGATATAATTTTCTGATGGACCATTAAATTAATTATCCTCCATTCAAGAGAAATACCATAAGCTTTGAAAGTAGATATTATGGGTGGAGGAGGTCTGTATCTGGGAAAAACCAAGAAGATGACTTGGGTATAGCCAAAGTTAGAATTATTTTGACTCAAATTCCCCTCACTGATCAAGCAGTTTTCCACCTGGTTATTCTTGAAGCTGGGTTATGCGGTACAATCATTACTGTATGTTTGCTTGACAAATTATGATTCTTAGCTGATGTCAATCATTTAAGGATGCCTTATCTTACCATACATGTTGAGTCATTTTGTGGCCTTAGGTCAAGGTCTGAAGGACCATTTTGCTTTTATAATCTTGTCCCTGCCTTTTCTTCTTTAACAAATTTCTAGAATCAGAGCAAGTTGAAGACATGAGAATGATAGAAGTATGTAAGATCTAATTGTTAACAATCTGATTCTTTATCCCCTCAAAATAAGTAAATTAATATTCGGATTTATCATCTGCCTGCTAACACAGTTATCTGTTCCACCTCCAGTGGGTTAGAAATTCAGTAATATGAAGAAATTGACTAAAATATTGTGGCCTTCTATTTGTACCAGTTAAGAAGTTTGATTTTTTTTCTCTTTCTTTTCTGTGTTTATAGTACCTTATTATAAAATTTGGGTTAAGTATTTGGTCACAGTGTTTGTGTCATCTGCTAAGCACTTTGGACTCTAAAGGAGAGATGCCACCAACCTTCAGCTTCAGCTTCAAGAAGCCATAGAATACCCAGTGTCCAAATTCCAGTAAACTGTTTTAACAGACAGTCTAATCAAGGTTGACCCCAACTGCCAGGTATCAACTGTGTTGGTAAGTTAGAAGGGGTGTCTATCTTAAGCCTGGGAAGAATTTCCCCGGTGGAATGGGTATAGATCTGAACAATTTGATCTAATGGTCACAAAGATAGCTTGGGCACGTAGAGCTTGGTCAGAAATGAAACATACCCAAGTTCTCTGTTGAAGCCATTGCCAGTCTTCTTGATTTTTGTCTTACAACTGAATTCCAGTGATTCTGGAAGAGAAATTGAAGCCGATGACTTCCCACAACTCTGCCTTACTCAAATTCAACTTGTGTATTATTCAAAAGACATCACTTGTACCATTTTACTGTTTTTACCTATCTCAAATGTTTGAGAACCAACAAGTGATGAAGAAGCAAGAGTGGGTACACATGGGAACTGTAGTTGCAATCCTGCGTATATACAGTTGGCCCAGACCTTGTGGTCATTTCTCTGAGTCAAAGCAGAGTGACCTCTGGGTGTCTGAACAGCCTTTTTAAGGATGTATGAGGAAGGGTTTTGAAAAGTTGCTATTAAAATTGTCTGCTTTACCTACTCTAACCCTGGCTGACTTAACAGGCTGGGATCATAGCCTGTGGTCAAAATACAAATATATATATACATACATATATAATATGTATTATATATATATACACACACACACACACACACACACACACATATATAATATGTATTTTACAAAGGTGATTCCATTCATTATTGGTACATGAAATGTGTCTACACTTTTGATGAATAAAAATTCTGGTAGACTTGAAAAACAAAACAGTTCTTATTCGGAGAGAACTCTACAGGTTTCATATCAAAATAGCCCCTGAGTGAAACAAAGCTAGAAAATTAAATCCAGCTTACTGAAATAAGTGATGAATACCCATTTTTTCCCCTGGAGGTTCAGCAGTGAAGTAGAACACAATGAAGTTGGTATAGGTTTTGTAATACAAACTAATCTGGTCAATAAGCTTCTATGCTTACCAAAATGAGTGAATGACAGACTCATGATAATGGGATTGCCACTTGCAGGAAAGTTACCACACCATCATCATCAGTGCCAAACTCTAAACTTTCTAAAGAAAAATTTTATAAAAATCTAAAGATCCTCATCATCAGTCACATTGCACAGTTTCATTGTACACAGCAACAAGATTATACAATGATCAAATCTGATGGATGTGGCTCTCTCCAACAATGAGATGAATGATGCCAGTTCCAATGATCTTGTGAAGAGAGCCATCTACACGCAGAAAGAGGAGTGTGGGAACTGAATGTGAATCACAACGTAATATTCTCACTCTTTTTGTTGTTCACTTGCATTTTGTTTTCTTTCTCATTTACTATCTTTTTTTGATCTGATTTCTCTTGTACAGCAAGAGAATGGTCTCAATATGTTAACATATATTGGATTTAACATATATTTTAACATATTTAACATATATTGAATTGCTTGCCATCTAGGGGAGGGGGCAAGTGAAAGGAGGAGAAAATCTGAAACACAAGGTTATGCAAGAGTCAATGTTGTCAAATTATCCGTGCATATTCTTTGAAAATAAATAGTTTTTGCTTGCATTTTTGTTTTTCTTCCTGGGTTATTTCTACCTTCTGAATCCAATTCTCCCTGTGCAACAAGAGAACTGTCCGGTTCTGTACACATATATTGTATCTAGGATATACTATAACCTATTTAACATGTAAAGGACTGCTTGCCATCTGGGGGAGGGGGTGGAGGGAGGGAGGGGAAAAATTGGAACAGAAGTGAGTGCAAGGGATAATGCTGTAAAAAATTACCCTGGCATGGGTTCTGTCAATAAAAAGTTATTTAAAAAAAAAGAAAAAAAGAAAATAAATAGTTTTATAGAAAAAAGATTCTTCTTCAGTGCCAAAGTTCCTGATGTTGATTCTACTTCAACTGATTTACAAAGCAGGGGTTCAATGATCATACAAAAGCTTACTGAAATTTTCCAAGTTATATAACAAGACGATATTATCCCCCATGAGGTCATGGATTCCTCCACTGTCCATTTTTATAAAGGTAAAGGAAATAAGTTATCCTATGACAAACTTTGTCACTGCAAACAAGATTCTTGCCGGAGTCGTCCTCAATAGGCCGGTCCTTCACCTGGAAGATGGGCATGTACTACTTTGTTTAGAGTTATTATTTAAAGGTATTTGGACGGGGTTGGGGGGCAGCTAAGGTGAATCCCTTTACTAATTTTTAAATAGACATCCTAGCCAAGCTTCCTTTATATGGTTGTTGTGAGAACCAATAATAATGTTTATAACTCAGCAAGGTTTGCAAAATACTTTACAAATATTACCTAATTTACCCTCACAACTACTCTGGGATATTATTAAACCCATTATATAGACGGAGGAAACTGAGATAGGTAGAAGTTAAAAACTTTATCCTGACTCCAAATCCAGGGTAATGTGGCACTATGGCACCCCCTACCGGCTCTGGTTTAATGGAATTGCTTTGTACTTCTGTTTTCATGGTGTCTCATCATCAGGGGAAGGATCTGTTGGGATGTAAAAGGAGAGAGAGGCAGGGTCCCCAGTGAACCTCCAAGTACAACCAAAGAATGGGGTTGCCTTACACCTCTCAGATTGGCTAAAATGATAGGTAGAGATAATGATGAATGTTGGAGGGGATGTGGAAAAACTGGGACACTAATACATTGCTGCTGGAGTTGTGAACTGATCCAATCATTCTGGAGATTAGGGGCCCCAGAAAAGTCTATGACATGCTCTCCCTTTAGACACTGAGGGAAAAGAAGGTATCTCATTTTCCCCTCTTGCCTCCTGTTTTACCATTAGCTCTTATTTCTCTCTTGAGGGGGACCTGAAGGTCAGGACCTGAAAGTCAGGACCTGCCATTGCAAGTCACTTCCATTCTCTGATTTTCAGTTTTCTCATCTGTAAATTGAGATCCCAAGAGAATTAAAAGTAGGGTATCATAGTAGATCTAGATCCATTCCCTCAAAGATAAAAAGATCTGATTTCAAATTCCACCTCCCAACTTCCCTAACTTCTCAGCGCTTGAGGTAATGCTCTAAGAGAAGGGTTCTAATGCTGGCATTCATAGATGTCTCTAGGGTCCATGGATAGATTCCAAAGGATTTGTGAATTTGGAGAAGAAAAAAATTTTTTTTTACTTTATTTTTCACTTTATTTTCACTGAACTTGAGCTGAAATGTACTATTTCTTCCTACTACTTAAAAAATGACAATTTTCTCAGAATAGCTTTACCATAATGCCTAGAGGATCTATGGCATGGGGGCATCTGGCCTCAGACACTTAACACTTCCTAGCTGTGTGACTCTGGGCAAGTCACTTAACCCCAATTGGCTCAGCAAAAAAAAAAGATTCTGTGACACAAGTCAGTTATATCTGAGGGATTTATCCTCTGCTGTAATACTATGTAGACAGTATTTGGGGGATGAGGGGGAGTAGAAGTTCTGTATATATACACTGTCATCACAGATTGGGTGTCTGTCCCTATCTCCTAATAGAATCCTCAAATCTCCTCTTAGAAGGAACCTTATGCCTATTTAATAAAATCCTTCTCTTAAACTTTCTCCCAGATGGTCATCTAGACCTTCAAGAATGGGAAATTCAGTTCCTAAGGGATCAGTTGGTTCCATTTTTGGACAGCTTCCACCATTGGATTGATTGATTGGACAGTTCTCTCTGCAGTTTCCCCAAATTCCTCCTAGTTTAGTCTCTAGGGCTAAGCAGGATTCAGGCTAAATCCTCTCCTGTCGGTCAGCCTCTCTGTATTTGCAGGTGAGAGTCAGGTGCCCAAATCCAACATACCCATCTAGTCTTTCTCATCTGATTTTTCTTTTTTCTTTTTTAATGTTCATTTTTAAATATTTAAAAATATTTTTCTCCAGTTACATTAAATTTTTTTACATTTGTTTTTTTAAATCTCCTTTATCCCATCCACAATTAAGAAACCACATGTGAAATTATGCAAAAGATTTCCATTAAAGTCAAGTTGTGAAAGACAACCTGTGAAAAATGTTCTAAATCACTATTGATCAGAGAAATGCAAATTAAGACAACTCTGAGGCTGTCTTACACTTCTCAGATTGGTTAAAATGATAGGAAGAGATAATGATCAATATTGGAGGAGATGTGGGAAAACTGGACACTAATACATTGTTGGTGGAGTTGTGAACTGATCCAATCATTCTGGAGAGCAGTTTGGAACTATGCCCTCAGGCCTATCCAACTGTGCATACCCTTTGATGTACTGGGTCTTTATCTCAAAGAGATTATAAAAGAGGGAAAAGGATCTATATGTGCAAAAATGTTTGTGGCAGTCCTTTTTGTAGTGGCAAGAAAATGGAAACCGAGTGGATGTCCCATTCATTGGATGGCTGAATAAGTTATGGTATATAAAAATTATGGAATATTATTGTTCTACAAGAAATGATTAGCAGGATGATTTCAGAGAGGCCTGAAGAGACCTACATGAATTGGTGCTGAGTGAAGTGAGTAGAACCAGGAGATCATTGTACACGACAACAAGACTATACAATGATCACTTTTGATGGAGGTGGCTCTACTCAACAATGAGGTGATTCAGACCAATCTCAATGGTCTTGTGATGGAGAGAGCCATCTGCACCCAGACTGTGGGAACCGAATGTGCATCACAACATAGTATTTTCACTCTTTTTGTTGTTTTCTTGCATTTTGTTTTCTTTCTCACTTTTTTTTCCTTTTGATCTGATTTTTCTTGTGTAACATGATAATTGTGGAAATATGTATAGAAGAATCGCACATATTTAACCTATCTTGGATTACTTGCCATCTGGGAAGTGGAGAGTAAGGGAGGGAGGAAGAAAAATTTAGAACACAAGGTTTTGCAAAGGTGAATGTTGAAAATTATCTCTGCACATGTTTTGGAAATAAAAAGCTTTAATTAAAAAAAAATCATAGGACCTATCTCAAGAGCAAGAGGAACACTTCACAAATCTTGAAGAGATTAGCGAAATAAACACAAAGCAAAAAAAATGAAAACCATGATCAGAAGGCAGAGGGCGCTCCCAGCAGCACAGTCGGCAAAACAGACTCTACTTTCTTCCTCTCAAGTTTCCCCAAACCCAAGTGATTAATCATCCGATTCTGATAACAGCCCTTTCATCTCTCACAGTCTTGGCAAGGTCAAGCCCCATTTTGGGGTCTCTTGCTTCCTTTCTCCCCCAACCACAATGCTGGAAGTAGATGAAAAAGGAAGGGAGCAGAGCTGGGCTCCAGCTGCTGCTGAGGGCATGGCTTCCCTTTCCTGTCCCCTGTCCCCCAAAGACCTCATTGCTATTGGGGAGAATGGGAGTGCTGTAGAAGGCTTCATTTTCCCCTCACTTGGGACCTCAGGAAACTTTAATTTTGGGAAGAGAGGGAGAGGTCACATGTAGCAGAGTTGGAGCCCAGTTCAGCCTTATAGATGCCACCTTCTACTTATAGGGGCTAGGGATGAATTGGCAGCTTTGAAACACACACACACACACACACACACACACACACACACACACACACACGTCCTTTTCAAGAGTTGACATTTCACTATTACTAAACACCTACATTTTACATAATGGGAAGCTGAGACTTAGGGAGGTTTCCCCCTCTCCCAGCAGGCTCCCAATTGAGACATTTATACTGTTCTACCAGTCAGTAGGAGGCAGGAGATTCTGCCATACAAAGGAACATAGGGTTTAGGTCTGGCTGGACTCTTAGAAGCCAAAGGATCCAGAAAGTGGCACTAGAATGGACCTTCCAGGTCAAGTTGGTTCATCTCCATCTCCTATCTGTGAGTGTCTCCAGTCTAAGTAAACCCATAGTTCCCCTGCCTTTACTTTGAAGGAGAGACCTGTTGTCAGAAAGCCCTCCCTGGCCAGTCTATTACAAGGCTACAGGGAGGCAAGTTGAAGTTCCTCAGAAAGTCCTGCCATCTTAACTCAAGGAAGGGAGCCACAGGGACTCTTTGGGATTCACTGATGCTACCAGAAAATGGGACCCAAGCTAGGGATCTGTGATACATCTTCCCCTTAGCTATCCACAGACACTCTCCCTGCCAATGAGGTCTAATGAGAGAAGAGGTAAAAGGTTAGAGGTTATGGCATCACTTTTTCAGGATCATCAGCCTGCCTTCCTCTGGCTTCATGATGCAGACCGGACAAAATGCTGGTCAGAAAAACAGCCTTCTGAAAGACTGGAAGGAGCAATGGACTTGAGGTTAGAGTCCTGGTTCAACTCCTCATTGACCAAGGGAGTCTAAGGCCTCAGTTTACACATTAAAAAACCAAATGCCATCTTTTCATAGGATTTCCTTCTTCAGATGGATTCTAGAGGCCAGGCAACTCTCACCAAGAGTATGTCCTTCTTCAACCTGCCCCAGGCAGGTTCTCTTCCTGAGAAGATCAGACTCTTGTTCATTGTAAAAGCAGTTTTCCCTTGGCTGTCCCAGTCAATCATTTGACCCAACCCCCAGCCCAAAAGAACAGGTTTTGAGGTTTGGGTGTGTTGGGGGGAAGGCTAGAAAAGGAAAGTTCTTGATGTGCTGAGGGTGTGGCTAAGGGCTCCTGTCCAAGAAAAACTTTGAAAATTTGACCAGTCCAGCCCCTGGGGTACACTCCTTCTTCTTTTATGCTTGATATTGGAGGAAGTGCCAGAGGGTTGGGCCGGAAGTATGTGGAGGTGGGCTGTCTGAGTAAATCTGGGGACCCAGCAGCTATTTGAAGCATCTGACGGCACCTTGAGTTACCATTTGGGGATCAGAGTTGGTCATTATCCTTCTGGGTACCAGAGCAGTCAGGAGAATCGCAGGAGCATTTCCCATCTTCTTCATGGCTTACGTGAGTGCTCCAGGGAATCCTTACTTGTCCTGGATATAGATTGGGGATCCAGAAATGGGACTTTGTCTTTGGGTGAATCCCGGAGACTTGGGAAAGGTGTGGGGATGCTCTACCTTTCTCATCCTATCCCCATGGGCTGGGCTTCCTTCCCTTTTCTTTCTCTAACCCTAACCCTGACTTCCTCAGCCCTTCAAAGGCTATCCCTTTCATAACCTCCCCCTTGCACCTTGTCTTTGACAAGCTGGTGATCCAGAGAGATTCTGAGGAGAGGAAAGCAAAGGGTAAGTGGGCTGTGGCATAGATTAAGATTACGATGTCCCCCTGGTTCAGAGGAATTTCATCTGGGTGGGGATAGGGAGATATCCCCTTCCTTCAGTTACAAAGGAAGGTGGAAAGGAAGCAGAATAGAGATAAAAATGAATCTTCTGCCAGAGGATCAGATTTTCTGGAAGAAATAATGGTCTTACAGAATCAGCTCCACCCCAGCCTTATGGTACAGAAAGAGTTTGGGCTGAAGAGGCTGAACTAGAAAAGGAGGAAGGTGGAGATCGAAGAAAGGGTGTAACAGGAGGCAAAAATTCCCCTTTCTAGGCCTTCCTATCCCACCTTTAAAAATAATATCTAAGTCAACTTATAAACATACTACTTCCCTCTTCTCTAGGAAACCAGTTAATAAGTTACCCTTCATCTTGCTCCCAATTGCTTAATGATTTAGAATAGAAAAGGATTTCACATCTGTGCTCCCCAGGTGTCTTTGTCTATTTACCCCTGGTAGAAGAAGCTAAATTACTTGTCTTTAGTATTTCTGCCAGGGCAACCCTTGATTCCCCTTTCTTTTTGAACCTCTCCCTCACTTGACAACACTCCTCCTCCTGGACATGGTTGGCTCCTCTCCTTGATTGGGGCCCTGGAGAGTGGGCAAAACCCTTCCTGAACAGTTTTCTGGGATGGATTTCCATCCCAGTTTAATGAGATGAGGACAGCTTTGGGAGAATGAGGAGGAGGGCAGGATAATGTCTCAGGGGTATGGGGGAGGCAAGCTAAGTCTGACCTACCTAGCAAAGAGTTTCCTCATTGAGTTATAGTTTATCTCCTATCCTTGGGGAATAACCACAATCCTTCTTTTCCCCATTCTCTACACACACACACACACACTTCATCCTTGAGCAAGGGCCAGGTTACATGTCATAGCAGCCAAAAAAAAAAAAAAGGCTCTGGGGCAGCCAGTGGGACAGAGAAAACATGAACCTGAGACTGAATAAAAATGTGTAGTGTGGTTCTGATTCTGTTGCTCACTTGTGTGACCTGGGACAGGTCCCTTCCGATTCTTTGTATCTCCGATTCCTGATATGTAACATGAAGAATACACTGGGTCAGTCCTCTAGTTCTCCATTAAATAGATGGGTAAACTGAGGCCCAGAGACATGAAAGGGCTTCCCCAAGGTTAAAGAGCTAGGGCTGAAACCCACTTCAGCACTAATTAGCTTAGAGGAGAGTCTGGTTTTCTAGAACCAGAGGATTCCTCCCAACTGAAAAGCTCTAGGTCCCCTCACCTCTTAGACAATCCTAAACTTGCTGTGGTCTCTTCAGGAAATTGTTGCCTCTAAGATGAAGCTGAAACCTGGAGTTACCCTAAAATTATCAGGAGACATATCACCTGATGCCAAGCAGTAAGTGAGACATGGGATGGATGAGTCAATTCAAATATGGGTGAGAGCTGAATCCTTTACACACCTGCTTGCACTTAACCTTGATTACAACCATCACACACTTTTTACCTCAGCCCCCCCCCCCCCATGGCTGGGCAAGAACTCAGCATCAAAAATACTTTCTAATAGAAACTTCCCAGCAACTGGTAGAATTAGTGAGCTCCCTGTCTGGAGGTAATGAAATGTGTAAAAGATCACTTGTTGGACAGTTTGGGGAGAGAAGAGGTACTGCAGAAGACCAATCATGGTGCCTCTGGTCAAGATTGGGTGATTGTTCTTTTGAGGTGGGTGGGTTTCAAGCTCAGAAATTCTCTGATTGGGGATCTCCAAGGCTCTAATTTCATGCAAATAATGATGTGTTCTCTACTCTCAGTTTCAGAATTGCACTGGGCAATGATGGCAGGGGTAATATTGCAATGCACTTCAATGCACGCTTCAACTATTTAGGTGATTACAATGTCATCGTCTTAAACACCATGGAGAAAGAAAATTGGGGCGAGGAAATAAGGGAGGAAAACTTCCCCTTTATGGACGGGACCAACGTGGAGGTAAGACCCCAGAATCAGAGCTTGAATATTTCACTGGAAAGAACCCAAGAGATGATCTCATCCACTCCTTATATTTGACAAAAGAGTCCTTGATGCAAACTGTGATGGGGGAAAATGAAAAGCTAGAGGGTGAAAAGGTAGTGGGTTTCCAAAGGTCAATGGCAAGACAGCCCAGTATCCTTGAGCTAAAATGGGAAAAGAAAGGGAAGGAGTTATAGAGGGCCATGGCCCAAACAGGATAAGAGAAAACTCTAGGGTTTGTCAGGACACTTGATTTAGAATTGGAAAGGACATCAGAAGCCATCTCATCTGACCCCTTCATTTTTCAGAGGAGAAAAGTGAGGCTCAAAATGGAGAAATCCATTGCCCAAGATCACACTTTCTTATAGTGAGTGCCTTGAGCTGGAATTTGACCCAGCTCTTCCTATCTTTGATCCCATGTTTCTGTGTTGACCTCATTCTGTCTTCTCCACTTTCAGATTATCTTACAGTTCCAAGAACATTCTTTTTTCGTGAAGCTTCCTAATAATCAAGAGATATCTATTCCCAATCGCACTGAGGTAACAACTATCGACTACTTGAGAACTAGTGCTGACATCACAATCAAATCATTGGCCTTCGAATGAGCCCTCCAATGCAACAAACTTCAGAGCATCCTTAAGTCTTGAGGCTCTCTTAGTCCTAATAAATGTGCTGCTAATGATAACAGTTGACATGGTCTGTGTTATTCTGGTTTGGGGTACAAAAAGTTTGGTTTAGAGTTGAGAAGGATGACTGAGTGACCCTGAACAAGTCCTTTTATCTCAGTGGCCCTTTGATGATTTTCTAGGATCTGGATTTTCCACATGGTATCTGTGTATAATATTTAGGTGGGGGGAAATGAAATCATGATCAACTATGAAAGACTTAGCTCTTGTCAGTGGTTCAGCGATCCAAAGCAATTCCGATAAGCTTTGGATAGAAAACACCATTTGCATCAAGGGAGAGAACTATGGAGACTTAATGTAAATCAACACATGCTAGGTTCACTTTTTTTCCCTTTTTCTTCTGTATTTTTTTTCTCTCATGATTTTTCCCTTTTATTCTGATTCTTCTCTCCCAACATGATTCATAAAGAAATGTGCATTTTAAAAAATTATTGTACATGTATAACCAAAAAAAGAAAACAATAAAAATTTTAAAAAGGAAAAAATGCAACCCTGGTTGCCCTTAACTTCTAGTTTTCCTAATATTTCTCTGTTTTTTATATATGTAAAAACGCAATGCCAATTCATATCATATTTTTGGCCTTTCAATGGGTAGAGGAAGAATGAGAGTGAGGAAAAGAATTTAGAACTCAAAAGAAAAAAAAATGAATGGCAAAAATAAACACAAAATAAAACCTTCCCAAATGACAAACAAAAACATCAATATCATCATGCTACTATGAGAAGAGGTCCATGGATTTGCCCAAAGTATCAGGAGCCCAGGCTATAACACAAACAAAGGTGATAAGCACTTAGGAGCTTCCACACTCGCTGATTAACCAATGGGGAAGAGTACCTCCAGAGTAATACTCTCAGGGTATCTCTGTGTATTAGGGAAGGGAAGGGTCTTGACCATAGACTCTGAGCTAGTCCACTTGCTGGAAAGTTGTTGAATCCAAACCAGTGAGATCCTGTGTCCCTTTGAAGATCAGCCTCAGAAAGCTCAGAGAAACCTGCAGACATGATGGCAGGTTCTGGAACTCCTGGATTCTGGAGTCAGACATATTGAGTTCGAATTTGGCCTCTGACACTCACTGTCTAAATGACCTTGGAGAAGCCTCTGAGCTTCAGGTTCCTCAGGGGTAAAAATGAAGAGCTCCTAGCTTCTTCCAGCTCTATATACCTACGCTCCCATGAGTCCAAGTCATTCCCCAGCCTCAGTTTCCTCCTCTGAACATGAGGAAGTTGGACTCCATGGCCTCTGAGGTCCCTTCCCTGAGCCTCTGATCTCTATTCTCCTCTTCTGAAGTACAATAAACTCCAGAATTTCTTCCCAACTGGTGGGGAAGAATATAAGAGATAATATGACCTCTAAGGCCCTTCCAGTTCTGAACTGATGATCCCAATGGACCATTTCTTGGAACACTTTGTGTCATTAAGTCCTAAATTCCTTTATTCTGCTTGGGTCAGGGATTTCCATTCTTTCATACATACCTTCCTCTGATTGGTCCTGAACCTTCAATTTTAAAGGAGACAGCACCTCTATGTTGAGAAAGTACAGTATGTCTGCTTGTTACTGATCCAGTCAATAGTAGCTCAGAATGTTCTACCACAGGGCTGGACAAATGTTCCATATGACCAACCCCTATTTCTACAGTTAGTTAAAAATTTCAAGATACTACCTTCCAAGCAATAATTTATTTTCTCATTATTAAGTATCTCTTGGTTAAGCTTAATTGAATGCAGAAGTATTCAATTTATAAGTCAGATCCTCATGAATTATTTTTAAGATTCTCATATCAGATTCATAATTGAGTTAAAGAAAAAAACAGTAAGTGGTATAAAAAGTTTAAATTCTTTGAAGTTTCAGAACTGTAGAATTAACTTTAAGACACTGTACTAAATTGCATGAAGTTTTATTACTGGCAGATTTTAGCAGAGTTATCTAGGTACCTTCTACAAGTGATATGGAACCAGAGAGGGAGAACCTCCTTCAGAGCAGTCCCAAGAATGAGACTGTTTCAGAATGTCCAAGAGAAGATATTTCCTGGCATCAGAGTAGTACCACACACCATGTCTGGCATTCAAAGTATGCTGATTTTTATGTTAAATTTATCTTGGTTAAGTTAATGAGATGTAAATCTCCCTTCTCAAAATTAATCCATTGTTTGTCCTCTATATAGTTTGAATTATAACCTGATTTTGGTAATTCTGATGATCAATTTATGAAAACTCTTAATGGATTTCATTTATGAAGAAATGAGTTTTCCACTCCATAATCAATTTAAAGGGGAAACTGAAGGAATTCTGGAATTAGCCCAGTTCCCTTAATATTCAATTTTGGGTCCATTGAGGTTCTTTTTTTTTATGTTTTGGAAAGTCTTTATTATTTTTTTGTCTATTAGTTAATTCTAATGAAATATCATCAGGTAAACTAAAAAAGCTCTATTGTTTATTCCACATTGATATAATCTCATGCAGTCACATTGCAGCCCTTTATATTCATACCATATTTTTAAAAAATAATTATAACTTTTTATTGACAGAACCCATGCCAGGGTAATTTTTTTACAACATTATCCCTTGCACTCACTTCTGTTCCGATTTTTCCCCTCCCTCCTTCCATCCCCTCCCCCAGATGGCAAGCAATCCTATACATGTAAAATATGTCACAATATATCCTAGATACAATATATGTGTTCAGAGCCAAACAGTTCTCTTGTTGCACAGGGAGAATTGGATTCAGAAGGTAAAAATAACCCGGAAAGAAAAACAAAAATGCAAACAGTTTACATTCATTTCCCAGTGTTCTTTCTTTGGGTGTAGCTGCTTCTGTCCATCATTGATCAATTGAAACTGAGTTAGATCTTCTCTTTGTCAAAGAAATCCACTTCCATCAGAATACATCCTCATACAGTATCATTGTTGAAGTGTATAATGATCTTCTGGTTCTGCTTATTTCACTTAGCATCAGTTCATGTAAGTCTCTCCAAGCCTCTCTGTATTCATCCTGCTGGTCATTTCTTACAGAACAATAATATTCCATAACATTCATATACCACAATTTACCCAACCATTCTCCAATGGATGGGCATCCATTCATTTTCCAGCTTCTAGCTACTACAAACGGGGCTGCCACAGACATTTTGGCACATACAGGTCCCTTTCCCTTCTTTAGTATCTCTTTGGGGTATAAGCACATAATAGCACTGCTGGATCAAAGGGTATGCACAGTTTGATAACTTTTTGGGCATAATCCCAGCTTGCTCTCCAGAATGATTGGATTCATTCACAACTACACCAACAATGTATCAGTGTCCCAGTTTTCCTGCATCTCCATTGAGGTTCAAAGGAAAGCTCAAAAGGTTGGGGTTTAAGACCAGTTTCATAAAGTTTCTCAAAAGAATTTGCAGGTTTGAATCTATCTCAAACTAAGGTCTCCCATCTCGAACCCATCCAAGGGGCAAAGTTTATTATAATTGTAAAACCAATTGAAGGAGGTTAAATTTAGTAGAGAACCAGAAGCAAGAAGAACTAAGAAAAAGTAAGAGAAATCAGGGGTTTCATGTTACTTGTTTGCTGATTTTATGGCTTACAGGTAGATCTGAGAAGTGGTCTATTCACTGTTGTCTCAAGAAATTTGTTATCACTGACCAACAGATTGCAAATCTGACAGTCAGCAATGTTGCTAGAATTATGGTATTCCTAAAGCCAGGGAACCTCAGGGTTATTGTTTTATCTTTCCTAAAAGCTAGGGGAAGAAATATATAAATTGCTATAGTATTTCGAAGGTCAGGGGAATTTAGGATTATTGGCAGATTGTTAGAACAATCTCATTTCTAAAACTAGGGGGCCTCAGGATTATTGTGCTATTTCCTTTAGAAGCTGCATCCCATCAAGTCTAATACAAATTCTTTCTTTGAGAAAACTCTTTTGATTTGGGAAAAGATTTACTTTATTTTTTGAAATTGGTCCTGCATGGCTGACAAGCTGGGCCACCTATACCTGCTACTTAGAACTCCTTACCTAAGGACCTAAGTTATGCTGACCTGAGAATAGATCAGATCCAATTGCTATCACAATTACACATCTGTCTATATTATATATATATATATATATGTATATATAAAATACATCTATACATCTTTATATATATTGTATATAATACATAATAATATATGATATACATATTATATGTATATATCTTTATATATATTATACATCTATACAACTTGTATGTTTTATCTGAAAAGCAGCATGTACTAATCAATCAGTTGTTTCAACATCCTTTGATTATATGAAGGTTCTTGGGAGAAGGGAATGGGACACCTGTATTTCTGAATTCAGGAAAGTGTACCTTGTGGGTTCTCCCCCTCTCAATTTGGAAAGTTCCTAATATTTCCTCTGATTAGAAATCATATCACTAATGTTCTATTGTTTCTTTTTAATTAGTCGGCTTCATTTTATTAGTTGTTTTCATGTATAACAATGTCTCTTCCTGTATTGAGGGTGCTGTCCAAGGTGAAGAAGGAGTTTGCTCTTGATTTGTTCAACAATTGCCAGGCATTGATTAATACATGAATAAGTTATGAAAACCAAGGCTTTGTGTCCTCAGTCATGTAATCATTCACCCATAACAACCAGGAAGGGGGTTGGTGAAAGGCTTTTTATCTCTTTTTTATAGAGGAGGAAAGTGAGATTGGAATGGGGATATGAATTGTGCATGGGTCACCGAAATGGCAGGCAGGGAAAAAGAGAATGGGGTGCTGCCAGGGTTGAGGGGGAGGTAAAGGGGCTGGAATCAGACTCAGGATGTGAGGCACCTGGCATTGATAGGGGGCTTGGGAGGAAGGGAGCTGGGTCTATTCTGCTTCACTTATTGCTGGGAGCTTTCTCTGCCTGGTGATCATGGTTTTTGTTTCTCCAACCTCTCCAAGGTTGAAGGAGTGCTTCTCTTATCCTTAAAATAGATGGTGGGAGAAGGACTAGTCAGGGATGTTGGCCTTAGGTGCTGAGCCTTGTCTGCCAATACAGAGGACCTATCCCACAGAAGAGGATTTAGTCTGGTCCTGCCTAGCCCCAGAGGCAGAATCAGGAGGAATTTAGGGAAGGCACTGTTCAATCCAACAACTGGAGCTTTCTTTTTTAAGGACTATCTCTTAAACCCAAATCATTCTGGCTCTTATGAATTGGCCAACAATAGGTACCAGGCCAATCTCAGTGATTATTCCTTTTTTCATCATCTATCCCAAGGGCAAGAGAAGTACTCCAAAGTTGGAGAAATTAAAAAACAAAAAACATTATTACTAGGCATATGGAGCTCTCAGCAGTAAATGGGGGAAAACAGATATAACTCCCTGGTCATTATTTGGGCCCTGATTCCCTCAGAGAAGATGGATATAGAAATTGTTTTTGTTTTGGACAGAAACCCTGAGGGTTTTCTCATCCCAGAATACATACACACACACACACACACACACACACACACACACCCCTATTTAAAAGAGACCATTCTTTGCCTCATTTCTTATCTAACCTTAATTTCTGGATGGGCATTGGCTCAGTCAAATTGAGACTTGTTAAAGATCTTAGCTTAAAAATGTCAGTCTCCCACTGCATCCAGGGCCATTTCCAGCCATCCTGATCTATATCTTGCCACTGGTCTCAAATCATTCTGGAGGATAAAGTCAGGCAGGTGACTTTGCACAGCCTACCCTCACTTAAATTCAATTAATTTGTATGCATGACATTGCTCCCTCATATTATGGTCCTCTTTGAGAAAGAAGGACAAACAATAACTTATATGAGTAGAGCTGTCCCACTGGGGACCAAACTGTAACTCATCAGTTGGACAACAAAATCTCCTTCCTTCTTTCCTTTCCTTCCCTTCTTCCTTCCTACCTTCCTCCTTCCCTGCCTATCTTCCTCCATCCCTCTCTTCCTATCTTTCTTTCTCCTTCTCTTTTCCCTCCCTTCCTATCTTCCTTCCTCACTTCCTTTTCCCTTCCTCCCTTCATATCTTCTTTCCTCCCTTCCTTTTCTCTCCCTCCCTTTCTATCTTTCTTTCTCCCTTCCTTTTCCCTTCCTCCCTTCCTATCTTCTTTCCTCCCTTCCTTTTCTCTCCCTCCCTTTCTATCTTTCTTCCTCCCTTCCTTTTCCCTTCCTCCATTCCTATCTTCTTCCTCCCTTCCTTTCCTTCCTCCCTTCCTTTTCTCTCCCTCCCTTCATATCTTCCTTCCTCCCTTCTTTTTCCCTCCCTCCCTATCTTCCTTCCTCCCTGCTTCCTCCCTTTCTTCCTTCCTCTTTCCTCCCTTCATCCCTCCCTCCTTCCTTCCTTTCTATCTTCCTTCTCTTCCCCACTCCTTTCCTTTCACACAGAGTATCATATTCTTACTGTGGGAGCTTTGCTTTAATCACTGAAACCTCCCAAGATATTTTGGTGTTCACCAACTAGATTTCTTTCTTAAAGTCCATGCCTTAAACCCAAATTATTCTGGCTCTCATTGGCCAATAGTAGGTCCCAGGACAAGCCCCAATTGATCTTATTTGTGCCCTGATAGAATGTAAATAGCAACTGTTTGTGTTTTGGTCAGAAACTTTGAAGGTCTTCTCCTCCCGGAATGATTTTTCTTATTAATTGTAAGAAATCATTTTCTGCCTCATACTTTTGTTAAGGCCCATGCCCAGATGAGGGGGCAGGTCAATTCTCCGAGAGCCATCACAACTGTGAATCATAAACTTTAAGGTGTTGCAAAGAAGCCTTTGCTGATGCAGGTGTTCCTTGTGAATGAAATAAATTGGAGGCAAGCGGGAAAAGGAGAGAGGTCAGAGAATGCAATTGCTTCTCAGTGGAGAGGTCAGACAATGCCACTATCTCTTAGTCTCCTTGTATCATCATTATCATCATCATCATCCTCTCACATGAAGAGATCCATTGTACAGATCTGAGTTAGCCCTCCAGCAGCCACTGTCAGGTGTCTCCATCACCGAATAGGTGCTGCCTGAGACAAACAGAGACATGGGAGGCAAGGTAAGGCTTATCTAGCTACTAGAGAATTTCTCCATTGAGCTAGAGCATATCTTCTACCCACTGTCCTCCTTTCCCCCTTCATCCTTGCCTAATGACAAGATATTTATGATGCCAGCCAACGATAGCACTAGGCTGGTCCATGGGACCTGCTCTTGGATCCAGGAAATTCATAGTATCTAATTATTGTTCTGTTACTTGCTTGTGTGTCTTGGCACATGTTATATAACTTGCTTCCTTGGACTTCAGTTTCTTAATGGGTAAAATGGGGATTGGACTGGCTCAGCCATGCTGATTAGTTTCTCATTTAACAAGTGGGAAAACTTTCAGCTCTATACACCTATGCTCTTTGGGTCTAATTCATTCCCCTGCCTCATTTTCCTTTTGTGTAACAATAGGGAGTTAGACTAGATGGCCTCTGAGGTCCTTTTGTGAGCCTCTGATCTCTTTTTCTGAAGTATAATATATTCCCTGAGTGTTGCAAGTATCACAACCAAATCCATGAGTGAAACACAGTTGGCAAATAAAGACCAGCTTACCAAAGTCAGAGATGGATATCCATTTTCTTTCTGGAGGTGTTTCAGTGGAGAAGAACACCATTAAGCTAGTATAGATTTTGCGATCTGAACCAATCTGGTTAATAAGCTCTTATGCCTACCAAAAAGAGTGAATGACAGATTCATGACAACAGGATTGCCACTTGCAGGAAAGCAGCTTGCCACCACTAGCAGTGCCTATGGTCCCACCATGATGAATCCTTATGAGGTTAAGGAAAATTAAAGAAAATTATCTCTCCTGGATCTATTTTTTATGGCAGTTATTTTTCCAATGATATATTTCCCATTGTCTTTTTTCATTCTTTCATTTCTGTTTTATTGTTTCGTATAGCCTCATAAAGTTGCTTGATTTTGCTCAATTCTAATTTTTAAGGAGTGATTTATTTCAGTGATCCTTTGTACTTCCTCCTTGTGGTCAGTTCTACTTTTTAAGGAATTTTTTTTTCTTCAATGAATGTTTATGCTCCTCTTTTCATTTGGCCAATTATTTTCTTTTTTGTATGTCCATTCTATTCTATTGTGAAAGTGTTTTTTTTCCTTTAGCATTTCTGTGTGTATGTTTCCTTTTCCAAACTGTTGACTCATTTTTCATGATTTTTTTTGCCTTCCATTGCTTTCTCTTCCCAATTCTTTTTTCTCTATATCTGTTATTTGATTTTCAAAATCCTTCTTGAACTCTAAAGACATGTTTTTCTTGGAGTCTTTGGATGTATGAGCTTTGACTTTATCTTCTTCTGAGTATGTGTTTTGATCTTTGTCAACACAGAAACTTTATAAGATCAGAATCTTTTACTCTTGTTTGTTCACTTTTCCAGCCTATTCCTAGGCTTCTAACTCTGTTAGCCCTAAACTAGGGCTCTGTTTCCAGGGTAGAGAGTGAATTGTTCCAAATTTTGGGGGTTTTGTGCAGCTGTTTTTAGAGACGCTTCTAAGAACCTCTAAGTTTTGGGGTTTCAAAGTTGTATTATGAAAATAGAGAGATCTATTACTTTTCTCATTTGTGCTCTGATCTGTGAATGACACAGTATTCGTTTCTTCCCTAGAACTGTGGGGAGGGTCCCTGTTTCCCTATGACTGGAATCTCTAGTTTACTAGTGCTCCTTCTTGTGCTGGGGACTACCACCCAGGCATGCATCCTGGATTACACTATGGATAAAGCAATAAAGTCCAGCCTCTGTGCTAGCATAAGGATCCCTGTAATCTCCTTCTGCACAGTTGTTAAACACCATCACTCTTATTGCCTGTGGACTGAGATTTCCAGAATCAGGAACCGCTGCTGCTGATTCAGTGGCTTCTAAGGCCTATTCCAGGTTTTCTGGGGTTGGGGCTATCCTGGCACAGCCTGTGCTGGACTGCATTCCACTCTCACTGAGGTGCAACAGACTTTTCCTGCCAACATTCTAAGTTGTATTGGCTTGGAAAATTGTCACTCAGACTTTTTGTGGGACCTGACACTGTAGAATTTGTTTAAAGTCATTATTTAACAATATAAGGAGTGTATTGGGAGATAGCTCAGGTGAATCCCTTTGCTGATTTTTTTTTTTTAAACAGGCATCCCAATAAAGCTTCCTTTATTTGGTTGTGAGAAATATATATGAGAGAGAGGAGATTGCAAAGCACTATACAAATATTATCTCTTTTGATATATACAACTCTGGGCTATTATTGCACCCACTATATAGATGGAGGAAACTGAGGCAGGTAGAACTTTAAAAACTTGTCCCAAGTCAGAAAGCTAGACAGGCATTTCCTGACTACAAATTCAGTACAACCTGTACTATAGCACACCCTAGTGATTGTAGTTTAATGGAATAGCGTTGCATCTCTGCTTTCATTGGGCTTCACCTTCAGGGGAAGGACTTCTGGGATGCAAAGGGAGAAAGTGGCAGAGATCCCAATGCCCCCCTCCCCCAGGTATGGAGGATGGAACTCATTCTAGGGGACTCAGAAGTGTCTATGACATAGCCTCCATTTAGACAGTGGGTGAAAAGAAGGGTTTTTATTTTTCCCATCTTGTCTCTTCTTTCACCCTTAGCTATTGTTCCTCTCTTGAGAGGGAACTTAAGATCACGACCTACAGCTGCAAGTCATTTCAATTCTCTAATGCTGTTTCCTCATCTACAAATGGGGATCCTAGTAGAATTAAAAGCAGGATTTCTTTAACCTATATGGGATTGCTTGCTACCCAGGGAAGGAGGGAGGAAGGGAGGAAAGGAGAAAAATTTGGAACACAAGGTTTGGCAAGGGTCAATGTTGAAAATTTGCATGTATTTTGAAAAATAAAAAGCTATTTTTCTTAGAAGGCTCTGCGAAACAAATTAATCTCAATACTTCTACTCTAATTCTAGGTAGAATTCTATGTCTGGGGGAGAGGTGAAATCCCCTATGTATACGATGTCCTTGCCCTAACAGAATCCTCCAATCTCCACTTGGAAGGGACTTCATAACATCTATTTAAATAAAATCTTCCTCTGAAACTTTCTTTCAAAGTGGTTATCTAGATTTTCTTTGAAGATCTCCAAGAATGGGAAACTCGCTTCCTAAGGCATTAGCTAATTCCCTTTTGGACAGCTTCCAGGGGACTGAATAGAAAGTCCCCTCTGCAGGATCCCCAAATTTCTGCTAATTCTGTCTCCAGGACTGAGTAGTACCAGGCTAAATTCTCTCCTGTAGGACAGCCTCTTTGTATTTGCAGGGCAGGGCAGCCCAACATCCCTCATTATTCCTTCTCCTGTCATCTATCTCAAGAGCAAGAGAATCATTCCATGAAACTTGGAGAAGTTGGAGAAACAAAAACTTTGATCACTAGGCTGAGAGTTCCTAGCAGTGAGTGGGACAGAACAGATACAACTCCCCTCCTCTCAAGCCTCCAACCAACTCCAAGTGACTCACATCCTGAACCTGACTCCAGTGCCTTCATCTCCTGGCAAAGTTGAGTACCCTTCTCCATTCTCTTCCTCCCCCCCCCCCACTCAATTTCAGTGCTGGAAGTATATTAGAGGAGGAGAGCAGAGCTGGTCTCAAGCTGCTGACTGTGGGTGTCCTGCCTTGCCCTTCAAAGTTCATATTGTCACTGGGGAGAATGGAGGGAGCAGTGTGCAAGGCTTTATTTTTCCTGTAGTTGAGACTTCAGAAAACTTTAATCATAGGGAAGAAAGGGTGAGGCCAGATGTGGCACCCTTGGGACCCAATTCAACCTTGCAAATGTCACCTTTGATCTAGAGGGGCTAGGAATGAATTGGCAGCTTTGAAAACACACACACAAACACACACACACAAGTATATGTCAATAAATTTGATAATTTAAGTGAAATGCAGAAACATCTACAAAAGCGTAGATTGCTCAGGTCAACAGAAGAGAAAATAAGTTATTCAAATAGTCCCCTTTTAGAAAAAGAAATAGAACTCGTTATTAATCAACTCCCTGAGAAAAATCTCCAAGACCAGTTCTATTTACATGTGAATTCTACCAAACATGTAAAGAATAATGAATTCTAATACTCTATAAACTATTTGAAAAAACAGGGAAAGGATTCCTACCAAAGTCCTTTTATGACACAGATATGATACTGATACCTAAACCAGGTAGGGTGAAAACAGAGAAAATTACAGACCAATTTCCCTAATTTTGATGTATTTTGATGCATGATGATGAATATTGATGCAAAAAAACTTAAAGTATTAGCAAAGAGATTACAGAAAATCATCCCCAGGATAATATATCATGATCAAGTAGGATTTATACCAGGAATGCAGGGCTGGTTCAATATTAAGAAAACTATTAGCAAAAACCATCTGATCATCTCAATAGATGCAGAAAAAACATTTGATAAAATCCAACATCCATTCCTAATAAAAAACACTTGAGAGTATAGGAATAAATGGACTCTTCCTTAAAATAATCAGGAACATATACTTTTTTTTAAACTAACTTTTTATTGACAGAACCCATGCCAGGGTAATTTTTTACAACATTATCCCTTGCACTCCCTTCTGTTCTGATTTTTTTCCCCTCCCTCCATCCCCTCCCCTAGATGGCAAGCAGTCCTATATATGTTAAATATGTCACAGTATATCCTAGATACAATATATGTGTGCAGAACCAAACAGTTCTCTTGTTGCACAGGGAGAATTGGATTCAGAAGGTAGAAATAACCCAGGAAGAAAAACAAAAATGCAAACAGTTTGCATTCATTTCCCAGTATTCTTTCTTTGGGTGTAGCTGCTTCTGCCCATCATTGATCAATTGAAACTGAGTTGGGTCTCTTTGTCAAAGAAATCCACTTCCATCAGAATACATCTTCATAAAGTATCATTGTTGAAGTATATAAAGATCATTTCATTTCACTTAGCATCAGTTCATGTAAGTTTCTCCAAGCCTCTCTGTATTCATCCTGCTGCTCATTTCTTACAGAATAATAATATTCCATAACATTCATATACCACATTTATCCAACCATTCTCCAATCGATGGGCATTCACTCATTTTCCAGTTTCTAGCCACTACAAACAGGGCTGCCACAAACATTTTAGCACATAAGGTCCCTTTCCTTTCTTTAGTATCTCTTTGGGGTATAAGGCCAGTATTAGCACTGCTGGATCAAAGGGTATGCACAGTTTGATGACTTTTTGGGCATACTTCCAGATTGTTCTCCAGAATGGTTGGATTCATTACAACTCCACCAACAATGCATCAATGTCCCAGTTTTCCCACATCTCCTCCAACATTCATCATTATTTTTTCCTGTCATCTTAGCCAATCTGACAGTGTGCAGTGGTATCTCAGAGTTGTCTTAATTTGCATTTCTCTGATCAATGGTGATTTGGAACACTCTTTCATATGCGTGGTAATAGTTTCAGTTTCATCATCTGAAACTTATCTGTTCATATCCTTTGACCATTTATCAATTGGAGAATGCCTTGATTTTTTATAAACTAGAGTCAATTCTCTATATATTTTGGAAATGAGGCCTTTATCAGAACCTTTAACTGTGAAGATGTTTTCCCAGTTTGTTGCTTTCAGGAACATATACTTAAAACCATCACTAAGCATCATATGTAAACTGGAACCTTTGCCAGTAAGATCAGGAGTGAAACAAGGTTGCCCACTATCACCATTATTATCCAATATTGTATTAGAATGCTAGCCTCAGCAATAAGAGTTGAGAAAGAGTTTAAAGAAATTAGAGTAGGTAATGAGGAAAGAAAATTATCACTTTTTGCAGATGATATATAATAGTATACTTAGAGAACTCCAGAGATTCTACTAAAAAGCTATTAGAAATAATTCACAACTTTAGTAAAGTTGCAAGATACAAAATAAATCCACATGAATCTTCAGAATTTTTATACATCACCAACAAAATCCAACAGCAAGCGATACAAAGAGAAATTCCATTCAAAATAACTGTCGATAGCATAAAATAATTGGGGATCTATCTACCAAAGGAAAGTCAGGAATTATATGAGCAAAATTACAAAACACTTTCTACACAAATAAAGTCAGATTTAAATAATTGGAAAAATATTAAGTGTTCTTGGATTGGCCCGAGCAAATATAATAAATATGACAATACTCCCTAAACTAATCTATTGATTTAGTGCTATACCAATCAGACTCCCAAGAAACTATTTTAATGACCTAGAAAAAATAACAGCACAATTCATATGGAAGAACAAAAGGTCAAGAATTTAAAGGGAATTAATTTTAAAAAATCAAATGAAGGTGGCCTAGCTCTACCAGATCTAAAACTATATTATGAAGCAGTGGTCAGCAAAACCATTTGATATTGGCTAAGAAATAGACTAGTTAATCAGTGGAATAGGGTAGGTTCACAGGACAAAATAGTCAATAATTATAGCAATTTAGTGTTTGACAAACCCAAAGATTCCAACTTTTGGGATAAGAATTCACTATTTGACAAAAACTGCTAGGGAAAACTGAAAATTAGTATGGCAGAAACTAGGCATGGACCCACACTTAACACTGTATACCAAGATAAGATCAAAATGGGTTCATGACCTAGTCATAAAGAACGAGATTATAAATAAATTAGAGGAACATAGGATAGTTTACTTCTCAGACTTGTGGAGGAGGAAGGAATTTGTGATCAAAGAAGAACTAGAGATCATTATTGATCACAAAATAGAAAATTTTGATTATATCAAATTAAAAAGCCTTTATACAAACAAAACTAATGCAAACAAGATTAGAAGGGAAGCAACAAACTGGGAAAACATTTTCACAGTTAAAGGTTCTGATAAAGGCCTCATTTCCAAAATATATAGAGAATTGACTCTAATTTGTAAGAAATCAAGCCATTCTCCAATTGATAAATGGTCAAAGGATATGAAGAGACAATTTTCAGTTAATTGAAACTTTTTGCACTCATATGAAAGTGTCCAAATCCCTATTGATCAAAGAAATGCAAATTAAGACAACTGAGATACCACTACACACCTGTCAGATTGACTAAGATGACAGGGAAAAAAATTATGAATGTTAGAGGAGATGCAGGAAAACTGGGACACTGATACATTGTTGGTGGAATTGTGAATGGATCCAACCATTCTGAAGAACAATCTGGCATTATGCCCAAAAAGTTATCAAACTGTGCATACCCTCAGAGAAGGAGCACTGGGAAATGAATGTGGACTATTTGCATTTTTGTTTTTCTTCTCAGGTTATTGTTACCTTCTGAATCCAATTCTTCTTGTACAACAAGAGAACTGTTTGGTTCTGCACATATATATTGCATCTAAGATATACTATAACATATTTAGCACGTATAAGACTACCTGCCATCTAGGGGAGGGAGTGGAAGGAGGAAGGGAAAAGTCCCAATGGAAGTGAGTGCAAGGGATAATGTTGTAAAAAATTACCCATGCATATGCACTGTCAAGAAAATGTTATAATAAAAAAGAAAACTATTAGCATAATTGACTATATTAATAACCAAACTAACAAAAATCATATGATTTTGTAGTTTTGCTCATAAAGTTTCTGATTTTCCCTTGGCAGATAGATTCCTAAATATTTTATACAATCAGTAGTTACTTTAAATGGAATTTCTCTTTGTAACTCTAACTGTTGGGTTTTGTTAAGTGATATACAAGAATGCTGATGACTTCTGTGGGTTTATTTTGTATCCTGCAACTTTGCTAAAGGTGTAGATTGTTTCTAATAACTTTTTAGTAGAATCTCTGGGGTTCTTTAAGTATACCATCATATCATCAGCAAAGAGTGATAATTTGGTTTCCTCATTGCCTATTCTTATTCCTTTAATCTCTTTCTCAACTCTTATTCCCAAAGCTAGCATTTCTAATACAATATTAAATAGTAATGGTGATAGTGGGCAACCTTGTTTCACTCCTGATCTTATTGGGAATGGTTGCAGTTTGTCCCCATTATATATGACAGCATCTCTATGTTGAGGTGAAAGTACAGTATGTCTGCTTGTTACTGATCCAGTCACTAGTAGCTCAGAATGTTTCACCACAGGGCTGGACAAATGTTCCATATGCTCAACCCCTGTTTCTACAGGTAGTTAAAGTTTTCAAGGTATTGCTTTCCAAGCAACAATTTATTTTCTCATTTTTAAGTATCTCTTGGTTAATCTTAATTGAATACAGAAGGATTCAATTTATAAGTCAGTTCCTCATGAAGTATTTTTAAGATTCTCATATCAGATTCATGATTGAGTTAAAGAAAAAAATAGTAAGTGGTATAAAAAGTTTAAATTCTTTGATGTTTCAGAACTGTAGAATTAACTTTAAGACACTGTACTAAATTGCATGAAGTTTTATTACTGGCAGATTTTAGCAAAGTTATCTAGGTACCTTCTACAGGTGATATTGTGAGGGATATAGAAGACCCTTCCCAAAATGACTACTCAGAGATCATTCAGTAAAAAGCAGAAAAGTTGTTTATTGAAAACCTCTGGAGGATGAGCTGTCCCATCACAAGAGAAGAAAGAGAAACTCGTGGTAGGAGGGCTAAAGAAGTAGTAAAGATTCATAGTTTTTATACAAGAGATTACATCACAAGTAAGAGAACAATGAGAAAGGGACAGGGAGGCATCTATTTGGTTGTTGCTATTTGGAAAGATTGGAATGGAAAGTTTCTGTTTCCCCATAATCTCCTGATTTCTAGGAAACAGAAAATCAGGCCTTCAGGGTTAATCAAGCACATAATGGTCAAGTGAATAGACTAAATATCGATAAATGTCAAACACTGATAAATGTTATCAGCTCATATTAAGTAAATATGTTTATAACTGGCCAAAGCTCAAGTAAATATGGGCCTGCACATATTATACAGGTCATAGGAGAAACACAGAAATAATGAACATAAAATACAGAAAAAGAATTCATACATTCCTGTAAGTTCTCCACCTTATCTTTCAATTCCATACAATTCCCTCCTTGTAATATGTAAATGATTTTTTATCATATTTCTATGCAGAACTTACACACTGTTCAAAATCAGTTTTACATTGTTTATCAAGTTTACCATCAAGATCACCCCTCTCTAATATATTCAGCCTTTTTTTCTGAAGAATCATCATTTTAATAGCATCTTTTATATACAATATGTTGATAGGAACCGTTGAACTATTCTGGTTACTAATGTGGCAACAGGATAATACCATTGATTGCAATCAGTTCCTACCATAAAAATTGCTTCCACCAACTGTCTTGGAAACAGTTATCACAGAACATTGGCATTTGTCAGACATAAAAATACAAAGATAAATTAACAAAGATGACAATCTAGGGAAACTGAGGCACAACATTACATACTCTCTTTCTGAATATTTGAATTATTGAATTACCTCCCTTAGATACCTGGGAGGTCTCAACACCATAATTTTGGCCAATGCAATGTGAAGCAAATAAATCAAAATGAAACTAGAAAATGCAAGGACTTTATGGCAAGGGCAAGTCTCTTCCTGACAACCCCAGAGTTATCAGCAGTACAAAGGCCCTCATCTCAGCCAGAGAATCCAGTTTGAGATAGACAGTTCACTATGTTAGGTGGTCTGCAGTCATTTGTGCACTTAATTCAGCTTCTGCTTATATAGGGAGTAGCAGTGCTCAAGACAGCCCCATTCTAGGAGGGGCATCCCAAGTCTGTCAGAGATTTCAAAGAAGGAAAAGAGTGAAACCTGGAGTAGCTCCATCTGTTCCCTCTGACAGCTACTACTAGGATCCAGAAAGGATTTCTGAGCAGAATATGCACAGTTAGACCATGAAGACAGGCAAACCCCGAACTTTAGAGGCTTGATCTCAAAACTGCAATGTCCTTTGAAAATGCTGAGATACCCCTGGAGAGACTTATATGAACTGATGCTGAGTGCATCAGGACCAGGAGATCATTATATACTTCAACAACAATACTATATGATGATCAATTCTGATGGACGTGGCCATCTTCAGTAATGAGATAAACCAAATCAGTTCCAATAGAGCAGTAATGAACTGAATCAGCTATACCCAGCAAAAGAAGTTTGGGAGATGATTATGAACCATTACATAGAATTCCCAATCCCTCTATTTTTGTCCGCCTGCATTTTTGATTTTCTTCACAGGCTAATAGTACACTATTTCAAAGTCCGATTCTTTTTGTACAGCAAAATAACTGTTAGGACATATATGCTTTAACATACTTAACATGTATTGGTCAACCTGCCATGGGAGGAGGGGAGGGGGGGAAGGAGGGGAAAAATTGGAACAAAAGGTTTGGCAATTGTCAATGCTGAAAAATTACCCATGCATATATCTTGTAAATAAAAAGCTATAATTAAAAAAGAAATTTAAAATGAGGGAAAAAAAAGAAAAAAGAAAATGCTGAAATACTAATTAAGAAACTGGGATTACAGGGCTGGAGACTGCCAGTCCCAAGACAGGTGTCTATATCTTGGAGATTTCTTAAAATCAGGCAATCAGAGAATAGTCTGTCAGAGCAATTCCAACAGAATGAGAGATTTCAAAGCTAAAGCATAATAAAAACGAAAAAGGACTACTTAAGATTTCCAATTCAATCTGAACTGGTGAGATAGGGGGTGGGGCAGAAGTACCTAAGGCAAAGTGAACAGAAAACCAATTTCCCTTTATCTCTTCCTCTCTTTTTTTTTTTCTCATGGAAAGGAATCATCCAAAAAAAAAAAAAAGTAAATAGTCAAATAACCATCCCACATATAAATCCCAAGAGTGAATTAAAGTTCCTCTATATAACAGACTAGTACAGGAGGCATTTCCTTAAAAAATACCTCAAGCATAGTGAACATAGATATTATAAACATATTATAACTGCCTTAACAGCAACAGTTACCAATTTTAACAATTTCTATCCTAAATCTTAAATACAGAGTAATAGATGACCAAGTCAGGGTTTAACAGTCATTCATCAGCCATTCCCAACTCCCCCATATCAGTCCAAATTACAATCAGGAGCATGGGTGGTGTTCTCTCATTCAAAAAACTGCTTCATGCAGATAAGGGGTGGAGAACTGGCTCTCAGTCCGAGCAGGGGAATGGGTATTATGTGCTAACAATGATCAATAGGCTGATCCAGGTCCCAAAAGCAGGTCAATATAGCTGTAATGTGACCAAAATCTGGAACAAAAAAAACACAAATCTAACAGATAAAGATTAGAACAGTCTGGAACTGCTACAAAATGTGGGGAGGCCAGTATAGATTGGCCAGCAGTTCCTGTGTGAAGGAACAAGTTTGCTTCACAGGACAGGCAGATGGCTATGATTCCAATAAATAGCAGTTAGGTTTCACAGACCATTGTGCTAATTGTCCTCTCATTATTTAGAAACATTTAAAAAACCTGAATATCCACAGACACAAATATCCGGTAACAGCTAGATGACCAGGGTAAATACTCATTTGCCTAAGTATTTAGGATATAATGATTACATATAACCAGATTGGAAACATCGAGGTATGAAATATTTGAATTGCATTAACGGTTCTTATTAACTATTGTTCTAATCATAGAAATCAGTCACAGGAAGAAAAAAAATGCAAGAACATAACTATAACATAACATAAGGAGTTAAAACTCAACCTTCAGCACATCAGAGTGGAGCTTTAAAACTCTCAAATAGTATTAACTATAAGCCCAAAGAATTTTACTTCTAATAGCATTCTATTAATCAAGTTTCAGACATATCCTAAATAGATATTTACCATAACCTTATATTGGTAACAGTAAGAAATTTATCCCAGAAAATTCACACAATTCTTACATACCCAAGTAGATGTTGAATCTAAGAATAAGTTGAATATTATACCAATCATTTTGCTTTTAAAATACCCAATACACAGAAAAATCCCAAACTACATATTGTTCACAACAAAAAGATTTTCAAAAGGAAGAAGGCAAAAACTATTATTCTTGGAGTCCTTTTCGGATTATTGGCATCAATATAGTTAATTAAAACTTCCTATTTTCACATAAAAAGCATCTGAAAAGTTCTTGAAAACATCAATTAAACTTTTTGAAATAACCCTTTCAAACTATAGATCACATTTCTGATCATATTCTTTAATATTCATAACCATCATGTATCTAAAGAAACAAATATTCAATCAATTAATATCTTGTAAGAGCAGCCTGTCCCTTTGAATCAGTTTGCTTTCTTCAGCCAAAAGCGGCTGCAGCTTTCCACTGCTGCTCTGCTGTTCTCCCCCAACAAAAACAGATCCCGTCTCACAGCTGTCTCTCTGTGACTATCTTTTCCAACCAGTTCCTTCTTTTTCCCACTGATTTCTTCTTGAAATCATTTGCTCCTACTAATCAATCCTTTAATCACTTTCACTCTCCTGTCCCATCTCTCTGTCTCTCTCTCGTCCCAGTGCTTACTTGCTCAAACCTCCAAAATACTTTAAGCACTCCCAAACCAATAACCCTTCTGACTAGATCCTCCATTTAAACTATTAATTGCTTTTGTAAATCAATCTCTCTTTTCCCTTGTCTTTAAATAATCTTTTTTTTAAACTTTAAAGATTCACAATTAATTTTGAATCAAATTTCATAAAATTTATAATATAGTTTACAAATTACTCAATACTTTTAAAAAGCAACATACCATTTAAGTAGGGAGATACAAACACAACACCCCTAAGGTAAGCTACTGTCATTTTGTTTAATAACCTATATTTTAATTTGAGTCCGATCAAATAATAAAAAAGAAAAGTTTTTCTCTTCAGTTGTAAAGGCCTCAATATTCAAACAATTCTTAAGATTTTTACCCTCTTAATAAATCTAACATGTGCAAAGCAACAGTAAAATTATTTCCCCCAAATTCAAAATTATAGTACCTTTTTAAAATATAAGTTCCCCAAACTCTTAATCAAATGTTGCAGACAAACATTTACCCAGTTCAGCCTTCTTAAATTTTCTGTTCTCTAATTCCATGAAAGCAAACTTGCTAATAATGATTTTTCTTTCTCCTGGCACATTTTTTTTTTTTTTTTTAGAAACATGCCTAGTTTTCCCACAGGTCCAACAGATCAGAGCCTCCCCTCCGTGTTCAGCTATTTACTTCTCTTAATCTATTTTTATTCCTCTCTTCCAATACCTGCAATTTCTTATTTCCAATCTTAAGTTTCTAATCTTTTTTTTTTAATATTTTATTTTATTTTATAATAACTTTGTATTGACAGAATCCATGCCAGGGTAATTTTTTTACAACATTATCCCTTGTACTCGCTTCTGCTCTGATTTTCTCCTCCCTCCCTCCACCCCCTCCCCTAGATGGCAAGCAGTCCTATATAAGTTAGATATGTTGCAGTATATCCTAGATACAATATATGTTTGCAGAACCGAACAGTTCTCTTGTTGCATAGGGAGAACTGGATTCAGAAGGTAGAAATAACCCGGGAAGAAAAACAAAAATGCAAATAGTTCACATTCCTTTCCCAGTGTTCTTTCTTTGGGTGTAGCTGTTTCTGTCCATCATTGATCAATTGAAACTGAGTTAGGTCTCTTTGTCAAAGAAATCCACTTCCATCAGAATACATCCTCATACAGTATCGTTGTTGAAGTGTATAATGATCTCCTGGTTCTGCTCATTTCACTCAGCCTCAGTCCATGTAAGTCTCTCCAAGCCTCTCTGTATTCATCCTGCTGGTCATTTCTTACAGAACAATAATATTCCATAACGTTCATATATCACAATTTACCCAGCCATTCTCCAATTGATGGGCATTCATTCAATTTCCAGTTTCTAGCCACTATAAACAGGGCTGCCACAAACATTTTGGCACATACAGGTCCCTTTCCCTTCTTTAGTATTTCTTTGGGATATAAGCCCAATAGAAACATTGCTGGATCAAAGGGTATGCACAATTTGATAATTAAGTTTCCAATCTTAACACACATACCAATTTAAAGTTATTTTAAAATTAACCAGTACTTTAATTTGTGAAATTTCCTAAAATCTACTAGATGTTCCATTCAAACTTCTTTTCTTTAGTAAGCGAGGAAAGAGTTAAGCACCAATCCTTGCTTTACCTTGACAAAAAAAATTTTTTCTGGCTGAGTCCTGATAACAGACTCCTTGTTTACAGAAGTTATAGCCACTGTTCTTCTATTTTCTCAAAACTTTCCAAACTATCAATCTACGTTTTTCCCCCCTTCTCTCCCTCTTCCTGCAAAGCTGCTGCCAGAGGCAGAAGGAAAGAAAAAGATTTTCTTTTCTTGAGAAGCCCAAAACTAGTTCCCAAATTACCAATACATTCTGAGCCATTCTGAAAAAATTACTACTCTGAATGAATTCCAATTCCCACAATTCAGACTGATATTTTTATTCAGTTTTATTCAATTCAGACTGATATATTAGCCTGTAACACAGAGGCTGATTTCTCATCTTTTACGAGCTCGCTAACTTTTAACACAGAACAAAATGCAAAGCAGACATAGATACAAACACACGGTATTTTCACCTTTTACATACAGATTTAAGTCTGATATACCCAAATAGTCCTGGAATATACATCCTCCCAGTTTTCTTCCCTTTTATATCTGGGAAGTTCATCCCAGTCTTGAATTCCCTAGCTAATATCCTCATACAATTTCTTGGACTGCTTCTTTACCACCCTGGACCCGGTCCAGATGTTGGGGGAACCCCTATGTTACCTTCATGCCCTGGGTGGAGGTCCTTCCTTACCCTCATGCCCCCACAGGCACCCAAAAGCCTCCTCAGGAAAAGTCCTTTATCATTGGGGTCCACAGCAGTCCATACCAAAAACAAATTTAGGAGGGCTAATCCCTCAAGGTCTCCCTCAACCCAGCCAATGGACCCCCAGACCCTTGAGAGCGTTACTTCGAGTTTACACATGTACATATCTTTCAGGCTGCAAATGCTGGCTATCAGGACTCTACTTCCTTCAATCGTCAATTCTGCTTTCCACTGAGTATCCCTGCCTCAGGTCGCTGTGTAACAGGGGAGGGAGGCAGCTCACCCAGAGCCAGAGACCATAGAGAAAACTACTCCATGGGCGCCTGTCCTTGTCCAGGGTGCACATAGCCATCTCCCCCAAAAACTCCATCCCAGACAAGCCCCCAACTGTAAGGGATGTAGAAGACCCTTACTTCTACTTCTCAAAAATCATTCAGTAAAAAGCAGAAAAATTGTTTATTGAAAACCTCCAGAGGATGAGTCCTCCTACCACAAGCTTTCTCTTTCTCATCTCGTGATGAGATGGCTCATCTTCTTTTCTGCTTTTTATTAAATGATCTCTGAATAGTCATTTTGGGTAAGGGTCTTCTACATCCCTCACAATATGGAACCAGAGAGGGAGAACCTCCTTCAGAGCAGTCCCAAGAATGAGACCTGTTTCAGAATGTCCAAGAGAAGCTATTTCCTGGCCCCAGAGTAGTAGCATACACCATCTCTAGGTTCAAAATATGCTGATTTTTATGTTAAATTTATCTTGGTTAAGTTAATGAGAAGTAGATCTTCCTTCTCAGAATTAGTCCATTATTTCTCCTCTAAACAATTTGAATTATAACCTGATTTCAGTAATTCTGATGATCAATTTATGAAAACTCTTATGGATTTCATTTATAAATGTGATTCACAACGGAAGTGAGTTTTCTGCTACATGATCAATTTAAAGGGGAAACTGAGGGAATTCTAGAACTAGCCCAGTTTGCTTTATATTCATTTTTGGGTCCATTGAAGTTCAAAGGAGGCCCCAAAAGGTTGGGATTTCAGACTAGTGTCATAAAATGTCTCAAAAGAATTTGCAGGTTTGAACCCATCTCAAACTAAGATCTTCCATCTCGAACCCATCCAAGGGGCAAAGTTTATTATAATTGTAAAACCAATTGAAGCAGGTTAAATTCCAAAATAATTTAGCAGAGAACTAGAAGCAAGAAGAACTAAGGAAAAGTTAGAGAGATCAGGAGTTTCATGTTACTTGTTTGCTGATTTTATGGCTTACAGGTAGATCTGAGGAGTGATCTATTCACTGTTGTCTCAGGAAATTTTTTATCACTGACCAACAGATTGTAAATCTGACAGTCAGCAATGTTGGTAGGATTATGGTATTCCTAAAGCCAGGGAACCTCAGGGTTATTGTTTTTTCTTCCCTAAATGCTAGGGGAAGAAATATATAAATTGCTATAGTATTTCGAAGATCAGGGGAATTTAGGATTATTGGCAGATTGTTAGAACAATCACATTTCGAAAGCTAAGGGGCCTCAAGATTATTGTGCTATTTCCTCTAGAAGCTGTATCCCATCAAGTCCAATACGAATTCTTTCTTTGAGAAAACTCTTTTGATTGGGGAAAAGATTTACTTTATTTTTTGAAACTGGTCCTACATGGCTGACAAGCTGGGCCTATACCTGCTACTTAGAACTCCTTACCTAAGGAGCTAAGTTATACTGACCTGAGAATAGATCAGATCCAATTGCTATCACAATTACACATCTCTCTATATTATATTATATATTATATATATAAATACATCTATACATCTTTATATATATTGTATATAATATATAATAATATATGACATACATATTATATATAGTATATCTTTATATATATATATATATATATATATATATTATACATCTATACAACCTGTATGTTTTATCTGAAAAGCAGCATGTACTAATCAATACATTGTTTCAACATCCTTTGATTATATGAAGGTTCTTGGGAGAAGGGAATGGGACACCTGTATTTCTGAATTCAGGAAAGTACACCTTGTGGATTCTCCCCCTCTAAATGTGGAATGTTCCTAATATTTCCTCTGATCAGAAATCAGATCACTAATGTTCTATTGTTTCTTTTTAATTAGTCGGCTTCATTTTATTAGTTGTTTTCATGTATAATAATGTCTCTCCCTTATTTAGGGTGCAGTCCAAGGCTAGGAAGAAGTCTGCTCTTGATTTGTTCAACAATTGCCAGGCATTGATTAATACATGGATAAGTTATGAAAACCAAGGCTTTGTGTCCTCAGTCATGTAATCATTCACCTATAACAACCAGGAAGGGGGTTGGTGAAAGGCTTTTTATCTCTTTTTTATAGAGGAGGAAAGTGAGATTGGAATGGGGATATGAATTGTGCATGGGTCACCGAAATGGCAGGCAGGGAAAAAGAGAATGGGGTGCTGCCAGGGTTGAGGGGGAGGTAAAGGGGCTGGAATCAGACTCAGGATGTGAGGCACCTGGCATTGATGGGGGGCTTGGGAGGAAGGGAGCTGGGTCTATTCTGCTCCACTTATTGCTGGGAGCTTTCTCTGCCTGGTGATCATGGTTTTTGTTTCTCCAACCTCTCCAAGGTTGATGGAGTGCTTCTCTTATCCTTAAAATAGATGGTGGGAGAAGGACTAGTCAGGGATGTTGGCCTTAGGTGCCTGAGCCTTGTCTGCCAATACAGAGGACCTATCCCACAGAAGAGGATTTAGTCTGGTCCTGCCTAGCCCCAGAGGCAGAATCAGGAGGAATTTAGGGAAGGCACTGTTCAATCCAACAACTGGAACTTTCTTTTTTAAGGACTATCTCTTAAACCCAAATCATTCTGGCTCTTATGAATTGGCCAACAATAGGTACCAGGCCAATCTCAGTGATTATTCCTTTTCTCACCATCTACCCCAAGGGCAAGAGAAGTACTCCAAAGTTGGAGAAATTAAAAAACAAAAAACATTATTACTAGGCATACGGAGCTCTCAGCAGTAAGTGGGGAAAAACAGATATAACTCCCTGGTCATTATTTGGGCCCTGATTCCCTCAGAGAAGATGGATATAGAAATTGTTTTTGTTTTGGACAGAAACCCTGAGGGTTTTCTCATCCCAGAATACACACATACACACACACACACACACACACACACACACACACACACACACACACACCTATTTAAAAGAGACCATTCTTTGCCTCATTTCTTATCTAACCTTAATTTCTGGATGGGCATTGGCTCAGTCAAATTGAGACTTGTTAAAGATCTTAGCTTAAAAATGTCAGTCTCCCACTGCATCCAGGGCCATTTCCAGCCATCCTGATCTATATCTTGCCACTGGTCTCAAATCATTCTGGAGGATAAAGTCAGGCAGGTGACTTTGCACAGCCTACCCTCACTTAAATTCAATTAACTTGTATGCATGACATTGCTCCCTCATATTATGGTCCTCTTTGAGAAAGAAGGACAAACAATAACTTATATGAGTAGAGCTGTCCCACTGGGGACCAAACTGTAACTCATCAGTTGGACAACAAAATCTCCTTCCTTCTTTCCTTTCCTTCCCTTCTTCCTTCCTACCTTCCTCCTTCCCTGCCTATCTTCCTCCATCCCTCTCTCCCTATCTTCCTTCCTCCTTCTCTTTCCCCTTCCTTCCTATGTTCCTTCCTCCCTTCCTTTTCCCTCCCTCCCTACCTATCTTCCTTCCTCCCTGTTTCCTCCCTCTCTTCCTCTTTCCTCTCTTCTTCCCTCCCTCCTTTCTTCCTTTCTATCTTTCTTCCCTTTCCCCATCCTTTCCTTTCACACAAAGTACTGTGGGTACTTTGCATTAATCACTGAAACCTCCCAAGATATTTTGGTGTTTACCAGCTAGATTTCTTTCTTAAAGACCATGCCTTAAACCCAAATTATTTTGGCTCTCATTGGCCAATAATAAGTCTCAGGACAAGCCCCAATTGATAATTTGATGGAATGTAAATAGATGGAACTGTTTGTGTTTTGGTCAGAAACTTTGAAGGTCTTCTCCTCCCGGAATGATTTTTTTTTATTAATTGTAAGAAATCATTTTCTGCCTCATACTTTCAAGGCCTATGCCCAGGTAAGGTGGCAGGTCAATTCTCCGAGAGCCTCCACAGCTGTGAATCATAAACTTGAAGGAGTTGCAAAGCAGCCTCTGCTGATACAGATGTTCCTTGTGAATTGGGAATGAAATAAATTGGAGGCAAGAGGAGAGAGGTCAGAGAATACAATTGCTTCTCAGTGGAGCGGTCAGACAACGCCACTGTCTCTTAGTCTCCTTGCATCATCATCATCACCATCACCCATCACCCATCACCCATCACCCATCACCCATCACCCATCACCCATCACCCATCACCCATCCATCCATCATCTTCCTCTCACATGAAGATATCCATTGTACAGATCTGCGTCAGCCTTCTAACAGCCACTGTCAGGTGGCTCCAGTATCACAACATAACTTACCTAGCCTTAATCACCGAATAGGCACTGCCTGAGACAAATGGAGACCTGGGAGGCAAGGTAAGGCTTATCTAGCTACTAGGGAATTTCTCCATTGAGCTATAGCATATATTTTACCCACTGTCCTCCTTTTCCCTTTTATCCTTGCCTAAATGACAAGATATATATGATGCCAGCAAACGATAGCACTAGGCTGGCCCATGGGACAGAGAGAACACAGATCTTGGACCCAAGGAAAGCATAGTATCTAATTACTTGCTTATATATCCTGGCAAATATCAAAACTTGCTTTTTTGGGCCTCAGTTTCTTGATGTGTAAAATGGGGATTGGACAGACTCAGCCATCTAGATTAGTTCCTCATTTAACAAGTGGATAAACCTTCAGCTCTATATATCTGTGCTCTATGGGTCTATGTCATTCCCCTATCTCAGTTTCCTTTTCTATAACATTAGGGAGTTGGACTAAATGGCCTCTGAGATTCTTCTGTGAGCCTCTGATCTCTTTTCTCTTTTTCTGAAGTATAATGTATTGCCTGAGTGTCTCATACATTTATGTCGCCACTCCCAACTCTCGTGGCCTTTATGCATTTTGACCATTTAAAAGTCCTGGACCCATAGTCAAGAAATAGAAAAATGCATCAATGGAATAGGGGTCTCTGGGCTTGTCCATACCATCAGGAGACCAGGCTTAACACAAAATGACAAAATGAGCACTTCTAAACAATCCCTGAATAGTAATGAGAAAGGGAATTCCCATAGTAGTAACAAGTCACAATAATTAAGGACTGTAGTAATCTACTGTTTGATAAACTCAAAGGTCTCCATCTTCAAGAATAAGAACTCACTATTTGACAAAAATTTCTGGGAAAACTTAAAAATTCTAAGGCAGAAATTAAGGGCACACCAATATCTCACACTCCATAACAAGATAAGGCTTAAATGTATTCATAATTTAGACACAAAGGGTAATAATATAAACAAATTAAAAGAGCAATGGATAGCTTATCTGCTATGGAGAAGGGAAGAATTTATGACAAAACAAGAATTAGAGAACATTGTGAATTGCAAAATGGATAATTTTGATTATATTAAATTTTAAAAGTTTTGCATAAACAAAAGTAATGCAGTCAAAGTCACAAAAGCAGAAAGTGGGAAGCAATTTTTATATCGAGTTTTTCTGAAAAAGACTTCATTTCTTAAATATAAAGAAAAGTGAGTCAAATTTATAAGAATACAAATCATTCCCCAATTGATAAATGGTTAAAGAATATAGGCATGTAGTTTTCAGATGAGGAAATTTAAAACATCTACAGTTACATGAAAAAAATGTTCTAAGTCACTATTGATTGGAAAAATGCAAGTTAAAAGAACTCTGAGGTACCACCTCAAACTTTTGGATTGGCAAAGACAACAGGAAAAGAAAATGATAACTATTGGAGGGTAGATGGAAAAACTGAAACACTAATACATTATTGATGGAGTTGTGAAATGATCCAGTCATTCTAGAGAGCAATTTGGAACTAAGCCCAAAGGGCAATCAAAATGTGTGTTCCCTTTGATCTAGCAGTCTCACTATTGGGTCTATACCTCAAAGAGATTATTAAAAAAGGGAAAAGAAACCACATGTGCAAAAATGTTTGAGAACTTTTTGTGGTTGCAAAAAATTATACATCTATGAGATGCCTATCAACTGGGCATGATCCTGAATTCTTATAGATAGGGGCTGTATCTGGAGGAAAGTCAAAAAGATAATCTGGATATAGTCAAAGGTAGGATCCTTTGGGCTCAGATTCACATCACTGAACAGGAATGTTTTCTCCTTGGTAAATGAGGTAGAATCATTACTGTATGATTAGTTTATAAACTATGACTCTTACCTGAAGTCAATGGACTAAGAATGCCTTATCCTACTCTACATGTTAAATTATGCTGTACCATTAAGTCAAGGTCTGTAGTACCATTTTGGATGCTGTTATAATCTTGTCACTGCTTTATTCTTTTTTTTCCCCTTTTTTGATATATTTTAATTTTTGAGGTTACACACGCACATTCAATTTTTTGCATATTTCCATATTAGTCATATTGGGAGAAAAAAATCAGAACAAATTTAAAAAAAAAAAAGAAGAAAGAAAACAGAAGAAAAAAGTGAAAATTGTATGCTTTTATCCACATTTTCCACCCAGAGTCGACTGGAATTGTCCATTTATTTCACTGCATCACATTACCTTGCTGTTGCTGAGTATGATGTTTTTCCAGTTCTGCTCACCTCACTCAGTATTGGTTCATGTCTTTACAGGACTTTCTGATATCAGCCTGTCCAATCATTTCTTATAGAACAATAAAGTCGTGCCTCTGTGCTAGCAAAGGGATCCCTGTAATCTCCTTCTGCACAGTTGTTAACACCATCACTCCTATTGCCTGTGTGGACTGCGATTTGTAAAACCAGGAACCGCTGCTGCTGATTCAGTGGCTTTTAAGGCCTACTCCAGGTTTTCTGGGGTTGGGGCTATCCTGGCATAGCCTGTGCTGGACTGCACTCCACTCTCACTGAGGTGCAACAGACTTTTCCTGCCAACATTCTAAGTTGTATTGGCTTGGGAAATTGTGTCACTCAGACTTTTTGTGGGACCTGGCACTGTAGAATTTGTTTAGAGTCATTATTTAAAAATATATAGAGTGTATTGGGGGATAGCTCAGGTGAATCCCTTTGCTGATTGTTTTTAAACAGGCATCTCAATAAAGCTTTCTTTATTTGGTTATTGTGTGTGTGTGTGTGTGTGTGTGTGTGTGTGTGTGTGTGTGTATATGTATGTGTATGTATATATGTATGTCTATATATGTGTGTGTATACATATATGTATGTATGTATGGAGGAAATTGAGGCAGGTAGAACTTTAAAAACTTGTCCCGGGTCAGAAAACTAGATAGGCATTTCCTGACTGCAAATTCAGTACAACCTGCACTATAGCATACCCTAGTGACTCTAGTTTAATGGAATAGCCTTGTATCTATGCTTTCGTTGGGCTTCATTTTCAGGGGAAGGATTTCTGGGATGTAAAGGGAGAAAGTGGCAAACATCCCAATGTCCCACTCCCCCAGGTATAGTTGGAGGATGGAACTCATTCTAGGGGACTCAGAAGTGTCTATGACATAGCCTCCATTTAGACAGTGGGTGAAAAGAAGGGTTTTTATTTTTCCCATCTTGTCTCTTCTTTCACCCTTAGCTCTTGTTCCTCTCTTGAGGGGGAACTTAAGATCAAGACCTACAGCTGCAAGTCATTTCAATTCTCTAATGCTGTTTCCTCATCTACAAATGGGGATCCTACTAGAATTAAAAGCAGGATTTCTTTAACCTATATGGGATTGCTTGCTACCCAGGGAAGGAGGGAGGAAAGGAGAAAAATTTGGAACATAAGGTTTGGCAAGGGTCAATGTTGAAAATTTGCATGTATTTTGAAAAACAAAAAGCTATTATTATAAAAATGCAATTGAAACATGTTTTAAAAAATAAATAAAAATTTAATATAATATAAAAGTATTAAAAGCAGGGTGATAGAGTGTCTCCTTGAATGTCAAAAAGAACTGTGTTCAACTCCCACTTCACAAGTCCCCTAACTTCTAAGTGACTGAGGAAACTCTGTAAGATAGGAATTAATAACCTGGGGGTTTACAGATCTCCCTAGAGTCCATGGATGGAGTCCAAGGGATCTGTGAACTTGAGAGAAAAAAATTAATTTTTAATTTTACCAAACTTGAATGCAAATGCACTATTTCCTTTTATACTTAAACAAAACACATTTTTTTCTCAGAAGAAGGCTCTGTGAAACAAATGAATCTCAATACTTCTGCTCGAATTCTATGTCTGGGGGAGGGGTGAAATTCCCTATGTATACAGTGTCCCTGCCCTGATAGAAATCGTCAATCTCTACTTGAAAGGGATTTCATAACATCTATAACAACTCTGAGATACCACTACACACCTGTCAGATTGGCTAGAGTGACAGGGAAAGATAATGTGGAATGTTGGAGGGGATGTGGGAAAACAGGGGCACTGATACATTGTTGGTGGAATTGTGAACACATCCAGCCATTCTGGAGAGCAATTTGAAACTATGCTCAAAAAGTTACCAAACCGTGCATACCCTTTGATCCAGCAGTGTTTCTACTGGGCTTATACCCCAAAGAAATACTAAAGAAGGGAAAGGGACCTGTGTGTGCCAAAATGTTTGTGGCAGCCCTGTTTGTAGTGGCTAGAAGCTGGAAAATGAGAGGATGCCCATCCATTGGAGAATGGTTGAGTAAATTGTGGTATATGAACGTTATGGAATATTATTGTTCTGAAAGGAATGACCAGCGGGATGAATACAGAGAGGACTGGCGAGACTTACATGAACTGATGCTAAGTGAAATGAGCAGAACCAGGAGATCATTATATACCTCAACAAAGATACTGTATGAGGATGTATTCTGATGGAAATGGATCTCTTCGATAAAGAGAGCTAATTCAGTTTCAATTGATCAAGGATGGACAGAAGCAGCTACACCCAAAGAAAGAACACTGGGAAATGAATATAAACTGCTTGCATTTTTGTTTTTCTTCCCGGGTTATTTATACCTTCTGAATCCACTGTTCAGTTCTGCACACATATATTGTATCTAGGATATACTGTAATCTATTCAACATGTAAAGGACTGCTTGCCATCTGAGGGAGGGGGTGGAGGGAGGGAGGGGAAAAATCGGAACAGAAGTGAGTGCAAGGGATAATGCTGTAAAAAAAATTTACCCTGGCATGGGTTCTGTCAATAAAAAGTTATTTAAAGAATAAAAATAAAATAAAATAAATCTATATAAATAAAATCTTCCTCTGAAACTTTCTTTCAAAGTGGTCATTTAGATTTCCTTTGAAGATCTCCTAGAATGGGAAATTCACTTCCTCAGGCATCAGCTAATTCCCTTTTGGACAGCTCCCAGGGGACTGAATAGAAAGTCCCCATTGCAGGATTCTCAAATTTCTGCTGATTCTGTCTCCAGGGCTGAGTAGTACCAGGCTTAATTCTCTCCTGTAGGACAGCCCCTTTGTATTTGCAAGGGAGCCTTAGGTTACCCAAGCCCAACACCTCTGACTATTCCTTCTCCTGTCATCTATCTCAAGGGCAAGAGAATCAGTCCATGAAACTTGGAGAAGTTGGAGAAACAAAAACCTTGATCATCAGGCTGAGAGTTTCTAGCAGTGAGTGAGGCAGAACAGATACAGCTCCCCTCCTCTCAAGCCTCCAACCAACTCCAAGTGATTCACATCCTGAACCTGATTCCAGTCCCTTCATTTCCTGGCAAAGTTGAGTACTCTTCTCCATTCTCTTCCTTCCCCCCACCCCCCACTCAATTTCAGTGCTGGAAGTATATTAGAGGAGGGGAGCAGAGCTGGTCTCAAGCTGCTGACTGTGGGTATCCTGCCTTGCCCTTCAAAGTTCATATTGCCATTGGGGAGAATGAAGGGAATAGAATGGAAGACTTTATTTTCCCCTTAGTTGAGACTTCAAAAATCTTTAATCATAGGGAAGAAAGGGTGAGAGGCCAGATGTGGTACCCTTGGGATCCAATTCAACCTTACAAATGTCACCTTCGATCTAGAGGGGTTAGGAATGAATTGGCAGCTTTGAAAACATCCATACACACACACACACACACACACACAAGTATATGTCAATAAATTTGATAATTTAAGTGAAATGCAGGAATATCTACAAAAGTATAGATTGTTCAGGTCAACAGAAGAGGAAATACATTATTGAAATAGTCTAATTTTAGAAAAAGAAATAGAAAGTTATTAATCAACTCCCGGAGAAAAAATCTCCAGGACCAGTTGAATTTACATGTGATTTCTACCAAACATTTAAAGAACAATTAATTCCAATACTCTATAAACTATTTGAAAAAAAACAGGGAAAGGACTCCTACCAAAATCCTTTTATGACATAGACATAGTGCTGATACCTAAACCAGGTAGGGAGAAAACAAAGAAAGAAAATTATAGACCAATTTCCCTTATGAATATTGATGCAAAAAGCTTAAATAAAATATTAGCAAAGACATTACAGAAAATCACACCCAGGATAATACACCATGATCAAGTAGGATTTATACCAGGATTGCAGGGCTGGTTCAATATTAGGAAAACTATTAGCATAATTGACTATATCAATAACCAAACTAACAAAAACCATATGATCATCTCAATAGATGCAGAAAAGGCATTTGATAAACTTCAATGCCCATTCCTATTAAAAACACTAAAAAATGGGGGGGGGCAGCTAGGTAATGCAGTAGATAGAGCACCAAGCCTTAAGTCAGAAGGACCTGAGTTCAAATCTCTTCTCAGACAATAAACACTTCCTAGCTATGTACCCTTGGGCAAGTCACTTAACCCCAATTGCCTCAGCAAAAAGGAAAAAAAAAAACCACTAGAAAAGACATACACATACCTTTCAAGAGTCAATATTCCACTAAAACATCCTATGTTAAACACCCATACTTTACAAAATTGAAAATTGAGAGGCAGGGAAGCTTCTCCCTTTCCTAGCAAGTGTTCAATTAAGACAATGTCTATACTGGATTCTACCAGCCAAAGAGAGGCCAGGAGATTCCGCCCTACATAACAACATAGGATTTACTGCTGGACAGCACCTTAGAAGCCCCAAGAGTATACAATTTAGATTAGAAAAGACTTTCCAGGCCAAGTTGGCCCACCTCCATCCTCTGCTGTCTGTGGGTTTCTCTAGCCTTAGCTTTGTGGAGGTTCCCCACCATGCCTTTACATAAAAGGAGAGAAAGATGGGCAAAGTGCCCAAGGAGGAACCTGTGGTTTTCTGACCTGTTGCCAGAAAGCACTCCCTGCCCAGTTTGTATCAGGAAGCTGGAGGGAGGCAGGCTGAGGTTCCCCACAAACCCGTGCCATGTCAGCTCAAGGAAGGGAGTTATGGGGACCCCAGTGGGAGCATTGGTGCTCACTGAGGCTAAGGATCTCAGATAGCCTGTGACACATTCTCCCCTTGAGCACCCATAGACAGAGAGGGTGTGGCAAAAGGGTAGTGTTCCTGTAGTTTTGTCTGACCTTCCAAGAAAGACTTCGGAAATGGGGCCAACCTTGCCCCTAAGATACACCCCCTTCTCTCTTTGTGCACCGTATTGGGAGAAAGTGCCAGAGGGCTGGGCTGGAGGTGTGTGGAGGCGGGCTGCCAGAGGCAGCTCAGTCAGGTATTTGAAGAATCTGCCACTTTCCTGAGTTACCATCTCGCGATCAGAGTTGGTCCTTATCCTTCCAGTCCCAAAGCAGCCAGGAGAACCACAGGAGCATTTCTCATCCTCTGCCATGGCCAAAGTGAGTGCTTCAGGGGGCTCCATATTCCAACTGAGGCTTGTGGGGGATCCTCAGGGCTTGATTCTTGGAAATGAGCCCAGAGACTAAAGAACAGTGTGTTCAGGAAGGGCTGGGGACGTTATAACCTCCCATCCTGGCCCCATAGGCTGGGACTTCTTTCTCTTCTTCTCTAACCCCAACCCTGACCTCCCCAGGCCTTCAAGGGATGCCTCTTCCATGCCCTCCCCTTTGCAGCTTGTCTTCAGCAAGATGGTAAATCCAGAGAGATCCTAGGGAGAGGGGAACAGGGGGGAAGTGGGATTAAGGTGAGAGTGTCCCTACCTTGGAGAAATTCCATTTGTGAGGGTATACTGAGGAGTAGAAGATATGATGTGGAGGAATCTCCTTCCTTCAGTTGAGAAGGAAGGAAAGAGGAATGGAGACAGAAATGAATCTTTTACCAGAGAATCAGATTTTTCTGGAATAAACTGGTTTTACAGAGTCAACTCCACTCCAGCCTTCTGGTACAGAAAGAGTTCAGGCTGAAGAAGCTCCATTAAAAAGGGAAGAAGGTGGAGACCAAAGGTATGGGACAGGGGGCAAGTGATTCCCTATTCTAGCCCTCCTTCTCCCACTTTTAAAAATAATACCCAATTGATCTCACAAAAACACTATTTCCTCTTCTCTAGGAAACCAGTTTATAAGACACCCCTTACCTTGTTCTCAATTACTTCTCTAAGGATTTGGAACAGGAAGGACCACACATCTGTGTTGCCTCAATGCCCTTATCCTTTTAAAGAGAAGTTTGTTTTTAGTGTTTCTACCAGGGTGATCCTTGATTCCTCTTCTTTCTGAACCTCTTCTTCCCTTCCTTGCCAAATCCCCTTCTCTTGGGTATGATTGGCTCCTGTCCTTGATTGGGATCCAGATTTGGCCCTGGAGAACGGGTAAAGCTCTTCTGAATATTTTTCTTGGGACCATTTCCATCTTTAATAATCCCTACTTAAGCTCTAGGAGAATGAGGAAAAGGGTAGGACAATAACTGGGGAATATGGGGAAGGTGAGGGAAGGCTAACCTAGTTACCAAGGAGTTTCCCTATTGAGTTACAGTTTATCTCCTACTCCTGGGGTATATCCACAATTCTCCTCCTCCTTCCCATCCCCCTTTGTCTTTGAGCAAGGGCCAGGATCCATATGTTGGCAATCAAAGAAGGCTTTGGGGCAGTGGAACAGAAAGAACATAAACCTGAGACTGAGCAAAAATGTGGATTCCATTTCTAATTCTGTTGCTGACTTGTGTGACCTGGAGAAGGTCCCAATTTGCTTCTTTGAATCTCAGTTTCCTGGTAGGTAAAATGAGAAGTTGACTGGGTCAGTCACTTAGGCTAGATCCTCATTTAAGATATGGGGAAACTGAGGCTTAGAGACATGAAGAGAAGCTTCCTCAAGGTCACAAAGCTAGGACTGACTCCCAATTCAGCAGTAACTAATTGGGAGGATAGTCTGCTTTCCTAGAATGAACCTTCCTGGAGAGGAGTTCTTCCCTTCTGGCAGCTCTGGCTCCCCTCAGCTCCCATCCAGTCCTAACCTTGCTGTGTTTGATTTCTTTAGCCATTGTTTGCCATTAACTTGAACCTGCAACCTGGATCGATTCTAAGACTAGTGGGAGACATATCATCTAATGCCTACCAGTAAGTATAAAATAGGATGGATGACACAATTTAAACATAGGTGAGAGCTGACTCCTTCACACATATGCTTACACTTGACCCTTAATTAGAAGCACCAAACTTGTTTGGTCTTAGCTCTAGATGACTGGTCTTGGATACAGAATCAGGGAAATCTTTCCAACAGAAACTTCTCAGTCCCAAATGAACTATTTGGATAGGTAGTGCATTCCTTGTATCCGGAGATAGCGAAATGTGGGCAATGGTGACTTGTTGGACAGGGTTGGGGAAGGAGGGATATTGCTTAAGAGAGACCATGGTGCTTCAGGTCAGGATGGAGTCAGAGTCCTTTTAGGGGGATTCTCTGAGTGGGGATTTTCCAAGCTCTGAGACCTATGCTAATGATGGCGATGTATTTTCTATTCCCAGATTTACAATTGCATTGAACAATATTGACAATAGCACTGCACTTCATTTCACTGCACGTTTCAACTATCTACGTGATCACAACAAAATAGTCTGCAACACCCGGAATAATGGGAAGTGGGGCAAAGAAATAAGACAGAACTATTTCCCCTTTCTGAAAGGGATCAGAGTAGAGGTAAGACCCCAGAATCAGAGCATAGTATATACCCTGGTGAAGGCCCCAAGGTATGATCTCATCTATCCCTTGCATTTGACAGAGGAGGCCTGGGAAGCAAACTGGAATGGGGGAAAGATGAAAAGCTAGAGGGTGAAAAGGGTCAGTAGGTTAACAAACACCAATGGCAAGAAGCCCAGAATCCCTTGAGATGAAGTGGGAGAGTGAGTTGTGAAGGACCACAGCTCCCAATAGGATAAGAGAAGACTTGGGGTATGCTAGGACACATTACAGGACCCTAGGTTTAAAGTGGGAGGACACTTCAGGAGCCATCTGCTCTGACCATTCATTTTACAGAGGAGGAAAGGGAGGCTTAGAATGGAGAAATGCCATACCCAAGATTCATAGTGTCTTGTAGTCAGTGTCTTGAGCTGGAATTTGGATCCAGGTCTTCCTGTGTCCAAGCCCAGGATTCTGTGTTTATCTACTTCTGCCCTCTTCCCATTCAGATTTTCATAGCATTTCAAGGGACTTACTTTAAAATAAAGCTGCCTGATGGATATGAGTTTAGTGTCCCCAACCGCAATGAAATAACACTAATCGAAACCCTGGGAGTTAGTGGAGACATCATAATAAGAGCACTGTCCTTCGAATGAGCCCTTCAATCAAGCCAGCTTCAGACCATTCTCAAGACTTGAAGCTTTTTATTAGTAATAAAAGTCCCAATAAATCATTATTGACATTGTTTGTTATTCTGATCGGGAGATAGAGGGTTTGGAGTTGAATAGGATGGCTGAGTGAGCCTGGACAAAATCTCTTTATTCAATGGCCCTTTGGTGCCTCTTTAGAAAAAGATGGTAATAAGGGGAAATTTTATATCCTTAGAGGCTTATTTGAATAAAATAGAGAAAGAAAAGATCAATGAACTGGGCTTGCAACTTAAAAAACTAGAAAAAGAACAAATTAAAACCCCCCAATCAATTACTAAACTTGAAATTCTAAAATTAAAAGGAGAAATTAATATTATTGAAAGCAAAAAAAACTATTGAACTAATAAATAAAACTAAGAGTTGGTTTTATGAAAAAACCAATAAAATTGATAAACTTTTGGATTAGAAAAAGAAGAGAGGAAAATCAAATTAGTAGTCTTAAAAATTAAAAGGGAGAACTTTCCATCAATGAAGAGGAAATTAAAGAAATAATAAGGAGTTACTTTGCCCAACTTAATGCCAAGAAATTTGATAACCAAAAATTACCCTGGCATGGATCCTGTCAATATAAAGTTATTATAAAACAAAATAAAATATTAAAAAAAAAGAAATTTGATAACCTAAATGAAATGGATAACTACCTCCAAAAATATAGGCTTCCCAGATTAACAGAGGAGGAAGTAAATTGCTTAAATAGTCCCATTTCAGAAAAAGAAATAGAACAAGCTATTAATCAACTCCCTAAGAAAAAATCTCCAGGACCAGATGGATTTACATGTGAATTCTACCAAACATTTAAAGAACAATTAGCCCCAATGCTATATAAACTATTTGAAAAAAATAGGGAATGAAGGAGTCCTACCAAATTCCTTTTATGATACAGTCATGTTACTGATATCTAAACCAGGTAGGTTGAAAACAGAGAAAGAAAATCATAGACCAATTTCCCTAATGAATATTGATGCTAAAATCTTAAATAAGATATTAGCAAAAAGATTAGAAAATCACCATGATCAAATAGGATTTATACCAGGAATGTAGGGCTTGTTCAATATTTGGAAAACTATTAGTAAAATTGGCCATATTAATAACCAATTTAACAAAAACATATGATCATCTCAATAGATGCAGAAAAAGCATTTGATAAAATCCAACATCCATTCCTATTAAAAACACTTGAGAGTATAGGAATAAATCAGTAGCATCTATTTAAAACCATCTGTAAGTATCATATGTAATGGGGACAAACTGCAACCACTTCCAATAAGATCAGGAGTGAAACAAGGTTGCCCACTGTCACCATTACTATTCAATATTGTATTAGAAATGGTAGCTTTGGCAATAAGAGTTGAGAAAGAGATTAAAGGAATTAGAGTAGGCAATGAGGAAACCAAATTATCACTCTTTGCTGATGATATGATAGTAAACTTAGAGAACCCCAGAGATTCTACTAAAAAGTTATTATAATAATCCACAACTTTGCTGAAGTTGTGGATTATTATAATAACTTTTTAGTAGAATCTTTGCTGTGGATAATAATCCACAACTTTGCTGAAGTTGCAGGATACAAAATAAATCCACACAAATCCTCAGCATTTTTATACCTCACCAACAAAATCCAACAGCAAGAGATACAAAGAGAAATTCCATTCAAAATAACTGTCGATAGCATAAAATATTTGGAAATCTATCTGCCAAAGGAAAGTCAGGAATTATATAAGCAAAACTACAAAACACTTCCCACACAAATAAAGTCAGATTTAAACAATTGGAAAAATATTAAATGCTCTTGGAAAGAAATATAAAGATAACAATACTCCCTAAACTAATCTATTTATTTAGTGCTATGCCAGTCAGACTCCCAAGAAACTATTTTAATGACCTAGAAAAAATAACAACAAAGTTCATATGGAAAAACAAAAGGTCAAGAATTTCAAGGAATTAATGAAAAAAACCAAATGAATGTGGCCTAGCTATACCAGATCTAATATTATATTATAAAGCAGCGGTTACCAAAACCATTTGGTATTGGCTAAGAAATAGACTAGTTGATCAATGGAATAGGTTAGGTTCAAAGGACAAAACAGCCAATAACTTTAATAATCTAGTGTTTGACAAACCCAAGAACCCCAGTTTTTGGGATAAGAACTCATTATTTGACAAAAATTGCTGGGAAAATTGGAAATTAGTATGGCAGAAACTAGGCATTAACCCACACTTAACACCACACACCAAGATAAGGTCAAAATGGGTTCATAACCTAGGCATAAAGAATGAGATTATAAATAAATTGGAAGAGTATAAGATAGTTTACCTCTCAGACCTGTGCAAGAGGAAGGAATTTATGACCAAAGAAGAACTAGAGATCAGTATTGATCACAAAATAGAAAATTTTAATTATATCAAATTGAAAAGTTTTGTACAAACAAAACTAATGCAGACAAGATTAGAAGGGAAGTAATAAACTGGGAAAACATTTTAACAGTCAAAGGTTCTGATAAAGGCCTCATTTCCAAAATATAGAGAATTGACTCTAATTTATAAGAAATTAAGCCATTCTCCAATTGACAAATGGTCAAAGGATATGAATGGACAATTCTCAGACGAAGAAATTGAAACTATTTCTAGCAATATGAAAAGATGCTCCAAGTCATTATTAATCAGAGAAATGCAAATTAAGACAAATCTGAGATACCACTACACACCTGTCAGATTGGCTAGAATGACAGGGAAAGATAATGTGAAACGTTGTGGGGGGATATGGGAAAACAGTGACACTAATACATTGTTGGTGGAATTGTGAATATATCCAGCCATTCTGGAGAGCAATTTGGAGCTATGCTCGAAAAGTTATCAAACTGCATACCCTTTGATCCAGCAGTGTTTCTACTGGGTTTATATCCCAAAGAAATCTTAAAGAAGGGAAAGGGACCTGTATGTGCATGAATGTTTGTGATAGGTCTCTTTGTAGTGGCCAGAAACTGGAAACTGAGTGGATGCCCATCAATTGGAGAATGGCTGAATAAATTGTGTTATATGAATATTATGGAATATTATTGTTCGGTAAGAAATGACCAGCAGGATGATGTCAGAAAGTCCTGGAGAGACTTACATGAACTGATGCTGAATGAAATGAGCAGGACCAGGAGATCATTATATACTTTAACAACAATTCTATATGATGATCAATTCTGATGGACGTAGCCATCTCCAGCAATAAGACGAACCAAATCAGTTCCAATAGAGCAGTAATGAATTGAACCAGCTACACCCAGCAAAAGAACTCTGAGAGATGACTATTAAAATTACACAGAATTCCCAATTCCTACATTTTTGTCTGCCTGCATTTTTTATTTCCTTCACAGGCAAATAGTACACTATTTCAAAGTCTGATTCTTTTTGTACAGCAAAATAACTGTTAGGACATGTATACTTATATTGTATTTAATTTATACTTTAATATATTAACATGTATTGGTCAACCTGCCATTTGAGGAAAGGATGGGGGGAAGGAAGGGAAAAATTGGAACAAAAGGTTTGGCAATTGTCAATGCTGTAAAATTACCCATGCATATAACTTGTAAATAAAAAGCTATAATAAAAATAAATAAATAAATTTTAAAAAGAAAAAGAGTTCTCCACTGGGGTCCATAAGTCATTTTCAAATGGAAAAAAATCCCATATTTATTTTCACTAACTTTCAGTTTTCTTAGTATGACTCTGTGGTATTTATATATGTAAAAACATGGTTCATATCCCATTGTTTGTCCTTTTGATGGTTAGAAGGAAAATGAGAGGGAAGGACAGAATTTGGAGCTCAAAACTTTTAAAAGTGAATAACAAAAATAAATACAAAATAAAATCTTCACAAAATAAAAAAACATACCACTACCACCACCATATTATTATGAGAAGTCTGGGCTTGGCCAGACTGTCAGGAGTCCAGGCCATAACACAAAGGTGACAAGCTCTTAGAAGCCTCCACAATCCTATTCCTGCTAAGTCTTCTGTTTGACTTCCCATTCTTGTTAATCTAAACAGGATTTTGTATTCCGTTTTATCCAAGTTCTCCTTTCACTCTCTCTTTATTTCTTTTCCATCGCTCTACACAGCTTATGTGACTTCCGTTGATTTACAAAACATACCATTCCCCACTTTATCTTATTCCCTCTCCTTTATTTTTTTAATAGATTTTGGAGGATGCTATATCCTTGGGATACACGTCTATTATTTCCTCTTTAACCTATTCCTGATGTGAATAGGAGTAACCTTCCCTCCCTGATCTAATACTTTGTGTTGGGTCTTGCTATCACACCTTATTTATATAGTATAATTACTACTTTTACCTTTTCTTAGACAGCTTTTTTTCCTATTAGAGTTACATCATACTTCTACTCCAGATTTTCTTTTGGGTTATCCAGTTATTAATGTTAATTTCAAGCATATGGTTTACATTTTTAATTTATTTATTTTTAATATACATTATTTTATGAGTTATGTTGGGAGAGAAAAATCAGAGCAAATGGGAAAAACCATGGGAGAGAAAAACAAAAAACCCCTGAAAAACAGAAAAAAGAGTAAACATAGCATGTGTTGATTTACATTCAGTCTCCTTAGTTCTTTCTCTGGTTGCAGATGGTATTTTCTGTCCAAAATCTGTTGGAATTCCTTTGGATCACTGAACCACTGAGAAGAATCAAGCCTTTCATAGTTGATCATCGCACATTCTTGCTGTTATGATATACAATGTATTCCTGATTCTGCTTGTTTCACTCAGCATCCTATGGATCCTGGCCTTCAGGTCCCCCTCAAGAGAAAAACAAAAGGCAAGAGGGAAAAGAGAAAGGATGATGGGGAAAGCCAGATCTCTTCTTTTCACTCAGGGAGCTCATTCTCATTTAACTAATGTAATCCCAGGACCCTCTAACCTATGACCCTGCATTTCTGTTTTCATTAGGTCACTATCAAGGGAAGGAACTGTGGGTATCCAAGGAGAAGTTGTGTCACAGATTTCCTGGGACTTCTATCTTGGGGTCTTATGGAAAAAAAAATTATACTTGGGGTCAGAGGGCCTAGATAGAGATCCTGGCTAAGTTCTTCAAGGCCCAAATGACTCCAGGGCCTCGGTTTTCACATTTGTTAAGAAACCAGATGGATTCTCAGGTCCCTCCACGATATGCCATCCTCTGATTAAGATTGTCACTTCAGGTGGATTTTTTTGGGAGAGACTCTCTCTTGAATATGGCTTTCCTTCTAGAGCCTGGCTCCCAGTCTTTTCCCTCCAATATCATATTCGTCTTTATTCAAAAACTAATTTTCTCTCTAAAAGTTGCTCCAACCTCATCCCCTAAAGCAGGCTTTCTCAACTTTTTACCCGTTTGTGACTCCTTTTCACCAGAGAAATTTTTTATGGGGCCTGAGTATATAAAATAGGATCCAAATCAAATATTTGCTAATGATAAATAAAGAAGTTGTTTTGAAATCATTTTTGGTATTTGTATAATTTTATCATTTATTAAAGATTTAAAACAAATTTGCATACTAATGATGGGTGTGCTTGTTTATTTTTACATAAAGAATTAAATCTTGGGCAAATGTTTGATACCTTTTCCTCTAGCCATATTATTCACACCCCCCATATTTAGCAAGGCAATCCCAAATGGAGTCGAGACTCACAATTTAAGAAGCTTTGCCTTAAAGGATGGCTTTAGGATTTGGTTGTGGGAAGGAGTTTGGAAAAGGGAAGAGATTGATATAGAGAGGGTGTGGCCATAGGTATCACTACATTGATTGGTTTACTTTTCAAGACAGAACTCACAGTTCCACCATTCCCTGCCCTGATATAGGGATCCTCCCTTTTTGTACTCTAACTTGGCTTAAAGTTCTTGAGGACCGACTGGAGTGGGAGGTTGCTCTGGATTCAGAGGAACACTGAGCCCGATCTTCTTTTTGAAGGGTCTTGACACCTCCCTGAATTACCTTCTTGGGCTTGGAGCTGAACGTTATCCTTTGGGGATCCAGTGCAACCAGGAGAATCGCAGGACCATTTCCTTCCTCCCTCCGTTATGGCCCGAGTGAGTGAGCTAGGACACAGACTTGGGGTTCGACTATGGGGAAATCCCCGGGCTCGAAAACGATCCCGGAGACTCAAGAATGGGATATTTCCAATCGAGAGGGAATGATCTGCCCTTCCTGTCTATATGAGTTAGGGTTTCTTTTACTCTCCTCTATTCCCCCACCTTGAGCTTCCTCAAGGTTTGTTCTTCCCATATGGAGTCCACCTCCTTGACCTTGAAGCTGTCTTCTGTCTCTGGTTGCTGGTCCAAGGTCTTTAACAAGCTGATAAGTCAGAAAGATCTTGGGGACGGGTGAGCCAGGAGGAAGTGTGTCACTTGGCTGAGAGGGGCTACATCTACATGGAGGTGAAGGAGTAGAATGTGAGGGAATACCTTTCCTTGAGCTGAGAAGGAAGGAAAAGAGATGAAGTAAGCAGAGATGAGTATTCTGTTACAAGATCAGACCTTCTGGAATTAATTACTGTCTTAAAGAGTTAAGTCCAACCTAGGCTGATAGTACAGAAAGAGCCAGAGTGACTAGACTCTAGTGGAAAAGGAAAAGTCTGAAGATGGGAGAACAAATGGGGCAGGTGACAAAAACAAATGGAACAAATAATTTCTTAGATATTTCCATTTGATCTCACAGATAAATGGCTTTTCTCTTCTCTGGGAAACTAATTCATAAAATTCCTCTCACCACTTTTCCTCCCCATTACTTTTCCATTGATTTAGAACAAGAACAAAAATAAGATATCCATATATCACTGCTGCCCTGGTTCCCTTACCCTTTTTGCCTTAGGAAGGAGAAGTTTAACTTTAGTGTTTTTCCCAAGGTTACCCTTTATTCACAAATCTTTCTGAGACTCTTCCTCCCTTCCCAACTCCCCTTCTTTTGAATATAGTTGACTTCTGTTCTTGATTAGGACCAAGACTTGGCCATGGAGAAAGTGGGAAGCTCTTCCTGAAAACTTTCTGAGGATTTCGATTCATGCTTAATGAAATGCAGACCATCCTGGGCAAATGAGGAAGAGTGCAGGACAATTGATGAAGATATGTTAGAGGCAAAGTAAAGTTGACCTAGCCACCAAGGAATTTTCCCATTGAGTTACAGTCAATCTCCTACCCTTGGGGTAGAACCATAGTCCTCACTTTCCTCTTGATAAAGTGCTAAGATACATGTAATGTCAGCCAAAGATGGCACTAGTACAGCCAGTAGGACAGAAAGACGTGGGATGCAGGGAAAACATGAATACCAGTTCTGATCTTATTGCTCAGGAAAATTTTTTTAAATTTCTTTAAGCCTCAGTTACCTGAGGTGCAAAATGAAGAATGGACTGATCACTCATCTGGGCCTGTACCTCATTTAACAAATGGGAATACTGAGGCCCAGAGACATGAAGGGGTTTCCTCAAGGTTACAGATCTGGGACTGGTCCCATTTCAGCACTAACTAATCTGGAATCTTCTTTCCTAGAACCTTCCTTGAGGACAATCTCTCCCCAACTGGAAGCTGTGGCTCCCTAAACTCCCACTCAGCCCTAATTTCACTGTGTTTGGTCTCTTCAGCCAATATTTGCCAGTCGCTTGAAGCTGAAACCAGGAGATTCCATAAGATTTGTGGGAGACATATTGCCTAATGCCAGAAGGCAAATGGGACATGGGATGGGTGAGACACAATTTTACCATGGGTGATAGCTGAATCTTTTACCTACCTGTTTGCACTTGTCCCTTTATTAGAAGCACCAAAATTATTTTTGCTTCTCTCTGGAGGTAGTAAAATGTGTGCAATGGGACTTGTTGGATGGGGTTGAGGTACTGCAGAAAAGTAGTCATGGTGCTTCAGGTCAGGATGGTGTGAGTGTCCCTTTGGGGGTCTTTTAGCTCAGGAATTCTCTAAGTGGAGGTTTCCAAGGTTCTGTGTCAATGCTGTGTCCTCAATTCCCAGATTTGTAATAGACTTGGGCAAAGATGGAAACAACATTGGTCTCTGCTTTAGCCCAAACTTCGACTATGAAAGGGACTATAAAAACATCCTGTGCATGCAGGTTGGTGCATGGATGCAGAAATAAGGCATGCCTATTTCCTCTTTGTGCAAGGGACCACCATCATTTTCCATTCATCTCATTCTACCCTCTCTCCATTCAGGGACTTCCTTTGAGGTGAAGTTGCCTGATGGGTTTCATTTGAGTTTCCTGAATCACACTACCTTAACAACAATGGACACTGTGGCAGTTTATGATAACATCAAAATGATGACATTGGAATTGCCCTCGAATTCTCCAAATAAGCAAGATTCAGAGAATTCTTGATTTTGAAGTTCATTACTAATAAAAGAGCTGATAACTAATAAAACTAAAAAATGATAACTTATTAAAAGAGATAACATTTTTCTCTGTAATTCTGGTTAAAATGGATGTTAAAAATAAACAAAAAATAAAAAATCTTCACAGAATGAAAAAAACATCAACACTACCTCATTATTCCAAATAGGGGTCCATGGACTTCCCAGACTATTAGAGCCCAGGCTGTAACACAAAATAAAATAACAAACATTTCGAAATCTCCACAATCCCTGATTAGCAATGGGGAAGGGATTTCTCAGAGTGACCACACTCTAGGCAAACCTACCTAATGGAAAGCTGCTGAATCCAAACCAGGTGAAACCTTATCTCCCTTTGAGGACCAGCCAAGGAAGCTCGGAGAGATCTGTAAGTCAAATGGGAGGATAATGTCCCCAAGAGACATAGTTATCACTTCTCTAGGTGTCCTCTTCCCCCTTACCTCCTGCTTTCCTCTACTAGATGCCTTTTTTCTTTTTAAAAAATTTATTGTTTTATTTTTCTGGCTACACATTTATATTTTTTAAGATAAACTTTATGAATCATATTGGGAGAGAAAAATCAGAACAAAAGGGAAAACCACAAGAGGAAAAAAATAGAATAAAAAGGGGGAAAGGTGAACATAGCATGTTTTGATTTGCATTCATTCAGTCTTCATAGTTCTCTCTCAAGATATAGACAGTGTTTTCTTTCCAAAGTTTGTTGGAATTGCCTTGGATTACCAAAACACTGAGAAGAACCAAGTCTTTCATTATTGATCATCACTCAATCTTGCTATTACTATGTACAATGTATTCCTGGATCTGCTTGTTTCCCTCAGCATCAATTTTGATAAATTTTTCCAGGCCTTTCCAAAATCAGCTTATTCATCATTTTTATAAAACAAAAATATTCCATTACTTTCATGTATCATAATTTATTCAGCCATTTTCCAATTCTTTTCCACCACAAAAGAACTGCTACAAAAACTTTTGTACTTGTGGCTCCTTTTCCTTCCTTTATTATTTCCTTAGGATACAGACCCACTAGGGGCATTGCACAGTTTTATAGTCCTTTGAGCATAGTTCCAAATTGCTCTCCAAATGGTTGGATGAGTTCACAATTCCACCAACAATGCATGAGTGTCCCAATTTTGTCACAACCCCTCCAATATTTATCACTGTCTTTTCCTGTCATCTTAGCCAATCTGAAAGTTATGAGGTGGTACCTCCGACTTGTTTAATTTGCATGTCTCTAATCAGTAATGATTTAGAGCATTTTTTCATATGACTATAAATGGCTTTTAATTTCATCATTTGAAAATTGTCTATTCATATCCTTTGACCATTTATCAATTGGGGAATGGGTTAGTATTCTTTTAAATTTGACACCGTTCTTTATATATTTTAGAAATTAGGTCTTTATCAGAAACACTGGCTGTAAAAAAAATTTTCCAGCTTTGTACTTTCCTTTTAATCTTGTTTGCATTGATTTCGTTTCTGCAAAACTTTTTAATTTAATGTACTCAGAGTTGTCCATTTTGCATTTTGTAATGTTTTCTAGTCATTCTTTGGTCCTCCCTTTTTCAAAGATCTGATAGGTAAACTTTCCCCTGCTCTCCTAATTTGCTTATGGTAGTACCCTTTACACTCAAATCACATACCCATTTTGGCCTTATTTTGGTATGGGGTATGAGATGTAAGTTTATGCCAAGTTTCTGACATATTTTCCAGTTTTCCCAGGAACTTTTGTGAATTAGTGAGTTCTGTGATTACAGAAGCTGGAGTTTGGGGGTTTATCAAATATTAGATTACTATAATCATTGATTATTATGTCATAGGGATGTAATCTATTCCATTGTTCCACCACTCTATTTCTAAGCCAGAACCAGATGGTTCTTATGACTGCTACTTTATAATAGAGTTTTAGGTCTGATACTGCTAGGCCTGGATACCTTGTTTCTATGGCAACATACCTTCACCTATCACACTTGGGATCAACTTTGACTTTCCCCTTCTCTGAGCTTTGACTTGGCTAATGTTTCCTTAACTTCTCTTCTTTCTTCCACTTTCTCTAAGTTGTACAGATAGTAACAATCCAAAATGTTTTTATGATGCCCTGCAGGCTAATGAGGGGTCAAAAACTTATGGTTCATTTTAACTACTCAGTCCTGATAGGATCACATTGATTAGTGATAAAGATATGGACCTGGAGAGAAAGGCTGAACATTCCCATAGTGTTCTCAATGGACCCTCATCAATCAATGCTGAAGCTACTGACTTTAAACCTCAGGTTGAAGTTAATCCCTCTCTAGCTGAATTTCCAAATGAAGAAATTTATAATGCCATTAGGATCATCTTTGGGGGCAAAGGACCTGGTGTTGATTCTACTCCAGTTGAGATTTAGGAGGCAAGGGGTCCAATGTTTATAAAAGTGATGGCTGAAATATCCCATGTCATTTGAAAAGAGGAGGTTATCCCCCAAGATATCCCCAAGGATATCTCTATTGTCCATCTCTATAAAGGTAAAAGAAATAGGTTGTCTAGTGACAATCACAAGATGATCTCTCTCTTATTCATTACAACAAGATTCTTGCCAGACTTTTTACAACAATGAGGTGATTCAGGACAATAGACTTGTGATGGAGAGAGTCATCTGTACCTAGAAAGAGGATTATGGGGACTGAATGTGAATCACAACAAAGTATTTTCATTCTTTTTTGTTACTTGTTTGCTTTTTGTTTTCTTTCTCATTTTTTCCCTTTTTGATCTGATTTTTCTTGTGCAGCATGATAATTGTGGAAATATGTATAGAAGAATTGCACATGTTTAACATATATTGGATTCCTTGCTGTCTAAAGGAGAGGGTAGGGGGAAGGGAGGAGAAAAAATTGGGGACACAAGGTTTTGCAGAAGTGAATTGAAAAACTATGCATATATTTTGAAAATCAAAAGCTAAAATAAAATGTTAAAAAAAAAAAAAAAAGATTCTTTCCAGAGTCCTTCTAAACAGACTGACTAGACAGCCATTTACTTCAGAGACAGTGTAGCTTCAGAAAGGGGCAAAAAATATTCTATACTGTGGTATATTTCTCTTTTATATAATATAATGCTTCTCTGTGAGAGCAAGTTTCTTGGGGAGGTTTTCTGGAGGCAGCCTTAGTTTCAGTTCAGAGCAATAATCACTTCAAATACAGCAGCTGATAAAATCCAAACGTTTATTTCTTATCTCTTTCTTTGGGCCTGGTTAACTTTCTTAGAGGCCTATCTTTCTGCTTGGTTCCAAAAGCTCTTGCAGCTTGTTCTTTGCCTCTGCTTTCTTCAGACTCCAGCCAGCACAAAAGTGGAAGATGGAATGAATCTGACTTCACCTCGAGAGTGGGCTTGTGGGCTTCTAAATCTCCCAGAGTACTCTTTGGCTCTAAGAGCTTCTTGCTTATATGAGTTCTCTAAAGGTGTGAACACAAGCATTGTTTCTATCAGTTCCACTTAGTATCTTGTTTCAAGTTCTGTCCTATCTTCTTGTGAGATCAGATCAATCATACTGAACCATGCTAAATTAGATAATTATTGTCTCTTATCAATTCTAATGACTTAATAGCTTGTTAGGATTCTAACACTATATGGTGTTTGCTACCCAATAATTCTAAGAGAAATAATAGGTTCAGAAGAAAAGTCCGGACACAACACTCATTGATCTGACCCAAGACTTTGATGCTGTCAGTCTTGAGGGCTTGTGGAAGATCCTGGCAAAATATGATTGCCTGGAGAAGTTCATTAGTATTTTATGCCATTTCCATGAAGACATGCTTGCCCGGGTTCTGGATAATAGACAATGCTCTTGTCCTTTCCCAGACAATAATGGGGTGAAGCAGGTCTCTATGTCTTGTGATAGATAACTGATTAGACTCCTATTTTAGGAGATCCTCATTTCATTGCAATCAGTATCAATCAATTTGATATGATTCTCCCAGGGGTTAAAACCCATATCTATGAACTACAGATTGTAAGTTCATTGCTTTGTCATGGGAAGCTAACTAGAGGATCTTCATCTTTGGTTTTCTTTGTTATTGGGACCAAGCCCAGGGTGGTGGAGGTGACTCAATTAAATAGAAAGTGCTCCGGTTATTTTTGTTGTCCCTCTATTCATTGTCATCCTTCTAAGATACAACATTTTGAGATGACCACGAGCGCTAGACCAACAAGTGGTCCTGTTTCCTAGTGCTCTGTGTTTCTATTGACCCATCAGACCATGTAAATATTTTGACATCTGTTTATCAGGCTAGTCCATGGATCTGATCATCAGCTTCATAGAACTCTTGAAAAATCAAGACAGATCTTGGTCTTACAGTATAGTGTAAATAGTCAGGGTCTGTTCATTAGCCTTGTTGTTAACCAATGAAATTCTGTATTTTGTGAAGAGTCTGTTGAAGAGTCAAGGACAAGATCTACTATCCAAGGAGATTCTGAATTTTTAGTTTGTCCATTCAATGCAGCCAAACAGACTGAAATGTAACAGAGTAGAGATCAGTTCTTTGTCACTTGTGCTTATTTTGACTTAATACCAAGAAAATACAAGTGTTCCATCAGCCTGCATCAAACAATCTATATGTACAATTGCATTGAACGCACAATCATCTGTGAACAAGAAGTCACAGACCAGCTCTCTTGGCTTGTTACCTTATCAAATCAAATAATTAACCTTCTCCTTTTTTTCTTTTTTAACTATTTTTCTTGTGTTGCAGCATGATAAATATAGAAATATAGTTAGAAAAATTGCATACGTTTAACCTACATTGAATTACTAATTGTCTAGGTGAGGGAGGTGGGAGAAAGGGAGAGAGACAAATTTGGAAGGTTTCTCAAGGATGAATGTTGAAAATTATCTTTGTACATATTTTGAAAATAAAAAGGTTTTATTTAAAAATAATTTTAAAAATTAACCTGGTCAGATTCCATGATTGAGAAAGGAGTTTTCCTGCAATTATACATCTCAAGAAGCCTGTTTTTTTATCTGAAAATTGGCCTTGCATTGATCAATTATTGTTTCATCAAATTATTGATCTATTATTGTTTCTACATTCTTTTGATTTTACAAAAACACTTGGAGGAGGATACCTGTTTTTTTGAATTCAGGAAATTGCACCTGTTGACTTCTACCCTACATGGTAGTTCCTACATGGAAAGTTCCTAATCTTTCTTCCAATTAACAATCAGAATGCCTAATGTTATATAGTTTCCTTTTATGTAATGACTTCATTTGATTATTTTTTATATGTAAAAATCCATCTTGCCCTATATTTGGGGTCCAGTTCTATGGTTAGGAAGGGGACTGGTTCTAGTTGGTTGGATAGTTGTCAAGCATTGCTTAATACATTGATAAGATGTGAAGATGGAGCATTGTGTCTTCAGCCATTTAATCTTTCACCCATAACAACTAGGATAGGGGTTGGTACAAAGATTGTTATATTTTTTAATAGAGAAGGAAACCGATTCAGAGAGTATGTATGACATGCTAATGGGTCACACAGCTTGCAGGAGGTTATGTGTGTGAGTGAGTGGGATGGTTCTGGGCCTGTGATGGAAATGAAGATGGGAGTCACTTGGGGTTAGTGGAAAGCTTTGAAGAGAGGAGCTGTGTCTGTTCTGTCCCACTCACACTTGGGAGCTCCCCCTGCCTGGTAATCATGATTTTAGTTTCTCCAATCTCTCCAAGGTTTAATGAGTGATTTTCTTGCTTTGGAAATAGATGGTAAGAGAAGGAATAAGCTTAGTACTCCTAAGTATTCTGAAGGAAAGAAGCCTTAGCCTGAGTTCTATCCCCTAGCAATACCCAGGACCTTATTGGGATCTCTGTCCCTCTTCTGAGGATCCTCAGCCTGCCTTCCTCCAGTCTCATGATACAGGCAGAGAAGAGTGCTTTCTGATAGCAGATGAGAAAAGTTCAGGCTCAGCATTGAGCCCTTTGTCAGACTTCCCTTCCTTATAATTAGGGGCATCAGAGGCCTTCACAGGATTCAGTAAGGGTGGAAGTTGGAGACATCCACAGAACCTCAGAGAAACTCACAGATCATTCATCCTAGACAGAGACCAAGCTGCTTCCATTTCCTTCTACTACCTGCCTCATTCTTCATTGAATCACCACAAACTCAGTAACAGATGTGCTCTCATCCCTGCATCTCAGTTTCCCTATCTGTAAAATAGAATTGGGCAAACGTGACATGTGGTGGAAAGAGCACTGGCCTTGGGTAAAGAGGAGTTATGGACAAGGCCTGGTTCAGCTTCTTACTGCCCGAGTGACCCGAGGGTCTCATTTTCCCCAGAGTTAAGAAATCAGATGGGTTCTTTGATCATTCCACCCTATGCCATCTTTTGATGTAGATTTCTCCCATCATGAACTTTTTGGAAGCCAAGGGGCTGACCCTCACCCAGACCACAGCATGGTCTTCCTTCCAGCTGGCCCCAACCCCTTCCCACCAATACTTTTCCATCATTTCCCCTAATCATTCTACAACTTGCCACCACCCCATACATCAAAGGACAGAATTAAGGATTTGGAGGTAAAGGGAAAGGCTAGAAAAGTATGGAGCTTGATGAGGAGGGGGAATGCCCAAAAGTCTATCTCTTTCTTGATTGTACTTGCTGCAGAGAATGTGGGAAAACTGGGACACTGATGCATTGTTGGTGGAGTTGTGCAATGATCTAGCCATTCTGGAGGACAATTTGGAATTATGCCCAAAGAGCTATCAAAATGTACATACCCTTTAACCCAGTAGTGTCTCAACTGGGCTTATATCCCAAAGAATTCATAAAGAAGAGAAAACAATACACACATGCAAAAATGTTTATAGCAGCTTTTTTGTGGTAGCAAAAAATTGAAAAATGAGTAGATGCCCATCAATTGAGAAATGGCTGAATAAGTTGTGGTACATGAAGGTAATGGAATATTATTGTTCTTTTTTTAATAACTTTTTATTGACAGAACCCATCCCAAGGTAATTTTTTACAGCATTATCCCTTGCACTCACTTCTGTTCCGATTTTTCTCCTCCCTCCCTCCATCCCCTCCCCCAGATGGCAAGCAATCCTTTACATGTTGAATAGTTACAGTATATTCTACATACAATATATGTATGCAGAACCGAACAGTTTTCTTGTTGCACAGGGAGAATTGAATTCAGAAGGTATAAATAACACGGGAAGAAAAACAAAAATGCAAGCAGTTTATATTCATTTCCCAGTGTTCTTTCTTTGGGTGTAGCTGCTTCTGTCCATCCTTGATCAATTGAAACTGAATTAGGCCTCTTTATCGAAGAGATCCACTTCCATCAGAATACATCCTCATACAGTATCATTGTTGAGGTATATAATGATCTCCTGGTTCTGCTCATTTCACTTAGTATCAGTTCATGTAAGTCTCGCCAGTCCTCTCTGTATTCATCCTGCTGGTCATTTCTTACAGAATGGAATATTATTGTTCTATAGAAAACAATGAACAGGCAGATTTTAGAAGGGCCTGGAAAAATTTACATGAACTGGTACTGAGAGAAACAAGTGGAACAAGGAATACATTGTACACAGTAACAGTAAAATTGTGCAATAATCAACTATAAAAGACTTGGTTCTTCACAGTGGTTAAGTGATCCACAGCAATCCCAATAAACTTTGGACAGAAAATGCCATCTGCATTCAGAAAGAGAATTATAAAGATTGAATATAAATCAACACGTTATGTTCTCTTCTTTTTCCTGTTTTTTTTCTCTCATGGTTTTTCCCCATTATACTGATTTTTCTTTCTCAACATCATTCATACAAAATGTGTACTAAAAAAAAAAAAAACAAGCTGGTAAGTCTAGGGAGATCCTAGAGAGAAGTGAACTGGACAAGTAGTACTTGACATGGATCAGTACTATAGTGTCCCCTGGCTTTGAAGGGCAAAGTCTCACTGAGAGTGCAGGTATGATGTGAGGGAATCACCTGTAATAGACTTCAGATGGGAAAAAATAATATCTTTATCTTTACTAACTTCTCCTTTTCCTAGCACTCCTCTGTTTTTAAATATATATTTCAAAACATTATTCCAGTTACTACCATGTTACTTGCTTTGAGAGAATTTAGAACTTATTTTAAATAAAATCTCACAATATGACAAAAAGTGACACTTAGAAGCCTAAATAGTTTTTGATTCGCAATATGGGATTTCCCATAGAAGTAATTACAGGGGAACCTTTCTTTATTAGGGAAGGGGGGACTGTGGGTAAGTACAGCTGCTGGAAAGATGTCCCCAGTTTTTTGGAAAATGCCTTACAACCAGTAAGACAGAGCTCTTCTCTCCTCAGTCTTTTGATTTTTCACCATAACTACCAGGAAAGGGATAGGTACAAGGATTGTTATGTCCTTTTTATAGAGGAAGAAACTGAGATTAGGAATAGGTATCTGATTTATTTATGGCTGGCAATGCAAAAGGTACATGGGGGGGAGGGGGACCAGAACTGTGGAAAATGAAGTTCTGGAACCAGGCTCAGGATGTAACATACCTGGGATTGATGAGAGACTTGTGAGGAGGGGAAGGATGTCTGTTCTGTCCCACTCATTGCTAGGAGTTTCTTCTCCCTGTTAATCATGGTTTTGTTTCTTTAATCTCTCTAACAGAGTGATTTTCTTTCCCTTGAGATAGATGGTGGGAGAAGGAATAGTCAGAGGTGTACCTGAGGCTTATCTTCAAATGCAAAAGGAAGGATGGCCTCTCCTCCACCTGGCCCCAGGAAGATCTATGAACCCCAGCTTAAGAATCCCTTATATTAGAGAGTCACCTCAAGCACTGAGAAGTTAAGGGACTTGGGAAATGGTATTTGAACCAGGAATTCCTAATTTTGAGGGAGTGCATCCACTATCCACTATGATGTCCTGATTTTAATTCTTTTAGGATCCCAATTTACAGATGAAGAAACCCAGGATCAGAGAATGGAAGTGACTTATAGGTGTAGGTTCTGGCCATCAGATTCCTTGTATGAGAGGGACAAGAGCTTCTTTTCCCTCAGGGAGCTTATGCCACCTTATCCCCTCTGTAAAGTCTCCCCTCTGGTTAATGGAATCACAGGACCCTCTTTCCTCTGACCCTGCACTTCTGTTTTCATTTTCTTTCATTGGCAGTGGAAGAATTTATGGATGTCTAAAGGGAAGCTGTATCACCAACTTCCTGGGGCCCCATTCTTGAACCTAATGGGAAAAAGCATTCTACTTGTTGTCAGAGGGTTCTGGCTTAGTTCCTCAAAGCTCAAGTGACTCTAGAGCCTCAGTTTCCATAATAAACCAGATGGTTGCTTAGGTCTCTCCATACTATGCCATGCTCTGATTAAGATTTCCCCTTCAGATGGACTCTTTAGAGACCACGGGAGTCATTCTCACCCAGATCAAAATACAGTCTCTAGCCCCTTCCCGCCAATGTCAGATGCTTGTTTATTCTTAAAGTGGGTTTCTATTGCCTTCTCCCATCTCTCTATCAGTCCCTCCAATTGCATCCTCTCAAAAAGACATTGGGGTCTATCGGGGTTGAGGGGGAAAGATTAGAAAAGGACAGAGCTTGATGTGAAGGAGGTGGGACCAAAGAGCTATCTCCTCCTTAATTGGCTGCCCCTCCTCTTAGAAAGACTTTAAAAATGCCGCCGGCCCTGCCCTCTCAATTACGCCCTCTTCCTTTTTGTGCTCGCTTTCGGCAAAGACTACAATAGTGGAAGACTGGAGTGGCTCAGTACTCGGCGGAAGCCCGGAACCACAAGCTCTATTTGAAGGGTCTGAAATCTCCCTGAGGTATCTTCTCTCCCGCTTGGAGAGAGCATTATCTTTCGAGGAACCAGCGGGACCAGAAGAATCACAGGAGCATTTCTCTTTCTCTAATATGCCCCAAGTGAGTGCGCTAGGGTCTAGGCTGCGGGTGTCCTTGCCCTAGAATTAGGGGTTAGAGCCGAGGGATCCTCTGGAGTTGGTGCTTAGAGAGAATCTTGGATACTGGGGAGGGGGTCTTTTCTGGATGCTCTCTCCTTCCTCTCTGTATGTGCTAGGGCACCTATCTTCCTTTTCTCTCTTTTTTTTTTTAATAACTTTTTATTGATAGAACCCATGGCAGAGTAATTTTTTACAGCATTATCCCTTGCATTCACTTCTGTTCTGATTTTTCCCCTCCCTCCCTCCACCCCCTCCCCTAGATGGCAAGCAGTCCTTTACCTGTTGAATAGGTTACAGTATATCCTAGATACAATATATGTGTGCAGAACCGAACAGTTCTCTTGTTGCACAGGGAGAATTGAATTCAGAAGGGATAAATAACCCGGGAAGAAAAACAAAAATGCAAGCAGTTTATATTCATTCCCCAGTGTTCTTTCTTTGGGTGTAGCTGCTTCTGTCCATCTTTGATCAATTAAAGCTCTCTTTATCGAAGAGATCCACTTCCATTAGAATACATCCTCATACAGTATCGTTGTTGAGGTATATAATGATCTCCTAGTTCTGCTCGTTTCATCAGTTCATGTAAGTCTCGCCAGCCCTCTCTGTATTCATCCTGCTGGTCATTCCTTTCGGAACAATAATATTCCGTAATATTCATGTACCACAATTTATTCAGCCATTCTCCAATTGATGGGTATCCTTTCATTTTCCAGCTTCTAGCCACTACAAACAGGGCTGCCACAAACATTTTGGCACATACAGGTCCCTTTCCCTTCTTTAGTATCTCTTTGGGGTATAAGCCCAGTAGTAGCACTGCTGGATCAAAGGGTAACCTATCTTCCTTCTCTAACGCCCCACCCTGACTTTCCCAGCCCTGAGAAGGGCACTTTCTCCTATATCCCCACCACCATTCCCTCCAACCTGAAGCTGTTCATTATCCCTGGCTGCCAGTCCGAAGTCTTGACAAGCAGGTAAGTCCAGAGAAATCCTGGGGAAAGGGCAGTTGGGGGAAGTGGGATTTGGCATGGATGAGAGTTGGGGTGTCCCTTGGCTATAAGGACCTACATCTCACCTGGCAGAGTTGAACTGAGAAGGAAGAGGACAAGATGAAGTGGAGAGAGATCAATCTTTTGCCGGAATATCACTTTCTGAAGTGAATGACTGTCTTACAGAGTTAATTCCAACCCAACCTGATGGTATAGAAAGAGTCAAGGCTATGGAGGCGCCATTGGAAAAGGAAGAGGCTGGAGATGGCAACTTGGGTGGGGCAGGAGGCAAAGGATTCCTCAGGTCCTTCCAAATTCTCCACCTACTACCTTTACAATCAATACCAAATTAACTTCACAAATATTCTTACCTTCTTATCTCTTCTCTTGGAAACAACTCATAAGATTACTCATGTCTTCCTACTTACTGCCATTACTTTTCTATTGACTCAGAACAGGAATGGACCTCATATCCATGCTGCCCTAGTTTTCTTATCCTTTTCCCTAATGTTTGGGGGACAGGAGAAACTAAGTTCCTTGATCTTTACCCACCTCTTTCTACTTCCTGCCATTGCTTGTCCATTGACTTAGAACAGGAAAGGATCTCACATCCATGCCGCCCTCATTCCCTTACCCTTCTCCTCAATGTTTGGGGAACAAGAGAAACTAAGTTCCTTGATCTTAATGATTCTCCCAGGGTCATCCTTGACCTTTCTAAACCCCCTTTCATTCTAAACCTCCTCCTCCCTTGCCAATTCCCCTTCCTCTGGGCAAGGGCCCCTATCCTAAATTGGGACTAAGTCTTGACTCTAGAGAATGGGGGATGCTCTTCCTGAAATTTTTACCAGAGAGGATTTCCTTCCCTCCTTAGTCAAATGAGGACAGCTCTGGGAGAATGGGGAAGGCAGAGGAAAGCTGACTTCCTCACTAGGGAGCTCTCCATTGGATTTCATCATGGCCCAAATGCCAGATACATATGACGCCAACCAAAGCTGGCACTGGGGAAGCCTGTGGGACACAGAAAGCATGAGCTTGGGACCCAGGAAAAAATTTGGATTCCACATTTGATTCTGTTGCTCACTTGTGTGATTCCTAAAAGATGTCAGTACTTCCTTATTTGAGCCTCAGTTCCTTGATATGTAAAATGAAGAGTGGACTGGATTAATCATCTAAGTTTAGTTCCTCGTTTAATATATGGTAAAACTGAGGCCCAGAGAGACCTCCTCAAGGTCACAGAGCTGGGACTATTTGCCACTTCAGCACTAATTAGTCTGGAGAGAGTCTGCTTTCTTAGAACCTTTCTGAAAGGTGGCCTCTCACCAATCAGAAGCTGCAGGTCCCCTCAGCTCCCAGCCAACCCTAACTTTTCTTTTTGGTCTTTTCAGGAAATTTGTCTAATAAATATGAACCTCCATCCTGAAGTATGTGTAAAAGTACAGGGAGATATACTACCTAATCCCCAAAAGTAAGTGACAGATGGGAAGGATGAGATAAATATTAATGATGGGTGAGAGCTGAATCCTTAAAATACCTGGTTGCACTTGGTCCTTGAAAACCAAGGTGGTTTTCCCTTAGCATTAGATGGCAGAGCTAGGACTCTGCATCAGGAAAAACTTGCTAATAGGAGTTTCCCAGTAGCTAAAATGGACAGTTTCAACAAGAGACTCCTGTCTCTGAAAGGAGTACAATATATACCATGTTAGGAGGGGGAGTACTGCAGAAGAGCATTCTTAGTGCTTCAGGTCAGAATGGGGTAAGAGTCCCTTCGAAGGTCTTCTAGCTCAGGGATTTCTGAATGGGGATTTCCAAGGCTCAGAGAGTCCACGCCGATGATAACGGTATGTTCCCCATTCCCAGATTTCAAATTGACCTGGGCAAGGATAAATTTAACCTCAGCCTACACTTCAACCCACGCTTCTACCAGAATGCCATTGTCTGCAACTCCTTTATAGATGGGCAGTGGGGCGAAGAACAACAGGAGGATACATTTCCCTTTAAGGGAGGGACAACCACAGAGGTAAGAACCCAGAATCAGAGCATGGAGTATCCAAAGCAGCCAAGAATGTCTGGGAAGGATGCAAGAGATGTTCCCAATCTCCCCCTTTCATTTGACAGAAGAGACCTGGAAGGGAATTCTGGTGGGGGAAAGACAAAATGCTAGAGGGGAAAGGGAGTTTGCAAAGATCAGTGGCTAGAATCCCAGTATCCCTTGAACTGAAGAGAGATTGGGGAGAATGGGAGGGAACTGGGAAGGGCAGTGGTGACAATGGGATAAAAAGAGATTCTGGAGCGTGCCAGGACACATGACAGGAGCTTAGATTTAGAGCTGGAGAGAACCTCAGGAACCATCTAGTCTCACCCACTCATTTTACAGGGGAAGAAACTGAGTCTCAGAATAGAAAAATTATTTCCCCAAGATTATACAGTGCCATCTAGTCTTGAGGTCTTCCTGTCTCCAAGCCCAGGGTTCTGTGTTCAATTCCTTCTGCCTTCTGTCCATTCAGATTTCCATTATCTTTGATGGGAGCAAGTTTTTGATAAAGCTGCCTGGTGGTTATCAGTTCACTTTCCCCAATCGCCAAAATTTAGAAGACCTTGACTACCTGTCAGTTAATGGTGATTTCAATGTCAAAAGGGTGGATTTCGATTGAGCCTTCCAATCAAGCCAGAATCAGACCACTCCTGATTCTTGAGGTTCTCTTATTCCTAATAAAATTGTTGATGATGATAACAGCCGACATTGTCTTTTGTTCTGCTCTGGGATTTAGGGCTGGGTTTGGAATTGGGAAGAATGGCTGAGTGAGCCTGGACAAGTCCCTTCACCCAAATGGCCTTTGCTGACTCTCTAAGACAGGAGTTCTCCCCCTATGGTCCATGGGTAATTTTCAGAGCAGAAAAAAAAAAAATCACCTTCACTAGCATTAGCCTTTGTAGTAATACTCTGTGATTTTTATGTTTGCAAAAATATTATTCAAATTCATATCACATTTTTGCCTTTTCAATAGGAGAGGAAGAATGAGGGGGGAAAGAGAAATTTAAAATAAAGTTATTAAATATATAATAAAGAAAACATTCACAAAATGAATAACAAGAATGACACAATCACATTATTGTGAGAAGGGATTCCTGGGCTTGTCCAGACTGTCAGGAGCCCAGGCTATGACACAAACAAAGTTGACACTCCCTGAGAAGCCATGGGGAAGAGTTCTCCCAGAGTTGTAACTGCAGGGGAACCTCTGTGTGTTAGGAATGGAAGGGGATCAGATCACAGACCCTGGGCAAGCCTACTTGCTGGACCCAAAACAAAGGAGCCCTGTGTCCCTTTGAGAACCAACCAAGGAAGCTCAGAGAGATCTACAGGCACGATGGGAGAAGAGTGGGAAGCCATTTCCTGGCTCTGAAATTAGAGATAATGGGTTTAAATTTGGCCTCTAATATTCACTGTCCTTGGAGAAACCCATTTTCCTCAGGGGTAGAACGAAGAGCTTGGTCTCTCAGGTTCTTCCAGCTTTCCACACTTATGCTCCTACGGTCTCAAGTCACTCCCCTGTTTCAGTTTCCTCCTCTGTAACATGAGGAAATTGGACTCGATGGCTTTTGAAGTTCCTTTTCTGAGTCTCTGATCTCTGCTCTCCTCCTCTGAAGTACAATAAATTCCGATATTTCGTACCACCAGGCAGGGAAGAAAGCAAGAGATCAACTCCCAAGGACTCTGTATTCGTGGCTGCTTCTGGCTCAGCCTCAAACTCAAAGGCTTTTTATCACCATGGATGAGCTCCCAGCAGTAGCCAAGGACACTGTATGTGCTCTGATATAGAGTCCAGGGCCTTCCACTGCCCAAGCTCAGAGATGGGCTTACCGCTCCTGGATCCGGGCTCGACTATAGGGCTGGTTGGCTGGAAGAGGGCCATCCCTGTCGGCTGCCCTCCCCACATCTAGTCTCCCCACAGCAGAAGGAAGTGACTGGTCTATAGACTTTTGGGGACACCAGACCCAATATCAGAGAGAAGAATAGATGGGGCTCCCAGCCCTAGGTGGAAAGAATATCAGGGTGCCTGGAGGTCCAAAGGTTAGAGCCAGGTTCCAGTGCTGTCTGAGCTGGGAATTGGCTATGTGGCTGAGGGCAACTTTATTATCTCTTTGAGTCTGGTTTCTTGGGTCAGAAGATGGCCTGAAGTTATGACATGTACTCAGAGAACACTGACTCCCTCTCCCTGAGCAGAGTCCAGCACTGGGAAAGAGACAGAGAGGGATGGAGGTGGGATTTTGATTTGGGCACTTCCAGAATGAGAAGTGCCCTCTACCAATGTTGGTCAACAGCTTCCTTGCCAGGACCTCATGGAGGCTCGATACCTTCTTCAAACTGGTCATTTGGACTGTAAGTGTGAAATGTAGTATTTGAATTGGGGTCCCACTGGCTCACCCCACTATCCCTAGTTAAAGGTAAATTTTTAGTAACATTCCTAGAGCTCATGGTCTGGGGGCAGTAGGGCATGTACAAAGATGCAATAATAAATTTTGAAAAAAATTCCCCCTTCCTTCTTTTATCAATAGGGCTGCCTGGACACTCAGTCAGTGACTTCCTATGAGCTGAGGTATCTATCCATTGTACTACACTGCCTCTCAGGAGTATATTAGGAACAGGGAATGCATCTAGGAGTTCCCAAATGAGAGAGTTCCCTCTACCAATGCAAGTTTACACTCTTGGCCCCAGGAGAGGTACGAGAACACAGAGGGCTTTCAGCTCAGCCAGAGTGGCACTGCCAATAGGTGTTTGAACTGGAACCCAGGGCTTCTTTAAGGGCAGTTCTCAGGTCAGGAGACTATGCTGCTGCTCTTTAAGATCCCTTTGCTAAAGTCCTATGTTCTAGGCACCAGTTCCAACCTTCTACGTTCTAAGACTTCTCCCAGCTCCAACACTAATCATTTGAGTTGAGTATCCCCAGGTCCAGGCTTCCATTTCTCCTAACCCATCCTTGGTTCACCATCTCTTTTTTCTCCATCCCAGAGGGAGAGGAAGCCTGAGAGTAGAAGTGGAGATGGCTTCAGAGCACCAGGCAAACCCAGGTATCACAGAGCACTATGGGGGACCACCAGGAAACAGACATCCCCTTCCATTACTGCTGTGACCTGACTACCATGCTCACCCCCACTGGAGTCTCCAAGATGGATCAGGTGATCCTAAGTGGGAAAACTCCATGCAGCCCCCCTCCCAATATAAGTCAACATCTTCTCTGAAACTTCTAGTCTTCGAGGACATGACCAGAGTCTGGTTTGTGTCATTGATCCCCTGGGCATTCTGTGAGGAAATGTTTCCTTGTAAAAAGTAGAAGCAAATGGTAATTTTAAGTTAGAGTTGAGTGAAAATAAAGATTTAATTTCTTGTAGATTTTTTTTCCTAAGGCAATTGGTGTGAAGTGACTTGCCCAAGGTCACCGAACTGAGAAGTGTTAAGTGTCCGAGGTCAAATTTGAACTCGAGTCCTCCTGACTTCAGGGCTGGTGCTCTATCCACTGTATCACCTAGCTGACCCAGCTTTCTTTACTTTAAAACAGTCATCATGACCCAGGCAGTGGGGCTAAGTCTAGTTTCTGGAATCCCAAAGGTATCTCCTGCCCTGGTTGCTTTTGGCCCTTTCTTCTTCAAAAGAACCAAAATCATATCACTCTGTTGAGATCAAGGAAAAATATTTCCAAATGTGACTGAATAAATTCAAAAAAACTTGGAAGGCTCCATCACAGATCGAACATAAAATATCTCTGTCACCAACTCCTAGTTCTAGAGAGACTTAAAATTTGCAAAAGTACTTCTCTCCAAACTACTCTCTGTTTTCCCATTTTTTAATAGCTGATCATTTTAAAAGACAGAAGAGTCCATTTTGCAAGTCAGACGCTCATAAATTTTTTTAAGATTCTTATGTGATTTGTAGGATGAAGTTTCAGAATAGGAGCCCCAAATTCAAGAGACAATACTGAGTTTTGTTACTAACAGATTTTAGCAGCATTATCTAGGAAACTTCTACAAGTGATCTGGAAGCAGAAAAACAGAACTTCAGAGCTGCCCCGAGACTGAGACCTATTCCAGAATATAACAAAAAAAATATTTTCTGCCACGAGAGGACTACATGAAGCAGCTAGGATTCGAAATATGTTGTTAAACTGGATATTGGAAGGGGGTTACTAGCATACAAGAAGACTTGATCTTAATTATTATCATTTATGATTATGATTATTTTGTTTTGGCATTTTATTTCATGGAATTTGTGTTTATTTTGGAGTTTTCTTGGTTACCTTGGTGAGATGTGTATCTCCCTTCTCAAAATTAATCCATTTTATACCCTCTAAAAAGTTGGATCTGTAATCTCATTTAGTTAATTCTGATTAGGAATTTACAAATTTACAATTCGAAAGTTACAAAAATTCTTAAGTATAAATTTATAGATAAAGGATTTAGAGGAGAAGTGAGTTTTCCATTCCACCATCAATCAAAAAGAGGAAATTGAGGGAATTGAGAGGATTAGGACTATAAGTGATTAATTCTGGGAATTACCCACCGACACTCCCTCTTGGTTCTCAGTTTTGGCACTAGCTCAGTGCCCTTTCTATTCCATTATGGGTCTAATCAAAATTTTTTCTTGAAGAAAAACCTTTTTTTAATCATGGAATTTGGGGAAAACATTGTATTTTTTTGGACTTAACTTTGCAGAGCCTGGAAGCCAGAGCACCTCTCCCTGGTGTTTAGAGACTCTTTAACTGAGGACCAAAGTTATACTGACTGAAAACCTGACTGAGTTCTCCAGCAATTATACATCTCAAGAAACCTATATGTCTCACCTGAAAACTGGCCCTGCATTGATCAATCGGTTATTGTTTCCACATCTTAGAGACTACAAAGAGAGGAAGAGGGTTAAGATACCTATTTCTCTGAATTCAGGAAATTGTGCCTTTTTGACTCTCACCTTATCAACTTGGAAAGCTCCTAATCTTTCCTTCGATGGGAAATCAGATTTCTTTTTATGAATCGGCTTCATTTCATTAATTATTTTTCATGTATAAAAATCTGACTCACCCTGTATGGATTTCTATGGTGAGGAAGGAGCCTGGTTCTGGGTGAATAGACGATTGTCAAACATTGTATAAATACATTGATAAGATGTGAAGATGGTGCATTGTGTCCTCAATCATTTAATCACTGACCCGTAAAAATTAGGAAAGCAGTTGATGCAAATATTGTTATCTCTTTTTTTTTATAGAGAAGGAAACTGAGATTCAGAAGATACATATGACATGCTAGGGGTTACATAGATAACAAGGTGAGGGAAGAGAATGATGAATGAGGGGGATGATTCCAGGACTGTGATGGAAATGAAGGGGCTGGAATCAGGTTCAGGATGGGAGATACTTGGGATTGGTGAGGGGCTTGGGAGGAAGGGAGCTATGTCTATTCTGCTCCATTCACTGTTGGGAGCTTCCTTTGCCAGGTAATCATGGTTTTAGTTTCTCCAATCTCTCCAAGGTTTAATGAATGATTGTCTTGCTTTGGAAATAGATGGTAGAGCGAAAGAACTCTGGGAGATAACTATGAACCACTACATAGAATTCCCAATCCCTCTATTTTTGTTCACCCGCATTTTAGATTTCCTTCACAGGCTAATTGTACACTATTTGAAAGTCCGATTCTTTTTGTACAGCCAAATAACTGTTTGGACATATATACATATATTGTATTTAATTTATACTTTAATATATTTAACATGTATTGTCAATCTGCCATCTGGGGGAAGGGATGGGGGAAAGGAGGGGAAAAGTTGGAACAGAAAGTTTTGCAATTGTCAATGCTGAAAAATTACCCATGCATATATCTTATAAATAAAAAACTATAATAAAAAAAAGGAAATAGATGGTAGGAGAAGGAATAATTAGGGGTGCTGGGCTTAGGGTACCTGAGCATTGCCTGCAAATACAAAGGGGCTGTCCTCCAGGAGAGAATTTAGCCTGGTCCTGCTCAGCCCTAGAGGCAGAACAAAGATGAATTTGAAAAAAGTGCAGAGGGACCTATCCATCTAATCCAACAATAATGGCTGTCCAGTGGAAACTATAAGGAGTGTTGGAAGTCTTCAATAGATTTTAGATGGGAAAAAAATCTTTATTTTCACTAAGTTCTTTTCCTAGTACTCTTCTGTGTTTTATTATATATTTCAAAACATTATTCCAATTATAAAATATTACTTGCTTTTTCAATGGAAGCCCACATCTGTGTTGCCTACTGACTGCTGCCTGTTAATCATGGTTTTGTTTCTTCAATCTTTCTGATATTTATAAAGTTATTTTCCTGCCTAAGAGAAAGATGATGGGATAAGAATAGTCAGGAGTGTAGGTCTTGGATATCTGAGTTTTACCATCAGATACAGAGGGGAGGATGGTCTTTTCTCCAGCTGGCTCCAGTAAGATCTGTGAACTTCGGTTTAAGAACTATTATCTTAGGGAACTATCTCAAGCATTGAGAAGTTAAGAAACTTAGCAAGTGGGATTTGACCTAGGAATTCCTGATTTTGAGGGAGTGGATCTCTATCCACTATGATGCCCTAATTTTAATTCTATTAGGATCCCAGTTTGCAGATGAGGAAACACAGGATCAGAGTTCCTGCCTTCAGATCCCCTTTGCGAGAGGAACAGAGTTAAGGGTGAAAGAGGAGGGAGGATGGGGAAAATCAGATTGCTTCTTTTCATTCAAAGAACTTATTCCCCCTAATCTCCTCTGCCAAACATCCCCTTTGGTTAAAGGAATCACAAGACCCTGTTTCCTCTGACCCCGTACCTCTACTTTCATTTCCTCTCATTGGCAGTGGAAGGGTCTGTGGATATCTAAGGAGAAGCTGTGTCACAGGCTTCCTGGGGCCCTATCTTTGAACCTAATGGGAAAAACACTGTACTTGGAGTTAGAGGGTCCTGGCTAAAGTCCTCAAAGCTCAAGCGGCCCAAAACCCTCAGTTTCCATAAGAAACCGAATAGTTATTTAGGTCTTTCTATGCTGTGCCGTCCTCTGTTTAGGATTTGTCCTCCGCATGGAGTCCAAGAGAGTGACTCTCAGAGGAGGGTCTTCCCTCCAGAATATGGCCCCCAGCCCCTCCCTGACAATGTCAGATTCTTGTTCATTCTAAAAGCAGGTTTCCCTCGCCTTCCCCCATCTCTCTACCAGTCTCTGCAATTGTATCCTCTAGAGAAGAGATTAGGGGTCTGTCCGGATTGAGGGAGAAAGGTTAGAAAAGGACAGAAATTGATGCGGAGGTGTGACTAAAGAGCAATCTCCTTCTTGATTGGCTGACCCTTCCAGAAAGACTTCAAAAGTGCCGCTGGCCCCGCCCCTCAGATACTCCCTCTCCCTTTTTATGCTCTCTTTGGGCGAAAAGTGCATCAGTGGAGGACTGGGATTGTTCAGTACTCGGCGGAAGCCTGGAGCCGCTCCATCTGTTTGAAGGGTCCGATATCTCCCTGAGTCAACGTTTTCTGGCTTAAAGTTGAACCTCATCCTACCGGCCCAGAGCAACCAGGAGAATCACAGGAGCACTTCTCATATTCCATAATGTCCCAAGTGAGTGCACTAAGGTCTAGGCTGCGGGTATCCTTACCCACGGTATAGACTTAGGGGCCAGGGCTGAGGAATCCTCTGGAGTTGGTGCTTAGAGAGAATCATGGAAACTCGGGAGGGTTCTGTTCCAGAGCGGATGGGGATGCCCTTCTTCTCTGTATGTGCTGGGGCACCTACCTCTTCTCTTTCTCTGTCGCCCCACCCTAACCTTCCCAGCCCTTCCTATACCACCATTCCCAACTTGAAACTGTTCGTTATCCCTGGCTGCTGGTCCGAAGTTTTGACAACAAGTGAATCCAGAGAGATCCTGGAGAGAGGGCAGATGGGGGAAGTGAGACTTGACATGGATGAGAGTTAGAGTGTCCCTTGGCTGTAAGGGTCTCACATGGCAGAGGAGAGTTGGGGTGTGGAGAAATGCCCTTTGTTGAGTTGAGAAGAAAGAGGAAAAGATGAAGTGACCTAGATTGGGACTAAGACTTGACTCTAGAGAATGAGAGATACTCTTCCTGAAAAATTTCCTAGAAAGGATTTCTTTACCTCGTTACATGAAAGTAACTTTGGGAGAATGAAAGAATGGGGCAGGGTGGGAGAAGTTGAGCTAGCTATCAGGAAATTCCCTATTGAGTTTCATCATGCCAGTTCCAGATACATATGATGCCAGCCAAAGATGGCACTTGGGGAAGGCTCTCTGAACACAGGCTTCCCCAACTTGTGTAACACAGGGAGCCTGGGTATAGGACCAGGGGAAAGGGTAGGTTCCACTTCTGATTCTGTTCCTCACTTGTGTGATCTAGGAGAAGTCAGTTCTTCCTAATTTGAGCCTCAGAATCCTGATGTGTAAAAAGAGGAATGAATTGATCACTCTATTAGGCTAGTTCCTCATTTAACATATGGTAAAACTGAGGCCCAGAGAGACTTCCTCAAGGTCACAGAGCTGGGAATGATTGCCACTTCAGCACTAATTAGTCTGGAAAGAGTCTGCTTTCCTAGAACCTTTCTGAAAGGTGGCCTCTCACCAATCAGAAGCTGCAGGTCCCCTCAACTCCCAGCCAGCCCTAACTTTGCTGTATCTGGTCTTTTCAGGAAATTTTTGTTGAAAATATGAAACTTCCAATTGGATCGCGTGTAAACATACTGGGAAGAATACAACCTAATGCCAAGCTGTAAGTGACAGATGGGAAGGATGAGATAAATGTTAATGATGGGTGAGAGCTGAATCCTTAAAACACCCGGTTGCACTTGATCCTTGAAAACCAAGGTGGTTTTCCCTTAGCATTGGATGGCAGAGCTAGGACTCTGCATCAGGAAAAACTTGCTAATAGGAGTTTCCCAGTAGCTAAAATGGACAGTTTCAACAAGTAGTGAGCTCCCTGTCTCTGAAAGGAGTACAATATATACCATGTTAGAGTGGGTGGAGGGGGAGTAGTCAGAAGAGTGCTTCAGGTCAGAATGGGGTAAGAGTCCCTTTGGGAGTCTTCCAGCTCAGGGATTTCTGAATGGGGATTTACAAGGCTCAGAGAGTCCACGTCGATGATAACAGTGTGTTCCTCTTCCCAGATTTCGAATTAACCTGGGCAAGGATGAACTTGACATCGGCCTACACTTCAATCCACGCTTCAAGCCCCACTACCCAGACAATGTCATTGTCTGCAATAATGCCAAGCGAGGTATATGGTGCCAAGAAGTAAGGGAGAAGAATTCCTACTTTGCGCCAGGGGATACAGTATCGGTAAGAACCCGGGATCATATCATGGAATGTCCGGGAAGGATGCAAGAGATGTTCCCAACCTCCCCCCTTTCATTTGACAGAAGAGACCTGGAAGGGAATTCTGGTGGAAGAAAGACAAAATACTAGAGGAGAAAGGGATCAGTAGGTTTGCAAAGATCAGTGGCAAGAATCCCAGCATCCCTTGAACTGAGGAGAGGTTAGGGAGAATGGGAGGGAGGGAGTTGGAAAGGGAAGTGATGGCAATGGGATAAGAGGAGACTCTGGAGTGTACCAGAACCCATAATAAAACCTTAGATTTAGAGCTGGAGAGAACTTCAGGGGATATCTTGTCTTGCCCCTTCATTTTACAGAGAAGGAAACTGAGGTTCAGAATGGGGAAATCATTTCCCTAAGAATATACAGTGTCATCTAGTAAGAGTCTTGAGCTCTTCCTGTCTCCAAGTCCAAGGTTCTATGTTCATCTCCTTCTTCCTTCTCTCCATTCAGATTTCCATCTTCTTTGATGGGAAGGAGTTTTTGATAAATATGCCTAATAACCATCAGATGACTTTCCCCAATCGCCTTGACTTAGAAGAGATTGACTTCATGGCAATTTATGGTGATCTCGATCTTAAAAAAGTGGATTTCGAATGAGCCCTTCAATCAAGCCAGATTCAGACCACTCCTGATTCTTGAAGCTCTCTTATTCCTAATAAAATTGCTGATCATAATAAGAGCTGAAATTGTTATTCTGGTCTGAGAGATATACGGCTGGGTTTGGAGTTGGGGAGGATGGCTGAATGAGCCTAGACAAGTCCCTTCACTTGAATGGCCTTTGCTAACTCCCTAGGACAGGTATTCTCCCCTTGGGACCCATGGTTAATTTTCAGAGGGGAAAAATTTGATCTTTATTGTCATTAACTTCTGGTTTGTCGAGCATTATTCTGTCTTTATATTTAAAACATTATTCTACTTCATACCATATTATTTGCCTTTCAAATAGTTAGGGGAAAAGTCAAAGTGAGGGAGAGAATTTGGAACTCAGTGTTTAAAAATAAATAAAAATTAAAAATTAAAATTAAAGATAAATGAAAAAAATAAAACTTTCACAAAATGAATAATAAGAATAACACCATCACTACATTATTGTGAGAAGGGGTCCCAAGGCTTGTTCAGACTATCAGGAGCCCAGGATACAACACAAACAAAGATGACAATCACCAAGGAACATCCACCCTACCTGATTAGCAATGGGGAAAGGATTTCTTGCAGTCATAAACCTCAGGGGAACCTGTGTGTTAGGGATGGGAGGGACTAGACTCAGGGCAAGCCCCACCTGCTAGGAAGCTGCTGAATCCAAGCCATCAAAGCCCTGTGTCCCTTTGAGGATTAGCAAAGGAGACTCAGAGAGATCTCCAGGCAAGATGGGAGGAAAGTGGGAAGATATTCCCTGATTCTGGAGTCACAGGAATTGAATTTGACTTTGGCTTCTGACACTCACTGCCTAGATGACCTTGGAGAATTCCCTGGGCCTGTTTCCTTAGGAGTAAAATGAAGAGCTTGGCCTCCAAGGTCCTTCCAGTTCTTTATACCTATGATCTCATGCATCTAAGTTATTTCTTTGCCTATTTCCTCCCCTATAACATGAGTTAGTTGGACTCTGGCCTCGAAGATGCCTTCTTTGAGCCTATGACCTCTCCTCTTATCTGCTGAAGTATAATAAATTCCATGAGTGTCTCATACATTCATGTGTCCCCCCCAACTTCTTAGCCCCATGCCCTTCACATATTTTGATCCTTTAAAAGGACTAGACCCTAGATTTAGGACGGGAAGCCCCAGTCTAAATCCTTCATTCGACCACTGAGGAAACTACACTTCCAGCAGGGAAGTGATTCCCCAACCCAGCAAGTGACTGGAATGGGATTTGAACCCAGACCTTCCAGATTCCGAGCCCTGCAGCCTGTCCAATATGAATCAGAAAACCTGGTTATGAATCTCACCTCCCAAACATTGTAGTTGTGTGGCCACAGACTATTCATTCAACCTTTGTGATCTTCAATTTCCTCATCCATCCAATGGAGGAAATAATATCTTCTGGCTACCTATCAAATTAAGATTATTCTGAGGAAAATGATATAGAACCGCTAGAGCAAGGGGAGCTCCTATAATTGAGAGTCAGGAGTGCTGGTTTCAAATTCTGGCTCTGCCCTTTACTTTCTGCAGAGATCCCTCCCAGGGCAGCAATGTTCTCTGTAATATGTGTGAGAATCCATTTCTTGATTGTCCTTAATGATGCAGGTCCCAAGCAGCTCCACCATCAGGCAGCTTTGATTTTGAACAACTTGTTCCTTATTTTATGGCAGATCCAATCTCCTTGTGTGTTCTACCTCTTGGCTTTCCTTCTGAGACCATGAGCAATGAAGCTAATCCCTTTTCCACATGACAACCCTTAAAATACAGGTGCAGCCCAGATTTGGGGCTCCCTCTTTCCACTCTCAGAGCAGCAGATTAGGTCCACATGGTAACTACTCTTTCTCCCTTCGGGATTCTAGAGGTAATTGTGAGAAGTTGAAGATTTGAGCCCCCATCAGATGTGTTGCTCCCACTATCACTGGACTGATTGCCCCCTTGCACCACTGAACTGAGTCAAACAGGTAACTCTTGGGTCCTCACCAGATTCAACTAATGCTGCTAGCAACTCTGGTCAATAATGAAACCTCAGATGGCTCTTTTCTCTTTTTAAGCTCATGAGATGATAATAAGGTCCATTTTATTCCCCCTACACTTCTTTGTTTAAATCTGCAAAAGGTAAACACAAAAAAAGACAAAAGATTGAGGGAAATGAGGCAGTTGTAGCTGACAGTGGCCCCTGATAGCTCTCTTTTGATTCAAGATATCTACAGTATTAATTCATGTAAGACACCTCAGATTTTTCTGAGAGCATCCTGCACATCATTTCTTATAGCACAGAAGTTTTCCATCACAATCATATGCCCCAACTTGTTCAGCCATTCCCTAATTGATGACCATCCCCTCAATTTCCAGGTCTTTGCCTGGTAAACCTTTGATGCTTATTGTACCTTCATGAGAGAAAAAATAATCGTATCTAGCACTAAGCTGTGATTAGTGAAACTTATCATTTGAGGTCTTGCCCTCTATAATCGATATTGTCTTGAGTTTTGAATTCAAGTATAATTGTCTGATGGATCATTAAGTCCGAAATCTGCCATTCAACAGAAATGTTATAATCTATTAGAAGGGAATGTCCTCCTGAATTGTTATAGGTGAAGATCTGTATCTGGGGGAAAGTCAACGGAATCCTTTCAACTCAGCTTCTCCACACTGACCAGGAATGTTTCCCACCTGGTTATTCCTGGACTATAAAGTGGAATCATGATTGCATGATTGGCTGACAAATCATCGCTCTAAATCGTTAGTCAATTGAATAAGGATCTTTATTCTGCCATACATGTGAAGTCATTCTGTGTCCTGGTGTCAAGATCTGAACGACTACTTTGGATGCTGTTTTAATCATGTCCATGCCTGTTTCTTTTATAGCAAATTTCAAGAAGCAGAGCAAGTGGTCAATTGAAGATAAGAGTATGGTATATATATATGTAAGATTATACTGTTTTTAATTTGAATGTATAGTCATTGCATAGCCCAAAACACTAAATTTATACTTGGGCTGTCATTTGCTTCCCAATATAGTTATCCCCTCCACATCGCAGCATTCCCATGACCTAGAAAATCTGAGCAAAATGTTATGGCCCTCCCTTCATACCAAAGAAGAAGTCTGATTTTCTTTTTCTTTTTAGGATGTTTACTGTATTTATTTTAAAAGATGAATTAAGTATTTGGTCAGAGGCTTTGTGCCATCTGCTGGCTTTTGTGTGTCATAAAACTCCCCTCAAATTTCCATTTATTTTTTATATTAACTTAACTTAATTTAATTTTTTTATGCTGACCCACACACATAGAAAATCCACAATGGGGAAAGTTGAGATGAAGAATGGGTAACTGTACTATTCGGTTAAATCCCTGAAATATTTCATTGACAAATGTTTAAAAAAAAAAAAGCTTGTGAAACAAGGATATGAATCTATTAATTTATGAAGTTTAAGTCAGAAACTTGCTTCATTTTAAGAAATAGAATTTCAGTACTGTCGGTCATCTTAATGGCAAGTGATGTTTGTCTAACAATTGTTCTATTTAAACTTGAGTTTTAACTGCTGTGTGTGGTCTACCACAAGTAATTTAGTTGATTTACTCTTCTCTGATACAATTGAAAATCAGTTATGTAAGTGTAACTATATATCACATGCTAAGTTTTTGTTACAATTAGAGTAAGGTTTCCTCTTGTAAGTAAATTCATTTGTGTAATCATTGAATCTGGGGGTTGAAAGCTTGGATCCTGCCTTAGGCATTTATGATAAAAAAAGAATGAAACCAACAATTCTCATTTAAACATGGTCTGCCCATCAGAGCTGCCCTCTTTACTTTAGTAAGGTTTGTAAAGTAAAGTAAACTTTAGTAGAGTTTGAATGGTTAGCAGTTTAGTTCAAAAAATCAATTCAGTGTCTGGTATCTTACCCTGCCAGTTGATCTTTATTATTATTATTATTATTATTATTATTATTATTATTATAGCTTTTTATTTACAAGTTATATGCATGGGTAATTTTACAGCACTGACAATTGCCAAACCTTTTGTTCCAATTTTTCCCCTCCTTCCTTCCACCCCTTCCCCCAGATGGCAGGTTGACCAATACATGTTATATATGTTAAAGTATAAATGAAATACAAGTATACATGTCCAAACAGTTATTTCACTGTACAAAAAGAATTGGACTTTGAAATAGTGTCCAATTAGCCTGTGAAGGAAATAAAAAATGCAGGCGGACAAAAATAGAGGGATTGGGAATTCTATGTAGTGGCTCATAGTCATCCGCCAAAGTTTTTTTGCTGGGTGTAGCTGGTTCAATTCATTACTGCTCTATTAGAACTGATTTGGTTCATCTCATTGTTGAAGAGGGCCACATCCATCAGAATTGATCATCATATAGTATTGTTGCTGAAGTATATAATGATCTCCTGGTCCTGCTCATTTCACTCAGCATCAGTTCATGTCAGTCTTCCCAGGCCTTTCTGAAATCATTCTGTTCCTGCCAGTTCATCTTTAGAATCTTCCTAAGACAATTCAAATGGAAGCCATTCAGTTTCCTGTCATGGCATTAGAACTGTCCAGCTTTCAGGATACAACTATAAGGTAAGCACAACAGCCCTGGAGACCTCAGTCAGTCTAATACCTCTTCTTGCCCACACTTTCCTCCAAAGATTCCCAAACACTGACCCAGTTCTGACAATGCATTCATCAACCTTTTTATCAATGTGCATATCCTTTGAAAGTATACTACCAAAATAAATGAACTTATCCACAGCGTTCCAAAATGCTCCATTTGCTGTAACCAATGGTTTCCATATACCAGTGCTACGGTGCTAGCTGATTCAGAGCTCGTGTTCTTTCGGTGTTAATTGTTGGGCCAAAATGAGCTCAAACAGAAGAGCCTCTCTCCATACTTTACTTCATTGAGTACACAATCATTTCCAAACAAACAAAAAAAAATGCACCAATATTCTGTCTACTTTAGTCTTAGCTTGTAACCTTTCCAAATTGAAGAATTTATCATGAGTAGGGTAGTCGACCTTGAAGCCATTTTCATCCTCACTGAAGGAGTTTGACAACATGGCTGAAAACATCATGCTAAGAAGCATGGGATCAAGAACATGGTCTTGTTTCACTCCATTTTGACTGGAAAAGTACGAGAGCATTATCCATTAATAAGAACCCAGGTAATCTTGACATCACAAAATGAGCATAAAATACTGATGAACTTCTCCAGGCAGCCAAATTTTGACATAGTTTTCCATAAGCCTTCGTGGCTGACAGTATCAAAGGCCTTGGTTTGATCTACAAACTTTGTATACAGATTTCTGTTCTACTCATCATTTCTTCTGCAGTTTTCAGGTAGCAAACACCATATCAATTATTACTTGGTCTTTTCTGAAGCTACACTGGCTCTCAAGTAGATGACCATCTTCCAGATGAAGGACGAACTTGTTAAGGAGGATTCTGGCAAGAATCTTGCCAGCAATGACTAAGAGAGAAACCCGCCGTGATTGGCAATGGAGAAGCTATTTCCTTTAGCTTTATAGAGATGACATTGAACTCCTCTTGACATAGAACCTGGAAATTTTTAGTCAGCTTTTTTAAGAGCAATGGATGTCCACTTGTAAAACTCAGCTGGAATAGAATCAATACCACATGAAAAGAACTCAATGGCAATTCAAAACTCTTCTTCAATTGGAACTTCAGCTAGGGAGGGATTGACTTCAACCTGAGGTAAATGGTCAATTGCTTCAACATTGATCTCATTTACCAATATTACATGGAACATGCACACATTTATGTGGACTATCACCGCATGGGAGAGGGATGATCACCTCATCTGCACATCATGTGTAATAGAAAATGGAGTGAGGAAAAAAGGGATAATTACTTCCCCTTTATGCCAGTATGGAGGCAAGACCTCAGAATCAAAGCATGGAATGTTCCACCTGGAAAGGATCCAAGAGATGATCTCATCCACCGTTTTATTTCAGAAAAAAGTCCTATAAGCAAACTCTGATGGGGAAAAGATGAAAAGCTAGAGAGGAAAGGGGTCTGTGGGTTTCCAAAGGTCAATGGTGAGGAGCTCTTAGAATTGGGGAGAAGGGGAGAGAGGTGTAAATTGACAAAATGATAAGAAAAGACACTGGAACATGCTAGTTCATATAACTGAACCCTAGATTTAGAATTAGAGAAGTTCACAGATCATCTAGTTTGACACCCTCATTTTACAAAGGAGGAAACTGAGGCTCAGAATGGAGAAATGATTTGACCAGAATAACTCGGTGTCTTGTAGTGAGTGTCATGAGATAGAATTTGAACTCAACTCTTCCTACCTTCAAGTCCAGTGTTCCATGTTTATCTCTTTCTGCCCTCTCTCAATTAAGACTAGCATAGAGTTTGGTGGGATTTATTTTGTCGTGAAGCTATCTGACACCTATCAGATGAGTTTCCCAAATTTCACTAACTTGACAACTTTTTTTCAATTTTGAGAATTGTGAGAGAACCGTATTGTATTGCTTGAACCTACACTGCATATCTGGGAACCTGGATCACCTCTCCCTTCTGCTTAGAGATCCTTAGCTAAGGACATAAGTTAAGCTAACCTGAAAGATGGTCAGATACAACGATTAATTCAGGGAATTTTCCTCATATATCTCAAGTAAACTGCATGTCTTATCTGAAAAGTGGGCCCTGTACTGATTAACCAGTTATTATTTCTACATTCCTTTAATTGTATAAAGATAGGTGGGGAGAGTGTGACACTTCTTTTAATGTACAGATGAATCTGTTGATTCTTTCCTCCCAACTTGGAGAGTTCCTAAAATTTCCTTCAATAGAAATCAGATTCCCCAATATTGTATAGTTTCCTCTTTAATTTGGCCTCATTTGTTCAATAAGTTTTATTGAAGCTTAAAAATCTGTCTCCCCTTCTATTTAGGGTGCAGCACAAAGGTGGAGTGATTTTCTTGCCCCTGAGACAAATGGTGGAAAAAGGAATAATCAGGGATTTTAGGCTTGGATTCTTGAGCCTGGTCTGCAAATGCAGAGGAACTGTATTTAGGATTTAGTCTGGTCCTGCTCAACTGCAGAAGCAAAATCAGGAGAAAGTTAGGAGAAGTTTGAGGGGGTGTCTATTCAATCCAACAGTCTGAGCTGAACAGAAGTAAAACCTACTAATGAAATATAAGGAGTGAGTTTCCCATTGTTGGAGTTCTTCACAGGGAGTCTAGTGGCCATTTGGGGTAAATGTTTCAGAGGAAGATTTTATTTAAATAGATGTATGAAGTCCATGCAAGTGGAGATTTGATGATTCCTTTAGGAGATAGGAACAGGGAGGTATAGGAACACCAATCTATGATGAAGCACTGTATCTATAGGGAACTCTCAAGTAAGCAAACTCCCCCACCTGCCTCAGTATAAATCAGCACTTTTTCTGAAACTTAAGAGTCTTAAAGCAGAAGTCCTTTGACTAGTTTCTATCATTAATCCTCTCAGGAAGTCTGGTGAAGCCTTTCTGAGTAAAGTTTTTCTACTAATAGTAGAAGGAAATAATACATTTCAGTTAGAGCTCAGTGATAATCAAGAGCTTTTTCCTCTGCAAGATAACAAATCCTTTGGAATCTCTCCATGGACCTCAGACAAATCTGTGAACCCCAAGTTTAAAACCCCTACCTTAGAGAGTTATCTCAAGAACTGAGAAGTTAGGGAACTTAAGAGGTAGAACTCAAACCCAAGTCTTCTTGACTTTGAGAGAGTAGATTTCTATGCACTCTGATAAACTACTTTTAATTCCATTAAATTCCCAATTTATAGATGATGAAACAGCATTGGAGAATGGAAGTGACTTGCAACTGTAGACTTGCCTTCTGGTCCCCCTTAAGAGAGGAACAAGAAGACAAGAAGGAAAGAGGAGAGAGAATGGGGAAAGTCAGAATCCTTCTTTTCTTTCAGGGACTTCATGCCCTCTCTTTCCATCCCTCAACCATCCCTCTTTGGCTTAATGGAATCCCAGACACCTCTAACCTCTGACCTTGTACCTCTGTTTCATTGGGTCTCATTGTTAAGAATATGTAGGTGTCTAAGGAGAGATTTTTCACAGATCTAGGATCATCCCTAGCCTGCATCCCATTCTCTGGCAGCATCCAGGTACCCCATTGGGTTACCTACCATTCTTTTGTTTGAGCTAGCATGGCAGGGCTTTCTGAGGAATCTCAGTGTGCTTTACGGTATAGTGTTAGAATCCTGACAAGCTGTTAAGTCATTAGAATTGCTAGAGACAATAATTATCTAATTTAGCATGGTTCAGTATCACTGATCTGATCACAAGATGTTATGGGCCAGAACTTGAAACAAGGTACTAAGTGGAACTGATAGAAACAATGCTTGTGTTCACACCTTTAGAGAGCTCATATGAACAAGAAGCTCTTAGGGCCAAAGAGCACTCTGGGAGATTGAGAGCCAGAAGCCCTCTCTCGGAGGCAAGATGGATTCATTCCAACTTTCACCTTGGTGCTGGCTGGAGACATTCGAAGTTGAGCTAGAGGCAAAAAACTAGCAACGAGAGCTCTCTAACCAAGGAAAGCTGAGGCCTCTAAGAAAGCTACCCGGGCCCAAGGAAGAAGAAAATAAACGTTTGGATTTTATCAGCTGGCTGCATTTGGAGTGATTATTACTCTGAACTGAAACTAAGGCTGCCTCTAGAAAACCTCCCCAAGAAACCTGCTCCCAGAGAACCATCTTATATTATACAAAAGAAGAGAACACCACAGTATAGACATGGCAGGGAGTACTTTCTGACAGCAGTAACCTTGCACCCCTTGCCAGACTTCTCTCCTTATGATTAGAGATATGGAGGCTCAATAGGCTGGAGACACTCACAGACCCCTGGGAAGCTGTCCAAACCAGTAGAAAGACTCACTGAATCCCTCATCCCAGATGGAAACCAAGTTGAATCCATGCCCTTCTCCCATCTACATTCTTTTTTAGTGATCTACCACCTACTCAGGAAACCATAATTTTGTGTAGACTACTCTTGTCTCTGCATCTCAGTTTCCCTATTTATTTAAAATTTTGTATTCAATCGTGTGACATGATGGAAAGAGCACTGGCCTTGGGGTTCAGAGGACCTGGATACCAGCTCTGGCTCACCTCCTCACTGCCCAAGTGAACCCCAGACCTCAGTTTCCCTAGTGGTTAAGAAACCAATAGTTTCCACGTTGTTCCATACTTTGATTAGGATTTCACTCTTCAGATGGACTCTAGAAACCAGGAGGCTGACTCGCAGCCAGACTAGAGCACGGTTCTCCCTCTAGAGTATGGCCTCCCAGCCCTACCCCTCCAGTATTGGACTCCTGTTGAATCTCAAAGTACTCTTCCATTGGTTCCTCCAGTCTCACTACTTGCCCCAAACCCCCTCCCACAAAGAACCGTTGTGGGGATTTGGATATGGAGAGAAAAGCTAATAAAGGACACAGCTTGATGTGGAGGGAGCGTGACCTCCTTGATTGTCTCCCCTCCAAAAAAAGACTTTAAATTTTCCATCTAGCCCTGCCCCAAGATCTTCTGTCTCCCCTGAATTGGCAAAAAGGGAGAGAGGGGAGGGCTGAAATAGGGGTAGGAGTGATGGGGACTTAGCAGAAGCACAGAGAGCAGCAGGCTATTTGAAGGTCCCACACCTCTCAGAGTTACCCTCTCAAGGTTGGAGATGGACATCATTCTTGGGGGATGCAGCACACCTGGAGAATCGCAGGAGCATTTGTCATCCTCCAGCATGGCTAGGTTATAGGCTGAGGGCAATCGAGTCCGGGGTGTGAGCTGAAGATCTAGAAATGGGGAATTCTCCGGGGCTGGGAAGAATCGGGGACCATCGGGAAGGGTGTGTTTGAGGGGGACTGGGAATGGGAAGCATCACCTCCCTCGGTGGCCTGAGGCCCTGGCTCTTCTCCTCCTTAACTTGTCACCCTGACCTCCCCAGCACTTCAAGGGCTGACCCTTCCATGTCCTCCCACTTATAACTGGTCTTTGACCAGCTGGTAAATCTAGGGGATCTACTTAGCTAAGTATTTAATCAATCAACAATGTCCCAAGAACCTAGTCTGTTGTGCCAAGTGTGGATGTTACAGGTAAAGGAAAAGCAAACCCGTCCTCAAGGGGCTTATGTTTGTTACTCTTATTGTTGCTGTTTTTTAAACATAGATTGTGTTGAATGATTTGAATGAAATGCCTCCTGGGATCAAGAAGAGTGATTTTTCTCTGCCATTCACTATGACCATTAGTAACCACCTCTGTTCAACTCTTCATAGGGCTCGGAGGATTTCACAGAACCTTCTATATCTTCATTCAAGTAGGGATGGGAGAGTATTTCTACCCCCAGGAACGTGTTTTCACCTTTCCACAATCCCTTCTCTGAGAGCTAGGCAGATATTATCCTCAGTTTGTGAATTGGCTGGGGGTAGTTCTTCTTTTTCCAAAGGGATCAAAATGACATTACTTTATGAGAGGTAAGGGCAGTGTGTTCAACTGTGCCTAGTGAGACCAGTAGGAACTCAGAATGCTCTACCATAGATCAGGCACAAATACCCCACATAGGATCAACTCCTACTTCTGGAAGGAGTTAAAATTTGCAAAACATTTCTCTCCGAACAACTCTCTATTTTCCCATTTTAAAATATCCCTTTGATCATTTTTCAAGACAGAACAGGCAATTTTCCAGGAGTTCATTATATACCTCAACAATGATACTGTTTGAGGATGTATTCTGATGGAAGTGGATCTCTTCAAGAAAGAGACCTAATTCAGTTTCAATTGATCAAAGATGGGCAGAAGCAGCTACACCCAAAGAAAGAACACTGGGAGATGAAGATAAACTGCTTGCATTTTGTTTTTTCTTCCCGGGTTATTTCTACTTTCTGAATCCAATTCTCCCTGTGCAACAAGAAAACTGCTTGGTTCTGCACACATATATTGTATCCAGGATATACTGTAACCTATTCAGCATGTAAAGGATTGCTTGCCATCTGGGGGAGGGGATGGAGGGAGGGAGGGGAAAAATCAGAACAGAAGTGAATGCAAGGGATAATGTTGTAAAAAATTACCCTGGCATGGGTTCTATCAATAAAAAGTTATTAAAAAAAAAAGACACATAGCGATATCCCTATGCTGAGATCAAGGTGCAGTGTGGCTGGATATTCAGCCAACTATGGTGAACTTATTCATAGAAGGTTCTACCACGAGGCAGGCCCAAGAGAGAAAATTTGCAAAGTAATTCCCTCGAAAAACTCTATTTCCCCATTTTTATATTGTCCCTTTGATAATCTTAAAAGGCAAAACAGTTGATTTTACAAGTGAGACTCCTGAATTTTTTAAAAGATTCTTATATTAGATACAGAATCGAAATAAACAAAGAAACAGCAAGGGCTATATAAACCCTGAAATTCTCTGATGTTTCAAAAATTGGAAAAAAAATGTAAGATTCTGTACTAAATTGTATGAAGTTTTATTACTGGCAAATTTTAACACCATTATCCAGGAATCTTCTACAAGTGATTTGGCCCTATACCAAGATAAGGTCAAAATTAGTTCATGACTTAGACATAAAGAGTGATACTATAAGCAAATTAGAAGAATAAAGGATAGTTTACTTCTCAGACCTGTAGAGAAGGAAGGAATTTATAGCCAAAGAAGACTGGAGTACATCATGAAATGTGGAATGGAAATTTTTTATTATATTAAGTTAAAAAGTTTGTGTTCAAACAAATCCAATGAAGACAATATTAGACAACTGAGGAGAAATTTTTATGTCAAAAGGGTCTCATAAAGGCCTCATTTCTAAAATACATTTATAAGAATATAAGCCATTCTCCAATTGATAAATGGTCAAAGATGAAAAAAAATGAAACCATTTCTAGTTATATTTAAAAAATAGTCTAAATCAATATTGATCAGAGAGTAAGACAACTCTGAGATACCACTACAGACCTCTCAGATTGGCTAAGATAACAAGAAAAGATAATGATAATAAATGTTGGAGGGAATGTGAGAAACTGGGACACTGATACATTGTTGGTGGAGTTGTGAACTTATCTAACCATTCTGGAGAACAATGTGGAACTATACCCAAAGGGCTATCAAACCGTGCATACTTTTTGATCCAGCAGTGTCTCTACTGGGCCTATATCCCAAAGAAATTATAAAAAGGGAAAAAGAGCCCACAAATGCAAAAATGTTTATAGCAGCCCTTTTTGTGGTGGCAGGGAGGTAGAAATTGAGTGAATGCCCATCAGTTGGAGAATGGCTGGATAAATTATGGTATATGAATGTTATGGAATATTATTGTTCTGTAAGAAACGACCGGCAGGATGATTTCAGAGAGCCCTGGAGAGACTTACATGAACTGATGCTGAGTGAAGTGAATAGAAACAAGAGAACATTATACACAGCAACAACAAGATTATATGATGATCAGCTGTGATGGACTTGGCTCTTTTCAACAATGAGGTGATTCAGGCCAGTTCCAATAGACTTGGGATGGAGAGAGCCCTCTGCATCCAGAGAGAAGACTATGGAGAATGAATGTGGATCACAACATAGTATTTTTGCCTTTTTTGTTGTTTGTTTGCTTTTTGTTTTCTTTCTCATTTTTTTCTTGTTGATTTGTTTTTTCTTGTTCAGTATGATAAATGTGGAAATATAGAAAAATTGCACATGTTTGGAATATATTGGATTACTTTTTTGTCTAGGGAAGAGAATGTAGGAAGAGAGGGAGAAAAAATTTGAAACAGAAAGTTTTGCAAGAGTGAATGTTGAAAACTATCTTTGCATGTATTTTGAAAATAAAAAGTTATTATTTTTTTAAAAAAATAAATGATTTGGAATCAGAGAAGCAGAGCCTCCTTCAGAGCTGCACTGAAAATAAGACCTCTTCCAGAATGACCTAGAGAAGATATTTCCTGGCAACAGAAAATAGAATTGGGTCTGCCTTACTAGTATTCAAGGAGACTTGGTAAACTTTGTTAATATTGATGATCATTATTGATTCGATTTGGCATTTTGTTTCACTGAGTTTTTCTTTATGTTGAAATTTTCTTGATTACCTTGGTGACATCTATATCTCCTTCTCAAAATGAGTCCTTTGTATTCCCTCTAAGTAATTCAATCTATAGCTGGATTTAGATTCATATTATGAATTTACAAAAACTCTTGTGGATTTCATTTGTAGATAAGTAATCAAGGGGAGGAATGGATTTGCTACTCCACCATCAATCAGAGAAAATTGAGAAGATTAGGCCAACAAGTGATTAATTATGGGAATTGAGTGAAAGATGGTAACTTTCTTAGAAGTCATTTCTGGAGCAATTTTTCTTTCTACTCAACTATAGGTCTAATACAAATTCTCTTGGGAGAAAACATTTTTTTCAGTTAAAAAAAATGGAAGAAAGCCTAAATGCATTATTTGAATCCTGGGATATTAGATCACATCTTAGAGACCCTTAATTAAATTCCTAAGTTGGACTAATCTGAAACCTGATCAGATTTAAAGATTAATGCAAGGAGTTTTCCCACAATTAGACATTTCAAGCTATCTATATGTCTTATCAGAAAAATGGTCCTGTACTGATCATTTAGTTATTGTTTCCAAATGCCTTTAATTGTATAATGACACTGAAACATCTTGTTTTTTGAATTCAGTTAATTGCATCTGTTGACTCTCTCCTCCCAAATTGGAAAGTTGTTCATCTTTTCTCTAATTGGAAATCAGATTATTTAATGTTGTATTGTTTCTTTTCATTAATTAGCTTCATTTGGTTAATTATTTTTCACATCTAAAAAATCTGTCTCTCACTCTTCTTGGGGTGCAACCCTAAGGTGAGGAAGGGGTCTGTGGTCCAGGTTTGTTGAGCAATTGCCAGGCATTGCTTAACACCTCTGTAATCTTGGAAGACCTAGCCTTTGTGTCCTCAGTCATTTGATCTCTCACTCCTAACAACTACAAAGGGGTGGGTATAAGCATTATTATCTCCTTTTAATAGAGGAGGAAACTGAGATTCAGAGTGGAGATATGATTCATCCATGGGTCACAGACCTGGTGTTACAGAGGGTGAGGAAGTATGGAGATGCCAGGATTGTGGAGGAGATGAAGGGGCTGAAATCAAGCTCAGAATGTGAGGCAGCTCAGGTTTGGGGGGGGGGGTTGGAAAGAGGGGAGCTGTATCTGCGCCGCCCCACTTAACAGCTGGGAGCTCCCTCTGTCTGGTGATCATGGTCTTTGTTCCTTCAACCTCTCCAAAGTTTAATGAATGATTCTATTGCCCTTGAGATAGATGGTGGGAGAAGGAATAGTCAGAGGTGTTAGTATTGCAAATACAGAGGAGCTGTCCCACAGGAGAGGATTTAGCCTGATCCTGCTCAGCTCCAGAGGAAAAATCAGGAGAAATTTGAGGAAAGTGCAAAAGGACCTGTCTATTCAATCCAACAATGGGAGATGAACAGAAGTGGAGTTTCCCGTTGTTGGAAATCTTCATGAAAGCCCTGACCTTGTATTTCTTTTACTGGTTTCCATAAGGGGAAAGGTTCGCAGGTACCTAAGGAGAGGCTGTCACAGTTCTAGGATCACCCTATCCTGGATCTCATTCTCTGGCAGCACCCGGGGACCCCGGTGGGGTACATAACCACTCCCTGTCTTAAGCTGGCATGACAGCTTTCTGAAAAACCTCAGTCTACCTCCCTGCAGCCTCATGATACAGGCAGAGCAGAGAGTGGTTTCTGAGAGCAGGTCAGAAAACCACAGGCTCAGCCTTATACCACTTACCAGACTTTCTTTCCTTATATAGTTAGAGACATGGGGGATCTCCACAGGGGCTCAATGAGGCTGGAGATACTCAGAGACCCCTCGGGAGCTGAAAAGAGACATTGGAGAGACTCACTGATCCCTCATCCCAGATTCCATGCTGATTCTATGCCCTCCTCCCACTCATCAACTTCCTCAAACCTAACTCACTAACAGGTGATCTTGGGTAAATTGTTCTCATCTCTGCATCTCAGTTTCTCTACTTGTAAAACAGGACCACTTAACCATGCCGTGTGGTGGAAAGAGCCCTGGCCTTGGGGTCAGAGGACCTGGGTACAAGGCGTGGCTCAGCTCCTCGCCGCCCAAGTGACCCCAGGGTCTCTGTCTCCCCAATGCTTAAGCAACCAATAGGATTTTCCCCTTCCGATGGTCCCTTTGGGGGACAGACCAGAGCACGGCCATGCATCTAAAGGGTGGCCCCCGGCCCCTTCGCCAGCATCGGATTCTTGTTCATTCGCAAAATACTTTTCCAGCGGTTCCCCCAGTCTCTCAACCACTCCCCACAAACCCCTTTCCCGGAGGACTGCATTCAGGGTTTGGATGTGAGAAGAAAAGCTGAACGTGAGGTGGAGGGGGCGTGACCTCCTTGACTGCTAACCCTCAGAGAAAGACGTCAAAATTTCCATCTGGCCCCGCCCCGGAGATGCAGAGTCTCCCCTTTAGTGGCCCTGGATTGGCGAAGAATGTTAGTGAGGAGGGCTGGAATACAGGTGGGGGTGGGGACTTAGCAGAAGCCCAGAGAGCAGCAGTCTATTAGAAGGTCCGATACCTCCCAGAGTTGCGCTCTCCAGGTTGGAGTGGACGTCGAACGTGGGGGACCCAGCGCACCTGGAGACTCGCAGGAGCTTTCTCATCCTCCGGCATGGCTAGGGTATGGGCTAAGGGCAATCGAGTCCGGGGTGTGAGCTGAAGTGTAGAAGTAGGGGATTCTCCGGGGCTGGGAAGAATCGGAGACTGTCAGGAATGCGGGGTTAGAGGGGGGCTGGGAATGATCGAAGCATCGCCTCCCCCGGTGGCCTGGGGCCTCCGGCTTTTCTCCTCCTCTACCTTGTCCCCCTGACTCTCCAAGAGCTGCCCCTTCCATGCTCTCCCCCTTGGAACTGGTCTTGGACAAACTGGTAAATCCGGGCAGATCCTGGGGACACGTGAGCGAAGGGAAAGGGGCAATCAGCGAGGATTAAGGTGGAAGGAATCCTTTTCCGTGAAGGAAGAAGAAAAGGCAAGGTGGGATTGTGGGATGGGAGGAGATGAAACTTCTAGCGGGGATCGGACTGTCTGCAGTGAGTTAACCGTAATCCAGCCGTGGCAGGGAAAGAGCCCAGGCTGAAGACGCTCCATTGGGAAGGAAGGATGCTAGAGATGAGAGAAGGGGTGGGGCAGGGACCACGTGATTCCTCAGAGTCTTTTTATTTCTAGCCCGGGTCCCTTTAAAAAATAAGAACGAATTAATCTCACCAATAAAGTTCTTATCTTTACTCCAGGAAACCAGCTCCTAAAATTCTCTTCACTCTGTCCCCAATTACTTCTCCATTGATTTAGAACATGAAGGGACCACACAGCGGTGCTGCCCTTCTCCCAAAGGGCTGGGAGAGCAGGACAAGCTAAGTTTCTTGACCTTAGTCTTTGTGCCAGGGTGATTCCCCATTCTTCCCTTGCCAACTCCCTTGCTCCTGGGAACGGCTGCATCCTGTTTGGAACCAAGACTTGGCTCTAGAGGACAGGGGATGGTTCTTGAACTTTCCTGGGGAGGATTTCCATCCTACTCAATGAAATAAGCAGAGCTCTGGGAGAATGAGGAAGTGGGCAGGGCAGTTGCTGGGTATATGGGGAAGGCAAGGTATGGGTGACCTAGCTACCAGAAGATTCCCCATTGAGATATATTGTATCTCTAAACCTGAGGGTAGAACCACTCTCCTCCCTTCCCTCTTCACTTTGTCCAACTGCCAGGATACGTGCCATGCCAACCTAAGATGGCACTGGGGCAGCCAGGGGGACCCAGAGAGCATGAGCCACTTGGCCCTCAGGAAAAACTTTGATTTCAGTTCAGATTCTGTTGCTCACATGTATCATCTGGGACAGGTTACTTCTTGATTCTCAGTTTCCTAAGGTATAAAATGGGTAAAAAACCAATCATCTAGGCTACTTCTTCACTGATCAGATAAAGAAACTGGGGCTCAGGGACATGAAGGGACTTCTCTAAGGCCACAGAATCACTCCCACTTCAGTACTAACTAGCTGCGGACAATCTGATTTCCTAGAATGTCCATGGAGAGTGGAACTTCTCCAACTGGAAGCTCTGGGTCCCCTCAGGTCCCAGCCAGCCCTAACCTTCCTGTGCTTGGTCTCTTCAGGAAATTGTTGCCTATAAGATGTCCCTCCGACATGGAAACTGCATAAAAATAGTGGGAGATATTCCACGTGATGCCAAGCAGTAAGTCAGACATGGGAAGGATGGGACAAAATTTAACCCTGGGTAAGAGCCGGGTCCTTTAAAAACCTGCTTGATTAGAAGCACCAAGCTGTTTTTGCTTCAGCCACACAAGGCTGGGCTAGGATTCAGGATCAGGAAAAACATCCCACCAGAAGCTTCCCCGGTAGCTGGCATGGAAAGTTTGGGTAGGTAGTGAATTCCCTGTCTCTGGAAGGAGTACAGTATGCGCCATGGTTCCTTGTTAGACAGGATGGGGAGAAGTGAAGGAATGGGGCTTCAGGTCCAGGAATGGGTGAGGTTCCCTTTGGAAGTCTTCTAGCTCAGGGATTCCATTAATGGGGAATTTCCAAGGCTCTGGGGCCCAGTCTAATCATGGAGGTATGTTCCCCATTCCCAGTTGTATGATTAATCTGGGCAAAGATGAATTTAATATTGGCCTGCACTTCAACCCACGCTTCAACTATCAAAATAGTATCAAGAAGATCATCTGCAACTCCAGGAATGATGGCATGTGGGGCAAAGAATTACAGGAACATAACTTCCCTTTTGTATTAGGGACCACGATGGAGGTAAGACCCCAGAATCAGAGTATGGTATGTCAGAAGAACTCGAGATAATCTCATTCACACTTGCATTTGACAGCAAAGTCATGGAAGTGAATGCTGATGGGGGGGGGGGGGGAGGGAAGAAGAAAAGCTAAAGGGGAAAAGGGTTAATGGGTTCCCAAAGGTCAATAGCAAGAAGCCCAGCATCCCTTGAGCTGAAGAGAGATTGGGGAGAAGGGAAGGGAATTGTGAAGGGCTGTGGTGCCAATGGGATAAGAAGAGACTCTGGGTTATGGCAGGACACAGAACTATAGAATTAGATCTGGAAAAAACCTCATGCACCATCTGGTCTTACTCCCTCATTTTACAGAGGAGGAAACTGAGGTTAGGAATGGAGAAACGCCTTGCCCAAGGTTTCACAGTGTCTTGTAGTGAGTGTCTTGAACTGGAATTTGATCCAAGTCTTCCTGTCTCCAAGCCCAAGGTTCTGTGTTCACCTCCTTCTGCCCTCTCCTCATTCAGATTTCCATAATCTTTGAAGCACATGGTTTTAAAGTGAAGCTGCCTGATGGTTTTGAGTTCACTTTCCCTAATCGTCTTAAGTTACACACCCTCAACTACTTGGAAATTGGTCATGATATCCTGATCAGATCGGTGACCTTCAAATGAGCCCTCCAATCAAGCGGACTTCAGGCCATTCTTGACTCTTGGGACTCTCTTATGACTAATAAATATGCTGATGAAAAGAACAGCTGACATGTTCTGATTTTCTAATCTTGGAGATAGAGGGCTGGGTTTGGCATTGGGAAGGATGGCTTTGTGATCCTGGACAAGCACCTTTACCTCAGTGCTCCTTTGCTGGCTTTCTAGGACAGTGGTTCTCTATCTGAGATAGATTTTAAATGGGAAAAAAAATTATATCATCATTGTCAGTAACATCTAGTCTTCTGAGCATTCCTCAATGGTTTTTAAAATATATTTTAAAATATTATTATAATTGATATTGCATTGGTTGCCTTCTCAGTGGGGAGGGGAGTGATGAGAGGGACAATAAAATTTGATACTCAGAATTTAAATGAATATTAAGGACATTTAAAAAACAAAACATTGGACTTGGGACTGAATAAATTTAAATTTCTGTGTATTTATCCATGGGCTGAAGTATCCTTGGAAATGAAAGCTTTCCTCACGATTTTCCTGATCATAGTCAGCTGCCCAATGTCTAACCTACAGCTTTCACTCCATTCACTCCAAATATTGGGAATTCTACAGCACTTCAAAATGAAAAATGGGGATCATGTCCCATTTTGGGGGAGCAGGTTCCCAAAAGTGCCTCCTTCCCCAATTAGTTGTGGTCCTTCTTTCTTGAAGAGAGCCCAAATGACATCATTATGTTGAGGTCAAGGTACATTGTGTCCACATGTGCTTGAATATAACCTAAGAAACTTGGAAGGCTCAAGTAATCCATGTGACCAAGTCCTATTTCTAGAGAGAATTCTAATCTATAGAATGCTTCCCTCTAAAACACTCTATTTTCCCATTTTGAAATCTCTGACCATTTTTAAAGGCAGAAGAGATTGTTTTACAAGTCAGACCCTCATGATTTTATTTTAGATCTTTATATCAGGTGCATAATTTAGGTAAAGAAAGAAATAGCAAGTGATACATAAAAACTGAAATTCTCTGAATTTTCAAAATTGGAGAAAAAATTACGACATTGTACTAAATTATAAGAAGTTTTGTTATCGGTAAATTTTATCAGCATTATCTAGGAGCCTTTAACGGGTGATTTGGAATCAGAGAAGCAGAGCTTCTTTCAGAACTGCACCCAGAATGAGACCTCTTCCAGAATGTCCAAGAGAAGATAATTATACCTCTCAAGCCATCTATAAATCTTTCCTGAAAATTAGCTATATACTGTTCTATCACTTATTGTTTCCACCTTCCTTTTATTATATAAAGAGACTTTATACAACACCTCTTTTTTTAAATTCAGGAATTTTGACTGTTCCCCTTCCTAGTTGGAAAGTTCCTAGTTTTTCTTCCAATAAGAAATCATATTAACTAACTTTGTATTTTTCCTTTTTATTGACTTCATTTGATTATTTTCATGTATAAAAATCTCTCTGCCCCTATACTTGAGGTACAGCCCTAAGATGAGAAAGGGATCTGGTCCTGGTTCGTTGAACAACAGTCAGACACACTTGATATATAGATAAACTTAAGAGATCAAGACTTTGCCTCTTCAATCATTTGATCTTTTACCCATAACAACCAGGAAGGAGATTGGTATAAAGACTGTTATCTCTTTTTAATAAAGAAGGAAACTGAGATTCAGACTGGAGATATGACTTTCCCATGGGTCCCACAGCTGGCAATGCAAAGGGTAGATGAAAGAGTAAGTGCTAGGATTATAGGGAAGATGAAAGGACTGGAATCAGGCTCAGGATATGAGGTACCTGAGATTGATGAGGGGCTTGGGAAGAGAGGAGCAATGTCTGTTCTGCCCCACTCACTACTGGGAGCTCCCTTTGCCTGGTGATCATGGCTTTTGTTTTTCCAACCTCTCCAACACTTAATGTGCCATCCATTCCCTTGCCCTTGAAATAGATGGTAGGAGAAGGAATAGTCAGGTGTGTTGGACTTGAGTACTTGAGCCTTGTCTGACAATACAGAGGGACCACCTTACAGGAGAAGATTTAGCCTTGTCCCCGAGAAAGAATCAGGAGGGAATTAAGAAAAGTACAGAAGGAACTGTCCATTCAGTTCAATAATGGAAGCTGAACAGAAATGGAAACTATTGATGGATTGAAAGGAATAAGTTTCTCATTATTGGAGATTCTCAAAGGGACGTTAGTAACCTTGTTGGGGGAATATTTCAGAGGAAGATTTTATTTAAATAGCTGCATGAGATGCCTTCCAAGTGGCGATTTGATGATCTGTTAAGGGACAGGGACCAAATCTGTGATGACATTTTGTGTAATGGGAACTTCAGATGAGCAAACTTCCTCCCCCTCAAAAACAAGTCAATCTTGTCTCTGAAACGTAGCATATCAGAGCAGAAGTTCTTTGACTGATTTGTGTCATTGACACCACTCTGACATTCTGGCGAAGCCCTTCTGAGAAAAACATGTGTTGTTGATGTTTTAGAGCAGGAAAAGGAAATTTCTCTTAGTGTTCAGTGAAAATAAAGATGTGATTTCTTTTTTTCCTCTTCAAATTCAAAATCCCTTGGAATCTATCCATGGAAACAGCAAATCTGTAAACCCCAGATTAAGAATCTCTATTTTAGAGGATTACTTCAATTATAAGTTAAGGGATTTGGGAGATGGGATTTGCCATCGCTTCTTGACTTTGAGGGTGTGGATCTCTATTCACTAAGATGCTTTACTTTTCTTTCCATCAGGATCCCAATTTACAGATGAAACAACAGAGCATCTGAGAAGAGAAGTGACTTGCAGCTGTAGGTCCTGGCCTTCAGGTCCAGAAGAACAAGAGGTAAGGGAAAGAGGAGGCAACTGGGGAAATTCAGATCCCTTCTTTTCTCTTAAGGGGCATCATGCTCCCTCTTCCCCTCCCTCAACCATCCCCTTTTGCTTCCTGGAAACTCAGGGATTTCTAACCTCTGACCTCATATCTCTGTTTCACTGGAGTTCCATGTCGGGAGAAATATCTGTGGGAGGCTGTATCACAGGCTACATAGACTCTCTATCCTGGGTCTCATTCCCTGGCAGCACCCAGGAGTGTCTGCCCCTCCCTTCCCTGGGCTGGCATAGAAGGATTTTCTGAAGAACCTCAGCCTCCCTCCCTTCAGTCTCATCATGCAGGCAGAGCAAGAAGGGCTTTCTGACAGCAGGACCAGCATTGGGCCCCTTGCCAGCCTTCCTCTCCTTATGACTAAAAGTAGGGGGACCTCCACAGAGCTTAGTAAGGCTGGAGACACTTACAGACCCCTGGGGAGCTGTCCAAACCAATAGAAAGACACTGAATCCCTCATTCCAGATGGAGAGCAAGCTGACTCCATGGCCTCCTCCCACCCACGTTCTTTTTCAATGAACCACCATACTTAGGAAGCCACAATCTTAGGTAAGTTACTCTCTACACTGCACCTCAGTTTCCCTATTTATAAAACATGTCAATTTAACCATGTGATATGATGAAAAGAGCCCTGGCTTTGGAGTCAGGGGAGCTGGGTACAAGTTCTGGCTCAGCTCAAGCCACCCAAGTCTGTCTTTTCTTCAGTGGGTAAGAATCCAAAAGTTCCCACCTTATGCCATCCTGTGATAGAGTTTCCCCCTGGACTCTCTGCAGGTCAGGGGGACCACTGTCAGCCAGACCAGATCATGGCTCTCCTTCTAGCGTATGACCGCCCCCCCCCACCCCGGCCCCTTCCCGCCAACATCGGATTCTTGCTGATTCGCCAAGTACTTTTCCACTGGTTCCTCCAATCTTGCTAAGTTCCCCAGATTCTTTCCCCAAAGAACAGTGTTGGCATTTGGATGTGGGGAGAAAAGCTGAGCGTGCTGTGGAGGGGGCGTGATCTCCGTGATTGCCTCCCCTCCAAGAAAGACTTCACATTTTCCAGCCGGCTCACTCCCTCTCCCCTGGATTGGCTAAAAGGGCGAGAGGGGAGGGCTGGAATACAGGTGGGGGTGGGGACTTAGCAGAAGCCCAGAGAGCAGCAATCTATTAGAAGGTCCGACACCTCCCAGAGTTGCGCTCCCCAGGTTGGAGGTGGACGTCGAACGTGGGGGACCCAGCGCACCTGGAGACTCGCAGGAGCTTTCTCATCCTCCGGCATGGCTAGGGTATGGGCTGAGGGCAATCGAGTCCGGGGTGTGAGCTGAAGTGTAGAAGTAGGGGATTCTCCGGGGCTGGGAAGAATCGGAGACTGTCAGGAATGGGGGGTTAGAGGGGGGCTGGGAATGATCGAAGCATCGCCTCCCCCGGTGGCCTGGGGCCCCCGGCTTTTCTCCTCCTCTAACTTGTCCCCCTGACTCTCCAAGGGCTACCCCTTCCATGCCCTCCCCCTTGGAACTGGTCTTTGACAAACTGGTAAATCCGGGCAGATCCTGGGGACACGTGAGCGAAGGGAAAGGGGCAACCAGCGAGGATTAAGGTGGGAAGGAATCCTTTTCCGTGAGGGAAGAAGAAAAGGCAAAGTGGGATTGTGGGATGGGAGGAGATGAAACTTCTAGCGGGGATGGGATTGTCTGCAGTGAGTTAACCGCAACCCAGCCGTGGCAGGGAAAGAGCCCAGGCTGAAGACGCTCCATTGGGAAGGAAGGATGCTAGAGATGAGAGAAGGGGTGGGGCAGGAGCCACGTGATTCCTCAGAGTCTTCCTATTTCTAGCCCGGGTCCCTTTAAAAAATAAGAACGAATTAATCTCACCAATAAAGTTCTTATCTTTACTCCAGGAAACCAGCTCCTAAGATTCCCTTCACCCTGTCCCCAATTACTTCTCCATTGATTTAGAACATGAAGGGACCACACAGCGGTGCTGCCCTTCTCCCAAAGGGCTGGGAGAGCAGGACAAGCTAAGTTTCTTGACCTTAGTCTTTGTGCCAAGGTCACTCATTCTTCCCTTGCCAACTCCCTTGCTCCTGGGAACGGCTGCATCCTGTTTGGAACCAAGACTTGGCTCTAGAGGACAGGGGATGGTTCCTGAAAACTTTCCTGGGGAGGATTTCCATCCCTACTCAATGAAATGAGCAGAGCTCTGGGAGAATGAGGAAGTGGACAGGGCAGTTGCTGGGTATATGGGGAAGGCAAGGTATGGGTGACCTAGCTACCAGAAGATTCCCCATTGAGATATACTGTATCTCCAAACCTGAGGGTAGAACCACTCTCCTCCCTTCCCTCTTCACTTTGTCCAACTGCCAGGATACGTGCCATGCCAACCTAAGATGGCACTGGGGCAACCAGTGGGACCCAGAGAGCATGGGCCACCTGGCACTCAGAAAAAAATTGATTTCAGTTCAGATTCTGTTGCTCACATGTATCACCTGGCACAGGTTACTTCTTGATTCTGTTTCTCAAGGTATAAAATGGGTAAAAAAACCAATCATCTAGGCTACTTCTTCACTGATCAGATAAAGAAACTGGGGCTCAGGGACATGAAGGGACTTCTCCAAGGCCACAGAATCACTCCCACTTCAGTACTAACTAGCCTGTGGACAATCTGATTTCCTAGAATGTCCATGGAGGGTGGAACTTCCCCAGTTGGAAGCTCTGGGTCCCCTCAGGTCCCAGCCAGCCCTAACCTTCCTGTGCTTGGTCTCTTCAGGAAATGGTCGCCTATAAGCTGTCCCTCCGACATGGAAGCCGCATAAAAATAGTGGGAGATATTCCACGTGATGCCAAGCAGTAAGTCAGACATGGGAAGGATGGGACAAAATTTAACCCTGGGTGAGAGCCGGGTCCTTTAAAAACCTGCTTGCACTTGACCCTTGATTAGAAGCACCAAGCTGTTTTTGCTTCAGCCACAGAAGGCTGAGCTAGGATTCAGGATCAGGAAAAACTTCCCAACAGAAGCTTCCCCGGTAGCTGGCATGGAAAGTTTGGGTAGGTAGTGAATTCCCTGTCTCTGGAAGGAGTACAGTATGCGCCATGGTTCCTTGTTAGGATGGGGAGAGGAGAAGGAATGGTGCTTCAGGTCCAGGAATCCCTTTGGAAGTCTTCTAGCTCAGGGATTCCATTAATGGGGAATTTTCCAAGCTCTGGGACCCATTCTAATCATGGAGGTATGTTCCCCATTCCCAGCTATATGATTAACCTGGGCAGAGATGAATTTAACATTGGCCTGCACTTCAACCCACGCTTCAACTATCAAAATAATATCAAGAAGATCATCTGCAACTCCAAGAGTGATGGCATATGGGGCAAAGAATTAAAGGAACGTAACTTCCCTTTTGTACCAGGGACCACGATGGAGGTAAGACCCCAGAATCAGAGTATGGCATGTCAGAAGAACTCAAGATAATCTCATTCACACTTGCATTTGACAGCAAAGTCATGGAAGTGAATGCTGATGGGGGAAGATGAAAAGCTAAAGGGGAAAAGGGTCAATGGGTTCCCAAAGGTCAATAGCAAGAAGCCCAGCATCCCTTGAGCTGAAGAGAGGTTGGGGAGAATGGAAGGGAATTGTGAAGGGCTGGGGTGCCAATGGGATAAGAGACTCTGGGGTATGGCAGGACACATAACAGAACCATAGAATAAGATCTGGAAAAAAATCTCTTGCACCATCTGGTCTTACTCCCTCATTTTACAGAGGAGGAAACTGAGGTTAGGAATGGAGAAACGCCTTGCCCAAGGTTTCACAGTGTCTTGTAGTGAGTGTCTTGAACTGGAATTTGATCCAAGTCTTCCTGTCTCCAAGCCCAAGGTTCTGTGTTCACCTCCTTCTGCCCTCTTCTCATTCAGATTTCCATAATCTTTGAAACACATGATTTTAAAATGAAGCTGCCTGATGGTTTTGAGTTCACTTTCCCTAATCGTCTTAAGTTACATACCGTCGACTACTTGGAAATTGGTCATGATATCCTGATCAGATCGGTGACCTTCAAATGAGCCTTCCAATCAAGCGGACTTCAGGCCATTCTTGACTCTTGGGACTCTCTTATGACTAATAAATGTGCTGATGAAGAGAAGAGCTGACATTGTCTGTTTTTCTGATCTTGGAGACAGAGGCTGTATCACAGGCTACATAGAACCTCTATCCTGGGTCTCATTCTCTGGCAGCATCTAGGAGTGTCTGCCCCTTCCTTCCTTGGGAGGGCATGGAAGGCCTTTCTGAAAAACCTCAGTCTCCCTCCCTCCAGTCTCCTCATAGAGGTAGAGCATGAAGGGCTTTCTGACAGCAGGATCAACATTAGGTCTCTTGCCAACCTTCCTCTCCTTATGATTAAAGGGCAGCTAGGTGGGGCAGCTAGGTGGCGTACTGTATAGAGCACCATCCTGAAGTCAGAAGGACCTGAGTTCAAATCTGAAAATTCCTGGATTACCTGGAAATACAGAGAGGCTCTCACAGGAGGATTTAGCCTGGTTCCATTCAGCATCAGCAGAACCAAAAGGAAATTAGGAAAAGTGCAGAGGTACCTGTCTATTCAGTCCAACAATGGTAGCTGAATAGAAGTGGAACCTATTGATGCAATATAAGAAGTGAGTTTCCCATTGTTGGAGGTCTTCAAAGAAAGCCTAGTGACCATTTTGTGGGAAATTTTAGGACTATTTTTTGTTAAAGCTCTTTAATTTTCAAAACATACGCATGGATAATTTTTCAACATTAACCCTTGCAAATCCTTGTTTCCAATTCCCCCCCTTCTCCCCACCCCCTCCCCTAGATGGCAAGTAATCTAATATATGTTAAACATGGTAAAAAAAAAAAAAGTATGTTAAATCCAATATATGCATACAGATTTATATAATTATCTTGCTGAACAAGAAAAATCCAATCAAAAAGGAAAAAAAGAGAAAGAAAATAAAATGCAAACAACAAAAGGAGTGAAAATGCAGTGTTGTGATCCATACTCAGTTCCCATAGTTCTGTCTCTGAGTGTAGATGGCTCTCATCATTACAAGATTATTAGAACTGGTCTAAATCACCTCATTGTTGAAAAGAGCCACATCCATCAGAATTGATTGTTATACTATGAACCACTACATAGAATTCCCAATCCCTCTATTTTTGTCCGCCTGCCTTTTTGATTTCCTTCACAGGCTAATAGAACACTATTTCAAACTCCAATTCTTTCTGTATAGCAAAATAACTGTTAGGACATGTATGCTCTACATGAGGCATGTGGAATTCAAAGTACGGTGATTAAATGGACATTGAGAATGGCTTACTGAGGCCAGCTAGATGGCACAATGGATGGAGCACCCCAGCTCTACCAACTCAGGAGGAACTGAGTTGAAATCTGATTTCCTAGCTGTGTGACCCTGGGCAAGTCACTTAATTCAATTGCCTTGGAGGTAAAAAAAGTAGAGAGAATGGCTTATTATGATACAAGGACACTTGATCTTAGTTAATAATGATGATCACTATTGCTTTGCTTTGACACTTTGTTTCATGGAGTTTCTGTTTGTGCTGAAGTCTTTTTGGTTACCTTAATGACATGTATATCTCCCTTCTCAAAATTAGTCTAAGAAATCTGATCTATAATTTGACAAGCAATTCTGATTATAAATTCATGAAAATCCTTATGGATTTAATTTGTAGATAAGGGACACAAAGAAGGAGTGGGTTTTCCATTTCAACATCAATCAAGGGGGGAAATGAAATTGAAAGGATTGGGACAGCAAGTGACTAATTCTAGGAACTGAATGATCTACTTGACTATCTTAATACTCAGTTCTGAAGGCAATAAAGTTCCTTTCTATTAAATTATGGGCCTAGTCCAAATTCTTCCTTGGGAGAATTTTTTTTTTCCAATTGGGAGAACTGGGAAAAATCCTTACTGTATTGTTTGAACCTAGCTCTGAGATACTAGATCACCTCTCCCTGATGATTAGAGCCCACCCTTCCCTACCTAAGTTATACTGACTGAAATCCTTGTCAGCTCCAAAGATTAATGCAAGGAGTTTTTCCACAAGTAGACATCTAGAGCAACTTATACATCTTATTGGAAAAGTGGTCCTGTCAATCAGTTATTGTTTCTAAAGTCCTTTCATTATATAACAACATTTGAGGGAAGTGGGACTTTTTTTTTTAATTCAGGGAATTGCACCTATTGACTCTTCCTCACCCCCAACTTGGAAAGTTCCTAATCTTTCCTCCAACTAGAAATCGGAATGAAATATCTAGAAATAGAAATGTTGTATTGATTCCTTTTAATTAATTGAACTCATTTGGTTATTTTCACAAATAAAAATCTATTTCTCCTTGTATATGGGATGCAATATACCCTAAGGGGAGAAAGGAACCTGTTTCTGGAATGTTGGGCAATTGCCAGGTATTACTTAAAATAACGATAAGTTTGGAAAAGGGAGCTTTTGTCTCCTTGGTCTTTTAATGATTCACCCATAACAATTAGGAAGGGGGTTGGTACTAAGACTGTTGTGTCCTTTTTATAGAGAAAGAAATTGAGATTCATCATGTGGATGACATGCCCAAGATTACATACTTGTCAGTGCAGGATGGGGAAGTGGGAGAACTGAAAGTTCTGGAATTCACCAGGATGTGAGACATTGGTCAGGGGGGGTTGGAAGGAAGGGAGCTGTATCTCTTCTGCCCCACTAACTGCTGGAAGCTCCCTTTGACTATTTATCATTTTTTTATTTGTTTCTCCAACCTCTCCAAAGTTTATAGAATGATTCTCTTGCTTCTGAGACCAATGGTGGGAGAAGAAATAGTTAGGGGTGTTAGCCCCGCCTGGGAACATAGAGGAGCTGTCCTACAGAGCACTTAGTTTGATCCTTCTCAAGCCCAAAGGAAGAACCAGGAGGAGTTTGGAAAGGTGCAAAGGGACCAGTCCATTCAGTCCAACAATTGGAGCTGAACAAAAATAGAACCATTGATGCCAAAGGGAGTTAGTTTCACATTGGTGGAAGTCTTCAAAGGGAGCTTAGAGACCATTTGGGGGAGGAGTGATTTTTGAAAATGGGCAAGAAAATCACAGGCTCAGCCTCAGGCACATTTCAGTCTTAGTCTCTCTACAATTTGAGGAATAGGGGCTCAGTAAAACTGGAGATCCCTGGGGAGCTATCCAAAGTCTTTGAAGAGACTCACTAATCCCTCTGGCCAGTTAGAGAACAAGCTACTTCCATTGTGTTGGATTGCTTGCCATCTAGGGGAGGGGGTGGGGGAAAGGAAGGGAAAATCTGAAATACTAGTAATTCGAGGGTCAGTGTTGAAAATTTACCCATGCATATGTTTTGTAAATAAAAAGCTATAATAATTTTTTTAAAAGATAAAAAGGAAAGAAAAGAAAAATTATCCGTGCATATGTTTTGAAAATAAAAAACTTCCGGCAGCTAGGTGATACGGTGGATAGAGCACCAGCCCTGAAGTCAGGAGAACCTGAGTTCAAATATGACCTCAGACACTTAATACTTCCTAGATGGTCACTTAATCCTAATTGTCTGAGAGAGAGAGAGACAGACAAGACAGAGACACAGAGACAGAAACAGAGACAGAGAAACAGAGAGAGACAGAGACACAGAGAGGAAGGGAGGAAGGAAGAAAGCTTTAAAAATAAATTCTATTTGGCCACTGTTGAAAAGAAAAAGAAAAAGAAAGGGAGGAGGGAGGGAGGGAGGAAGAAAGAAAAGGAAATCAATCGGTTTCTACGTTGAGCCATGGTCTGATTAGGATTTCCCCCTTTCGATGGACTCTTTGGGGGTCAGGGGACTGACTCTCAGCCAGACCAGAGCAGGACCATCCATCTAGAGGGTGGCCCCCGGCCCCTTCCCGCCAGCATTGGCTTCTTGGTGATTCTCAAAGCACTTTTCCATTCCACTCGCCCCCAACCCCCTCCCCAAAGGATACTGTTGGGGTTTGGACGTAGAAGTCTAGAAAGGGACAGAGCTAGAGATGGAGAGTCCCCAAAAGCTTGGCTCCTCCTTGATTGGCTCCCCTTCCCAGAAAGACTTTCAAAACGCCGCCGGCCTCGCCTCTGCGATAGGCTCCGCCCCCTCTGAGGTCCGTCCTGGGGCAAAGTACCAGACGGGAGGGACGGAGGTGTGTGGAGATGGGGAAATCCGGAAACCCGCAGCTATTTGAAGGGTCCCACACCCGGCCGAGTTTAGCATCTCGCGGTTGGGATTGGACGTTATCCTTTGGGGACCCAGGGCAGCCGGGAGAATCACCAGGGCCTTTCTCACCCTCCATTACGCAGGGAATGAGTCCATCACACTATTAGCTGCGGATGCTCCTGTCCCGGGTATAGGTTAAGGGTTCGATGGTGGGGGGACCCCTGGGGTTGGGGCTTGGAAAGCATCGCGGAAACTTGCGAAGAGCGTGCTCCTAGCTCCTGGCCAGGAGGTGGGGTGGATGGGATGGGGGGGGTGCTCTATCCTCGCTCTCTGAGCTGGAGTACCTTTTCCTTCTCTAACCCCCAATTCTAACCTCTCCAGTCCTTCAAGGGCTGCTCTCCCCCAAGGTGCTAAATCCAGAGAGATCCTAGAGAGAGGGGAGCTGGGAGGGGGGGGGAAATCAGCATGGACTATGGATTATAGATTAATGGATTATGGACTATGGATTAATAGACTCTGGTCATTCTTGATTCCCCCTTCTTTCTGAGTCTCCCCCTTTCTTGCCAACTCCTGTTTCCCTGGACATCGATGGATCTTGTGTGGCACCAAGACTTGGCTGGAGAGAATGGGAGATTCTCTTCCTGAAACTTTCCCGGGGAGGAATTACTTTTTGCTTAGTGAAATGAAGAGAGTTCTGGGAAAAATGAAGAAAAGGGTAGGGTAGTGGGTGGGGAGCATGGGGAAAGCAAGGGAAGATTGAACTAACACAGAGGTTCCCCACTGAGGTACAATGTATCTCCAAACTTTTGAATAGAAACACTGTCCAAATGCTAGGATTCGCGTGATAGCAATCTAAGATGGTACTGGCTTAGCCAGTGGGACAGACAGAGCATGGGCCTGGTACCCAGGAAAAACTTGGCTTCCAGTTTAGATTCTGTTGCTCACTTAAGTCAGTTGAGACAAGTCACTTCTTGCTTCTTTGAGCCTCAGTTTTCTGATGTAGAAAATGAGACAGGACGGGATCGATCATCTTGGCTAATTCCTCATTTAACAGATGAGGAAACTGAGATCCAGAAAGATGAAGAGGTTTCCCCAAAGTCACAGAGCTGAGATTGACTCCCATTTCAGCCCTAACAAGCCTGGAGGAGAGCCTGCTTTCCTAGAACATCTGTAAAACATGTGTAGATGGTGGAACTTCCCCAACTGGAAGTTCTGGGTCTCCAGCTCCAGTCCTGAACTTTCTGTGCTTGATCTCTTCAGGGCATGGTTTTCCATGATTTAGACCTCTCACCTGGAATCTGCATAAAAGTAGCAGATGTCCCACTGGATGTGGGAGATGAGGAGGAGAGATGCAATTTAGCTCTGGGTGAGAGCTGAGTCCCTTACACACCTGCTTGCCCTTGGCTCTTGATGACAAGCACCAAGCTGATACTTCATCAGCTGCAGAGGCAGGACTCAGCATCAGGAAAAACTTCCCAATCCAAGCTGCCCATTTCCTGAAAGGAAATGTCCCAGTGGACAGTGAGCTCTCTTTCCCCAGAGGTAGTAAAATATGGACAGCTGTCGATCGTTGAACAGGGTCGGGTAGGAGGGTTCCTGCAGAAGAGAAGCCGGGATGCTTCAGGTCCAGGATTGGGTAAGGGTCCCTTTGAGGGTCTTCTAGTTCAGGAATTCCTTGAGTGGGGGGTTGGGGAGATAAGGTTCTGGACTCCATGCTAATGACAGAGACATGTTCTCAATTCCAGCTTTAGCATAAACCTGGGAAAGGATGATCTTAACCTTGTCTTGCACTTGAACCCACACTTCAATGCCTAAAAGGATACCAGTATGTTAATCTTCAACTCCCGCAATAATGGTCATTGGAACTTTGAACATAAGGAAACTCACTTTCCTTTTGTTCCAGAGAACAAGGTGGAGGTAAGTCTCCAGAATCAGAGTATGGAACGGTCTACTTGAGGTGACCCCAAGAGATGATTTCATTCACTCCTTGTATTTGACAGAAGAATCCTGGAAATAAACTCTGCTGGAGAAAAGATGAAAGGCCAGAGGAGAAAGGGGTCAGTGGGTTTCCAAAGGTCAGCAGCAAGAAGTGCAACATCCCTTGAGCTGGGGAGAAATTGGGGAGAAAGGAAAGGAGTTGTAAAAGGCAGTGGTCCCAAAATGGCTAGAAAAGACTCTGGGGTCTGCCAGGATATATAACAGGATGCTAGAATTAGAACTGGAAAGAACCTCAGCTGTCTGACCTCCTCATTTTACAGAGGAGGAAACTGAGGCCCAGAATAGAGAAATCATTATTTCCAAGGTCATCTTGTAGTGAGAGTCTTGAAGTGGAATCTGAATCCAGGACTTTCCACCTTCTCCCCATTCAGATTACCATAATCTTTGAGAAAACTCATTTTGTTGTGAAGCTGGAGGATGGCTATCAATTCAATTATGCCAATTACTTAGACTTCAAAACAATTAACTTCTTGGTAGTGTCTGATGACTTCAAGGTGAAAGCTGTGACCTTTGACTTACCCCCCCAATCTAACGACCACAAGTAGAACTTGAGACGTTCTTATTTCTAATAAAAGCATGATGATGATGATGATGATGATATGATAACAGCTGACATTGTCTGTGTTATTCTGGTGTGGGGAATAAAGGGCTGGGTTTGAGTTGGGAAGGGTGGCCAGATGAGCCTGAACAAATCCCTTCATCTCAGGGGGTTATGGTGACCTTCTGGGACAGGAGTTCTTCACCTGGGATAGATTTCAAATGGGAAAAAAATGACATCTTTATTGTCAGTAACTTTTGGTTTTCCAAGCATTCCTTCATATTTTTATTCATTATAATTCATATTGCTTGCTTTCCCAGCGGGGAAGGGAATGGTAAGAGGGAGGAAGAGTATTTGGGGCTCAGAATATTATTATAATTCATATTGCTTGCCTTCCCAGTGGGGGGAGGGAGTGGCAGGAGGGAGGAAGAGTATTTGGGACTCAGAATATTATTATAATTCATATTGCTTGCCTTCCCAGTGGGGAAGGGAATGGTAAGAGGGAGGAAGAATATTTGGGACTCAGAATTTTTTTAAATGAATATTAAAAACACATTTTTAAAAGCCTTCACAAAATGACAAACAATGACAAAAACACTACATTATTGTGAGAAGGGGGTCCAGACTGTCAAGAGCCCAGGTTATAATACAAACAGAGGTGACATTTCCTGATTAGCAGGGGGGAAGGGATTTCTCAGAGTAGTAACTGCAGGGGAACCTCTGTGTATTAGGGAAAGGGGGAGTTGCTCAGATCCTGGGCAAACCCACCTGCTAGGAAGCTGCTGAATCCAAACCAGGAAAGCCCTGTGTCACTTTGAGGACCAGCCAAGAAAACTCAGAGAGATCTACAGGCAAGATCGGAGCAGAAGGGGAAGACATTACATGGCTATGAAATAAGAAGTTTCGGGTTTGAATTTGACCTCTGACACTCACTGCCTAGATGACCTTGGAGAAGTCCCTAGATCTCAGTTACCTCAAGGGTAAAATGAAGAGCTTGGTCTCCCAGGTCTTTCCAGCTTTCTATATATGCATCTATGGGCCCAAGTCATTCTCCAGCCTCAGTTTCCTCCTCCGTCACATGAAGAAGTTGGACTCAATGGCCTCTGAGGTCCCTTTTCTGGCCCTATGATGTCTCTTCTCCTCTTCCAAAGTACAATACATTGATGTGTCACTATCCTAAACTCTCAGCCCGTACCCTTTACACACTTTGACTTTTAAAAGCACTAGACCCTAACTTTAGAACGTGAAGGGAACTTACAAGGCCCCACCTAAATCCCTCCCTTGATCACTAAGGAGACTACGCTTCCAGGAGGGAAGTGATTGACCCACCTATAGGGCAAGTATCTGAAATGGGATTTGAATCTTGACCTTCCAGATTCCAAGCCAGTTCAACTGAACTGAGTCAAACAGGTGACTACTCAACTACTGCTCCTGGCAGCCCTGCTCAATGAAGGAACCACTTCTAGCTGGTTCTTGCCTCCTTTCTGCTGTCCCCCCACACTCCTTTGCTTATGATCTGTCCACTATACGAGCCTCGCAGACTGTCCACTATGAATCAGAAAACCTGGTTTTGAATCCCACTTCCCAAACGCTGTAGCTGTGTGGCCGCAGACCATTCAATATCCCCATCCGTACAAAGGGGGAAGTTGTATTTCCTAGCTACCTACCAAATTAGAGATGTTATAGGAAAGTGATATAGAAACACTAGAGCAAGGGGAGCTTTTGTGATTGAGAGTCAGGAGAGCTGGATTCAAATCCCGGCTCTGACCTTTACTGCCTGCAGAGATCCATCCCAGGGCAGCAATATTCTCTTTAATACCTCTGACGAACCATTGTTTGAACATCATTAACAATGCAAGTCTCGAGGAGTTCAACATCAGGCACATTTTCCTTATTTTGAGGCACATCCACCCCTCCCCCTATGGCCCAACTATTAGTTTCCCCTCTGAGACCATGAGCAATGAGGTTAACTCCTTTTCCAAGGGACAACCCCCAAATATAGGTATAGCCCAGGTTCTGGGCTCCCTCTCACACTCTCACTCAGAGCAGCAGGTTAGGTCCCCATGGGGTGGCCACTCTTTCTAAGTACTACAAGATTCTAAGGGTACCCATGAGAAGTTAAAGGTTTGAGATAGTGCCCTCACCATCACTGCTCTCTTGTTCAAATGAACTGATTCAAACAGGTGACTACTCCCTGCTCAATGAGGGAACCACTTCTAGCTGGTTCTTGCCTCCTTTCTGCTGTCCCCCCACATTCCTTTGCTTATGATCTGGAAAGATTAAACACAAAGAGACAAAGGAGACAGACCTTTGTGGTTGAGGAGGGAGATGAGACAATGTGGCTATTGATACCTGTCCTTTGATTCAGGATGCCCACACCCACACCATAGTCAGGGAAGAAAAAAAGGGATCAGCTTGCAAGCATTTTTATATGCATAACTGCTCCTGGCTCAACACCTCATTAAAAGGCTTTTTTATCCCCATGAAGTAAATCCACAGTCAATAATCAAGTCCTTTGAAATAGAGGACTGGGACTTTCCAGTGTGTATGCTCCAAGATGGGCTTACCAAATCTCCATGCAGATTGGGATCAGGCAATGCCATAAAGAATGTGCCCTTCTTGGCCATTCTCTCCAAAACCCATAAAAAAGTTATCCCCAATCTCTACCCAAATCTTCACCAGGTTGAACACCTCCAGTTCCTTCACCAATCCAGTGAGTCAATCAATAAGCATTTATTAAGTGATTCCTGTTTGCTAGGCCCTGTGCTGTGGACTAGAGTTACCAGAAAAGCTCACAATCTAACATTTGAAGACAACATGCAAACAAGCTATCTACAGGACAACTAGGAAATAATTAAGAGAGGGGAGGCACTAGAATCATGAGTGATCAGGATTCAACCATTCTGGAGAGCAATTTGGAACTATGTCCAAAGGGCTATCAAACTGCAATACTCTTTGATCCAGCAGTGTCTCTACTGGGCTTGTATTTCAACGAGATCATAAAGGAGGGAAAGGGACCCACATGTGCAAAAATGTTTGTGGTGGCCCTTTTTGTAGTGGCCAGAAACTGGAAACTGAATGGATGCCCCTCAGTGGGAGAATGGCTGAATAAGTCATGGCGTATGAATGTCATGGAATATTACTGTTCTGTAAGAAACAACCAGCAGAATGATTTCAGAAAGGCCTGGGGAGACTTAGATGAACTGATGTTAAGTGAAGTGAGTAGAATGAGCAGATCATTATAATGGCAACGACAAGACTAAAGGACAATCAATTCTGATGGACATGGCTCTTTCCAACAGTGAGGTGATTCAGGCCAGCTCCAATAGTTTTGTGATGGAGAGAGCCATCTTCACCCAGAGAAAAGAATGTGGGAACCGACTATGGCTCACAACATAGCATTTTCACTCTTTTTGTTGTTGCTTGCTTGCATTTTGTTTTCTTTCTCATTTTTTTTCCTTTTTGATCTGATTTTTCTTGTATATCATGATAATTGTGACAATATGTATAGAAGACTTGCCCATGTTAAATCTATAATGGATTGCTTATTGTCTAGGGTAGGGAAGGAGAAAAATATGGAACAACAGGTTTTGCAGGTATGAATGCTGAAAACTATTTTTGCATGTATTTTGAAAAATAAAAAGCTATTTATTATTAACAAAAATAAATGCAGAAAAGTTTGCAAAAGGTATATAGAAAGTATGGTTATAAACTGATGAATATAAAATTTATAAATTATAAATTGATATGATAAAATTTTTAAAAACTAAGGGCTGAGAAAGAGAATATCATGAGGGAAAGAGAGAATGGAGAAGGAGAATGAGGCAAATTATATCATAGGAAGAGGCGCAAAAGACCTATTACAATTGGAGGGAAAGAAGGTAGATAAATGAACATCACTTGAATCTAACTCTCCTTGGATTTGTCTCATTGGATTGGGTATTTTATTCAAGAGAGAATAACATATACACTCAATAGGATATAGAAATATTTTTTACTCTATAATGAAATAGGACAGGAAAGGGACAAAGAAAAATGGAAATAGTAGAAGGGAGAAGAGATTGAAAGAGGTAAAAGCAAGAATTGATTTTATAAAAGAAAAAATGAAATAAACAAACGATTTGTTAATTTGATTTAAAAAGAAAGAAGACCAAATTACCAGTGTAATTTTTGTTGTTTATTTGTTGTTCATTTGTTTCCAAAATGAAAAGGATGAATTCATCACCAATGAAGAAGAAATTAAAACAGTTATTAGTGGCTATTTTGTCTGATTGTATGCCAATAAATCTGATAATCGATGCAAAATGGATCAATATTTAATATATATGTATAAATTATCCAAATTAACAGAAAAGGAAATAAAATACTTAAATAATTCCCTATGGGAAAATCCCCACAACTAGATGTGTTTTACCAAACATTTAAAGAATAATTAATTCCAATCTATATAAACTATTTGGGGAATTAGGCAAAAATAGAATCCCACCAAATTTCCTTTATGACATAAATATGCTACTGATATTTAAACCAGGAAGAGTCAAAACAGAGGGAAAAAAATCCAGACCAATTTCCCTAATGAATATTGATGCAGAAATTTTAAATAAAATAATAGCAAGGAGATTGCAGCAATATATCACAAGGATCATATACCATGACCTGGTGGAATATAGGAATATAGGGCTGCTTCAATATTAGTAAAAACAATCAGCATAATTGACCATGTCAATAACAAAAAGAACATAAATCATACAATTATCTTAATAGATACAGAAAAAAATTTTTTTTACAAAAAACAACCTATTAAAAATACTACATAGGCATAAATGGAACTTTCCTTAAGATGATAAGTAGTATCTAAAACCATCCGCAAGCATTATCTGTAAAGGAGAAAGGCTAAAAACTTTCCCAACAAGATTGGGGTAAAGTAAGGATGCCCATTATCATCATTATGATTTAATATTGTACTAAAAATATTAGCTATAGCAGTATGAGAAGAAAAATAAATTTAAGGAATTAGAATAGGCAACAAGGAAATAAAACTATCACTTTACAGATGATAAGACAGTATACCTAGAGAATCAACTAAAACACTAGTTGAAATAATTAACCACTTTAGCAGAATTGCAGGTTAAAAAATAAGCCCAATAAATTATCAGCACTTTTGAATATTATCAAAAAAAATCTAGTAGCAAAAGATAAAAAGAGCAATTCCTCTTAAAATAATTGTAGACAGTATAAAATACCTAGGAGTCTGCTGAGATAAACCTGGGGACTATATGAACATAATTACAAAACACTTTTCAAACAAATAAAGTCAGATCTAAACAACTGAGAAAATATCAATGGCTTATGGATAGACTGAGCCAACATAGTTAAGATGATAATTCTGCAACTTACTTGTTCAACTCTATACCAACAAAACTATCAAAAACTTATTTTACAGAGACAGAAAAAAGTCATAACAAAATTCATTTGGAAGAACAAAAAGTCAAGAATATTAAGGGAATTAATTAAAACAAATGCAAACTGAACCCGATCTGAAACCATATTATAAAATGGTAATCATGGAAACTATACGGTATTGGCAAAGAAATAGAGCAATATATCAGTAAGTACACAAGATTCAACAATAAATAATCATAGTAATCTAGTGTTTGATAAACATAAAGACCCCAGCTTTGGGCATAAAATCACTATTTGACCAAAAACTGCTGGAAAAACTGGAAAACAGTATGGTAGAAACCAGGTATAGACTAATATCTTACACCACATAACAAGAAAAATAAAATGAATACAATTTAAAAAAAAATAAAATTTAAAAAAGATGATACTATAAGCAAATTAGGAGAACAAGGAATAGTTTACCTGTCAGAACTATGGAGAAAGTAATAATCTATGACCAAATAAGAGATAGAGAGTATTTATTACTAGATACAAAATAGACAATTTTGATTATATTTCATTTAAAAGCTAAGAGTGGAGAAATGATTTTTACAGTGTCTCTGATAAAGGCCTCATTTCTCAAAAATACATAGAATTGAATCAGATTTCTACAAATACAAGTCATTCCCCAATTGATAAATGGTCAAAGAATATTAACAGGCAGTTTTAGATCAAGAAATCAAAGCTATCTATTAGTCACATGAAAAAAAAGTTTTCTATCACTATTGATTAGAATATTTTAACAAATTAAATCAATTCTGAGATATTACCTCACATCTATTAGATTGGCTAATATAACAGAAAAGAAATGTTGGAGGGAATGTGGAAAAATGGAGACACTAATGCACTCTTGGTAGAATTGTGAACTGATCTAATCATTCTGGAGAACAATTTGAAACTATGCCTGAGGGGTTATAAAACTGCATATCCTTTGATCCAAAATTACCACTACTAGGTCTGTATCCCAAAGAGATTTAAAAGGACAGGGGGAGGGGCAGCTAGGTGGCACAGTGGATAGAGCACCAAGGAGGACCTGAGTTCAAATCTGGTCTCAGACACTTAATACGTCCTGGCTGTGTGACCCTGGGCAAATCACTTAACCCCAATTTCCTCAGCAAAAAAAAGAAAAGAAAAGAAAAGGCTATTTGTATAAAAATGTTAATAACAGCTCTTGTGGTGGCAAAGAATTGGAAATTGAAGGGATGTCTATCAACTGGGGAACAATGATTATAATAGAAATGATGAGCAGAGATTTCAGAAAAACTTCCATGAACTGATGCAAAGTGAAGTGAGCAGAACCAGAACACTGTTACACAGTAACAGAAATATTATACAATGATCAACTATGAATAACTTAGCTGTTCTCATCAATACAATGATCCAAGACAATTTCAAAGGACTCATGATGAAAAATGCTATAGCATTCTCCTCCAGAGAAGGAACTGACAGTCTAAATGCATAACTGAAGCATACAATTTCTCACTTTCTGCATTTGTGTGTGTGTGTGTGTGTGTGTGTGTGTGTGTGTGTGTGTGTGTGTTTCCCCTTTTGGTTCTGTCTTCTTTCACAGCATGATTAATATAATAAAAGGTTTACATGATTGAAGATGTATAACCTATATTAAATGTTTCTTATTCTCAAGGAGAAGGGAAATGAAGAGAAGAGAGAAAATTTGGAGCTCAAAAAAAATTTTAGTAAATGTTAAAAAATTTTTCTTTACTTATAATGGGGAAAAGTTTTTTAATGTTTAAGAAACAAACAAGTAAATAAGCAATATTCCTAACAATTATAGCTATTCAAAGAGAGAAATGGGCTACCTAGGAAACAAGTAGGTATTGCTCCTCAAATTGAGGATCTCGAGCAAAGATTAGGAGATTCCTTGATATGGGAATATGCTTCTCAGGTATGAGCTAGGCCACAAAGATAAAATGATGTCACCTGAATCTTTGAATGCTCAGCAGAAGGAAAAAAAATTCTCAATCTTTCCTTGTTTGGTCTTCATATCTATCGAAAAATCAGTAGAAATCCCTATTTATTAAGAAGAGGAGTCAGCATCAGAACTGGCTGGTCATGAAGCATTTTAATATCTGGGAAGAATCGATTATCTAGGTTTGAGTCAATAGTTACAGGCGCCAGAGGAGGGGCTATTTAAATTTTTTATTCTTTTTATGTTCAACGGAATATTTGTTTTTGCAAAAATAACCAAAAGGGCAGGAGAAGTTCTTGTTTATTGGGAAAGTGAGTTTATATTAGAATTGTCTGGTCATCTGAGCATTTTAATTTGGGGGGAGAAATAATCTTTTTTGTCTGATCTTAAAACTTATCAAATGGCACTGGAAATTATGTTTATTAGGAAGTGAGTTTGTATCAGAATTGGCTGGTCATCTGAGCATTTTAGTGTTTGGGGAAATATAATCTTTCTTATCTGATTTTAAAACTTATCAAATGGACACTGGAAGTCACTGTTTATTAGGAAGTGAGTCTGTAGCAGAATCGTCTGGTCATCTGAGCATGTTAGTGTTTGGGGGAAAATAATCTTTCTTATCTGATCTTAAAACTTATCAAATGGGCACTGGAAGTCCTTGTTTATTGGAAAGGTGAGTTTGCATCAGAATTGGCCGGTCATCTGAGCATTTTAGTGTTTGGGGAGAAATAATCTATTTTTGTCTTATCTTAAAGCTTATCAAATGGACACTGGAAGTCCTTGTTTATTGGGAAGGTGAGTTTGCATCAGAATTGGCTGATCATCTGGGCATTTTAATGAAGGGGAAAAAGAGGTAGTCTTTCTACTAATGCTTTGGTTTGGGACAATAACTGTAGATGACAGAAGACAGGCCATTATATATGATGCTTCTTTTATGTTCAACAGAATAGTTGTTTCTGTCAGAATATCCCCATTGGACAGCAAACAGTCTTTCAAGCAATCAATCAATAAGCATGTATTGAGTGCCTACTATGTGTCAGGCACTGTACCCAGCACTAGACGAGATCTTGGCCTCTGAGTTTTTATCTGCTTTTTAATTCACTTCTTGCCTTCTCATCTCTCACCGGGGTGCTCTACTTTTAGATTTCTATCAAAGAACAGATTTCTTCATCAGGTCCTAGGAAGTTCATGATTGGGAGCACCTCATCTTACTGTATTTCCTAACTGTGTGACCCTGGGCAAGTCACTTAATCCTGTTTGCCTCAGTTTCCTCATCTCTATAATGGGGATAATCACATTAGTTATCTCCTAGGGTTGTTATGAGGATGGAATGATATATTTGTAAAGCACTTAACACAGTACCTAGCACATAGTAGCCACTTAATAAATGCTTATTGCCTCCTCCAGTCTCTCCCTTATCTTTGAAAACAGATGTCAGTGAAAAAGTTTTCAGAGATAGATAGGTTTTTCATTCATTTCTTTTGTACTTTGATGTGAAATATGGGTACTACAGGGTTTGCTGGAACAGACCAATCACTCATTTGTTTTAGGAAGTATTTTTTTTAACCTTTTAGACTATGTAAAGATTCATGATTAACAGTGCTATATAATATCCCAGGACATTGAGTAATAAAATATAGAAATTCCATAAGTACAGGTTTAGACAGACCAGCCCTTCATGGTATTTTCTTCTAATAAATCAAAATGAACAGACCTCAGAGGGCTGTCCCTCTCCTTGAATACTGATAAGGTTGTTCAATTACAGGCAAGCCTAAAAGAAGGAGGCAAATAAAAAGGAACCTGTGCCATCACTTTCCCTCAATGGAAACTTCATGAAGAGCAAAAATGTTCTTTTTGCCACATTGTGGCAATAAGCTATAGCATTATTATTATTATTATTATTATTATTATAGCAATTTATTATGTTATTATAGCAATCGCTAATTATTAGGCAGTGTTTCACTTCCAAATTAGGCAGGATTTATGACGGTTAGAATCATCCAAATATAACAATAGCTCTTCTGATTTAAGTATAAAGCTTCAATAATTAACCTACACAAACACATTATTTCAATATTTCAAAATAAAAAAGATCCTCCCCAAGGCTTGATATGTCTAGTTTCAGAAGTTAAAACATTAGAAAGAAAACAGGAAACTGGGAGGGAAAATTTTTACAGCAAGTTTCTCTGATTTCAAAAAAAGGCCTCATTTCTCAAATATAAAGAAGCGAGTCAATTTTATAAAAAGAAGAGCCCAACTGATAAACAGTCAAAGGATATGAACAAGCATTTTTCAGAAGAAGAAATTAAAACTATCGATAACCAGATTAAAAATGCTCTAAATCACTACTGATAGGAGAAATGCACATTTAAATAACTCTGAGATATCATCTCACACCTATCAGATTGGCCAATATGAGAGAAAAAAGAAAATGAGGAAAATTGGAACACTAATGAACTGTTGGTGGAATTGTGAACTGACCCAACTATTCCAGAGAACAATTTGGAACTCTGCCCAAAGGACATGAATTTTCTTCCAATTTGTCAGGAGATAACCCAAAAAGGAAAGCTGACCAGATTCCATATTGGGAATAGATTAGAGAAAGAATGGTTTAGTTTACAAATATATGAGCAATTGCCACAAATACAGAATCAGGAAATAAACATTTATTAAATATCTATTACATGCAATGCACTTTGGGATACAAAAGGACCAGATTTATCAAAAACTGAAAGCTTTAAGGAAGAATTCAGTCTGAGGTCAAATTTACTGTTGATCCTCCTAATTCTTTGATTCCGCATTTGCAAATTCACCTACTCACTAAAATTTATTTGTAATCCCTAAATCAATACTTTTAGTAATTGCTTTTTAGCAATTCCCCCTAGGACAGTGCTGTGTAGAGTTCCTAAACCCAAGAAGGTAGTGAGGTGACTCACAGAGAAAATACTCATGTTAGATAAGCTTCCTTCAGGCACTAAGCATTGAGTTGTTGGTCATGAGTTCACTGTTAATGAATCAACAAAGCAGTACATCCAGAAAAATGAAAAAGAAATTCTAGATCTGTACATGAGATTGTTCTGGAAAGTGCTAAAGCAAATGTTGCAATCAGAGATTCATAGGAATTCAACCTTGCATTTCTTTCAGGAATGATTGTTTAGTATTTGCTATATCAGTATTTGCTGCTATGAATTTATAGATTTTATCGAATGTAATCAGGAAAGAACAGAATCAACCATATATCATTAATGATGGGGATCCTACTGACCACGAGAATTTACATCAGATCAGATCAAAATTAACAAGGGATTTAGACACAGGAAGATGGCAAAGATAATATGGTAATTACAAATGACAATCAGATTTCTTTCTTATTATCCCCAGGGGAAATAAGATGAAGAGATAAAGAGTTTGGAAGAATCCTAAAATTAGTCCAGGTATTCAGCCCAAAATAAAGAAGGCCCTCCATTAAAACAGAAGGTTCAAGTCATCACAATCCTGACCCGTAACACCAATGTTTATCATAGAGCTGATCACATCAGGATTTAACGATTTACATCTAATACATTATTCAAGTGCCAGATGGACAAATAGGAAATACAGACAATATTAGCAACATTAAGCTAACTCTATGACTTTCTGAATAACATGTACTTTAACACCTAGTTGATTTTTTTTACCCAGAAATCTCCCAAGATCAAAATACTAGAACATTATCTGTCTGAAGAACCTGAGTCTGATGTGATCTATTTGATTCCTTCATAGTCCCCAAGAATGGGGCAAAATTGCTTGGGGTTGCATTAACTGAGTACTACAGCCAATGACCCATCAACAAGCAGAGGCAAGAGAGGAATACAGTTTATCCCATTCAAGCAAATGATATAAATGTGTGACTTTTATAATGTGATATATTCTTATTTATACAAATCTATCATTCACTGATCCCTCCTGGATCACTGCCTGGTCATGGCAGAGAGGCTTGTGTAGCTCAATGAAACTATGAGTTACGCCATTGAGGGTTACCCAAGATGGATGGGTCACAGTGAAGAGTCCTGACAACAGGTGATCCACGAGGGAAGGAAATGGCAAGCCAGTATCTTTGCCATGAAAACCCAAAAGAGATATCGGAAGATGAGAACCTAAGGTCAGAAGGTGTCCAGTACACTCCTAATGAAGCAACTGGGCCAAAACCAAAAGCAAATTTAGCTGTGGAGGTGTCTGATGATGAAAGGAAATGCTTTAAAGATCAATATTGTAGAGGAATCTGGGATGCAAGGTCTATGAATCAAGATAAATAGGATGTGGCCAAACAGGAGATGGAAAATTTAAACGATGACATCTTGAATGTCCATGAACTTAAATGGACAGGAATGAGGGAATTTAATTCAGATGACCCTTACATGTACATATGTGGGCAACAATCCCTTAGAAGAAATGGAGTAGCTCTCATAGTCCATAAAAGGGTGAGAAAAAATACTAGGATATAATCTCAAAAATGACAGAATGATACCTGTTTGAATTCAAGACAAACTATTGAACATCACAGTAATAGAAGTCTATGCTCCAACCACTAACGCCAAAAAGTTTCACAGATCTAGACCAATAACACATTCTAGAAATAACACCCCCCAAAAAAGTCACTTTCATCATAGGGGATTGAAATGCTAAAATAAGAAATCAAAGGCTATTTGGAATAACAGACAAATTTGACCTTCAAAATAACTCCCTGGTCATAGCAAACACTTTTTTTCAGTAACAAAAGATGGTCAATATTGAAATCATATTGATTGTATATTTTTCAATCAGGCGAGTAGCTCTCTAAAGTCAGTTAAAACAAGACTTGATGTTGACTATGGTTTATGTAATGACCTTATTGCAAAATTCAGACTTAATGTAGAAGAAACCAGAAAACTATATAAGTATGATCTAAATGACATTCATTATGAAGTGAAAGTGAATAGATTTAAGGGATTCAATTTGGTAAACAGATTGCCTGAAAATTTATGAACACTAAAATTGTACAGGAGACAACAAACAAACAAAATCCAAAGAAAAATAAGAGTAAGAAAGCAAAATAGCTGTCAGATGAAGTTTTACAAATAACTGAGCAAACAAAGGAAAGGGAAAGGAAAAGATATATCCAAATTGAATGCAGAATCCCAGAGAACTGCAAGGAAAGATAAGAAATATATAAAAATACATTGCAAAGAAACAATTCTATTATTTGTTCTCTGTTCACCAAGATAATCAAGACATCAGAAAAGGTGATATCATGGCTTGCAACTCTCTCATCACTTTCTGGCAAATAGAGGAAAAAGAAATAGAAGCAGTGTCAGATTTTATATTCTTGGGTTCAAAGATCATTGCAAAAGGAGACTGCAGCCATGAAATTAAAAGGCGTTTGCTCCTTGGAAGGAAAGCTTTGACAAATATAAACATTACTATAAAGTAAAGATATCAGTTTGCTGACAAAGTTCTATATAGTTGAAGTTATGGTTTTTCAATAATTATGTATGGCTATAAGGGTTAGACTATAGGGAAAATTGGACACCACAGAATCTACACTTTCAAACTGTGGTGCTGGAGAAGTCTTTTGAAAGTCCCTTGTACAGCAAGAAGAGCAAATCAATCGATTTAAAGAAATTAATTCAGGTTACTCACAATAAAGTCAAATACTGAAGCTGAAGTTTAAAATTTTTGTCCACATAATAAGGCTGGGGTTCATTGAAAAAGACCATGATGTTGGGAAAGGCAAAAGGAAAAGGCAGAGGTAGGACATCTTGGGATTTGGGAATCTGAGTTTTCAGATTCAGATATAACTGCTTAATTATCTTTAGACCAGTAATCTACGATCTAAGGGGTAATTCCAAGAGCTGCTCAAAGAAAATTTGATCTGAAAATGTTACAGGTATATATGAGTAACAGGAAAGGTTGAAAAGACAATTACACACAGTAATGGCAGTATCCTCTTGACTCAATTTTCCCACAGTGCTATTTCCTTTCTGAACAAAAAACATTTTCACTTGGTTGATTCTGAGTCTGGATATTCTGAGATTCTCTCCCTGTGAATAATGTGGAACCCTGTTGAATGATTGGCTGCCTCAAAAGGATCTTTGACTTTTTACCTAAAATCAAACCAAACTGAGGAAGTTCTGTCATGGAATACCTACGATCGATGAGTATGCGATTTTAGACTTAGGCCTGAGAAAACAGTCTTAATATTATTGCCATCATATCCCCTTTTCTTCCTTCCAAAGCAAATTCTATAATCATTTCTGTAATTACAGTGACTGAATTGGTAAAAGTTCTATAACAAATCTTTTGATTCTAACAATCAGGCTCATAGAGCTGAATTACTCTTCTGAGTTTGTGACTGTTACTTGTTTCAATATCCTCATCTAGGAAGCTAGGACAAAGCAGTCCTTACCCATGCCATCCCTTTATTCACTGCCTTCTTAGTTATATATTTCAATATAAAGTTAGGTCCATACAGTATCACATCAAAAAGATGTAACATATATCCTCAAAAGAGGGAAGGTGATAAAGATATAAGTATTTTAATTAAGTAGTAAATTTTACTTTGAAAAAAAAAAGCAACAAGATCAGACATTTCCCCTTGGTAAATAAGATATATGTGGCTGACTTCCAAATGTTTTCAAATGTTTTCCATTAGGTAAAATGATGTACTTACAGGACTCAGATAGCTGGAATTAATTGTTTTGATATCCTTGGGACTTCTGCTGTTGTTCTAAGGAAAACAATAACAAAGAGATAAATAAAAGTTGGTGGTTCTAAATGGTATATTCTAAACAGGATCCTAAAGGTAATAGATAACAGGACTGAAAAATACCAAACCAGCTCCATTTGAATATTCCCAGAAATCTTTCCAAACAAATGCCTAAATACTGGACCTTTAGATTTATTTTAATAACTATCTATAAGGTCTCAGGGACCTTAAGAGAAGATGATAGAGATGAAGGATCTGGAAGTGGATAACATGTACATTACATTCTTTGTTCTTTTGCATATATAGTTATTTTATTTTTGGACTTAAATAGTATTTTATTTGCCTAAATATATGCAATGATAGCTTTCAACATTCATCTTTGTAAGACCTTTTGTTCCAAATTTTTCTCCCTCCCTGCTTCCTTAGACAGCAAGCAAATTGGTTCACAAAGGAACTTTAAAATCCCATTTTTCTTATTTGAATTCTAATTTTATAAATTAAATCCTCTCCTTTAGATCTCACTAAAATTCCATCTCCTCCAGAAAACCTCTCCCAATCTCTCTTAATTCTACTGGTTTTCTTCTTCTATTAGTTATTTCCTATTTATCCCATGTATGATTTGTATATGTTTGTTGTGTCCTTCATTAGATTGTGACCTTCAGGGCAGGCACTGTCTTTCCCCTCAATTTTTTTTTTTTTTTTTTTTGCCATTCTGGCATGATGTAGGTGCTTAATAAATAGTTATTGTTGATTGATAGATATATGAACATATCCATCAATAAATATAAATCCCTATGGGTGTGTAGATATATCGAGAGTTGATTTGTAAGTCATACATTTCTATTAATATATAATTATATATAATATATAGTACAATAATGTGTTATGTATTTATTACATATACACTCATAGTAATATATGTATTGTGCACATATTACCTATTATTATATATAAACATATATGTGTGTGTGTGTGTGTGTGTATCATCCAGTCAGGAAGACCTGAGTTCAAATGCAGCCTCAGACCTTTCCTAGCTGTGTGACACTGGGCAAGTCATTTAACCGGGTTTGCCATAGTCCGTTGGAGAAGGAAAAGGCAATCTGCTCCAGTATCTTTGCCTAGAAAAGCCGATGTATTAGTGTGCTAGGGTCCATCAAGTCACCAGGAGTACAAGGAGACTCAACAACAAAATCTACTGGTTGTCTTTTATAACAGACGCACATTTCCACTAAAATATTATCATGTTATATATACATTAATATGTAAAAAGCACACATACGTGCCCACATCCATATGTGTCTATACACAGATTTAGACCTCAGTCGTGGAGTGTGAAGGACACCATTTTCACCACCGACTCATAGTGTCATGTGACAGACACCCTTCCATCGTGACTTATGGAGTGTCACGTGACAGACACTTTTCAGCATCGACTCCTGCCGCGCGTCACAATCTTGAATGAATGAATGGCTCTTCCCTCCCCCCTTAGCATCGTTGACCAGTCATAGACAGCAGGGTCTGATCAAGGAAGCCCCGGGGACTTAAGAAACGACTCGTCTTGTCTCTGAGGTCATCGCCAATTCTAAAGTCGTGGTCCTATGGCGTCACTTCCCCTCCCTGGGCCTATCTCCTTCTCTATGAAACAAAGGGACGGACCGCGTTTCCTTCCGCTCTCTTCTATCTCTAGGTCTATGACCTTGTGGCCCATTTCCCCTCCCTGTGCCTCAGTTTCCTCCTCTGCACAAGGAGGGAATCGATCGATCCCCTCCGGGGTCCCTCGCAGTTGTCTGGGCTAGGTGTGCCCCTGGAACTCAGCCCGCCCGGCCTCGGGTCCAAGACACCGTCGGGGCAGAGCTCGGAGCTGTGAACCCAGCCCCTCAAGTTCTAGTTCCACTCCGGACGGGGACCCCGCCTGAGCATGCTCTGTGCCTCTCCTCCCCCACCCTCTCGGAGTGCTTTCCGGAAGTGCCCTTGGAGCTTCATTTGCATAACAGAACCGACCGCCCCGAGGCAGACGTTGAAGCCCACGGATAACCCTTGGGAGAGTGGGTTCCCCCGAACCCCAAGCCCTGCGGGAAGCGTAGGTCCTTGAGAGAACGCGAAGCCCCGAAGGATGGGCCGAGAGAAGGGCCAGCCGTGGGTCACCGTGACCGCAAAGGCAGTCTGTGCCCAGGACCCGAGTGCCCCCGGGGTGGGCACGTCAGCAGGACTTCATTTGAACGGCCCGTGCGAGAGCTGTGCACACAAGAAGGGTTAAGACTAGCAGAAGCGTGTTGGGGGGTCTCCGGGGACTTCTGGACCTGCTCTTGAAGACGATCCCCGGCTAGCTAGATTTATGAGCTGGTTTCCTCGAAAGGACGACGCTCCCTTCCTTCAAGAGAACAGGACTGTGGCATGGGTAGTACGGCGCAGGCGTGAGAAGCCGCGGCTGCGGGGGGAAAAAAAAAAAGGCTCGGGTGCCATCTGCTGGAGGAGAGCCGGACTGTAGAAAGTGGTCGAGTCGCGGAGTGGAGAAGAAGCTGGCGGAGCACCTGCCACGAGCCGCCTGCGAGCTGCAGACAAGTCCCGAAGCCGGGCGAGGTGAGCGGAAGCGCCCCGAGCTCCGGAGGCTTTTTGTACGAGCTGCAGAACGCCCGAATGGGAAATATCGTTTCAGTACGCTCAAAGCACCCGATCTCTCTGCCGCTTGACTCCGTCGCTGGGCCGCCTTTCCGGCTTACCTGCTATACATATCAAGAGAAGGGAGGCGGTCGGTTCGCTGGACTGGAGCGAGTGCTGTATCGGACGGGACTTCTGCTGTTTGACTCCACTATGAGCTGAACTGGTACCGAAGCCCTCTGCTTGGTGATGGAGTGGAGCCCCTCCGAAAGCCCCGTGGCTCGCACACCGCCTGGTCTGCTACCGAAGCGCGCGTTTCCCGGGCCAGCCCGTGCCTCGCCTGGGAGCCGATCGTTTCGTCGGGCTCCTCTATGAGTTGGACTGATACCGAAGCCCTCTGCAAAGACGTCTTGGCGGAACCAGACATGTTGAGAGGACTACATTGAGCCCGAACTGAAGCAGACTGGAACCTCGCCCTCCTTTGGGATTCTACTGTGAGCTGGACTGCCTGCCCACGGCCTTCGATATATGGCCAAACTCTGCATTGCTCATGAACAAACGGGAGAGCTACTCTGCGGCCTGGCCTGCCCCGGAGAATCCCGTGGAAGCAAAGTAGTTTCAAGGAGCACGGTTAGAATGGAATGGACCGTCGCTGGAGACCTAGCTCGGAGACCGGGGTGGCCGGGTGTGGGGGGGGGGGGCACCCTACTATCTAGGACTGCAAGACACCCAAACCGGGGGGACTGGGGAGCGCTGATGGAGCCCCTAAGGGAGACTGGACTTGGACCGCTCTGGGATTGTAGACGCCGAGGATCACTCCCCGGGCCTGCTGAGAGGAGCTAGACTGCGAGTAGGGGAGAACGGACCCGCTAAAGTATTACAAATAATTATCTATGTCTTTGCTTTATTGATTGCGACGACAATAAACTGCCAGGAGCTTGAACGTTTCTTTTGGTGTACGATGTTTGGATTCTGAGGAGGGGGTGAGACTATGGTGATGGTGGCTGATCTTGTTACTGTGTTCGGCCCTAAAACTTTCCCTTCCTGTAAGATGTCAGGCACGGGGGCTTGCCACAATGCAGCTTCAGTTTGAGGAATAGAAAAATCACTCCTATTGGAGTAAAGATTTTCCAAGTCGGTGGTTCTCCGTGTGATCCAGAGAAAATTCTGGGGGGGAGGGGTCTCTGAGCCCCTTCAGAGGGTTTTATGTTTAATTTTGTATAAATACGGTAAGTTAAAATACTATCCCCGTCTCAGATGCTCGATTTGTAATGGTACAGATAACTGGGAAAACAGTTTGAGAACCACTGATCTAGATCAGTCGAGCAATAAACTGCGGCCCAGGAATCCAGTTCTCGAGTTTGGGGGGGCCGGGTTGCAAACTTTCGTCTTAAATGCCTACCAATGTGCTGAGTTCTGCTCGTGAGGAGCCCGCAGTCCTATGGGGGATCGAGCAAATGGGTTTTAATAAAGACTCTGGAGAGGGAAGGCAGGGAACGAAGAGGCCGGGGAAGGCTCCCTGGATGTAGGGGGTGGGGGTGAGGGGGGGTTCAAAAAGGCCCAGGGGGGAGAGAGATGTCTCTCGTAGTGAAAGGGCCCGAGTCCGTGAGTGGAAGTGCGGCTCCGGAGAGGGCAGTGGTGAAGTTACAGGGCCACGTGACGGAGGGCGTTGGAGGCCAAAGCTTGATTTTCTGCTTGCTGGTGGGGTTGTGAGGGAGCCTCCGGGGATTACCGAGTAGGGAGAGACAGGATGAAGACTGGAGGGGGGCGGGACTAGAAGCTAGAGACTCCCCCAGCCGTCTCGGCCACAGGGGGCAGGCCACGGAGGGTTGACGGGAGTCTGAGGCGGGAATCCGAGTGAGGGAGAGGCAGCGAGCTGAGGGGGAAGAGTTAGTCTTAACTGGACACCGACGTGCCTGGAGGGCATTGTGCCGTGGAGAGGACCCAGATCTGAGCCTCAGTTTCCCCATTTGTCAAGCGGAGGGAGGGGCCTGGCTCCAAGCACTGCCGGGTGCAGGCAGGGGCGGGGCCGGGCGCTCCACGGCGCTTCGCCAGGAGGCGGGGCGGGGGCGGGGCGCAGAAGCCGGAAGCGGAAGTTCCTGCGTGAGTTGACGTCCAGCCGCGCCGGCCCGACAGGCTGCAGCCTCCGGAAGCCGCGCTCCGCCGCCGGCTGCGTCTCGGCGATGGCCCGCAAGAAGAAGAACAAGAAGAAGGAGGGCGAAGGCCGCCTCGTGCTCACCTTCGATGAGGAGAAGCGGCGGTGAGCCCTCCTTCCTTCGGCCGGGTGTGACCCCCGCCCGCGGCTCTTGAGCTCCCCCGGAACCACGTGGTTCCCCTGAGCGCCCTCCCCTCCGCCCCTGGGCTGCCCCGGGAGCCTTCAGAGCGCCCCCCCCCCTTTAGTCTGGCCCCGGACTCCCGAGGATTCTCCTTGCGCTTGGGGGGCGGGGCTGCCCCGGGAGCCTTCAGAGCGCCCCCCTCCCCCTTTAGTCTGGCCCCGGACTCCTGGGGATTCTCCTTGCGCTTGGGGGGCGGGGCTGCCCCGGGAGCCTTCAGAGCGCTCCCCGCCCTTTAGTCTGGCCCCGGACTCCTGGGGATTCTCCTTGCGCTTGGGGGGCGGGGCTGCCCCGGGAGCGTGGGCCAGCCTCAGTTTCCCCTGTTAGTGACCTCCGAGCTTTTTTTTTTTGGAGGAGGTGAAAGAGGAGGGATTAAGTGAAAAAAACAAAGCAATTTCCAGGTGTTGGGGGCGAGTCTTGGAGAGGACGCCCACCCCCGTCGCCAGAAATCCCCCGGGCATGGGCAGGCGCCCCCCGTGCCCGCTCTGGATGGGCCCCAACTGCAGACAGTGTAGGTGGTGACGTAGACGCTCTGCGAGCATGGGACCACGGCATTCTCCCCATTTTTTGAAGGGGAAAATCGAGGCTGCCTCAGATTCCTAGACGGGAAGGGCGGTGGGGAGAAGAGATCCCGGAGACGGGGATGTAACCGAAACCTTCAGAGGCAGGATTTGAACCCAGGTACCCTGGCAGCAATTCCAGCGTTCTTGGCCCTTTGTGGGATAAGCTGCCTGGGAAGGTAGTGAGCTCCCCGTGACTGAGAGGCTGGAGGCGCTAACAGTGATCCAGGAGGGGCCGTAGAGACTATGGGGTACAATCAACCCCGTTTCACAGATGATAAAACTGAGCAGAGATCAGGGGAGAGTGTGAGGCGGCTCTTCCTGAGCCCACCCCAAGCAGCCCAGCCACTGCCTGGACAGGGTGCCCTGGGCCCAGCTCCGAGGTCCTGTCCAGACCCCCTCCCAAGGCTGCAGGATCCCTGGGCCTCCCACCCCGCTCCATGGGTCACTCCCTGTCCCTTGTGGGCAGGGCCCTCCCCCGGACGGAGCAAGGTCGGCCTCTGCCTCGTTCCCTCGTCTAAAACGGGCTGACAATGGGGGTCCCGGGGTTCTGAGACGGCATTTAAAGGGCTGCGCTGAGTAAAAAGCCCCCAACGGGCTGAGGTGCAAATATATCATAGGTGTTTATAAACGTGATGCATCCTGCAGAGAAGGCGCAAAGGTTCATCTTCCCGCCTGTCGCCCAGAACCGGCCTCAGTCATAATCGCCCCCTGGGTTTGTTCTGTAAAAGCGCACGGCTCGTGCCGGGGCCGTCCTCCTGGGAGCGAGCCGCGGCCCGAGAGACCCCTCCTCGGCCCCCTCCTCACCAGGACCCCCTCCTCTGTCTCTGCAGGGACTACCTGACGGGCTTCCACCGGCGGAAGGTGGAGCGGAGGAAGGCGGCCCTGGAGGAGATCCGGAGGAAGCTGAAGGAGGAGCAGCGGAAGCTCCGGGACGAGGTGCCCGGGGGGCCAGAGGGCGACCGGCCCTGTGCTTAGCGGGAGCAGAAGGCCCCGGTCCTCCCATGGCCGCACATTTATTAAGCGGCCACCCCCTGGGCCAGCCCTGAGAGACGGACAGGGAGGAGTAACCGTCTCCCAGCTTGGGGGGCTTTCTTCCGCCTGGCCCTGGGGGTGTCGGCGTGGCCTGCTTGGCTGAGGACGGGCCCGGGGTGCACCGAGGCCGGGTCACCCACAGCAAGTGTTAGGGTGTGAGCCCTGGAACCCCTGGGGGGGCACCTCGGCTGGTGGCCACTGTCCCAAAGAGTCCCTGCTCAGGCCTGCCCCCCCCTCCCATTTCAGCGCCACAAGGAGTATCTGAAGATGCTGAAAGATCGGGAAGAGGCTTTGGGTAAGTCCTGGTGGGGGGAGGGCAGAGACCCCCACCACCCACAGATAGGAATCAGGGGGAATCGTCCTGGTCCCGGATCCCCCTGGGGGCGGGGGGGCCTCTGTGTGACTCCTGCCCCTTGCAGAAGAGGCAGATGAGCTGGACCAGCTGGTGACCTCCAAGACCGAGTGTGTGCAGTATGACCACCCCAACCACACGGTGACAGTGACCACCATCAGTGACCTGGACCTCTCGGGGGCCCGGCGCCTGGGGCTGCCCCCCCCTGGGGTAAGTGCAGGAAGGCCAGAGCCAGGAGGGGCGCAATGGAACTCGGGGACCAAGCCCAGCCTGGGCGGTGGCGGGGGGACCACTGTGGTGGAGGGGACTTTGGCTGCCTGTGGGACCCCCGCTCCCTCATCTGTAAGGAGTCCCACTTGCCCCTCCAGAGAGAAGAGGACCCAGAGGCAGAGGAAGCCATCAGTGCTTTGCCCAAGAAGTCTCGGAGCCCCTTCCTGTCTCAGAGGTGAGCCCCCTTCTCATGCCCACTCCTCCCTGCCCAGCTGGGACACCCCTAGGTGGACCCACGGGAAGGCAGGTGCCTGACCAGCAGAGGGCACCAGAGGCACGTGCGTCTGGTTCCAAGGGTGGGGGGCTGGGGAGGACATCCTGGGATCCCAGGGACCCCCCAGGGCTCAGGTGTCAGATTGGGGGGGAGAGGGCACTGGCTGGCTTCATGCCAGGGGGGCAGATTCTGGTCAGTGCTCCCTCAGGCTTGGGCGGACTTGTGGGCACCACGAGTCAAGGTAAAACACGACCAGATACTTGTTTGTGGGTGCTTCCGACCATCGCTCCTGTCCTTGTCCAGTTCTCAGGGTGCCCCCCGATATTTTAGAGCTTCCTTTACTTGGGGAGCATTTGTTGATGTCTGTTCTTGCCCCTTTCGGATCTCCTTCGGGCCCCATAAGACTGGATGTGCAGGCCCATCTGCCCCTGGTGGCAGGGGGGTTCAGTCAGAGGCCTCCCCCTGGAGTGCAGGGGGCATGTGGTGCCCACCTGGTGGGAGGCCGGGCAGGACTTAGGAGACCCCCCTCCCCCACTGCTTGTAGGAGTTGTAAAGGAGGCACAGCCTGAGAGCCGTTGTCCTGTCATTGCCCTGATCTGTCTGTAACCTCTGACCCCTGCCTGACCACCTAGGCCCCCTCCTGCCCCCTCCCCCCCCTTCAGATTCTGTGTTCTTTTGGTTGATGTCCCGGGGAGGGGTCGTCCCTGGGCCCGACAGAGCTTTGTGGACCAGAAATCATGTCCCCTGGTTTCCCCTGGACAGGATCTCCTCCCTTACGGCTTCCCTCCACGCGCGGAGCCAGAAGCGCGCCAAGAAGAAACGCCCACGTCCACATCGTGGTCTTGACTCCGCCAAGAAGCCGCCCAGCGCCACACGGACCAGCAAGACGCAGCGCCGCAGGATGACCGGCAGAGCCGGGAGCCAGAGAGATGGGGGCTCTGGGTAGCCGTGGGCCCCCACGCCTCCCTTGCGGCCCCTCCTCGAGGCTGGAGTCTTCCGGAAGTGGCCGTGGAGCCCACGCCTCTGCCTTTCTTCTCCCAGCTGAGGGGTCTGGGTTCAAGTGCTGCCCCCACCCTAGGACCATCTGGCCCGCCTGGGCCCCAGCCTCTGAGCAGCCCCTCAGCCCCTTCCTGTTTCTTCTCAGGGTGAACCTGTGGCCCCCGAAGAGTGATGACCGCCAGCCCTCGTAGGTAGGGGTGGGCCTGGCTCTGGGACTTCACTGACCACCTTCGACATTCAGTGATCTTTAGCGGGTGCGGCCAGTGGCCATTTATGAATCTCTGGCTGTTTGCCTCACGGGTGGTAAGGGACAGTGGCTCCAAAGCCAGCGGCGACTGCTCTGGGGGCCTTCCGGAGAGAGCAGTGGGGCCGGGGACCAGATCCCAAGGTTTGGGGGGACTTTCTGGATCCCAGGCGGCACCCTCGGCCGATCCGGGAGCAGTGGACAGAAGCCATCGGGAGACCCACGGAGTCTGGAGCCATCACTGAGCATAGACCCAGGCACCGGAGACACAAGTCTGAGGCACCGAACCTTGTGGGAAAGGATTCCCAGCAACCGGGGCTCCCGGGGTCCCCTGTGGCTGGAAAGGTTGGACGGCCTTTTCTCCCAAGAAAACTTCACGTGTGCTGGTCTCAGATCCAGGCCGAGGAGCCTCTATCAGTGTGTGCAGAGCCAAGGCTGCGCTGAAGTCCCACAGCGCAGCGCGCAGGTGCTGCTGGAAGCGCCTCGGAGTCACGGCGCGTCCCATCTCCCAGCCGCTCTCTCACACGCTCACCCTCCTCCTCCTCCCGCCCCAGAGTCAGAACCACAGATGGAAGAAGCTTTGGCCTCCAGGATGAGGTTCAGTGACCTCCCCCCAAACCACATCTGCCAAGTTGGCCTTGGGGGACAGCTCTGAAGGTTTCTCCCATGTCTGTGCTCGTCCGTGCTGGGGGCGGCGGCCTGAGCGTCTGCGTTTGTCCACGCTGCTTTATGAAATTGGATTTCAAAATCTATTTTTATTTTATTAAATGTTTCTCAATTATGTTTTTTAAGTCGTTGAGTTACATTCTCCCTTTCTCTGGCCCCTTCCCTATGCCTGGAGAAGGCAGGAAATGTATGGATTATGCACAGGAAGTCAAGCCCCACTGGGCAGTCCTTGAGCGCACTCTGCCATCTCGGGAAGGCAGGTGACGCTATTCCCATTTTGCAGGTGGAGGGTAAGTGACTTGCTCAGGCAACCCTTTGGTTGCCTTTGAATCTGGGTCTTCCTGGCACCAGGCCCAGCACTGCCCCAGGAGGCCGTGGCAAAGGCCCAAGCAATGAAGGTCTGCCCTAAGTGAGTGGGGAGCAGAGAAGGGGCTTTAGAACTGGAGGGGAGAGGTAGAAAGTGGGGACCACGCTGAGGAGGACACAAGGGCTGCGGGCCGGGTCCTTGCAGGGAGGGAGTTGTGGGCATTTTTTTTTTTTGTTTTTTCCCTTGAGTCAACTGGGGTTCTTGCCCAGGGTCCCACAGCTAGAAAGTGTTAAGAGTCTGAGGCCAAATTTGAACTCAGGCCCTCCTGACTTTAGGACCGCTGCTCTTATCCACTGTGCCTCCTAGCTCCCAGACTACACTCTGACCACAGCCTGTCCCCCTTTGGGAGGCCGGGCACTGACCACGGCAAGGTGCCAGCCTGTGTGAACCCCACCGGACGCTTGCCAGTCTCCCCCGCCAGGTTTGACCCAGCACAGTGCTCCCCCGCAACTCCAGACAGCTGTTGATTTGAGTCTAAGGGATAATGTTCCCCATCTCTGTGGAGAAGGCAGGAAGTATTCTTTGCTATTTCTTGACATTAAACTTGGTCGTGAACAACAGAAGAAAGAGCACTTTGCCCATTTCTAATCCGCCTCTGACCCCCGGGTAATGGTAGCTTGACAGAAGTCGGAATTGCTTCATTTTAGAGATGAAGAGACTGAGACCCAGGGTCTCTTGTGAGGTTCCATGGTTAGTCATTGAGTATCTCTCCAGATTCTGTTTTCTCCCTGCATTGTTCCAGAGGGGTACGACCCCCAAGTTTTTCCTCATTTTTCACAGCTTCAGGTCTTTTGACTCAGTAACATCTATTACTTTTCTAAAGCGGCTTGTTTTATTTTTTTCCTGGTTATACGTATATATTAATATTATACGTGTATATTTTTAATACACAAATCATATTGGGGGAGACAAATCAGAACAAAAAGGAAAAACCATGAGAGAGAAAAAAAGTGAACATAGCATGTATGGGTCAGAGTCCAGAGTTTTCAAAGGTGGCGGGCCACGGGAAGACCAGGGTTTGGGAGGGAGGAGCAGAAGGAGCCTTGGATGGGGTCACTCTGGACGGTCCATGATCGCACCCTGCTCTTTCCTCATCTAAGCCTGGGACAAACGGCCTTCCCAGCGGGTCTCCGAGCTGCTGCCCGAGCATGGCTCCTCATGACTCGGTAGTGCCTTCTGTCACAGCTGTGTGACCCTTTCCTCTAACCCTGAGGATCCATGGGGACGCCTGATGCTTTGCAGCCCTCCTGGGAGCCCCTTCCCCCGTATTCTCCCAGCAAGTAACCGGTCTGAATCCCTTGGCCCTTTGGGCGCCCACACCCACCCCGGCAGAGTGAGAGACAATGGGATCCTCTGTACTTTAGCCGGCCTCCCGAGGCTCCCATCGTGGTGACTGGAAAAAGCCACGGCCCTCCCGAGAAGGATCATCTTGCCACCAGAGGTCCCAGCCTTCCACACCCAGCCCGGCTCGGGCTCCTCCTGCCGTCTGGCCAGACCCACTTCCCTTCTTCCCCCGGGGCCAGGGTCCAACAAAGCCGGGAGAAACCACGGACCCCCATCACAACCTGCCTGGGATCCAGCAGCCCCGGCCCTGGGCAAGTGAATGTAGGAGAGGGCAGAGATGGATGGCCACCGGCCACAGGGGAGAAGGCCTGACCGCAAGTTCCCAGGAAGCTGTGGGATTGCCATCAGCCGTGTTCGTGTTCATCTGTCCTTGTGCAGGACCACAACCAGTGGCCTCCAGAGCTGGAAGCACCGAGTGTGAGCTGGGGCAAAAGACCTGGATCCGAATATCACCTCAAACACAGAAGAAGTCTTGGGGTGCCCATCTGTAAAATGGGTGTGGGGGTGTGATAGGTGAAGGCTCAGTGTCTCCATCTGTAAAATGGGTGTGCGGATTTGATGATTTCTAAATCCCTTTCAGGTCTAAATCTGTGATCCTATTATGGGGAGGGGGGACTCTGTTTGGGCCAGAAGGGAGAGCTGTTACCCTCTCGCAGCCCAGTCTCTCCCAGCCTTTGTATCTCCCAGTCCTCGAGGTGATGATGGGGACGCTTTATCTCCTGGTCAGGATGGAGGGTGCGGTGAGAACTCTCACATGAAAGGAAAATCTCGGGCGGGCCGGGGTAATTACTGGGGCCGCATGTTACAATTAGGCCAGATGAGGTCAGAGTGCAGGTCCCTTGGGTCTCACAGGTCTGCCAGCTGTGTGACCTCCAGCAAGTCGCCTCCTCTCAGGGCCCCACGACCTCTCCAGTTTAAAAGAGACAGATTCTGGACATCTTTGCTACCCAGAAACGAACCTGCCCTGTTCCCATGGGTGAGAGGGCATAATCAATCTCTCAGAATTACAATGACCAAAACCCCCTCTTTCCAACGAGTCCAAATTCTAAAAGGGAAGATAAAAAATAGAATCATCATGATTATTGTTATTTGAAGGAGTCACCTCTTTATTTTTTAAGATGTATTTTTATTGGGGCAGCTGGATGGTGCAGTGGATAGAGCACCAGCCCTGAAGTCAGGGTCTCAGACCCTAAACACTTCCTGGCTGTGTGACCCTGGGCAAGTCACTTAACCCTAATTGCCTCAGCAAAAAATGATAATAACTTTATTTTTATTATTTGTTTATTTTAGAGGGTTAAGTGACTTGCTCAGGGTCACACAACAAGTAAGTGTCTGAGGGTAAATTTGAACTCAGATCTTCCTCATTCCCCCTTACCCACTGAGCCACCTAGCTGCCCTTCTTGAAGAAGACAGGGACTGTCTTTTTGCTTTTTTGTATCCCCGATGTATTTAACACAATATCTGGTATATAGTAAGTGCTTAAAAAATGTTTATTAAATTGAATTGCTATATATTGTTACATTGGCTATATTTAATATATATAAATTGAATTGAATATATATATGTATACACAAAATGAATAATTTTTTTAAATGTCAGGTTATTCAGAAGAGAAGATACTAGCAGTTGAAAGACTTAGAGAAGATCTCATAAGGTGTATGTAAAGATAGAATTCAATCCACATGTGTCACAGCCAGTGCAAAAGTGTAGAGGTAGGAGATGAGTGCAGAGATCAGAGAGAAAGCCAGTTAGGCTGAATCCCAAAGTTCAGAAGGAGAGTCTTGTCCAAAAAGTCTGAGGAAATATATTGGGACCTGGCAGCTAGTTGGCAAAGTGGACTCCGGAGGACCCAAGTTTAAAGCCAGTGTCAAACACTTCCTAGCTTATTGATCCTGAGCAAGTCATTTTACCCCATTTGCCTCAGTTTCTTCGTCTGTAAAATTGGCTGGAGAAGAAAGTGGCAAAGCACTCTGCCAGGAAAACCCTAAATGGGATTACAAAGAGTAAGACACAATTGGAAAACAACGGAGCAACAACAAAAAGGACCTCACATTCTATCAGTGAAACGTGTCAAATATAAGGTCATTTGGGGGGGGGGGGAAGGAGAGGGAATGCAGCTGGAGGGATCTGGGGACTTCATATAGGGAGTGGCTCTTGAACTGAACTTTGAAGGAAAATGGGGGATTCTTAGAGATGGGAGGTGAGGAAGGAGTGTATTCCAGGCATAGGGGTCACAGCCAGGGCAAAGGTATGGTGATGGGATAAAACGGTGGACATAGGCTATCTTGTCTAGAGAACAACAGAAAATCAGTTTGACTGTATTGTATCGAGGAAGAGGAGGCTCTCAGAGGGAACAGTTGAATTAGGAGCCAAGGTCCATCTTCACATTCCATTCCCAATGTTTCATTTTTTTATTTGCAATGTTTTCTTTTGCTGCTTTATCCCTTCCTCCACTGTAGCCTCAGATGGACCCACTGATTTCTATGACATCATATGCCTTGGGGTAAAGGGCCAGCTGTAGGTGGGGAGAACATGGACTAAGAGAAACAGGAAACATATTCCACTCAGCAATTTCTGGAACATCAATTTCCCCATCTGTAAAATGGGTTAATAATACCTCTCCATTACCTATATCACAGGGAAGGTGTGAGGCTCCAGGAGCTAAGGGTGCCTGGGCCTCTCTGCTGAGAAAGGATTATTATTTTTCTTGTCATAATCATTATTCTCTTCTTGCCCTGCCTCTGCTCACAGGTCTCTAGGATTTGCCCTGGCTTGCCTGTTCCCTCACTAAAGAATTTTGAATAGCCATCCTCCTTGCTTCCCTCTCCCTCTGATATTTGGAGATGGAGGGAAGTGGAAAATGGGGGGAAGAATGGGGGGGGGGGGTTTCCTTACTCCCTTTGAATCTAGACATCCTTATGGTATCACAGGCCTTAGGGCTGAAAGGGACTTTGAAAATCATCTTGTCCAGTCCCCTCATTTTATAGAGGAGTCCCAGAGAGGGAGAACTTACCTGAGATATAGCTAGCTAGATAGATGATAGATAAGATTTCAAAATCAAAATCTGTTTTCTTTCCCCTCTTTCCACCACCATTGAGAAAGCAAAAAAGAAAAAAAAGAAAAAAAGAAAAAAGAAATCCTCTTACAACCACATACAATCAAGAAAAACAAATCTCCACATCGGCCAAGTTAAAATAAAAAGTTTCAGTCTGCGTGCAGCTGAGCATTTTGTCTGTCTGTCAGGAGCTCATACAGATTCATCAAATCATGCCTCTGCTCATAGCTACTCCTGTGATCTTGGGCAAAGCCTCAGTTTCCCCATCTGTATTATTGTTAGACTGGAGGTGCCTTCCAGTCCTATAATTGAGATTGTAATGTGGAGAATGGGTGACCTTCAGAGGTCAATATGAAATATTAACCATGTTGCAAAAGAGAAGGAAAGAAGGAAAGAGAGAGAGAGAGAGACAGAGAAAGAGAGAAGGAAGGAATGAGAGAGAGAGAGAGAAGGAAGGAAGGAAGGAAGAAGGAAGGAAGGAAGGAAGAAGGAAGGAAGGAAGGAAGGAAGGAAGGAAGGAAGGAAGGAGAGAGAGGGAAGGAAGGAAGGAAGGAAAGAAAAAAGAAAGAGAGGGAGAGAGAGGGAAGGAAAGAAGGAAGGAAGGAAAGAAAAAAGAAAGAAAAAAGAAGGAAGGAAGGAAGGAAAGAAAGAAAAAAGAAAGAAAGAAAGAAAGAAAGAAAGAAAGAAAGAAAGAAAGAAAGAAAGAAAGAAAGAAAGAAAGAAAGAAAGAAAGAAAGAAAGAAAGAAAGAAAGAAAGAAAAGGGAAAGGGCATTATTCTTTGATCTGTATTCAAACTGCATCAGTTCTTTTTCTGGAGGATAGCGTTTTTCATCCAAAGTCCTTTGGAATCATCTCAGCTCATTGTATTGCTGAGAATAGCTAAGTCACTCAGAGTTGATCATTGTACGATATTGTATTATGTACAATGATCTCCTGGCTCTGCTCTCTTCACTTTGCATCAGTTCATATAAGTCTTTTTCTGAAACCATCCTGCTCATCATTTCTTATAACCCAATAGTATTCCATTGTAATCATATACCACAACTTACACAGTCATTCCCCAATTGATAGATACCCTTTCAATTTCTAATCCTATGCTGTCAGAGAAAGAGTTGCCATAAATATTGTTGTGCAAAGAGCTCCTTTTTGGGGAGGGGGCTCTCTTTAGGATACAGACCCACTAGTGACACTTGGATCAAAGCATATACAATGTTATAGCCCTTTGGGCATAATTCCAAATTACTCTCCAGAACGGTGGGACGAGTTCCCAGCTCCACTAACCGTCCTCAGTTTTAGTGCTTAGTCAAGGGGCAGAAAGATGGCAGCTGGGGATTCAGAATGGACACTCTTCATTTTCCTGGTTTCCTGCTTTGTTGGGCTAAACTCTACTCCCCGGTTATTGGAGAGGACTTTGGGCTCCAGGTTTTTGGGAGGGGGAAGTCACTGAGAAGTAACAATGATTTTTTATTTGGGGGATTACTAAGGCTAAAGAGATGCTTGGGAGGGAAATGAAGCATCCCGAGTTTTGCTGCTTTTTTAAAAAATATATCCTTTTCACTTTCCAAGGACTCACCGTCCCCCAACAGAACTCTTCCCTGTGTTTAAAAAAAAAAATACAGTTAAGCAAAATCAATTAAATATAGGGTCTAGCTGCTGGGATATGCCGATAAATGTTTAACAATGGTGTGGTTTGGGGGGGGGGGTTGTTTTAATATTCCCAAGAGACATTTTAAGCTCAATCCACATGATTACCATTTTCTCAACTCTTTCTTAAGTCTAGACAATTAACAAGACAATAAAGCAAGTCCAGCTTTGTATTGTCAGCCCTGGTGCAAATGCCCACACAGGAAGGTGAGCAAGTTCTACAAGTTCTATGCACTTGGGGCTCCAGCACACCCGCTTCCTATCTCCATGAGAATACTGGGGTCTTCCAAGGGCAGCTTCCTCACTTCCTTCTTTCCAAAGATATTTCCCAGGCTGCTCTCTCATCTTCCACTTCAGCCTTGGGAAGAGTTCCTTTCTATGACCAGGAGCTCTTTTCAACCTTTTTCCTTCATCAGGTCTTTGCTCCAACGTTCATCTCCCTCCCAAGCATCTCTTTATCCTTAGTCATTCTTTTTTTTTTTTTTTTAAAGATCATTGTTACTTCTCAGTGACTCCCCCTTCAAAAAACCAGGAGCCCAAAGTCCTTTCCAATACTCAAATAATAGAGTTTAGCCAAAGAAAGCAGGAAACCCAGGGAAATGAGGTGTGCCCATTCTGAATCCTGAGCTGCCACCTTTCTGCCCCTTGGCTAAACACCGGCTTCACCCTTAGTCTTTTAAAATCCTATTTCTCCTTTTCTTTCAAATTCTCCTTTTTCACTTTCTCATGCCCATCTGTAAACAAAGCCTTGTCTCCTCAATCAAAATAAATAAATAAATAAATAAATTACTTCATTTCACCCATTCAAATAGGTACCAAACTTAACTTTCTCTCTATCTTCGGTTTATTTTTCGCATTTCAACTAAAAATACTAGATTAAGAACTAATTTATATTTTCCTTCCAGAAAAAAATCATTAAAATCCCAGAAATTCCATTTCCTTGAGAGAAAAATTTTTATTTAAAAAATAAAATATAAAGTTGGAGGTGCTTCCCCATCCCTCCATCTCCTCACACCTCATTGCAATGTGTCTGAACTTTCTCTCTTTGAGGTTCCTAAAGACCTCCCAGCTATCATTTCCCAATGCCTTCTTCTTTTTTGTTTTCCTGCTTGTCTACACTTCTCTGAGCTTTTCCACTCCCCCACCCCACCCTTCTCTCCCCATTTTCAGCTTTCCTTTTTATTGTTGTCTCTCCCCATTAGATTATAAACTTCTGAAAGGCAGGAGCTGTCTGTCTTTTTTATTTGCCCATTTAGCACAGTGCCTGGCACATAGTAAGCATTTAAGAAATGTTTATTGACTCATTGAAATCCGGCCTTTTTTGAATGTTCTGTCTCTGTACCTTTGACACACAACTGATCACCCACTCCCGGGGGTACTCTCCTCTCTTAGGCTTCAGAAACATCACTCTCACATACTTGCCTCCTACCTCTCTCAATGAATTTCTCATTTTCTTCCATTGCTTTCTCTTCCTTGTCCTTAGTCCCTGTTCTCAGTCCCCTCACCTCCACAACAATCATTTCTGTTCTCAGGGTTTCAACCACTACCTCCCCGCAGATGTCTTCCAGATCTCTCCAATCTGGCCCTCTTTCTCTTCTTTTTTTTTAAGTTTAAACTTTCTTCTTCTTATTATTATAATCATAAAGAAGCTTCAAATTTCTGTATCATTCAGTTTGTCCCTTGAAACTGTATATTAAATTTAAGAAGGCGGTAACAAAATTGCTGTTTGTTATTCCCTTCTGAACATTTTGTTTTCTTTGATGTATCTTTATTAATGTTTCACTGATGCTTTTTCTTCTCCCTTTCTTCTGCCCTTCATTCCTTTCTTTTTTCTTTCTCTCTCTCCTCTCTCCATCTGTCTCTAATGACTAACTCCTTAACTCTCTCTTACAACAAATAAATATATAGCCAAGTAGGACACACAACTCATTGAATATATTCTTATCTCTCTTCTGAGCTCAAACGGCCACACCTGGATGCCCCACCTTCCCTGCATCTTAAATTCGATATCTCCGAAACTCAGCTCCAATACAGCTCTTCCTCCTCACTTTCCAGTACCCATCATTCACTCTGTCTCCTGGGTCCATTCTGCCCACCCAGCCTTTGAATTCTGATTCACAAATGCAGGAAGATAGATCACAATCTCTAGAAGGACATGGTCTCTATGAGCTTCTGTGTCTGAAAATTTCTTCTCTCTCCTTCTCTCCTCCCTCTCCGCCCCTCCTCCAGCCCCAGGCTCATCTGATGTATCTTCCCATCTGAGGAGGTTAATCCTAATACCACAGACAGACAGACAGACAGTCCTTGGCTGGAGTCCTCCTCACAGGCGCTCCAGCTCAGTGAGATGAAACGGGGGAGTGTGCCCTGAGTATCCAGAATCATCACCATGTCAAGCAAAGAAGGCATTTACCTCCTCCAGGAACTGTCCTAGTCTCACAAATGGTAACAACCTTTTTTCTCTTACTGCCTCCCATGGAACTGTCCCTTCCCTCAATGCCCTCATCCCCACTAGATGTGAGCTCTACAAGACCATGACTTAAATGGACTTTCCCCCTCCCCACCCTACTTTATCTAGTAAAGGGCTCTGTACTTTGTCCCTGTTTTTGTCGAGTCCTCCCTCCATTAAAGCAGATTCAGTCCTCCTGCCCCCAGAGCCTGGCCACCATATTAGCATAAAATTATAAATTTGAAGCCGAAAGGACCTCAGAGGCCACCTAATCTAACTCTTTTATTTTACTGATGGAGAAACAGAAACCCAGAAAAGGGAAGGTTTCGGTCTAACATCATACAGGTAATAAGGAACTGAACCTGGATTTTATTCAGGTCCAATGATTTCAGTCCAAGGTTCTTCCCATCCATCGCCCCATGCTGCCTCAGTGATGAAAATTTGTAATCGTTTCTCCATCAGTGAGGTTATGATGAGTCTTTAGCTGAACTTGGATGGCCAGCCTGCTCTGTCCTGGGCCACATCTGGAACTTTTTACAGTATTAAAAATGCTATAAGTATTTACTAAATCGATTGTTGAATGAGTTAAATACATGCCTGGGGAGGCTTCCTGGAGGAGGTGAGTACTGAGTAAGGCTTTGAAGGAAGAGTAAGAATTAGAAAGGAGAAAACCATAGAATAGCAGATCTGGGAGGGACCTTAGAACAGGGTTTGTTAGAAAATAAAATATTAGAACTTTGAGGAAGCCTCCCTAGAATGGGAAGTATGAGGCCTGGAAGGGACCTGGGATGGTCCAGCCCTATTCCTTCCTTCCTATTGCACCTAAGGGACCTGCTGACAGAGCTGGGATCTCAGCACTTTCCTCTACAGCCTTTCACACACACACACACACACACACACACACACACACACACACACACACACACACACACACCCCTGCTTTGTCTGTCAGTGTGTGGAACTTTAGATATAACTTGGTCCTACTTCCATTTTACAGAAGGGGAAGTCGAGGCTCAGAGACGAGAAGGTAGCTGTCCATAGCTGTGCAGATAGTGTCATAGCCGGAGTTTCAACAGTGCTCCCCTAAACCCAGAGTCAACACACACCTCCCCAATTATGTATAGGAAAAACAGTGGCAGAGAACTGAGGCAAAGGAGGTCAGGTGAACAGCCAATTACCTGGACAGGTAAGGAGATCAAAGGGGATATCAGGCTGCCTCTGGAGGGGCCCCTCTTCACCCCACCCACTCCTTCCGCTGGGGGACCCCTCGGGTCAAATCGCAGCCACTGGACAAGCAGTCTGGGCAGCCTGCCCGGCTGCCAGCCTTTCCCACTGCCCCGAGGCCAAATTAGCTGCCAGCCCGGCGCCCCTGAGGCGGCTTTCCGGAGCCCCGCCCCCACTTCCGAAAAGCCAATAGGGAGGGCTTCATGCAAATGAGTCTCCTAGATGGAGCCTATGGAAGACTAGCAAGGGGAAGCGGCCTATCTCCTTCCCCTCCTAGGGAACGTTCGGATTCATTGTGTTTAAAAAAAGAGAGAGAGAGAGAGAGAAAGAAAGAAAAAGAAAAAGAGAAGAGAGAAGAGAGAAGGAGTCCTCGGCTTAGCCGGAGCGCGCACTCCCAGACAGATGCAAGGTACGGGGGCCGGATGGAGGGAAGGAGGGATGCAGGGATGCAGGGACGCAGGGATGCAGGGGTGCAGGGATGGAGAGGTGCAGGGATGCAGGGATGCAGGAAGAAAGTGAGCGCGTGCATGCTGAGCAGAAGGAGCCGGGGCGCGGAGCAGCGAGTGCACTGCCCACGATAATGCTCCCTCCCTCCAGTGTCCGGAACGGATTTCTCCCGGGGTGCCTTTTGAATAATTCATTGCAAATCCCAGGTCCTCTGCAAAGGTCGCTTAGCAGCCTGGGCTGCTTGCGTGCGAGGCTCTTTAATTTTTTTTTTTTTTTTTGAAATCTGGGTGGGGATGCGTGGTGAGGGGCTCGCTCCTGAGTGGCCCCGGGAAGCCGGGATTCTCCGGAGAGGAAAGGACGAGGAGTGAGCCTGCTTTCTGCACGCCGTCCTTGTCAGGGCGAGAGCTGGGACGACGAGGAGGGAGAAGGGGGGAGGAAATGGCCTTCCAGCTTAGGAGATCGCTCAATAGGGAGGAGGAGGGGAAATGCCAAGGCAGATCCTGGGGGCCAGGAGGACCCCCAGGGAGGACTGGCGTCCGGCTCTGCAGAAAAAGACCTCGCCCCTCCCAGCCCAGCCTCATCCATCGGCCGGAGACTACCCCGGGGATCCTGGGGAAGGAGGCTAGTCCTTGGTCCCTGGGGAAGGAGGCTAGTCCTTGGTCCTCGGGCCCAAGAACTTGCCCTGAAATTCATCAAGAGCTTGTTGGGAGTACGGAAAGGGTCAGGAGAGAGCCGAGCTGTAATCCTGCTCCTGGCACCCCTGGCACCCACTGGCAGAGCCATCCTGGGCAAGAGCTGAAGGGAACGAAGAGGACTCCGCTGCGATTCCTGTATTTGGCACATGGGGTGGGAATCTGGTTCCAAAGTGGCTTCCCGGGCCATCCCCCCAGAAGCTAACGGGAGTCGGGGCTGGAAGCCAAACCTTCCGACCCCAAAGACTCCGCTCTTCCGCTCTAACTTTAAACCAGTCCCGATAAGCTTTGCCCTGCTCGCTTCCTTGGCCTGAGTGAGCCTTAGCGCTCTTGTAGGGCTAGGAACATAGAAATTAGTGTTGTTACGGGTGGCCTTCCAGCCCCCGGGTAGGCGGAGGAGCTCGTCTTCTCTGTACTCGGCTGCCCGAGATCTGAGGGGACTCTGGGCCACTTTGGGTGACCCAGGCTGGCAATGGGGCAGGGCTCCCAGCCTGCCTCAGTTTGTTTGGAAGAGAAAGGGCTCTATAAAGTCTTCCCTTTCCCTTCCTGTGTGCTGCAAGAGGCAAGGAGAAAGAACCCATGCTAGAGGCTGCCTGCTGCCTCCGGGAGCCCGATAATAAGATAATTACACGTAACATATCGGCTCAGCCAATCTCCGAAGGATTCCTGATCTCTTCTTGGGCTTGTTGGGCAATGACCCTGCCCCTGCTACAGACCGGGGGTAACAGTGCAGAGAGAAGGACGAGATTGGGAGGGACGCTGAAGTTGGGAAACTCAGCTCTGGGACCGCCTCCTCTCTCTAGGACTTCACACTGTTGGGCCTCAGTTTCCTGCTGTGTAAAATCAAGGAGTGGGAGGGACTGTTAAAGAACACCTAAGATTCTTTCCATCTTCAGAATTCCTTGTTCTAAGGTCCCTCGTGGTTCTGACAGTCCCTATTCTGAAGCCCTTTCAAGTCTGAAACATTATGATAAGGGATTCTTTTCCATTCTCAGGCCCCTCCCAGCTCTGGTATTCCCTGTTCTGTGTCCTCTCCCAAATCTGACATTCCTTATGCTAAAGGCCCTCCCAACTCTGATATCTCCTGTGCTAAGATCCCTCCTAGCTCTGACATTTCTTATTCTCAGGCCCCTCCAGCTCTGACATCCCCTGTTCTAAGCCCCCCCCCCAGCCCTGACATCCCCTGTTCTAAGCCCCCTCCCAGCCCTGACATCCCCTGTTCTAAGCCCCCTCCCAGCCCTGACATCCCCTGTTCTAAGCCCCCTCCCAGCCCTGACATCCCCTGTTCTAAGCCCCCTCCCAGCCCTGACATCCCCTGTTCTAAGCCCCCTCCCAGCTCTGACACCCCCTGTTCTAAGCCTCCTCCCAACTCTGACATCCCCTGTTCTAAGCCCCCTCCCAGCTCTGACATCCCCTGTTCTAAGCCCCCTCCCAGCCCTGACATTCCCTGTTCTAAGCCCCCTCCCAGCCCTGACATCCCCTGTTCTAAGCCTCCTCCCAGCCCTGACATCCCCTGTTCTAAGCCCCCTCCCAGCCCTGACATCCCCTGTTCTAAGCCTCCTCCCAGCTCTGACATCCCCTGTTCTAAACCCCCTCCAGCTCTGACACCCCCTGTTCTAAGCTCTCTCTCAGCTCTGATATTCCCTATTCTAAGTTCCCTCCCAGCCCTGACATTGATAGTTCTGTCTCTCCAGCACAGATCTCTGTTCCATGAACTCTTCAACCTCTAACATCCCCTAATTCTATAGAGTGCAGTTCCTTTTTTTTTTTTTTTTTAAGACTCTTTACTTTCAGAGGGATTCTGGATCTAAACAACCTATAAATCTGTTCATGTGAAGGATGTGAGTAAAATCTTACCATTCTTGTCTGGACTAAGTCTCTGTCCATGGGCCTGTTTATTCCTCCCCAGACCTATCTCCCCCCCACCCCCCCAATCCTTATCACATCCCGGAGGTGAGCCTAGCTACAGAATGCTCTGCCACCTACGTACAAGTGTTGGCTGATTCTCCCGGCCTGGCTTGTCTAAGTGTGGAAAACCCCACTCCATGGCTGGCTGGCTGCAAAATGGTTTTTTCTTTTTCTTTTTTGGACGTAGTGATTCATGACCTTTTAAATCACAGAGAGGCTATGATTGGCAGTGGTGAAGATTATACTTTTGATGGTTCAATGGAAGACCAGTCGTATGTTTGTACTTGTGTGTGTGTGTGTGTGTGTGTGTGTGTGTGTGCGCGTGTGTATGAGTGGAAGGAGAGCACTTGGGAGCAGACATATCTGACATCTGTCTTCTTTTTTTTGCATTCTAGGCGCCTGCCAGTGAGTGGGTCCCATCCTGGGGGACAGTCCTGGCCTAGATCTTTTCCATGATGAAGAAGGTGACAGACACTATCTCACGTAAGCACTCTGAGGTCTGTGTGTTTGCGGAGAGTCACTGCCAAAATTGTTCTGAGGTCCAGGAGGCCCACTATGACCCCGGCACACAGCAGGTAAGCCAACCGTATCAAGTCAATGGGGTGAGAAGGATTGAGGATGGGGAATAAAGGCGGTGACTGATTCAGCAGGCCATGGAACTATCACCCATGGACAATATGACCTTGGATAAGTCAATTCTCCAATTTAAGTTTTCTCGACAAAATAAATAAATAAGAGAGAGACAGAGACAGAGAGAGAGAGAGAAAGAGAGAGAGAGAGAGAGAGAGAGAGAGAGAGAGAGAGAGAGAGAGAGAGAGAGAGAGGGAGAGACAGAGAGACAGAGACAGAGACAGAGACAGGGACAGGGACAGAGACAGAGACAGAGACAGAGAGACAGAGGGAAGGAGGAGATTGGGAAGATTAAATTAAGTAATCAGAGAAGAAAAAAACAATCAGAAATGACACCAGAGGTCATGTGGTACAATCCCATCCCCAAACTCAGATATAAGGTCTTTGAGGGCAGGGAAATATTCAGGGTTTATCTTTGTAAAAACTAATCCCTGCCCAATGCTATATACTGTAGGTGCTTAAAAACATGTGATTGATTTGGGTGAGTGATTTACCCCAACCCCCTTTCAAAACATCTCTGTCTCCATCTCATTGACTTCTCAGCTGTCTGTGATACTGCTGTGACCCATGCCCTTGAGGCTTGCCAAAGCCAGCTGGGACTTTTGGCCTAGGTTCCAACCCAGGAGGTGTCAAACTTCTAAAAGTCATGGAACTTTTGTAGTTTTTGTTTTGAAAATCCATTGAGAGAATCTGGAGCCCGACACTAAGTGTAAAGAAGGCCCGAAGCTCTCTTTGCTGTTGTTTATGGTCACACTTGGGAACATTGCACAAAGTTTTAGACAAATGGTCCTTGAAGAAGGGAAATTAATCTGATTCTGGAAAAAAAAATAGTTTCAGGGAAACTTTGAACAGAAAGAAATTGGTGCTTTTTACAAGGACACATGAAGAGCTTCTTCTAGAATCCTCGGGTGGTTCTGGGAAATTCCAATGAGTTTTTATGTATCTTTGTTTTTTGTTTTGCTGAGGCACTTGGGATTAAGTGACTTGCCCAGGGTCACACAGCCAGGAAGTGTTAAGTGTCTGAGGTCAGATTTGAATTCAGGTCTTCCTGTCTTCTGGGCTGGTGCTCTATCCACTGCACCACCTAGCTGCCCCTTTTCTACTTTGTGTGTGTGTGTGATCTTAGTTAGATGCCTTGGGACCCCAGTCAACTCCCATGGAATCGTGACCAAGTCTGTAGGACCCTGGCGACTCAGTGGTTCAAACCCAACCAGAATTCTATTAAGGACCTTCTATAGAGTTGTAAGGCACCGTGCTCCAAGCCAGGGATGCAGAGATTAAAAAATGACTCAGCCCTGCCAGCACAAACATACATAAACATGATAGAAAGTAGAGAGGGATTGGGGGGATGGAAGAATTCCACCAACGGGCCCTTCGGAAATTTGAGGAGCCCTCTGGGGAAATTTCAGCAGAAGGAAGAAGTGGGAATCAGGAAATCGGCTCAGAGGAAGTGACATCTGATAAGGATTCTGAAAGCCCCAGGTGTGGAGCAGGGTTCGCTGGGATGACCTGGGCACATGCTCGGAAGAGGGAAATGGCAAGCTGAGGTTAGGGAATAGCAAATGCCCACAAATGGGATGTGGGGCAAGAAGGAGAATAAGCTTCCATAGAGCTATGGGATCTAAGACCAGCCTGAGAAATCCTACTCTCACGCTCTAAGCTACCACTCCCTAGACCAAAAAGGAGATTTGCGTGTTGAGCATGGGGGAGAAACTGAGTCAACCTGGATCATGGGACCGGCCAAGGAGCGGTAGCTATCGCTGAGGGTTCTCGGGTCCCGGGGTAGGAGGGCGGGTGGAGATACAGGGAGGGTGTCTGAGAAGCCAGCTTCTCTTTGGGAACTGGGTCATGGCCCCAGAAGGGATCTGGGTTGTTCTATGAGGGGAGGGGGGGAAACAGAGACAAGAAGTCTGAGTACCGAAGCAGGGAGAGAGAACCGAAGGTCCCCTTGGGTACAACAAGGGGGAAGGGTAAAGGGAGAAGAAAGGGCAAACATTGCCTGAGCTGTGCGTCTGGTTAACCTCCCCACCGGCCCCTGGGGATAGCCTCCACCCACTGACCTGCTCTGATTCAGATCTGGCTCCGGTGAGGACACTCTGTCCCCAGCCACAGGCCCTCGGCCCCTCCTCCCCACACCGGGAAAGCCTTGGAGCTAGAGCTCCCGGCTGGGGAGCTCATACTGGGTCCCAAAGAGCCGGGCCCTGGGAACGGCCCTCGCGGGGGCGCAGGGATCCGTGGCTCCCTTCTCCCCATCGGGGTCCGGAATAGAGACCCAGGGGGTTCTGGGATTGTCCTCTTGCTCGGGTCGGCCCCCGCTCACCGCCCTGTCCTCCCACCCCGGGGAGGCCGGTGGGTCCGAGGCACCGCGAGGACCGGGCTCCGTCCCCCCGGGGAGCCGCGGTGTGTGTGGATCCCTGGGCCCCTCTCCCTGCTCCCTGGGGCCCTCAGGTGAGCTCGGCAGGTGTCAAGTTCCGGCCGGTTTCATTTGCGGCATTGTTCTTGGCCCGGCTCCGGCTTATGAAAGAGTAATGAGGGCCCTCGCTCCCTCCCGGCCAGCCCCTCTAGGGTTACTGCTGCTCTGCCGGGGCTGGGAGTCAGGGCCGCGGCGCGGGGGCCCGAGCATCGCGCCCCCCGGGGGGACAAGGGCGCTGACAGCCGGCCTGCCCTGCCCTGCCCGGAGCCCTCCAGCCTGCCCTCGGCACCGAGGTAAGCAGAGAAGGGGCGGGGCGGGGATGGGAGGAAGCGGGAGCCCGCCACTTCCCCCACTCCTCGAGGGCTTGCGACGTGATGGGGGAGCCCGGGCGGGGGAGGGGCGCTGCCCCAGAGGCGCCGAGCCGCTTCCCCGTGGCCGAGCCCAGAGCCGCCACACCTGGGGCCCGGCCGGCGGCGGCGGAGCCCCCATCTCCCTCCCCCCTCCCATACGGCGCCCCCTCCTCATCCCAGAGTTCCCCGTTGCTCTCCTCTTCCCTTTTTCTCCGCTGACTTAGTCCCAGTTCCTTTATATTACCTCTACTCCTACCTGCCTGGTGCCCTACGGGGAGCCACGGGTCCCCTCCAGGTCCGGGTTTGCACCTGTGGCATAGACTAGAGCAGGGATTCTCGGCCTGGGCTCTCGGGACTTGTTCTCCCCTGCTCTCGGATCTGGATTTCAGCCTCCTCACCCTGTCATTAACGCTCCTAAAACCTGCTTCTGGGAAGGGCCAGGGAGGGACCCAGAAAGGGTTAAGAACCCCTGAATTAGGCGCTCTCCAGCTCTCAGCACGCCTGGGTTCTAACGTTCTATGTCCTCAGCCCGCTTCCGGCTCTGGTAATATAGGCTTTGACATTCTGCGTTCTCAGATCCCCTGCAAGTTTCAACACACCGACTTCCAGTTTGATGTTCTTTGTACTCATCGTCTATGTCCTAAAATTCCATGTTCTCTATTTCCCCAGCTTTCCCAGTTCCCATTCTAACATCCCTCTTAACTGTTCCGTTCTAAGTTCTAGAGTCTCTTCCAGTTCTGACACGGTTTTCTAAAGTTCCTCCTAGCTCTGGTACTTTAAGACTCAGCTCCTTTAACAGTAGTTTTCCACCCTATATAGGTTCCATAACTGAATGTGGGAGTTGCACAATTATAATTTGTTATTAGCAATTGTTTGGTTTGTTTACCTATTTTATATCCTAATATACTCGGGGTCACTGGGGACAAAAAGGCTAAGAAACGTTCCCAGTTCTAATTTATGAGTACATATTGTATGAATTGTTATTTTATTATTTGTTAGTGAATATTCTGAGTACTAATACTCTATGTTTTAACATCCCACCCTGATTTTTTAACATTCTAATCTCTGACACTTCTGTTCTAAGGTCTTGCTTAGTTCTGAGAGTTTGTGTTCTAACATCCTAAGGGTTCCCTGAGTTGCAATATTCTAAGTCCTAAGAAACTTCCTCAATCTGACATCTTATATTCTAGCATTCTATGTTCTGAGGTCTCCTTCAGCTTTGATGTTCCACATTACTAACATTTTGTTTTGAAGTCCCTCTCAGCTCTGACATTCCCTGTTCTAAGCCCCTCCAAGATCTGAACTCTCCTGTTCTAAGACCCTTCCCAGCTCTGACATCCCCTGTTCTAAGCTCCCTTTCAGCTCTGACATCCCCTGTTCTAAGCTCCCTCCCAACTTCTCTGACACTTCTGACTTCTCCCAACACTCTGACATCCCTTATTCTAGAGTCCTTCTGACATTCTGAAATCCCACACTCTCTTTTCCCTCTTTCCTCCTTCCCTTCTAGCTTCTCTTGCCCCTCCGCACCCCAAGCTACAAGCACATCTCTCCACCCAGGATAACAGCACACAGGGTACAAGGCACACTACAGGGGTCTGTAAAGGATAAGCTTAACACTGATTTTTTAGGAACAGGAGTTAGAGCCGGAAGGACCATCTAGTCCAATCTTTTTATTTCACAGAGGGGGAAAGTAACTTTGCAAATGTCACACAGCCAGTCACACACACACACACATTTGCCCCCATCGAGGAATTAAAACAGAGTGGAGGAGCCCCCACATTTGGGTATCTGCTCCCCCGTGTCTCAACAGCTACTCCTCTCCTTTTTCAGGAGACAGGGACACCTCTGGGAGCCGAGGACCCTTACTGTGACCTGCAGCGAGGTCCCCAGCACCCCAAGGATACCCTCTGCATCTTGAGCCCCAGCTGTGAGTTGGTGGTGGCCACTTCCCTGGGACATAAGCCTGAGAGGTAGGTCCTGGCCCAGACCCCTGCATATCACCTTGTAGAGGGTGGGGGAGGAGGGTGGCGGGCCTGCTGCTGGTCTCAAGAAGCCTTCCCCTGAACCCTGAACCCCAGCTGGCTCCTCTAGGCTTGCCCTCTGGTGACAGAGGCTCATCCTTGAAGTCCTTCCTCTGCCTCCACCCAGTGGGCGCCAGATAGCCCTGCCCTGTGGTCCGATTCCTGCCATCAAAGTTGTCATGCGGCTCCTCCCCCACTCTCCTCCTCTTCACCTCCACTTCTTCCTCCTTGACGCTCCTTTGGGAAAGGCTGACACTTTTTCAGTACTGAACACATCCCTAGACTTAGAGACCAGAGACCTGAGTTCAAATCCCGATGTTTACTTCCTAACCCTAAGCCCTCTCTGTAGAACAGTGAGAACATTCTTGGTCTGCCCATAGCCGTCCTCCAGGTAGATCTTTCCTGATCCAGGTCACTACCTCTCCACAGAGTTCCTCATGAATGTTGTGGCCAAAATAATAATAATAATGATAATAATGAAGACGATAATTCTCTGGAGGTATCATGATAGATGGGAGAATGTCCTGGACTTGGAACCCAGAGAATGTGGGTTCAAATCCTGTATCACACACTTTGTTATATGATCTAGATCAGGTTTCTTATTCTTAACAAAAAATGAGGAGAGAGGGGCTGGATTCAGTGGCCTTGGTCCATTCTGGCTCCGGAGCCATGGGCCTACATTAAGTTTGTCTCAAGGTGGTGTTGAGCTTTTTCCTCTGGGCGGGACCACTCCGACCTGGAGTCCTACCGAGTCTTTTGGAGCCCAAGGTCACTTCTCCTGACGCTGAGCTGGGCCGCAAGGGAACTCTAGGATCCTCTCGGCCAGCTCCCCATTTAATAGAAGAGAAAAGCAAAGCCCTGTCCGAGGTCACACAGCTAAAGTAGTAAGTGCTCGAAGTAGGATTCGAAGCCAGATTCTGAGTCCACAGTCAAATCCTTTCTTTCACACCTTTCGGTCTCCTTTATTATGGTTGTTACTCAACCAGTGTGTGGCAAGGCTAAACTTTCTCCAGGGTGAGGGCATTTCCAGGTGCAAACTCTAGACAGCCCAGGTGTCTCGCACAGCCCGTATCACATTTCTGCATTCTCCTTACCCAAGTTCACAGCATCAGACGTCTCTCCCAGCAGCTCCTGGCCCCCCTTCTTTCCGCTCTTCTGTTGCCCAGAAGCCCCCAGGGCTGAAATGTCTACTTGTTGGGTCTCTGCAGGCATTTGATCCTTTCGTTTTGAATTCTGGGAACACCCAACCCCACTATTGACCTCTCCTCAAAACTAAAGGATTTTATCTTCACACTTACAATTACTCAGCTGACCCATCCCAGATTTTTTTCCCTTTTTAGAAGGAAGGAAGGAAGAAAAGAAAGAGAAAGAGAGAGAGAAGGAGGGAGAGAGAAAGGAAGGAAGGAAAGAAGGAAGGAAGGAAATGGAAGGAAGGAAGGAAATGGAAGGAAGGAAGAAAGGAAGGAAAGAAAGAAGGAAGGGAGGAAGGAAGGAAGGAAGGAAGGAAGGAAGGAAGGAAGGAAGGAAGGAAGGAAGGAAGGAAGGGAAAGAAGAAAGAAAAAGAGAGAGAGAAAAAAGAAAGAGAGAGAAAGAAAGAAAGAGGAAGAATGGGAGGAATGGAGGGAGGGAGAGAGGAAGGGAAGAAGAAAGATTGGTTTTCATGATAGATTTTTTAATATCACACTCATTTCAACTGACCCTTCCCAGAAAAAAAGAAGTTAAAGCAAAACCTGGACCTCCAAGCCTCATACTTCTCTGGGCAACATTCCCCTGCCAATCTCCCTCCTCCCTCTCTCCAAGAAAAGTGAGGTTCCTTCATGAATCTTTATCTGGAATCAGGTCATTTGCCATATTTAATCAAGGGTTGGCTGCCATTAAATATTGCTTTCCTTTCCACCATTGTGGTCCCACAGTATCTTTCTCTTTGTTGACTTTTCTCCTGTCTATGAATTTCTTTTTTTTTTCTTTTTTCTTTTTTTTGCTGAGGCAATTGGGGTTAAGTGACTTGCCCAAGGTCACACAGCCAGGAAGTGTTAAGTGTATGAATTTCTTACAGTGGTTATGTCTTCTGAGGTCATTGAATTCCATTCCGTTGTGATTCACACAACTGATGGGCAGCTACTAAGTTTCTAGTTTGAGGAGTTGGAGGGGGTTTTTTGGTGAGGGATCTACCACAAACATTACTGCTATTAATATTTTGCTCAATAGGAACCTTACCTTCTATTTCTGCTCCCGGGAGGGTATGTGCCCACCAGGGACATCTCTGGGTCAGAACCTCTGAACAATTTGGGGACTTTTCTCCCACAATTCCCAATACTTATACAGAAATATCAGACTGATGGGCATCTCCAGCCTCATCTTCCCAGAGGCCCTCCGGAGTTGACTGGTTCCATCTTTTAGCATCTTGGATCATTTGTTGGGAACGGGATGGCCTTTCTCAGGACTAACGATCTGGTCTGTCTTTCCACATGGTTGTTAGTGATGTGCAATTCTCCGACAGCCTGGAAAAAACTTCTTAGTCTTATTCATTTTGTCAGGTGAGACTTCAAATCGTAGACTTATGGGGTCACCCAGTCAAACCCCTTCGTTATCAAAGGCGGAAACTGGCAGACAGGCTGGTGAAGTAAATTTATTGAATGCCCACTCTGTGCCAGGCACTGAACCAAGCAGCAAAATACCAATACAAATAAAAGAAAGGGGCTTCCAATTAAATTATCACAATTATTATAATTAATAAGGAGCTTAAAATTAATAGGGGAAGACAATACAGAAAAAGGGAGGAGGGGAAGGGAAGGAGTCCATATCTGGTCACAGCCTAGTTAGGAAGGGAAGGGAACATAGCTGGCCTGCCCCCACTTCCCAACATGGAGGTCCTTTCACTAATGGGACAAAGGGAATGGCACGGAGGAGGAGCGAGAAGGGACAAAGTCCAATATGGGCCATAAAAAGTTGACATGGGAAGACAAATGGATATATTTCTAGGGAGGAAAGTGGCAGGTGGGGCTTAAAATCTGGAAGATCCGAGTTCAAATTCTGCCCCAGACACTTACAAACTTGGAGACACTGGGCAAGTCCCCTTCTTTTCTCTGTCTGTTTCCTCATCTATGAAAGTCAAATCTCGACTGTGACCTTTACTAGCTTATGTATCAGACAGGGGCTCCCCAGCCCTCGGGCTTGTTCCGAGATCACTTTATTGAGCTTTCCAGCAGGTCATTGTCACCCTCATCCGAGTTCCCCTGTGGTCATGTGAACGTTATCATCATGTCTGAATCTGAGATTCAGGGACAGAGAGCGTTATATGTATACATCTGTAACACAGGTTTCTGGCCTCCTGTCAGTCCGTTTCTCCCAATTCACCATCTCTTTGGGGGAAGGAACAGTTTCTGATTTAGAATGAGAAGGGAACCATTGAGTCATTTGACAGATGGGAAAACTGAGGCACAGAGAAATCAAGTGATTTGTTTAGTCACACAACTATTCAGTGTCTAAGCTGGGATTTGAACTCTGGTCTTTCTAACACCCAGTCCATTGCCCTATTCCGTATATCGCAGTGACTTCGGTGTCTCGGCAGCAGCTGTTGTGTCTGTCTTTTCTAGTTTTGGGGTTCCAGTGGAGTGGCCCTCAGCAGAGAGCCCCGAGACCCAGCCTGGGTGCCAAGAGATCGGGGGTGAGGTACCCTACCTAGAGAGCCTCACCTGCACACAGCTGAGAAACTCCTCAGAGGCCAGCCCGGCCGGCAGAGTCGCTGCCAGCACCAGCCCTGACCGCAGCCCGGGCACCCACTGTCCTGATGAGATCAGCACCCCAGACGCTGTGGTGAGCAGGGGCAGGGAACTCCTGGGGGTGCAGAGTGGCCCATCAGACTCACCTCAGCTCCCCAGACTCAGCCTGATCTGGTGGACAGAACCCTGGGCTTGGCTCAGAGGGAAAACCAGTGACCACAGACAAATCCTTGCTTCCCTCATCTCTAAAATGGGCCTGATGGAATAGACAAAGAGAGGATGGCGTGTCTAAAATGGTCGTGATAGAATAGACAAAAAGAGGATGGGGGCTCAGAGTTAAGATGACCCAGGCTCAAGTTCCTTAAGTGATACCCACTGGCAGAGGGACCACGAGCAGCAATTTCTCAGTACCCAAAATTCCAAGGAGAGGCTGATCTGTCTTGGGAGAGGGAATTTCCTCACCCGGGAGTCCCCTCTCCTGGTGAAATCAGATCTGTGCCTAAGAAGCACCAGGTTTGGTGTAGGTAGGTGATGAGCAATATAGACATCCTTTGAAAAAACTCTCCAGAAACACGAGCTCCTGGCCGGATCCCAGAGCCGACAGGGCTAGCCCGATGGGCTCTTTGCCTCCTGGCCAAATTCATTATCGGGGGGAATCTGTCTGGTTCCCTTTGGCTTTGAATCCTGCGTTTCAAATTAGGGGCTCCTTCTGGTGCCCAGAAGAGACTTTCTGTTCACACTTTGGTCCGTAGATGAAATGGAGTTGGGGGCAGACGCAGCAGGACGCTGAAACCCTTGGCAGAACTTTGCCCTGTGGCACTGAGAATCAGGGCAGCTACTTAGAGGATCTTAGGCTCATCCTTTTAGAGGACAAAGGAAGCTCAGAGATCTTCTAATCTAATTCCTGCGTTTTACAGATGGGGAAATTGAGGCTTAGAGAGTGACTTGCCCAAGATCACAAAGGTAGCAAATGTCAGAAGTTGGATTGGATTTGAACCCAGGTTCTTAGGTCTGAGCTCCTTCATGCAACATGATGCAGTCCTCAAGGGGTGCCTAGGTTTAACCTCATGAGAGGTGTCCATTATTCATCTTTTGTGAGAGAAAGCCAAATGACCATCTGCTAATTAATTATTCAATAACCAAAATTAATAAAATGATAATTACCTCAGAAAAAAAAAGTCTAGGAATTTATTTCTTTTCAGTTTTTTCATTCTTTTTTTGTAACAAGGTATATTTTTTCATTTAATTTTTCAGATTTTTAATTTACATTGATACGTCTTGTTTTTTACAGCATTCTTATTTTCAAATATATCCCCTCTTGCACCTATTACCCACCAAGCCATCCCTTCTTAAAAAGAATTTAAAAGCACTTCAGCAAAACTAACCAGAACATTACTCAAGTCTCTACACATGTCCCCCACCTCTGTGAAAGATCATAGGATCCTAGATCTGGAAGAGACTTAAAAAGCTTTTAAGTACAACTTCTTCATTTTACAGATAAGGAAACTGAGGCGCAGGTTAAGCCACTTGTTTAGGGTCACAGAGCTAAAGAACAGGGATGAAATTTGAACCTTCGTTTTTCTGATTCCAGTGCTACACTGTTTTGAGAGAGAGGGTCATTGCCCTAAACCCCTACCTAGCTTAGGTGTTGCTCCCTAACCCCATGAGATCCTGGAATCAGGGCTCCTTGGAAGTTTCCCCCTTTCCAATCTCTCACCCCTTGTGTCCATGCAGGACTTGGATGCTGTCGACTGGCTCAATAAGCCCCAGGACTCTGACAGGCTCATCATGATGTTTGCCAGGCATCAGGAGCGTGCACAGGCTGATGGTCCCCGGAAGGCTCCATCCTCCATTTCTAGGGCATCAGCCTCAGGTGATACTCTGGGACTAAGGAGGGAAGGTAAGTTCTCTTCTATCCCAGGCTCAAGGAGTCCTTCTAGAGAGGGAGAGATGCCTGAAGTGCCTTTCTGAAAAGGGCAGAGTTACAGAAATCCACCTTGGGTGGGTGGTTCTAGAGCAAGAATGGAAATTTGGGGGTTCAGGAGCAAAGAATTCCAAAGCCGGGAAGGATGTCAGAAGATGACAAAGCCAGACTGAGCAGGAATCTTGTGACAACATCTATGAGAAGTTATCATTATATCTTTGGGTTCTACAGGTCTGGAAAGGAACTTAGAACAGAGAATGTCAGAGTTAGAAGGGGCCTCAGAACAGGGAATACCAGAGCTGAGAGGGGCCTTAAAACATGGGTGTTGGGGATAGGAGGGGCTTAGAAGAGGGAAGGTCAGAGTGGGGAGGGAGCTTAGAACAGGGAATTTCTGAGGAAGGAGGGCCCTTGGCAAAGAGAATATCAGTACAGTCTGTCTGAAGATCTTTCCAACTCTGACATTTTCTGTTCTAAGGTCCTTTTCTCCTCTAAATCCTATGATCCTAATATAGGAGCCTGTTTATAGATGTGGATAATACATGAAGATGATGAAATCAGGTCAGCTTCACCCGCTAACATGGAAGAACCATGTTCTAATCTCCTGCCTCCCAACCCAAAGTCTTCAGCAGCTCCAGAATGAGCTAGTGGGACTCTTTACTAAGAACTCACCAGGGTAAAAGGTGTTAGCTCATCAGTGATACAGCTCCATGCCTTACCTTGTGGTACCTTTGGTGTTCCAGTGTCTCCCCTCTTCTCTTTCCAGATTCTAGTCATGGGAACCAGAGTTCTAGGGAGAGCCGGGTTAAGTCTTGTGGGGAGAGTGGTTACTTCTCCTTGGAACGGAACAAGTTGGATTCAGCCCAGACCTCCCAAAGTCTACAAAGTGGACTTAGAAGTATATCACGAAACCCTGGTCCTGCAAAATCTATATATCATGACACGCCCCAGACCTCATCCCCGCAACGATCCAGCCAACGGGATGCTACCAGGTCTTCATCTCCCCATCGCTCCACCCAACGGGACACTACCAGATCTTCATCTCCCCATCGATCCAGCCAACGGGACACTACCAGGTCTTCATCCCCCCATCGCTCCGCCCAACGGGACACTACCAGGTCTTCATCTCCCCATCGATCCAGCCAACGGGACACTACCAGGTCTTCATCTCCCCATCGATCCAGCCAACGGGACACTACCAGGTCTTCATCTCCCCATCGATCCAGCCAACGGGACACTACCAGGTCTTCATCCCCCCATCGCTCCGCCCAACGGGACACTACCAGGTCTTCATCTCCCCATCGCTCCGCCCAACGGGACACTACCAGGTCTTCATCTCCCCATCGCTCCGCCCAACGGGACGCTCCCAGGCCTTCATCTCCCCATCGATCCAGCCAACGGGACGCTCCCAGGCCTTCATCTCCCCATCGATCCACCCAACGGGACGCTCCCAGGCCTTCATCTCCCCATCGATCCACCCAACGGGACACTCCCAGGCCTTCATCTCCCCATCGATCCACCCAACGGGACGCTCCCAGGTCTTCATCTCCGCATCGATCCACCCAAAGGGACGCTCCCAGGTCTTCATCTCCTCATCGATCCACCCAAAGGGATGTCACCATAGCCTCTTCTCCCCATCAGGCCACCCAGAGAGACACCACCAGGGCCTCTTCTCCCCATCGATCATCGACCCAAAGAGATACCACCCAACGCTCTTCTACCCAACGAGACAACCCTAGATCCTCTTCTACCCTAAGAGACAATCCCAGGGCTTCCTCTCCCGCCCGGCCCACTCCAAAGGACAATCCTCGAGCTTCTTCGGGCCAACGAGATAATCCTCGAACTTCTACTAGAGACAACCCAGGCACTTTTTCTTCTGCCCGATCCATCCAGCGGGACAATCTTCAGGCTTCCTCCAGCCAACGGGATAACCCTAGAACCTCTTCTACCCGAGACAATCCTTGGTCCTCCTCTTCTGCCCGGACTATCTCAAAGGATAACCCTCGGGCCTCTTCCACCCAGCGGGATAATCCTCGATCTTCTTCTATTCAGAGAGACAATCCTGGGTCCTCCTCTCCCACTCGATCCAGCCAACGGAGCAACCCCCGGACCTCTTCTCCTCATCGCACTAATCGTGACATTCCTTGGGCCTCCTTCCCCCTCCGCCCAGTTCAAAGTGATGGACCTCGGGCTTCTTCTCCAGCCCGTTCTAAACAGAGCGAGGTCCCCTGGGCCTCCTTTCCTCTCCGGCCGGTCCAGGGTGACAGTTCCCAGATGTCCTCTCCCACACGCTCATCTCAACTTTCCTCCAAAACCAGCCAACGTGACACTCTAACTCGGGGTTCCAGTTGCCAGAGCGGCCCTCGAAGCTCCACCCCACCTCTCTCTTCCACACGTACTGCCTCCCAGGCCTCGTCCCTCTCACGTTCCACCTCCCTCGATTCTCCTAACCCCCCCTCAGTCGTGTGCATTGGGCACCGAGATGCACCCCGGGCATCCTCGCCCCCCCGAGTCTCTCAGCATGACCCGTTCTCATTCTTCCCTGATCCCCCCGATGATGAGAGCCAATTCCCCCGTCACGAACCCCCCTATATCCCTCCAGCTGTCTGCATCGGGCACCGGGATGCCCCTCGGGCCTCCTCGCCCCCTCGCCACACCCAACACGACCCCTTTCCTTTCCTCCCAAATACCTCAGACACTGCAGAGAGCCAATCTCCTCAACATGACCCTCCCCAGATGCCACCTCCCGTGTGCATCGGGCACCGGGACGCCCCTCGGGCCTCATCTCCCCCACGCCAGTCCCAGCAAGAGCCTTCTCTCCTCTACCAAGATGCCCCTGGAGCTAGCTCGGAGAGCCTGTCTCCCTCCACGGGCTCTGTGCACGACCCCCCCCACATGCCACCTCCCGTGTGTATCGGGCACCGGGATGCCCCTCCCTTCTCTTCTCCCCCACGCCACGTTCAGCATGACCCTTCCCTCCTTTACCAGGATCCCCCCGGGGCCAGCTCTGAAAGCCTGGCCCTCTCTATGGATTCCCAGCACGAGCCCCCCCAGATCCCCACTCCTGTGTGCATCGGGCATCGCGATGCCCCGCTTTTTACTTCCCCTCCACGCCAGACCCACAATGACCCTTCCCTCCTCAACCAGACCCCGCCGGGTGCCAGCTCCGAGAGCCTTACCCCTTCCGTGGACTCCCTCCACGATAGCCTCCAACCCACCCTCCACGTGTGCATTGGGCACCGAGACGCCCCACGTGCCTCCTCCCCACCCCGCCACTGGGACCCCCCAGGGGCTGCCAGGCATTCCTCCCCCCAGCCAGGGCCCTCTGGCTCCAAGGGGGCTGGCAATGGGGAGGGCAGACGTAACCTGGAACGGGAGGAGTACACCGTGTTGGCTGATCTCCCCCCTCCCAAGAGGCTGAACCAGAAAGAGGCCATGGGCAAGCCGAACGGCAGTGCCGCCGACCGCACCCGCAGCCCTGGGCGAACCGAGGTGGAGCGCATCTTTGGATATGAGCGCAGGTGAGTCTGGGCAGGGTCTGGGAGCCATCCGGCCTGTCCGCCTCCTCAGAACAGAGGCGAGCAGCCCCAGGCCTGAGCTGACCTTTGAGGATGCTAGGGGAGGGACCTCTCCAGGATGGAAGGTAATAGCAGGTATTCTCCTCGTATGGAGAACTGAGCCAGGGGGATGTCCTACAACTCTGCTGGAGGGAGCCAGAAAACTTCATCCTTCCGAAATAGGGAGGTGAAATAAAAATCCTCTTCATAGGTTCAAAAAACCAATGAGTGAAAGGCAGCTAAGTGGTACCATGGATGGAGCGCTGGCCCTGGCGTCAGGAGCAGGATCCGGCTTTGCTTCCCCCAAAAAAAATCAACAAGAGAAAGTTGGGAGGGGGAATAGTGTTTTAGCAGATGACAATTGTAATCAACATGATGATGATTTGTATTTTATCTACTACAGAGCAGACACCGTACTAAGCATTTTACAGATATTATCTCACTTGATCTTTACAACAACCGAGGGAGGAGAGGCCATTTACAGAGAAGGAAACTGAGGCAGGCAGCGGTTAAGTGCTTTATCCCAAGTCACACAGCCAGAGAGTTCTGACCTTGGCCTGGAGTTTGGTCTTCCTGACGCCAGATGCCGATTGGTCACTAGCATGGCTCGAGTTCCCATTTAGAGAGCAGGACCTTCCCACCCCGACCCTGCTCAGATCGCAGAGCGAGCATCAGGCACTAACCGAGCACCACATTTTAAAGGGAGCCTGGGTAAATTGGAGCTCAGTCACAAGGGGCCCACACGGAGAAGGGCCTCTGGACCACAGACTGGTGGAAGGATGGTTATCTGAGGGAGGGACCAAACGGAAGGTATGGATTATCCCGCTTGGCCCTGAAGGGAGCCAGGCTCTCAGAGCCGGGAACTTTGGGGAGGAAGTTGCAGACAAAAGGATTCTGGCTTGAGGTGAGGGCAAACCTCCTCACATTGAAAAGTTACGGGTTTATAGGAACCTAGATTTAGAGGCGAAGGGGAGTTCATTGTACAGAGGGGGAAACTGAGGCTCAGGGGTGTCCTATGATCCCAGCTAAGGTGTATAAAGCCATGTAGTCCTTCAAAGTGGAGAAAACAGAGATTAGGGAGAAGGGATAGGATCGTAGACCCAGAGCTGAGCAGGACCCCATCCGGCCCAAAGAGAGGGGGCTCGGAACACAGAGCCTAGATCACACAGCCCCTGCCTGCCCAGCTGGGCGAGCTGGACTCGGGTAAGGTCCCTGAGAAGCAGGGAGCTAAGCAGGGGGAGGGTAAGAGGAGGGGCTGGCAGAAGGGTGTTGGATATGGGCCCACCTCAGAGATTGTGGCTTCCCTCGCTTACAGGAAGTCTGACGCCCTGGAGACATACCAGGCTCTGGAAGCAGGGAGGTCCCCGAGAGGCGGCGGGCGAGCAGCGGGGCAGCTGCAGCGCAGACAGTCCAGCCCAGCCCTGTGCCGAGAGGTGAGCTGTTGCCTAATTCTCCCTTCCCCACCCCATGTGCTCCTCATATGATCACAGTATCTCCGAGGCAACCAGTATCAACACTGCGTTCTTGAGAATGGGGGATGAGGGATGCGGGATGCAGGGAAAGGCGTAACCTGGACACATTTCCAGTGATTGTATTGGAGGTTACGAGATCTCTCCTTCTGGGATACCCACACACACCCTCTTCCTTCACCTGGAGCAAGATTTATAGTATGGCCAGGACCCTGGGCAACCAGAGTGGGGATGGAGCCCCGGTGAGCCCTCTCCCTTCCCATCAGTAACCGGAGCCAGCTGGGTTCTGACCACCAAGTCTCTTTAGTTGGAGGCAACCTTCCATGGCCATGCTAATAATGACCTCCATCTCTGAGTCCCATTGAATGGTGTTGCTTATGAGCCATAGATTCGCTCTTGGTCTAGACCCCCACTCTCTCCTGGCCAGGGGATGCCTCCCAGTGAGGGTAACGTGATGAAAGAAAGAAAAAGTATCAAAGATGGAAACCTGCTCTTAAGGGTCAGAAAGTCCTGTTTAGGAGCACCTTCTTAGCTTCTGGGGATGACACGGATGGGCATGGGGGCATTTGCACTGGTCTGCTCCCAAATACAGAGCCAGGAGCTCTAACCACTAATGGTGGGTACTCACTGAGAGTATCCCAATGGCCCTCTATCAATCCTACAGACTACCAATCATGTTAAAATAAAGTCAGGGTCGTGTAATGGAAGCTAGCCTTAAAGTAAGGAAGACAAAGATTCAGATCTCACCTCTGCTACATGTCAGTTGTGTGGGTCATTTAATCTCTTTAAAAAATAAGGGTTCGGGGACCCTTGGGGGTCCATGAGACCCTTTCAGGGGATCTTCAATGTCAAAATGATTGTCATACTAATATGTTCTAATTTCTAATACAGTAGCCCATAATAATAATAAAATGTTTTAACTTCCAGTATCAGTAGCCCATATAAACAAAAGCTTTATGTGGGGGGAGGTCCTCAAAAATTTTAAGTTTGTAAAAAGATCCTCAGACCCCAAAATCTGAGAACCACTACTTTAATAAGTTACAGAGAGAAAGCCTATCTGCTGGGTGGTAGTATGGACTTTATATGGCTAAATGGAGTTTCCTCATTGCTTATAGCAACAAAAATCATAAGCCCAGTCCCTCTCGCCCCTAAAGGAAAAGGAAAAGCTTCCATCAGCTAAGAGGATGACCTAAAGGCTAGAACAGAAGATATATGTGCATATATATCCACATATACCAGAAGCCGAACAAGCAACAAATCACAACACTACAAATACAAGCTTCAAAATATTGCGAGAATTCAACAAATCGGTGGTACAGGAACTACAGCGTGACTCCAGACGTAGGCTGCTCACGGTCACCCAGGTCGATCCACAAAAAATATAAGGACAGTGTTTTTAACGGATGTCACCCTACCAAAGATTGATAATCTCCAAACTCCATGGAATGAAAAGTTATCAAAATAGAGAGACCCAACAGCCGAAAGCAAAACTGGTATCGGAGCAAGAAATAGTCCATGTCAAGCTCATCATCTTATCTGCAATGGAAATGGTCCTGAATGTGCTCATGCAGTTACAAATTACGGTCATTTTATCCACGTAACATTAGGCATAAAAGAACACTAGCAGGGCAGCAAGTTGTCCCAGCATAATTTCTATGTGAACCTCATTGAAAAAAAAAATGAGATAACGATGGAAATCCCGGCAGCGTGATGGACGAGAGAATCCGCCTTGAAGCCTGGCTTCTGATACATTCAGACAATTTTCTTGATCCTCAGTGTTTGCAAGTTGCAAAAGGACGCCGATGTGTACTGGAAGAAGGAATTTCTGGGAGTTTGCTATAACAAACTTGCCAGTTTATATATAACTATGTGTTATAGTTATATATATGCACATATATAACTGTTATATAAATATGTTATAAATGTTATAGTTATATATATATACATATATTATATATATAACTGTTATATAAACATAGTTATATATATGACTTTATATATACTATAGTTATATATAACTACATATATATACATATATAACTATATGTTATAGCTATAGTTATATATATATAATTATAACAGTCCGGTCCCTAACTCTAATAGTCACATATTTATGTGATTATTAAACATTAAAGATTAAAGAATAATAGCAAGCGAATGGTTTGTTCCAAGACCATTTCTACCTGAACTCAATTGAAAAAATAAGATAACAATAACAATAAGTGACTTTACGTAGCTAAAATCTGCAAGGCCTTTGGGGCTCTCTCTCATTTGAGCCCTGAAACAACCTGTACTATAGACAGAACCATCTTGATAGGGAACTCGTCAGTGAGGAAATTCTCTCCTCCGATACAAGTCAGCACCTTTTTCTGTGCTTTATAGCCTTGGAACTGTCTGAAGCTCAGAGTGATTGAGTGATTTGCCAGGATGAGCCAGATGCTCGACTTGAACTAATCAAATCAACCAATCCATCAATAAGCGTTGATTAAGCTTCCAAGAAGTCCCAGACACTGTCCCGGATGTTGGCAATAGAAATACAAAGAATGAAATAATCCTCGCTCGAAAGGAGTTTCTATTCCCAGACCTTTCCGGCTATGTCCATCATACCACATGTTTCTCACCATAGGTTTTATACCCATTTAATAGATGAAGATCAAATGAATGAAGTCCCTTGTCTAAGGAGGTGAGGTAAAATTCTAACCTGGATTTTTCGGATCTCAATATCCGATTCCTTCCTTCTGCCCAAGATCACATGGCTTTTAAATGGTAAAATCAGGATTTGAATGTAGATTCTATGACAGCCTGTGTCCTGCCCCATATAGGACTACATCCAAGGCTTTGCTTTAGACCAGAGGTTCTTAGTTTTGTTTTTTTTTCCTTTCATGGAACCTTTGGGAAATCTGATGAAGCTTGCAAACCCCTTCTCAGAATTGCATAAAATTGCATAAATATATAAACTTATAAGATATAAAGATAGATTAATAGTAATTAATCAATAAATTAATATATAAATATATTATGAATATATTGAATATATAAATATAATAAATATATAAATAAAATAAAAGTATGAACATATATAATTTATATGTATATTATATAAAATTGCATAAAACATATAAAATTGGACAGGAAAGCAGTTAGATTAAATGCAGTCATAATTTTTTTAAAAACAAGTTTGCAGAGCTCAGGTTAAGAGCCCCTCTCTTGACTTAGCGGCCCCTCCTGGGCAGGGTTCGAGTCAGGAGGGGGAATCGGGCTGAATGGTGGCTTCCCTATATCCCAAGCCTTGCCAAGATCCCGGGCTCTGAGCCCTCAGCCTGGAGAAGGGCCATTTGTCTCTGTATGTGGCGCCCGCATCTCACCTGCCTTTCGCCCCATCCTCAGGTAACCAAGAAGCCCCCCCAGACTCCAGAACAGACCCGGAGGAGGGAACCTCCTCACACCAAGAGCCCCGAGAGACGCCCCGAGGGAGACCGGCGGAGCAGAGGGGGCTCCGCGCCCCCCAAGAATCTGGTCAGACTCCCAGAGAGGGAATGCAGAGCCCGGGGTCAGCTCGTGCACTCCAAGAGCCTAGACATCCCCCCCGAGAATGAGCGACCGGGGCAGAGGCAGCCCCTGGGTCTCAGGCACTTGGGAAAGTCAATGGAGGAGGAGTGGGGGCCTGCAGAGGAAGCCTGCGTCCCCAGGTCTCCCAACAGGCACCCGGAGAGGGACAGGGGCGGCCCGGCCCGTGCGGAGCGGGGCCTGGAGAGGGACAGGGGCGGCCCGGCCCGTGCGGAGCGGGGCCTGGAGAGGGACTTCCGAGGCCAGGAGGGCCACTCCTGCACCAGGCCTCTGGACATGTATCCGGACAGCGAGTGGAGAGGCCCCACCAAGGAGATCGTGGGCTGCTGGCGGGCGCTGGCCGAGCAAGTGTGCTGCAGGCGGCTGGAGCGGCTCCGCCAGAGCGGGCAGCTGGAGGACTGGGAGGAGCTGGCCCAGCCCGGGAGGGCCGAGTGGGACTGCAATGGCCTCGGGGAGCTCGGCCCGCCCCCTGTCCCAGAGAGGCCCGCCAAGGTGTCCTGGGGAGGCCTGGGGGAGCTTCCCCGCTCCCGGAGGCTGGAGAGAGCCGACGAGATGGACTGGGGAGGCCTGGAGGACTTGGCCCTCCCTCGCAGGCCCGAGAGACCCTTGGACGTGGACTGGAGGGACCTGGGAGAGCTCCCTCATCCTTGCGGCCCTGAGAGGCCTGTGGGGACCGACTGGGGGAGTCTGGGGGAGCTGCTCGGACCCAGAAGCCCCGACTCCTACCGAGAGATGGACTGGGGGGCCAGGGGGGAACCCATGTTTACAGCGGGATCCTGGCTGGAGAATGGGGGGGCCAGGCCCCCCAGGGGCGCCGAGGAGGCCCCGGAGCGGGAGTGGCAGAGCGCCCCGGAGCCCGCCGGGCTGGTGATCCACGACAGGCAGGTGGAGGTGAACGGGTACGGCCCCGGGGAGCGCCTCCTCAGCCCCATTCCTTCCGTCGAGGAAAACGGGGCTGACCCGGGACAGCCAAGCGGCTCAGCCCCGTGGCCAAAGAGCAGAGCGGAGAGCCTTCCGAGCGCCGCGGAGCCAGCCGGTCTGCAGGAGGACAAGGACAAGATGGCTAACGAGCTACAGCCCGGTCCCCACCCATCCGAGGAGGTAAGCCCGAGACCGTCAGGGCTTCTCCCCGCCCCCCAGGGTCCTCCTAGAACTCCTGGGTCCGGCTCCAGGAGTCATAATTTAACCAGGTGATCCAGTGTGCCTCAGTTTCCCTCTCTGGACACTACAGGCTTATGATTGCAACATACCATCCTCCCTCCCTCCCTGAAGCCCAATTAGCATATTGATGACACTTTAGTTTCCTTTCAATTCAACAAAATTGTGTTTTTAAATTTTTAACATTTATAATGGGTAGCTTTTGTTATTTGAGGGGTTTTTTTTACATCACCTTCACTGGCCACTAGGTGGCTCAGTGAACCAGCCTCAAACTCTGGGCAAGTCATTTAACTCCTCTGCCTCAGTTTCCTCAACTGTAAAATGGGGATAAGAATAGCACCTACCTCACAGGGTTGTTGTGAGGATCAAATAAGATAATATTTGTGAAGTGCTGAGCACTGCACTTGGCACACAGTAAGCACTTAATAAATGTTTGTTCCCTTCCCTCCACCTTTTTTTTTTTCCTTCAAATTGATCCCTCCCTCTTCCCTTATCTGGAGCCATCCCTTGGAAAAAGTAAGACAAAACATAATAACCAAGATATAACAACACACAACACAACCCAATGTGACAGTGTACCCAGTGTACACTGGGCTCCTACCTCTTCGGGGTCAAGGTTGATCATTGCCAGACACGGGATTCATTTTCCCAATAAACATCTATTAGATGCTTACTGTATGCTAGGTACCCAAAGAAAATGTCCCTCCGTCCCCTTTGCGGAGCCGCTAGGGAGAGACAACATGTAAATAAGAAAATGTGACATTTACCATGATTGATTCGGAGAGGGCGATCGTTCCAGGGAGGGTGGGGGGCGGAAGGGACGAGGAAAGGCTCAGGTACTGCTCTGACTCGGGATATGGAAGGTCAATCCCCATGAGGAACTGGAAATGGGGGGGGGGGCTCAGAGCTGGATATTTGAAGGGCTTTTCTGTGAGCGAGGGATAATTTTGTCCCGTTTGACCCCCAAACAGCAGAGCTGGGAGAGGAGGGGGACAGAATTGCAGAAACAAAGATTTTGGGCTGAGCTTTAGGAAAAACAACCATTGGAGCCAGGAATGGGGTGCTCGTGAGGTAGTGAGCTGCCCATCGCTGGAGATCTTCAAGTGGAGGCTGAATAGAGCGCTTTGGGAGCTACCGTTAGCCATAGCCTGTTATATAGGATTCAATGATCACCAAGACCCCCACGGCACCAACTCTGTGGTTCTCTAAAATACTTAAGATTTGTCGCTGTGGTTCCTCTAGAGCATCTAGGGAAATTAAAAATCCTAAAGGCATTTCTAGCAGATAATTTTTAAGGCCCTGCTCATCAGCCTCCAGGGATGGTGAGCTTACTACCTCCCAAGGCAGCCCCTTCCACAGCTGCCATAGTTAGTTTTCTTACTTCGGGCCTAATGGGGCCTGAGACAGATTGGTCTCAGGAGGGATGAGTGGATGTGCAGATGTGGATGTGAGAGACACAGAGAGACAGAGATAGAGACAGAGACACAGAGAGAGATTCAGAAACAGAGACAGAAAGACACAGAGATAGAGGCAGAGACACAGAGACACAGTAATAAAGACTGAGAGATACACAGAAAGACACAGAGATAGAGGCAGAGACACAGAGATAAATTCAGAAACAGAGAGAGAAAGACAGTGAGATAGAAACAGAAACACAGAGACACAGTAATAAAGACAGAGAGATACACAGAAAGACACAGAGATAGAGACAGAGACACAGATAAATTCAGAAACACAGAGACACAGTAATAAAGACAGAGAGATACACAGAAAGAGACAGAGAAGACCAGAGATAAAGACAAAGAGAGATACAGAGAGACAGAAAGAGAAACAGATACCGAGAGACAGAGACACACAGAGAGAAAACCAGAGAGAGAGAAAAATGAGGAGAGAAGAGAGAAGGGAGATTGAAAGGCAGAGGGGGTGGTATTAGACCCATTTTACTGAGAAGAAATCCAAGAATCAGAGATTCACACACAGCAGAAAAGCCACCTAAGGCAGCTCCCTCATTTATCAGACAGAGAAGTTTTGAAGACTGAAGGAACATGAGTATGGCTCCTCAGTGATTAACCAGCAAGAGGCCCAGTGGCCATGGCAGCTTCTGCCCCTGCCCAGCAGGGCCGGGGGGACGGAAGGCCTTCCCCGGCCTGAGAACGGTTTTCTCTCTTGCCGCAGCCTGAAGCGGAGAGCAGCGTCCTCCCCGAGCCTGGACCTCCGGGAGCGGCCACCGGCCAGGAGACCCCCTTGGTGACCGAGCAGGAGACGGCAGACACGGTAGTGGGGGCCCCGGCTTGGGAGGGGAGCAGAAGGGAGACATGGGATAGAAGTGCACCACGTCCTTCCAGAACAGGGGCTCGCTCTTTGGGCCCTACAATTTTTAATAATTATCTCAGTATAACTTGTTTCCTTTGAGCTCTCAAGTATTCAGTGCACACAAAAACATGATTCTAAGACTTCCACAGATGCTATCCAAGGGATGCCTGTTGCCCAAAAGGTTAAGGACCCCTGGTCTGGATGAGAGGGGTTGGGGGGGGGAGCTGATCAGCCCCACCAAGGTGATGATATCACCTTTAAAAGTGGGGGGCAGGGAAACTACTGTGGACAGGACACTAGCTCTGGGGTCAAACAATAGCCCTGATTTCTAATCCAGGCTCAGCTACTTCAGGTGGGACCTTTGGGGGTTCACCGCCTCAGTTTCCTCCTCCGTCAAATGAGAGGTTTGGACTGGACAAGTCTGAGTCTCCTCCAGCTGGAGACCTGGGCCCGAGGCTCTTGTGCACCCTCATTCAGCAGCTGCTTGTTTAAGTGCCAGGGCAGAAAGCGGCTTAGCTCCTGCCCTCGTGGAGCTTATGGGGTAATGGGCTCTGTTAGAGTTCTTGAGCTTAATTGAGGTTCAAAGATGGCGAACTGTAGAAGGGAACAACTGTCCCTGATCCTCCTGCCGGGACCACCTGCAGAGCGGGCCTGGACTGGGGAGGGGACAACCCCCGCTTCAGCCTCAGAACTAGCTGGCTGTAACCTTGAGTGCACCCTTTCCTGTTCCTTCCTGTAAAGTGGGTGTCTTAAGTGAGGTGATCTCTAAGGGCCCTCTCAGGCCTGATATTCTCTGTTCTAAGCTCCCTCCTAGCCCTGACATCCCCCGTTCTAAGCTCCCCCTTAGCTCTGACATCCCCTGTTCTAAGCTCCCTCCCAGCTCTGACATCCCCTGTTCTAAGCTCCCTCCCAGCTCTGACATCCTCTGTTCTAAGCTCCCTCCCAGCTCTGACATTCCCTGTTCTAAGCTCCCTCCCAGTTCTGACCTCCCCTGTTCTAAGCTCCCTCCCAGCTCTGACATCCCCTGTTCTAAGCCCCCTCCCAGCTCTGACATCCCCCGTTCTAAGCTCCCCCTTAGCTCTGACCTCCCCTGTTCTAAGCTCCCTCCCAGCTCTGACATCCCCTGTTCTAAGCCCCCTCCCAGCTCTGACATCCCCCGTTCTAAGCTCCCCCTTAGCTCTGACCTCCCCTGTTCTAAGCTCCCTCCCAGCTCTGACATCCCCTGTTCTAAGCTCCCTCCAGCTCTGACATCCCCTGTTCTAAGCTCCCTCCCAGCTCCGACATCCTCTGTTCTAAGCTCCCTCCAGCTCTGACATTCCCTGTTCTAAGCTCCCCCTTAGCTCTGACATCCTCTGTTCTAAGCTCCCTCCCAGTTCTGACCTCCCCTGTTCTAAGCTCCCTCCCAGCTCTGACATCCCCTGTTCTAAGCTCCCTCCCAGCCCTGACACCTTCTGTTCTAAGCTCTCTCCCAGCTCTGACATCCCCTGTTCTAAGCCCCCTCCAGCTCTGACATTCCTGTTCTAAGCTCCCTCCCAGCTCCGACATCCTCTGTTCTAAGCTCCCTCCCAGTTCTGACCTCCCCTGTTCTAAGCTCCCTCCCAGCTCTGACATCCCCTGTTCTAAGCCCCCTCCCAGCTCTGACATCCCCTGTTCTAAGCTCCCTCCCAGCCCTGACATCCTCTGTTCTAAGCTCCCTCCCAGCTCTGACATTCCCTGTTCTAAGCTCCCTCCCAGCCCTGAATCCCCTGTTCTAAGTCCCCTGAGTCCCCTCACCCCGAACCGTGTTCTTCATTCGAACATTCCCTCCCGCTCGGCCTTTCTTTGCTCGTCGCTCCATCCTGCTACCCAGGACTCCCCAACATCCTCTTTTGATCTCTGTGGTTATTGCTTCACACTTCCTGGGGCCCACCTTCGGCTAGGCCCCAGTGCAGAGCCCCAGGGACAGCTGAGCTCCCTTTCTAGCAGAATCAGGCTCTGTGGGGTGGAAGATGGGCAGTGGGGAATAGTCCCCAGGAAGGCAGCATCAGAGGGCCAAAGGGAGCCTTCGCCTCCCTCCCGCCCTTTGCCAAAAGGAAGTTCCCCTGGTCCCCTACAAAGGGCTCTTCCCCAAAGGGGGAAAAAACAAGACAATCTCACCCTCCCATTCACTGCATGCTAGAGTGGGTAAAATGCTGGGCCTTTAGTCTGGAAGATCCAAATTCAAATTCGGTCTTGGGTACAGACTAGCTGTGTGATTAGGCAAGTCACTTATAAGCTTTCCCTTTGCCTCAGTTTACCCTGTTGACGTGGCTGGGAGTCACTGAAATTCGGAGCCTCAGTTTCCTCATCTGTAAAAAGAGAAGGTTAGGCTAGCTGGCTTCCAAGACCCCTTTCAGTCCCCAAACTAATGCTCCTTGGCTGTTGAGTCTGGATAAAATGGGAATGATAAAGGCTGCATGGGATCATTTCAGTGGTTCTTCTCCCCTCCCCAAAATCAAGCTTCAGGCATTTGGCTTAATTAAGCCTTAGCCCCCACACAATATGGTCTCCCGCCATTTATAGAGAGAAGGATTAGATTTAGGACTTCATCAATTAAAAGGAAAGCCCAAGTGAGGGAACTCCTACCACTGCAAATTGCCACTCTCTCTTTAAGTCAGAGGCCTAGAGTCTAGGGAACTGAGAAATGGCCCCGGGTGACGCAGACAACGGTCATCAGTCAGAACTTGAATCTTGATCTTCTGGCCTTCAAGGTCAATTCTCTCTCCTCAGTCATTTAAACTATAGTGGAAATGACTTCTAGCAAGTACCTGTGTTTGAACGAGTTTTCAACAGGTCAACAGGTCAAAGGGACCAAAAGAGGAAGTTCCTGAGGGTCCCAAGTGTTTTGGGGAGCCTCCAAGGGCCAGGGAAAGGACCCGGCAAAGAAAACTTCCCTTACTCCCCAGTTTTTTGCCGAGGGCAGACCCTGCCCCCCTCCCAGAGTGGAGACTAAGAGGGCAGCTACCTTTGGACCAACTTGACCCTGTTTGACAGGCAGACAACGTCCAAGCGAAGGGAAAGGCTGTGAGCCCCTCCAAGGGCCGACTGGTGACTTCATGGCGCATGCCCGGAGACCAGCCCACGCTGTTCAACCCGTTCCTGATTTCCCTGGGGGTTCTCAAGTGGCGAAGGGTAGGCTGGCCTCTGGCCTTGTGGGGATGGGAGGGGACGGACCAGGGATGGACGTCCAGACCCTAACTATCCGAGCTTTAACAGGGAGCAAAGGGGAGCCGGAAGTGGGGCGTCTGGGCCTTTGGCCTTGAGAATAAGGTTCCATTCGGCCACGGGCCGGACCGGATAGCCGCACCTAGAACCGCAGTCAGAGGCCCCGATTCCTGTCCCCGATCAGTGTGGCGCGGCGGGGAGTCACTGAAGTTCTGAGCCTCAGTTTCCTGATCTGTAAAAACAGAGGGTTGGGCTGGCTGACTTCCGAGACCCTTTCAGTCCCCAAACTAATGCTCCCTGGCCGTTGAGTCTGGATTCAATCCTGCCTCTGTTTACCCCCCACGTGTGACTCGAATGGGTCTATTTTCCTGGCCCGGATCAGTGACGTGTGAACCTCTTTTACACTTCCACTCCTGAGATTCTGCACAGCCAGTTAGGAGGCTTTCCCTAAGGCCAGAAAAAAAAGTCAGGGTTACTCCCCTCCTTCCTCCCCGGCCTCCCAGGTAGGGGAATCGAGGGGGGAGAAGGGAGGGAAGGAGAGCCGTGGGGTGGGGTGCCCCACCCAGCTGACCTCCTCACCCCCGCTTTCCAGCCAAGGAAGGCCAAAGTGAGGGGATCTCGACGGAGGGAAGGGCAGAGAAGACACAGCTGATGGGGTGGGGGTGGGGAGGGGGCAGACTGCAACCTGGGCCTGGGCCAATTCTATAAACATCTGGCCTTACGTAATCGCTCCTGCTCAGGGAAGGCTGTAAACACTCAAAATGGACGTCTGGAGCGTCCTTGAGGGAGGGGAGGGACGGGCTGGCTTTGCGGAGAGTTTTGTTTTCTTCTCATTAAAAAAGGAGGGGAAAGAAAAACTGAAATGGGCCCGTTTCCTGGGGCAGGCTAGCCTTGGAGCAGATGTTCGGCCTCGTGGGGTCCAGCCCGGACAGTTATATCTCGGGGGATGACAGAACAGCGTGTCCCTTGCCCTGGATTTAAAGCCCCCCACTCCCAGCCTTCCCCAACCTTTTGGATAAGATGGCAAAGGTCATTAATGGGCAAATATGTTTGCGGGGAGAACATGACATAAAAACCTCAGCAGGGAAGAGTGTCTAATCACCTGGAACAGCAGTGCTGGGGTGACGGAGGCTGGGTAGTGCAAGATGGAGGGATGGAAGGGGCGGATCACCACAAATGAGGAGGCCCCTCGTTTGGCAGATGTGGGAAACAGGTCCCATAAAATGGTCCCGACAGTCGAGACGGGATTTGAATCCAGGTCTCGGGGTCTCAGAGTTTTTTGAGCTCCCTCCAGGAATGTGCCCCATCAAGTTAGCTAACAGGATAAACAGGGCGGGTGCCTTCTTAAGCGTCACGGGATATTAGTGCGAGAAGGGTATGGAGAGGTCACAGCGTTCACCCTCTCCCCATTTACACCTGGGGAAACTGAGACCTGGGGGTCTGTAGGCCAGACTATTTAGAGTCGGTTTCTTGACCTAAGAAGAAATAACCCTGAACCAAGAAAGAAAAGGCCTACTTTCTAGCCCTGGCTTGAGCAATTGTTAGCCGTATAAACTTGAGCAATCTCGCCTCCTCCTTTGTGGCCCTTTATTTCCTCATCTGGGAAATCATCTGTGAAATGGGAGATGATAGAATCAGATCTAGAAAGGATTTTGGAGGTCAGCTGGTCCAACCTCCGAATTTTACAGAGGAGGAAACTGAGGCACAGGGAGGTTAGGTGACTTGGGATCCTGGCTTCGGAGGACTTGTTGCCCAAACCCTCATTTTACAGACTAAGGTCATCCGGGTGGGACCTTGCAGACAGGTCTGGATTAGACTGGACTCTCAAGGGCTCTCCAAGTTGGGAAAGTCCATCGTCCAGGTCGGCTAGGACACAGATCCATCGGCGGCGAATGGCCCCATGGCCCGAGGATGGCTCCCAAAAAAGGTCACGGGGAAACTACATCAAGGGAAAGGATGCTGCAGGGCCTAGAGTGTTACCTTATCCGGAGAATCTTGGCTTAGCAGCCGGCTGGAACAGCCCTTGGAGATCCAGGAATCTTCCCTTCCAGGAACTGGAAAGGGCCTCAAAGGTCCCCAAAGAGCAGGCCCGAGGGGAAGCCAGTTCCATTAATTCCAAGGCTTCTTAAGTCTAAGGTTCTTCCCTAACATCATCAGAGGGTGTAGGAGAGTTAAGGGTGCCCACTTCCTTATTTGTGTCAGAATTTTCTGAAGCACCTTTGGGAGGCAGAGCTGCTCTTTAATTGTCCCAGCCTCCGATATGTCTTAGAGCCCAAGGCCATCATTTCCCCTCCACCGGCCTCAGCTTTCTCACCTTTAAAAGGAACAAGTTGAATTATGGTTTTTAATGTCCCTCTCAGCCTTGACCCTCCCTGTTCTAAGTTTCTAATACTCCTTGTTCTGAGCTCCCTCCCACCTCTGACACCCCCTGTTCTAAGCTCCCTCCCAGCCCTGACATCCCCTGTTCTAAGCTCCCTCCCAACCCTGACATCCCCTGTTTTAAGCTCCCTCCCTGCTCTGACATTCCCTGTTCTAAGCTCCCTCCCAGCTCTGACATCCCCTGTTCTAAGCCTCCCTCCCAGCTCAGACACACCCTGTTCTAAGCCCCCTCCCAGCCCTGACATCCCCTGTTCTAAGCCCCCTCCCAGCTCTGACATTCACCAAAGCACTCTTCACCCCTAAATCTCTGATCTTCAGGCAGTCCTACATGTGCGTACACACACAGGTACGCGTCTCTTGCCACCCTGAGGGTGGGCTTTGGGGCACACATGACTTGAACCCTGTCCCCTCCCGGTTGCCCCTCCTGGTCAGCTCCCTTGCTAACGTTCTCCCATCAGCTCCTTCCCGGCTCACCCTCAGCAGGCACCTTGTAAACCTCATTCTTATACACACCTGCCAAGATAAGCGTGAGAGGTCCAGGGTCCCGGAGAGGGCCCAGACCAGAGTGTTACTGCAGGCCCGGACAGGCCTTCCGCCAAGGGGGAGCGTGCACACTTACAGCCCTGGACAGGGCAAGTCCCTTCCCTGGGCCTCAGTTTCCCTTTCTTTAAGATGAAGGGGTTGGGCTAGATGAGTTTTAGGGAGCCTTGGGTTCTAGGCTTATGCCCTCCTGACCTCCCACTTCTGCCCCATGGTTCCTCTCCCCAAGTTCTCCAAAAGAAATCTAGGATTTCCAGCAGACTAATTCACGCTTAGCTCTGGGCCAGGCAGGAAGGAAATTAGCCCACAAATCTCAGAGGCGTCAGAAACCAAAACCCACTTGGCTTCCTCAGAGCTTACCTGACCTAAGGGGGTGTGGGGAGGGGTGGAAGGGGGTCAAGAAGCTAGTCGGTGTCTGAAGCTGAATTCGAACTCAGGTCCAGTGCTCCGCAGTCTGTTGTTACCCTTCTTAAAATGCAGTACCTACTAGTGACCCAGGGCAGTGTGGAGCCAGATCCCTACCTCCTTACTCATGGATGCCTTGCTCTCAGTGCAGCCTAAAGTGAACTTGCGCTTTTTCCTTCCCTGTCATTCTCACACGGAGTTGACAGTCTACTCAGACCTCGGGATCTTTTTCATAGATGTAGTCCATCTATAGCTACACCTCCTCTGCCTTGCTATCATATAACTGCTTCTCTGAACCCACTCGAAGACCCTGACGTTTCTCTTAAATTTCACTTTATTGGTCTCATTTCAACATCTTGGCCCTTCCATTTTTCCCCTTCTTCTCTCTCCCAGTTCTCCGTCACCCATACATGTAACAGACATGTCAGATCAAATTGCCAAACAGCACAGGATTGAGGGAGCCCCCAGTGGCTCAGTGGACTCAGGAAGACTTTCCGAATTCGAATCCGTCCCCAGGTGTCGATTAGCTGTATGATCCTGCTCAAGTCACTTAATCTGTTGGCAGAAAAAAAAAAATGGCAGACCACTCTGCTAAGAAAACCCCAAACGGGGCCGGGAGGGGGCTTAGAACAGGGGATGTCAGGGCTGGGAGGGGGCTTAGAACAGGGGATGTCAGAGCTGGGAGGGGGCTTAGAACAAGGGGATGTCAGGGCTGGGAGGGAGGCTTAGAACAGGGGATGTCAGAACTGGGAGGGAGCTTAGAACAGGGCGTGTCTGAGCTGGGAGGGAGCTTAGAACAGGGGATGTCAGAGCTGGGGGGGGCTTAGAACAGGGGATGCCTTAAGAGAGGCACCTGACGGAGCAACAACAAGAATATAGAGTTAAAGATGGCTCCCATGGACACCCCGGTAGAGACTCTCCTCCGGTGACCCAACACTAACCACCATCCCAGGCACTGAGCCCGTTCTGAATCTGCCTAACTGTATCTCCTTGACCACATCTATTTATTTTGCCCATAAAGATGACAGGGGAGATCCTGACAAATGGTATCTGCCGTCTGTCCCGTTCCTCTGGTCTACCCGGCTAGTATCCCTATTATTAAAAGTAAATGAGGTTGGTCTGGATTGACCTGCTGTTGATGGGGCCCCGCCGACCCTGACCCATAGCCATCCCCTTTTCTAGGTATCCACAGACCTTAATAACACAGTCTGCCATTTAAAACCATCTCTTTAATAACATGTCCCAGAGTTCTGGGGAAATCAAGGTCAAGTTCATTAGCCTGCACCACGCAGACGCCATTCTTTCGCCTCGAAAACCAGGCCATTTATTGTCTAGTTCTGTGATCCCTCTGCTATTCTGGAGGAGATTTTTTTGTTTTTCTTTCTTAAAAAAAAAAAAAAAAGAACAAACAAACAACTTAAAAATAACAAATTTTGCTTTGACAAAACAAGATTTAAGATTCCTCAGAATAGTTGAGCAACTATTGAGTCTCCAGACTCAAGTGAGCAGCCCATTATGCGATGCTATCCCAACCCTGAGATAGGGGTCATCTGGGTCACAGAACTAAAAATGCATCCAGGGCAACTCAGCCTTCTTATTGTCTTCTTCCTTATTTGGGGTTTCAACTCCCCCTGGGCCATTTTTCATCTGTCCTTCCTAGAGAGGTATCAGGTTATCGTGAAAAGGACTGAGTTTTTTTACCCTCCTGAGGCAACTGGGGTTAAATGACTTGCCCAGGGTCACACAGCTAGCAACTGCTAAGTGTCTGAGGTCAGATTTGAACTCAGATCATCCTGACTTCAGGGCTAGTGCTTCATCCACTGGACCAAAGGACTGACTTTTGACTTGGGTTAAATTCTAACTCTGTACCTATGATTTGTATGATCTTGGGCAAATCACACCACTTTTCTGGGTCTCGGTTTCTCATATATATTAGACTAAATAACCCGAGGCTCTTTCTAGCTCCAAATCTATTCTTCTAAAACAGAAACAAAATAGGATTCAGGGAGTTCTATCTTCTTTCCATCATCCATGTTTACCATTAGATCCTCTTGCCAAGTTCAGGTCCTTTTGAGCTTTGCACTGCAGGTGTTATTCTTCCAGGTCCATGTCATATCTTTCTATCCACTCACCATTACCCTCCCTTGCTTACATTTTCTTGATGTCTTTTTACATAATAGTTCATCAGAGAGTATCCTGCGCATCCACATCTGCCTCTTTGGACGGATCTCCTTCTTCCTTGTCAGAATAGTTTTTTTTGTGTATATTTAGGATCTCAATCTTGAGAGCTTTCCATCCTTTTGGGGATAACTTCCTCTACAGAAGTCTGGAACTCTACATGTCCTTTCTTTGAAGTCAGCCATCCCAGATCTAGGGCATCTGTCAAACTATACCCAACTTCCTGTCTTCCATCACACATTCTATGACGGGAGTGCTCGCTCCTTGCTAAGGTTTCCATTGTTTTTACTTTGCCATCCAGTTCTTCTCATGGCCTACCTTTCAATTTCCCCTCACCTTTTGAAGGATAAAATTATAATTAAGGGAAGGCAAGAATTTATTAGATGGTTTGCTTTTTACCAGGAAGAAAGCTATACTTAAATGCTTGAAGTCCCCAATTACATCTGTATTACCGTGTACACTTGGCTTCTCATCTCTTTATGTTTTTCTGAACTCTTCAACTATTTCTTTCTTCTGCCCAGGTGGTTTGTAGCATATTCTCACGACAATGTCACTTTCACTTAATCCCTTTGTTCTTTATACAAATGTATTCTGCCATGTTTCCTCTAATTCCCAGATTTCCTCACCTAAGTATATGGGGATAAAGTTATAATTAAGGGAGGCAAGAATTTATTAGGTGGCTTGATTTTATCAGGGACACTTAAATCTTTAAAGTCCCCAGTTACATTTGTATTACTGTGTCATCTCTTTATGTTTTTCTGAACTCTTCATCTATTTCTTCTTCTGCCCAGGTGGTTTGTAGCATATTCTCATGACAATGTCACTTTCACTTGATCCTTCTGTTCTTTATACAAATGTATTCTTCCATGTTTCCTCTAATTCCCGGATTTCCTCACCTGAGTATATCGAAGGATAAAGTTATAATTAAGGGAGGCAAGAATTTATTAGGTGGCTTGATTTTTATCAGGGAGAAAGCTACACTTAAATCCTTAAAGTCCCCAGTTACATTTGTCTTACTGTGTCATCTCTTCATGTTTTTCTGAACTCTTCATCTATTTCTTCTTCTGCCCAGGTGGTTTGTAGCATATTCTCATGACGATGTCACTTTCACTTGATCCCTCTGTTCTTTATACAAATGTATTCTGTCATGTTTCCTCTAATCCCCGGATTTCCTCATCTGATTACATTGAAGGGTAAAGTTATAATTAAGGGAAGCAAGAATGCATTAGGTGGCTTGATTTTTATCAGGGAGAATGCTTGAAATCCCCAGTTACATCTATATTACTGTGTACACTTGGCTTGTCATCTCTTTATGTTTTTCAGAACTCTTCATTTAGCTCTTTCTTCTGCCCAGGTGGTTTGTAGCATATTCTCATGACAATGTCACTTTCACTTGATCCCTCTGTTCTTTATACAAACGTATTCTGCCGCCATGTTTCCTCTTTCCAATTCCTGGATTTCCTCATCAGTATATTCCCTTAAATTACCAAGTGCTACATTATCCTGTCTTTAATTAATCCATTCCTTCTATAGAGCCATAATCATGTGGTCAAATGTGCCTCCCTGCATTAGAATCTCTAATTCCCCTTGCATTTGATTCCATGAGTCAGAATTAAGAGAAACTTAGAATCTATTAAAAGACACGTCATATTCAGAATGAGGGAGATTAAAAAAAAAAAACAAACACCAGTAATATTTAGAAGGGGAAGTGTCACCAAACCTAAAACCTTTAAAGGTCATCTAGTCCAACATCCTCATTTCATAGATGAGAAACTGAGGCCCAGAGAGAGAGCGGTTAACTTAGAGAGCAGTGGTTCTCAAAGTTTGGTCCAGAGCATTCTGGGAATCTCTGAAATCCTTTCAGAGAGTCTACAAATTCATAATTAGTTTTTCTTTTTAATGTGATCAGTATCTATAACTATAAACCACATAAACAAAAACTCTTTGGACAGATCCTCAATCCTTTTTAATAGGATAAAGACATTGAGAACAAAAGTTTGAGGACCACTGGCTTAGAGCATTGCAGAAATGGAAAGGTATAGAGTGTTCGAGTCTTCCCTGGAGTGTTATGATCAGTTGGGAGCAACACACTTTGGGGAGGATGTTGTTAAATGAGCCAGAGGGCGATGGTCAGGGTGATAAAGAGTCTAGAAACCGCAGTGATTGGAGAATAATTGAAAGAGCTGGGACTATTCAGCCTGGAGAAGATAAGATATCTATTTCAAATATTGAAAAGTATCTGTAGAAGCAATATTTGTGTTATAGAGATCTGGGGCTTTCTATAGAACCAGCGGCTGCAAGAGTCAAAGATAGATTTTCTTTGTATTTGGGGAGAGCCTTTGACAGTGAGACAGTTCTCAATGAAAAGCTCATTAGAGTACTGAGGTCCCCATCGCCCAAAGTATTCAAGTCAAAGCTGGGTGACAATCTGCCAGAGTTTCCATGGAGAGGATTCCTTCTTCGGGGAGGGGTTAGACCAGATGGCCTGAGGGTCCCAGATTGGAGATGGAATGATTCTGAAGTCTTTTAGCTAACTTGGCTTCTTTAGAGTGGGATAAAGGGGGAAGGGAGGAGAAAGCTTACTACGGGAAGCCAAAAGTACTTGAGGGTGAGGGGAAACGCTGAGTTTCAGTTAAATTCAAATTTAAAAAAAAAAAAAAAAAAAAGCATTTTCAGAGTGGAAGGAAGGCACTGGGTGGGGACATTGGGATGGAAGGGGGAAAAATAATAACAAAAACCCAAGCCTGGGAAGCTCTGGGCAGGTCATAAATAAGCATACTTGGCCGGGGGGGGCGGGGGGGGGGGGGTGTGGAAACTAGGTTTGTCTCCCAGCTTTTACGTGTGTGACCTTGAGCAAGTTCCCGGATCTGGACCTCAGTGTCCCTGTCTGTAAAGATGAATGGGGGAGGGGAGCGTCCAGCCCCAGATCTGTGATCAGATGGGGTGCTAGGCCCCGGGGGGTGGGGGAAGGAGGGAAGGAGGGGGTCACTGTTATGGGGAGGAAGATCCCTGTATTAAAGCAGGTCAGCCCCTTTCTGAAGCTATAGTCTTTATACCTGGAGGAAAGCGCTTAAACTCGAGTTTAGAACCGGGAGCGTCCCCAGGGAGGGGCCTTCTGGCTCTGAGACCCGGGAGGTTAAAGGGGCTGCTCAAAGTCACGCAGGTAGAAATCGGCAGGTTTGGGATTAGCTCACGCCACGCCCACCCCCGCCCGGACTCTCACCCACCCTCCCCCTCCACTCCCCCTGCCCCACCACCCCTGGGCGCGCGCACGCACGGCTCGCACCCTCCCCGACCTTTCGGGGGCCCCGGGCAATCCCGGGGATGGGAGTCACCTGTGGCCGCCTTCCGGCCTTACTCAGCCCGGGGCCCCGCCCTCGCCCCAGCTGGTCTCCGGCCCCCCGCCCCCGAAAACCCCGCCCCTCCGCGTCCCCATTGGCTGGCCGCCTCCCCTCCACCCTCCCCTTCTGGGGCCCCTGTCCTCCCCCCTCGCGGGCTCCCCGTACCCGGGGGCTCCCATTGGCCGCTTCGCCCGCCTTGGCCGCTGCCTGCTTGGACCGCCCCCGGCCCATTGGTCCGGCGGGATCCTCCCAGGAAGTTTGAAAAAAAAAAAAAAAAAAAAAAAGAGAGAGAGAGAAAAGAAAAGAAAAAAAGTTTTCTGGGCGGCTGGCAGAGGCTGCGGCCGAGCCTTGGAAAAGGGAGAGCCGAAGAGACGCGGGCGGGCGGGGATGCTGGCCCCGGGCAACTGACCGGGGCTCCGGAGCGAGCGAGCCCGCGATCCGCCCCTGCGACCCCCGGCTCTTCTTCGGCCCAGGCCGGGCTGCCCCGCCTGGGGCCCCGGGGGCCGTCCGGCTGCATGATGACGGTGAGCGCCCCTTCCCCTTTCCCCGGCCTCATGCAACCCCCCAATCCGGCACTTCCTGACTATCCCCAGCCCGCCCCGCTTCCCTCCGGTCCCGGGACGCGAAGGGGGTGGACCGGGGCCGAGTGTGCGCCGTCTGTCTTGGGGAAGAGGGGGGCAGGGGCGAAATGCGGAGGGAAGCCGGCCCCGCCGGAGGCCCCCCGGCTCCCCGTCTGCCCCGAGCCCGGGCGCGAGGCTCCGCACTGTCCTGCACGGGCGCGATCCCTCCCGTGGGCTGTCAGCCCCGGCCGGGAAACGGGCCCAGCCCGCGGTGGAACTTGCTCCTGGGGTGCTGGGCGTGGTCCCCCCGAAGCCAGCCTTTCCCCGCGATCTCTTCCCCGTGGCGCCTCCGAGCGTCTCCCCGCGGCGGGGTGAGGGCTCCGAGCTGGAAAGGACCCGCTGGGCTCGCGTCTCCATTTACGGACTGGGAGACTGAGGCCGGGGAGGGGAGGGAGCTGACCCCAGAGCCGAGGCTGCGCGAGGGGGCAAGCGAGTTTAACAGCCGGAGCCGAGGTCTGCGTGGGGGTCAGCCGGGGTGACATGGGCGGGGGTAGCCCTGGGCCGGCTCCCCGCCTGTCTCCTGGACTCCCGCAGGAGGGGGAGGCGGCGAGCCCCGCGCTGGCCGTGCTGTCGGACGCTGCCCCCGAATGGCAAGCGTGCCCTTCTCAGTGATGGGGAAACCGGCCGCCACCCCCTCCCCCCAGCTTCCTTCCTCTCGGCCCGGAGAGGGTGACCCGAGCAGGGGAGAGGTTGGAGGGAGTTCTGGGAGGTGCGAGGGGCCGCGGTTGGTTTTCTCCCGGCTTCCCCCCGTGCGCACCCCTCAGTCCCCCGGGAAGGGGCCAGGCCGCCTGCCAGGGAGCTCGCCGGAGCCCCGCTGGAAGCGGAGCCAGACTGGGCGGCACACCCGGCGGGGTGATGATGACCCTGGGCTGCCGGCCTCCGTTTCCTCCTGGCCTCCTCACATCCTGCAGCCTCTGGGGCCTTCCTGTTGGCCCGGAGACGCCCCTTCCCTGGCCATCTAACAGAGCGGAGCTGGGAGGGATGACAGAGACCAGTGAGTCAGCCTTCCCAGATGAGGCAGGGCAGGGGGCAGGTGGAGAATGGGCTGCCGAGGTGCCGGCCCTTTCCCTTCCCAGCCTGCCCTTAGAGCCCTGTCTGGTTCTTTCCGGCAGAGAGCTCGACTGACCTGACCCTCAGCTCTTCTTACTGCTCCTGGGAGTAGGGGAACCTGTAAGTTCAAACCAGCTTCAGACTCTTAGCAGCTGGATGGCCCTGGGCAAGTCACTTACCCCTGCCTCAGTTTCCTTCTTTGTAAAATGGGGATCACACGGCAGCTACCCCTCAGAGTTGATGTAGGCTCAGTTGAGATATTTGTAAAGCACTTAGCACAGTGCCAGGCACCCAGTACATTATCCACATGTTAGCTGACGTTGTTATTTAGTGGATCTTGCTCAGAGGGACGGCCATCAGATCTCTGACCCACTCACAGCTGGTAGCCTTCTGCGGCCCCTGCCAGCTCGGGGTCCGGCCGGGATCGAGGACCTGGGAAGCGGGATCTGAATCCCGAATCCTCAGCTGAAGACATGGGACTGGAAGTTCTGGAGGCGTGGTTGAGGGGACAGAGTGCTGGATCTGAATCCTGGCTCTATCCTTATTATAGCCTGGGACACCTCAGCACGAGTGGTCATCCTCTGTGCCTCAGTTTCCTTATCTGTAAAGCAAAAGGACCTTCCTAGTCCAAATCCAATTATCTCTGACCTCTTCCCTCTTCTGGGAAAGGTCCCTCCCTTGCCTAGAATTCCCACTTTTCTGATGAGATTTTTTCTCCTTCCTAAGCTGGAGAGAGCATGGAATAGTGAGAGGTCTGGGTTCAAATTCTTCTGTCACTCCTCTTGTGACCCCGGGCAAATCCCGTCACTTCTGCCTCGGAGAAATGAGGGAAATGGGCTAGGTGACCTTCTGAGGGCCCTTTCTGTCTGGGATCCTGCTCCGTGGTAGCAGAAGGGCTGCCCTGTAGGGCAGGACCCAGAGCAAGAGAGGAAGAGTCTCGGAAGCCAAGCTGGGCTAGATGGCAGCAAAAGCTTTTTAACAGTTTAGATCTGGCCACCAAAAAATGGAGCCGTGGCGGAAAACCCAGATCTGAATCTCCTTCTGTAGTCATCGACTGGCTATGTGACCCTGAGCGAGTCATTTTACCATCATCCCTTCTCAGCCTCCCTCCCCGAGCTGCTCAATCTGCTCCCAGCACGCAGCCAGACAAGGGGAAGATGCTGTAACCTGAGTAGATGCTGAGGGACGCACGGTCCTGAGGAGGCCAGGGAAGCTGGCTTTGGCTTTGGGAGGGAGGCCAGAGCTGGAGGGCTTCCCCTTCCTCCACCTGTTCTGGGTCTGGTATCAGGTCCCTCCCCGCCCCTGCCCCCTTAGGCATCCTCTCCCTGGTGGGAAGGAAAAAGAGGAGGAAAAACCATGGCAATGTTTGAAACCAGTCAGGGAGAGAAAGAAGCCCCCCAGAGAAGAAAACGGGGGACTTTTCTCCATTTTTGCTGGGGGGCTCGAGACACAGCATGGTGTATCAAAGGGTTCAGATCCTGGCTCTGTGTGATCTCAAGCAACTTGAGTTACCTCCCTGGACCTCGGTTTCCCTGGTTTGTAAAACGAGAGGGGTGGACTGTGACTTCCCAGGTGTCTTTGAGCACCAAGTCTGATCTTCTGACAGCTAACAGATCATGGACAGGGACAGCAGTTTCTCTCCTGACAGTGTTTTTTAAAAAATAGTCTGGACAGCCTTTGCCTTTGGCTGATTGAACTGTAGCCCTGCCTGAAGACAGGGGAGTGGAGCAGATGAACCCAAGCAAGTCGGGTTACTTCTCTGAGCTTTGGTTTCCCTGGTTTGTAAAAGGAGAGGGGTAGACTGTGACTTCCCAGGTGTCTTTGAGCACCAAGTCTGATCTTCTGACAGTGTTTTTTTTTTTTAAAAATAGTCTGGACAGCCTCTGCCTTTGGCTGATTGAACTGTAGCCCTGCCTGAAGGCAGGGGAGTGGAGCACATGAACCCAAGCAAGTCGGGTTACTTCTCTGAGCTTTGGTTTCCCTGGTTTGTAAAATGAGATGGGTAGACTGTGACTTCCCAGGTGTCTTTGAGCACCGTCTGATCTTCTGACAGCTAACAGATCATGGACAGGGACAGCAGTTTCTCTTCTGACAGTGTTTTTTTTAAAAATAGTCTGGACAGCCTCTGCCTTTGGCTGATTGAACTGTAGCCCTGCCTGAAGGCAGGGGAGTGGAGGAGATGAACTTTTGGGGCCCTTTTTAGCCCAGGGATACCGGACACCCACACTGCACCACAGCTGAGAAAGCAGGAGTGACTTGTGGTATGTTCCGGCCCCAGGATGGTAGGTCACATTTCCCCTTTCTATCAAGACTGTCGCAAGCAGCCTGGAACGGAGGCTCTTGTCGGGGAAGGACCGAGATTTCCACTGGAGACAGTGACCATTCCCTGTCCCACCTCCGGTCTTGGCTGTCTTGTCTGTAAAGGGGGCCTTTCCATCTCTAAATCCTTGCAGGGAGGAGGAGGAGGGGGCCGGGTAGGGGAAACCAGCAGCCTGGCAGGAGAGGTGACTGAGGGCTTTCTCATTAGATGGGAGGGATCAGGCCAGACTGGCATTCTGGGGCGTGAGCATCAGTCAGCAGATTTCACGGTTTTCCCACTTCTGCTGAGTGGTGACTAGGACTGGGCTCTCTCTCTTGCTGCGAGCAGGGAGGGGCAGCCCCTAGGGTGGGCAGCAGTCAGAAATAAATAAATAAGACAATGGAGACAAGGGATTGATTCATGCAAAATCTGCTAGCCTGGTGTGGAACGGCCGGGGTGAGGAAAGGAAGGGTGGAAGCAGAGGAGGGCGAATATTTGAATCTGGGTTTGCCGTCCGTAGGATGAGCTTCCTGGGGGAAGGAAGAGCCGGGACATCGAACCCGCTCCGGGACCCAAAGGGAGGGCAGAATCGAGCCAGATCCAGGGTAGATATGAGAGACTTTTGCTTAGGTTGTAAGTTCCACCAGGATGCAAAGTGGGACCTTTTGACATTTTGATAGAGTCCCATTTTTTAAAATCTTACTTATTTAATTCCTACATGTTTATTTATATCCCCATTCGTTTCCCTACGGCCACCAACACTTGTAGCCATGTGCTCCAGAAGGTTGTACCAGTTGAGGGTCCTGGCTCTGATATTTACTGACTGTGTGATCCCAAGCAAGTTGGGTTACCTCTCTGGGCCTCGGTTTCCCTGGTTGTAACATGAGAGGGGTAGACTACGTGACTTCTCAGGTGTCTTTGAGCGCAAGTCTGTGATCTTCTGGCATGTAACAGGTCACGGACAGAGGCAGCAGTGTCTCTTCTGATGGTGGTTTTCAAAAATAGGCTGGACAGCCCCTGCTACTGGATGATTTAACTGTGACCCTGCTTGAAGGCAGGGGAATGGATGAGATGAACTTTAGGGCCCTTTTTAGCTCAGGGATACAAGATACAGCTGAGAAAGCCCTCCAAGCACAAAGGCTTCTGGTCTAGGACTGGGGAGCATTTGAATCTGTCCTGTAGGGAATGATGGGCAACTCGTTAAACTGCTTCCATCTTCATTCAGCACCAAGGACCACCAGGATGAGATTAGGAGTTCCTTGATGACTGGCGGATTTGATCCCAGATTATGACCCGTATTATAACAGTAGCTGAGCACTGTACAGGGGTGTGTATAAGCCTCCTGAAGGCAGGGTCAGGCTAGGGCCTGGTATTAACATTTGCTTGTAAATGAATGAATGAATGGGCTGTTGGAGCCAGGATCCATACTTGGAAGAAGAGACTAAATGGCCCCTGTTTTCCTTTTTATGTCTGACATTTTTTAAAAATTAAGTCACATTTTGTCAATCGGCAACAATCTATTTTATGTTTCTTGGCCCCCCCAATTGGGAAAAACAAAATCTTTGTAATAAATACGATGTTCTGTGTATATAAAAGACCAGAGTAAGGGGATGCCTTGTCTGGAGCACAATGTGGTCCCGTCCTGGCTCCGGAAAGGGCAGTAGATACTAGATGTGGTCCATGGGGATTGAATGAGCCCAACCGCGCCCACCCCCTCAAATGTCTCTGAGTGCCCCATGTGGGTATACTTGACTGAGCTGACCACAGTTCAGATCTCTCTGCTGACATTGACCACTGAGTGACTTTGAGCAATCACGGCACTCCCTGACTCAGTTTCCCTAATTGTAAGATGGAACTGGATGGTTTTCGAGTTCATTGCAGCTCTAAAAGAATGAGATGGAGCTAGTTCTCTATTTTTTTCAATTCATAAAAATCTATTCTCCACGGCTCTCACTTCTCCCCCAGCCACTGAAACCCCAGGCCTATGTAACCAGAGGCTGGTTCTCAGGTGGGTGCAGCGCTGGGTCTGGGGGCCACGGTTCTGTCAGTGAGAGCGCAGAAGCCCCGATCTCCGAGGATGGAGTGGGTCTGTCCTTGTGATTCCGCTGAGAATGCAGGGGAGGCTGTCCGGGATGGGACTCCTTGGCTTCCCCCAGAAGCATTGGCGTGATGTAGGAAAGAGCACTGGTTTTGGACTGCGCCTCAGTCTCCCTCTCTGTAGAAGTGAGAACCTGCCTGCCTTGCCTGCCCTGTCTCTGCAGTAATGATCCCGGGAATGGCGTTGCTGGCTTGTCTTGTTCCTCGGCCCTGGCCTTCCAGGGCCATGCTGGGAGGAAGCCCTGCAAGGAGGAGTCGGGACCCCGGGATGTGGTCAGGGGCCTCTTGTTGACCGCTTCCTCGGCCTAAGGCAGAGCGATGGCCTCTGGGAAAGAGGCAGGAGTGGGAGAGCAGGTCAGGCAGCTCAGATTTCCAGCTGCCTCGGGAGGTCTGGCCAGCCAGCCTGCGTGCAATTGGACACCTTGGCCCAGGCCGGCGATGCTGGGCCCCGATAGGCTGGGCTCGGGGCCATGGCAACAGGTGGCCCGCCCTCCCCCGGACCTGGCGCCCGTCCTGGAGCTCTTCTCCTCTAGCAGCCAGTGGGCCGCCGGCAGAGCTGGCTCCCCTGCCCCAGGCTTGGGTAGCACTCGGCGGCGGGACCCACCTGGAGAGCTTCCCTGGGCTGGGGGAGGAGGCAGCGGGGCCATGCTGAGCGGGGTTCCGAGCCCAGCATCCCCTCGTGTGGGGAGCCCAGAGGCCCGCTGAAGCCCTCCCAGCAGCCCTCCCACCTGTCAGAAGATGTGGCAGGTAGGAGCCCCCAGCCATCGGGCAGGGCTGGCCCCGGGCAGCAGCAGCCAGGTACGGTTCTCACACCCAGCTGCCCCCAGCTTCAGGGCTGGCTGAGGGATTGGGGTCACGCGAGCTCTTCCCCTGGCCCCCTTCCACTTCCCCGGCTTCCGTCTCAGACAGCTGGCTCCTGTCCCCCAGGGACAGCTCCGAGACCCGGGGAGGGCAGGAGGCAGGGGAGCATCCCCTCGTCCTGCTGTCCTGGTGAACCCCTCAGCCAGAGGCGGGGTGGCGGGACTGGGGCATGTGGGAGAAAGAGCGGTAGGTGTGGAGTGAAGGGACCGAGTTCAAATTCTGATTCTGTTACTCATTACCTGTGTGATTTCGACGCTGTGGGGTGTGTCAGTCTCTTGATCTGTAAAATGGGTTGCACTAGATGATCCCTAAGCTAGTTCCCTTCTAGCTCGGTCAGGGGAATTCTAATCTTGCTCGACAAAGGAGAAGCACCGCCTTCAACTGGGATGGGAATTAAGAGGGAAGCCGAGAAGGGGCATTTGGAAGCCCGCAAAATACTCTCATCCCAGGAACCAATCACGGTCCCTTCCCTCTTCAGAAGCATCGAGGAAGACTCAGGCTCTGGGGCTCACAGTCAGTAAGGCCTGGAATAAAAACCAGTTTCCCTCTGAATCGTGGGTTGGGTGAGCCATCAGGGCCAGGCCTGGGATTGTGGGTGGTTAAGAGCTAACTGGCACAGCTCCCTAGCTCCCCTCTCCTTCCCAGGCTCCACCCATTTTTTAAACAAATTTAACAAATATATTACATTAATTATTAATTAAATAAAAATATTAACAAATATAACAAGCATTTATTTTCCCTCTCACCTACCTTCAACTCTCCCCTCCAAAACCAAACAAAATCCCTGTTTCAGACACAGACGAGCAAAACAGATGTCCACGTTGACCCTGCCCAGAGATGGGCATCTCCTTCTACACCTGTGTCTCTCACCCATTGTCCGTTCGGAGGTGGGCACGCCGGTCAGTTCCTGCCCCTTCTAACGCTTCTCTCCTGTCTCCTTCTCCCCAGCCCGATCTTCTCAACTTTAAGAAGGGATGGATGTCCATTCTGGATGAACCGGGAGAGGTAAGAGATCGTACTGCGCTGAGTGGGGTTCCAAAGATTCAGGACGGGGGTCTCCGTGTCCCTTCTTCTCAAAGCAAACGATCACTCTCTTCCTCCTTCTTCTGTTGGCGGAAAGAGCATGGAGTTGAGAGTCAGCTAGCGTACCTGCCTCTGTGTGATCTTGGATAAGTCACTTCACCAGGCTCCCAGTTGTCTCTTCTATGCAGTGTTGGAGCTGAACTCTTGGGTCTCTTCCAGTTCTAAATCTAGGTGTGTGATCTGAGCCATGTTATTTGACTTCCTTGGACCTCAGTTTCCCTATTTCTGTAAAATGAGGGGATTGAGATAGATGGTTTCCGAAATCCCCGACTCTCTCTGTGCCTTAGTTTCCCCAGCTGCAGAATGAGGGGATTAGGCTAGATGGCCTCTGAGGTCCCTCCCAGCATGCTCTGTGCCTCAGTTTCCCCACCTGTAGAATGAGGGGGTTGGGCTAGATGGCCTCTGAGATTCCTCCCAGCATGCTCTGTGTCTCAGTTTCCCCACCTGTAGAATGAGGGGAAGTTAAGCTAAATCCCACTTCTAGATGTAGGATTCTAGTGATCACACATGTAAAGTACTTTTACCTACACAGATGATTTTTCCTCGGGTAGAGTCTGTAAAGAAACATTGCAGGTAGGGGGAGAACGTTGTGGGCAGCCGGAGCCCGGAATGCTTTCTCTGCCAGATCCTCACTTCTCCAGATGCTTGGGGCTGGCTGGGGATGGAATGATCGAAATGCTCACGAGATAAATAGCAGCCACGATTCTAGTCCCTCCCCGGCTTCCCCGGGGAATCTGCCGAGTTTCCTGCCATGTGGTTTAATGGGATTTGTGTCGGGAGATCCAGCATGATGTCTCAGCTCAGCTCTCCGTTTGCCAGCCGAGGCTCCGGGGCAAGGCCCTACCCCCACTGCCTGGGGCCTCAGTTTCCCCATATGTAAAATGAGAGATTGGACTAGATCACGAGTGCTTCCTTTGGAGTGGGGCAGAAATTTGTCTTGGAGCTCTCTGGCGGTCTGCTTGGAATCGTGTTTCTAAAATCGAGATTATGCAAGATTACAAAAGAAATCAATCACTCTGCACTGCAATGATCCAGCTGCTCCCCCAGCACTCCCTCACAGCGCCCCTACTAGACGCTCCCTCCTGAACGGTTCTCGGGGAGCCGCGTCCCCCGCTGGCCTTGGCTCACCTCGCCAAGAGGCCGAGGCGGGAGCGGGGGGCTCCCTGAGCCCGGGACAATGGCGGGTCAGGTTTAAGGGATCCATTACATATCAAAGGCACTGGCAGCCGGCCAGACCCACCGGGAGGCTTCGAGAAATAGTCTCGGCTGTCTCTCGGTGTGGGTGCAGTGCCCCGCTCCTGCTGCCCCAGAGGGCCCACCTTCCCACTCGAAGTCCTGGAATGGGGGCTGAGCTTTAGAAGGGAATGAGAGAGACGGGCCAAGCATGGGACTAGGGCATTGACAAATGGAAAGACGGGGGAGTGGGCCCGGAGACAGGAACGGGCTCCGTGGACTATGTTCTCCTCCGGGACCTTTGGGGATAAATCTTCCGGATTTTTGCCCAGATGGTGAATACGTTCCCATACCTCGGCTCTCTCTCGCCTCCATCTCTTACTTATTTCTCCTAGCCCCATTCCCCTTTCCATTCCCCAAGAGAACACACGTTTGATTGGCCTCTCCTGCTGACTGGTTAACATAAAATCCCAGACTGAGAGAACTCACAGGGCCACTACTCTCAGCACCTTATTTTTACAGATGGGGAAACTGAGGCCCGGGGAGGGGGAATTCCTCAATGCCCAAGGCCAGCCAGCCAGTTAGTGGCACAGGGGAAGTCACCCCACCTCCAGTTCTTTCTGTCCGCTTAATCATGAGAGTTCAGTTATACGCCTTGAACTAGCCACTTCCCCTTCTCTGCTGTGCCCTGGTTTTCCCCTTCAGAAAAAAAGCCAACCAACTTGACTGGGGGAGATGGAACCCTGAGCTTTCTAGGGCAGGAAGAGGACTTGACACGCTTTGTCATCTTAGCTTTTCTTCTCCGATTTTTCATTAGTCAGGAGACCTGAATTCAAATCTTACCTTGGTTACTTACTTGCTGAATGGCTTTAAGTGAGTCCCATAAACTGGATCTCTTTCTTGGTGCATGATTTTAAGTGAGTCCCATAAATTGGATCTCTTAATTAGTTGATGACTTTAAATGAGCCATAAACTGGATCTCTTACTTAGTGGATGATTTTAAGTGAAGCCCATAAACTGGATCTTTTTCTTGGTGCATGATTTTAAGTGAGTCCCATAAACTGGATCTTTTTCTTGGTGCATAATTTTAAGTGAGTCCCATAAATTGGATCTCTTAACTAGTTGATGACTTTAAATGAGCCATAAACTGGATCTCTTACTTGGTGGATGATTTTAAGTGAGTCCCATAAACTGGATCTCTTAACTAGTTGATGGCTTTAAGTGAGTCCCATAAACTGGATCTCTTTCTTGGTGGATGGCTTTAAGCAAGTCCTCTAAATTGGATCTCTTACTTGGTGGATGATTTTAAGTGAGTCCCATAAACTGGATCCCTTACTTGGTTGATGACTTTAAGTGAATCCTCTACACTGACTCTCAGTCTCCTCCCTTTGTAAAATCAGAAAAATACATGATTTCTTACTTACCTTCCGACTCAAGATCTAGGATCCTTTGGATTTAGGGAAAGTCCCTTCTCCAGCCTCAGTTTCCCATCTGTGAAATGAAAGGGTGGTGACCTCTTGCCTGTTCCATGACATTAGAGAGGGTTGTTCTGGGAGCAACCTTCTGCTCTCTGTGATTCTGCTTGCCCCTAGGCCAGGGCCAAAAGGATGCTTGCTCTGTGACTCCTCACTTTATTTATCCTCCCCGTACCTTTCCCCATGGCTCTGCCCTGACCCTATTTCCCCTCGCTTGGCCCAGTGCCCTGGAAGGCTTTCATTACCACCATGTACTGCTCTGGCCTTAGGATTCTAGAACCCCCAGCACTTGTCCAGAGAAGAGGGAGCCAGAGCGAAAACAAGCCTAGATTGTTAAGTCGAAAGCTCTGGGTTCAAATGTGATCTTGGCGGTCCCTTCCACTGGGTCTCACTTCTCTCAGAAAAGAGAAAAAGAGGGAGTTAGATCTCATAATCCCCAAGGTCTGGGATCAGGGGAGATGAAAGGGGTCTGATTTCTAGCCCATTTGGTGTGTTTTTCCAGGCCTGCTACACTCAATGTTGAGCAATCACCTCCCCAAAGCTTGGTCTGGATATTCAATGTTTCAAAGTGGAGTTAGGGCAAACCTATCCCAGTCCATCAGATATGCACTCCAGGACCAGATGTGGGTGTGTGCACAAATATACGCACATAAGTGCATGACGCACCTCAAGCACGACTGTCACTTCTGAACCTGGAACTTCAAGCCTGAGAAGATAGCACAAGGCAGAGCTGGAAGGGGCCTTGGGATCCAAAATGGAGAAGCTTGCCTCTGACCTCCTTAAAAACATGGCGGCTAGCCTCCTGTCTCACAAGTCTCAGCCCTCCCTCACGAGCCCCTCCATCTTGGTCTCCCATGTAGATGTGGCCCTTGTCCTGCTGAGCTCAAGCCTTCCATCCGCTCCCATTCCTTCCCACTACCATCCCCATTGTCTCTTCGATCTCTTCTTGGCTATCTGATCCCTGTCTGCTACCTAAAAACATACCCATGTGTCTCTCATCCTTAAAACTTGATCTGACCATCCTTACTAGCCAATGACCTACATTTCTCTCTTTTTCTCATCTAAACTGCTTAATATTTCCATCTGCAACTAATTTTTTTCTCTTCTAATCAATAAACATATTTATTTTTACGAGGTTTTTTTTAAATAATAGTTTTTTTCAAAATAGATACAAAGATCATTTTCAACATTCACCCTTGCAAAAATTTGTATTCCATATTTTTCTCCCTCCCTTTCTCCTGGTCCTCTCCCTTAGACAGCAAGTAATCCAATATCTGTTAAATACGTACAATTCTTCTATAGATAATTCCACAATTATCATGCTGAATAAGAAAAATCAGATCATTCCAGTGATCTTATGATGGAGAGAGCCAGGACTGTGGGAACTGAGTATGGATCACAACATAGCATTTTCACTATTTTTGTTGTTGTTTGCTTGCATTTTGTTTCTTTCTCTTTTTTTTTTCTTTTTGATTTTTTTGTTGTTGTTGTTGTTGTTTTGTTTTTTGTGCCGCACGATAATTGTGGAAATATCTATAGAAGAATTCTACATGTTTAACATATGTTGGATATTTGCCATCTAGGGAAAAGGGCGGGGAGGGAATTTTGTAACACAAGGTTTTGCAAGGGTCAGTGTTAAAAAATTATCCATGCATAGGTCTTAAAAATTAAAAGCTGTTTAAAAAAAGAAAAAGAAAAATCAGATCAAAAAGAAAAAAATCTACAACTGATTTCAAAAATGAATGTTAAATTTGTTTTTACTTGCAATTAGGAGAAAATACTCAATTAAAAAATAATTAAGAACAAAAAAAGAATTCCATTCTACAACTGGTGGCTCCATTTCCTATCATCTTTTTTTTTTTTTTTTTTTGGAGCCAATCTAGGGTCAAGTGACTTGCTTGGGGTCACGCAACTTGTATGTATCTGAGGCTGAATTTGAAGTCAAATCCTCCGAACCCCAAGACTGGTGCTCTATCCACTGTACCATCCAGCTACTCCCTCTCTCATTTGTTTCTAAAACTTCTACAAAATCTTGCTTCTGACCTCATCATTCAAGTGAAAATAATCTCTCTAATTATCAATGATTTAATGGCCAAACCCGATAGCTTTTTCTCAATCCTTCTGGATCTCTCTGCAGCCTTGGACTTTGCTCATCGCTCTTCCCCTGAACGCCTTCAGCCCTCTTTTCTTCCTGTGGTCTCTATCATCTTTATGTCAGTGATTCTATACTTGACAGATACATCCCAAGTCCACGTTACCCACATTGCCTTTTGGACATGGCGCATGGACATGGCTACCTTCAGCTCATCACATCCAAAACAGAATTGTATTTCTTCCAAAGCCCTCCCCTGTTACTGAAGAGGACACCCCATCTTCCTAGTCCCCCCAGGCTCTCCATCAACCCCTCCTCATATCCAACATCCCCTGGGCCCCTCCCCTTCCTTCCTTACATAGCCATCACCCTTGGGAGTCGGGTGTTTTCATGTGGAAATGTGGGAAGGGGAAGGAAGCTTGAGCCGCCATCTTTGTTCTTGAGTAGATAAGACCTACATATCTGGAACAATTAGTCAGAAATGTATGATTAAGGGTACAGGTGCATGATTGAGGCCCTTTGAGGGCCTGCTGAGAAGGAAAAGCTTAGCAGAAATGGAGGAAAGGGATCAGAAGAAAATTGGGCACATTTTCCATGTAATGCTTCCTTTGACATTTGTAGCTAGATGTTATACTACATAACTACATACACTACATACTACATATACTACATAAACTACATACACCTATGTACCTATCTATTTAATTTATATATATATATACATATATTTAATTATTTAGTTAACTTATATGTGTATAATTTAATTATATATAATCCAGTGTCAGGATGTTCTGAGTTCAAATCCAGTTTCCAGTGCTTCACCTTGGTCTGCCTCAATTTCCCTATCTGTAAAACAGGATGAGATGTTTAAGCTATATTGGATTATTTACTGTCTAGGAGAGAGGTAAAGTGGGAAGGGAGGGAGAAAAATCTGAAACAAAAGGTTTTACAGGGTGATTGTTGAAAACTATCTTTGCATGCATTTTGAAAAATAAAATTATTGTTAAAAACAAACAAACAAGATAAAAAAACAAAAAAATCCCAGGGTTATTGTGAGGATCAGATGAGTTGATATTTGCAAACTTAAAACACTGTTGTTGTACAAGATCTTTATCTTCTCTGACATATTGGGAAGTTGAGGCTCAGAAGCACAATGATTTGCCCAGGATCTTTCAGATAGAAAGAGCTCAGGCAGGATCCGAAGTCTTGAGGCTCTGTGTCCCTATTTCAAGCTCTCTTCCTTATCTTGGGCCAGACCCTTGCTGGCTGTGGGCCTCTGGGGCCTTATCTGTAAAACTGGAGAGATCAGTCCTGAAGGATTCCCAGCCTTTCCTGCATATCACTAGTCCAGGACTTAATCCACGAGGTCCTGGCCTGGCTGGAGAGTGAGTGACCCAGCCCTGGAAAGAGGCTCCCTTGCCATCAGCTCTGACACTCTTGGCCTTGGCGTGGCCGAAAGCTAGCCAGACCTGGCTGCTGTGGTCAGTTCTTTAGCCAGGCTCCTCGGCCAGCCGGCCCTGCGGCCCTCCATTGCCCTCTAGAGGCTAATGGCCGGCCTTAGTGACCGATGGGTAGTAGATCCAGGCAAGAGCTGGAAGGGACCTGCCTCCAGTCCCATTTTACTGAGGCTAGGAGAGTCGAGTAGAGGTAGAGCTGGCAGGGGGAGCCCTCAGAAGCTATCCTGTCAGACCCCCTAGTCTTATAGATGAGTAAACTGAGACCGGAAGGTCTGGCTTGTGCAATAATGCAACAAAGTCAGAATTGGAAACCAGAACTTCGAAGCTCTAATCCAGCTTCTTTCCATACCAGTTCCCTGTGGAAGATTTGGAAATCCTTACTTCTTCCTCCATGGTTCCCTCTGCTATAAATTAAACTCAATGCTTTCTCAGTCTACATTCCTGCGACCTTGCTCTCTGATCCCTAAAGACCAGCTCTTTTTCCTTCCCCTTTTCTTTTTTTTTTCCTTTCCCTTACTATCGAGGGGATTCGAACCAATCCACGGCTTCCCTCCCTGGCTAAGGACCTTTCCCTTGTGATCAGTCTCTGAGGTCTGAGAAACGGACTTGAGGCATTAGCCCACTGTCTCTTCAGCACCTAGAACAACGCTGGGCTCTTGGGAAGTGCTAAATAAATGCTCTCTCATCCCTTCCTTTGTCATGGCACTTAATTTACTAGCGATCTCTCCCTCTTCCCTCCCCCCCCCCAATGGTAGAGCCTGGGCAGATCCGCTCCCCCTCTTCCTCCTGCCTCTCCCCCCACTCTCCAACTGCAGCCACACAGAGACTTCCTGGCGGCTGCATCCCCCCATCCGCCATTGAGTAACCCAATCGTCCCCAAGTCATTCCATTGCTGACCTCCAGCTTCTCCCTCCCTCCAGTGGAAGAAACATTGGTTCGTGCTGACTGACTCCAGCCTCAAATATTACCGGGACTCCAACGCTGAAGAGGTAATATTGGGGGCTGAAGATGGGCTGGGAGCACCTCCTGGGGTGCTCCCCTCTTAGGTGGGGGTCTTCTTGGAACTTTCGCTGAAAAGGCAGGAAGAATCAGTCCCCCTTTTTCTGAGGGGGGGTTGGTGCTACAGATAGGAAGGGCATTACTCATGATGGCAGATCGAATTACTGACCTTTGGTTTTACTCAGTTTCTTCCTCTCGTTCCAATCTTTGTTATAAGAGATGACTCTTATTAGGGAAAACGAATATTTAAACATATTTAGTATTTAATCTTTAATTATTAAAAATTTAAATAAATAAATAAAATTTTAATTAATGATTAAATTGAATTTCCTATTTAAAATATAAGCATGTATTTTATGAATATATTTATACAATATTTATTTTATATATTTAATATTTATATATTATGTATATTATAAATAAGAATATATTTAAGCAAAAACTATGAAAAGGCTGGGAAAATGGATAAGAAGGTTTGATTCCCCCCTGTAGCTACCTCGGAGCTAAATTGGGAGAGTGAGCATTTTTAGGAGGGAGGCTGATGGATTATCTGCCCCCCAGCACGGGGCCTGCATGTCAGACAGGTTGGGGGCCAGGGTGGGGAGGGAGCATGCCGATTCCCTGACGCGTCACCTTCCGTCTCAGGCCGATGAACTGGACGGAGAGATCGACTTACGCTCCTGTACAGATGTGACGGAGTTCGCCGTCCAACGCAATTATGGCTTCCAGATCCACGTGAGTGTGGGAGGGGACCCAGACCCAGCAAATCCTGGAACCTTCACCCAGGAAGAGACACCTTATGGTCAGGAAAATTGTCTTTGGAGGCCCAGGGCCTGGGTTCAAATCTCACCTCTGAGATTTGCTACTTGGGCAAGTTTCTTAACCTTTCAGAGCCTCAGTTTATCCTCTATTAAATAAAGTCTAGCCCAGACGAGCTATAAATTCCCTTCTAGTGCTAAATCTGTGAAGGGGATGTCAGTTAGTCTCTGCTTGAATACTTCTGGTGATGGAGAGCTCACTACTTGATGAGGTAGTCTTCATGATCATAGGAAACCCAAGCACCTCCTTGGGATGACGCCAAGGGACCTTGCCTTTAGCCCTCGGGCTTTCTCCCTGATTACTTTTGAAACCTCACTGATTACAAGGCTCCTCGCTCTTTCATTAGCCCAGGGCCAGCTGGTTCCCTGTTACTGAGGAGTGTGTAAGAGATCCCCAGCCCTCCCCTCCTCCTCTCCATCCCCCCAATCCCCCTGCTGCTGTCGCCTCCTGTAACCAGATCCCCGACTCCGGTGTCTGCTGCCGCTGCTCTCCCCACAAGCGCCAAGCCTCGGGAGAGTTTCTAAGGGTTCTTTGCAAGGAGAAAGTTCTGAACCATGAGACCAGAGGCAAATGTTGGAAGTAGCAGGACAGGGGAGAGAATGGCATGGATGGGGCTTTGGAACAGGTTCCGCACTGCTAGGGGGTTCGGCGGGGAAAGCACCGGGCCTGAGGTTCGGAAGACCGGGGCCTCCTGGAAAACAAAGTGACCTCCGTCACTGAGCTTTTCCGCACTACCTGGGATTGGATTGTAAACTTTGTAGTCCCAGAACGTGTAGTTTTGTTGTTATTCACTCTTTCCAGTTGCGTCCGACTCTGTGTGGCCCCACGGGGCTTTTCTTGGCAGAAATATCAGAGTCGTTCATTTGTCAGTTCATTTCACAGATGGGGAAACTGAGGGAGGGTTAAGTGATTCACCAAGAGTCCTGCAACTAGGCCGTGTCTGAGGCTGCATTTGAATTCAGATCTTCTGAGCTCCAGGTCTGGCACTCTAGCCATTGCATCACTAGGCTCTTGACAAGTATTCATTGACTATTCGTTGCTTGTTTAGTATTGAACCCCAAAAGTAGAAGGAGAGAAATGGGACCCCCAACCTATTCCAGAGCTCCTTCAACAGCCCCGAGGAGACATCTTGGAAGCTGGGATCCATCCAGCAGGGGGATGGGACCGGGCTTGGACTAAACCGTTTCTGGGGTCTCCTTGCAGACGAAGGAAGCTGTCTTTACATTGTCCGCCATGACTTCGGGCATCCGGAGGAACTGGATCGAGGCTCTGAGGAAAACCGTACGACCGGCCAATGCCCCAGACGTCACCAAGTACGTGCACGAGCAGGCGGGCAGGAGGGGGGGGTCTGTATGGGAGGAGGGCGGAGGTCGTCTTCTAAAAGCAGATTAAGCTGATCATGAGGTATAAACTCCCGGAGCAGAGAGACCCCCATTTGTACCCGGATGCTCCAAAGTTCTTTCTTCCCAGCCACTCTGGGAGCTAGAGAGGGGACGATTGTCCCTGTCTCAGAGGGATGGGAATTGAGCCTGTGATGTCATTGGTCCAGGGAACGCCAAGGGAGGAAGCTTCCATGCCTTCTGGTACCCACTGGGGCATTTATCTTTTAGAGAGTTGCCCGGGATACCTGCCAGGTGGATAGATAAACTGGCCAGAGTCCCACAGCCAGGATATGTCAGAGTCAGGACGGGCTCCATCACGTCGTGCTGCTCTCTGCCTGTCTCTCAGTGTATTAATAACTTCCATCGATATAACACCGAAAGGCAGTTGGGAGCCATAATGGATGGAGTCAGCAAGTCCTGGATTCAAATCCCACCTCATTCACTCTCTAGCTGTGAGACCCTCGGGAAGTCATATCGCCCTGTTTGCCTCCATTTGCCCATCTGTCAAATGAGCTGGAGGAGGAAATGGCAAACCCTCTGGTATCTTTGCCAAGAAAACTCCAAAATTGGTTTACAAAGAATCAGACATGACTGAAAAATCAGAAAAACAAGTAATACCTTAAAGTTTGCATAGTGCCCTAAGCACACGGCCTGACTGAGTTTCCCAGTAATCCTCTGAGGCTGGTTTGATTTTTAGCCCCATTTTTTAAATAATAGCTTTTTATTTTCAAAAATATATGCAAAGATAGTTTTCAACATTTACTCTTGCAACATTTTGTGTTCTAAAATTTTCTCCCCACCTTCCCTGTCCCCTAGATGGCAAGCAATCCAGTATAAGTTGTTGGGTTTTTTTTTTCCCAGTATAGGTTAAATATGTGTAAGAATAATTAATTTAAAAGTATTTTACTTTTCCAAATACATGTAAAAGATAGTTCCAGTACTCATCCTTATAAAAGCTTGTGTTTCAAATTTTTCTTTTTTTTAACTTTTTAAAAAATAATAATATAAAATATATATTATATATAATATAATAATAAATAATAGCTTTTTATTTTCAATATACATGCAAAGATAGTTTTCAACATTCTCCCTTAGAAAAGCTCGTATTCCAAAATTTTCTCCCTCCCTCCCCACTTCCCACCTCCCCTAGACAGCAAATAATCCAACATAAGTTGTTTTTTTTCTCCATATAGGTTAAACATATGCAAGAATAATTAATTTTAAGAGTATTTTATTTCTCCAAATACATGCAAAGATAGTTTTCAACATTCATCCTTGTAAAATCTTGTGTTTCAAATTTTTCTCCCTGCTTCCTTCCTTCCCCGCTCCCTAGACAGCAAGTAATCCAGTATAAGTTATTTTATTTTATTTTTTTTCCAGTAGAGGTTAAACATGTATAAGAATAATATATATATTTTTTTAATTTTAAGAGTATTTTATTTTTCCAAATATACGGAAAGATAGTTTTCAACATTTACTTTTACAAAATCTTATGTTCCAAATTTTTCTTTTTTACTTTCTTTTTATCTATTTATTTGTTTTTATTTACAGCTTTTTATTTTATTTATTTGTTTGTTTGTTTTCCTGAGGCATTTGGGGTTAATGAGTTGCCCAGAGTCACACAGGCAGGAAGTGTTAAGTGTCTGAGGTCAGATTTGAACTCAGGTACTCCTGACTTCAGGCCTGGTGCTCTATCCACAGCGCCACCTAGCTGCCCCTCAGCTTTTTATTTTCAAAATACATGCAAAGATAGTTTTTGTCATTTACTCTTACAAAAGCTTGTTTTTGAATTTTTCTCCCTCCCTTCCCACCTCCTTTAAGCAATCCAATACAGCTTAGAGATGCTCAAGGACGTGTTTTTTTAAACAGTCTGAGCTCCTATTAGCCCCATTTTAGAGATGAGAAAACTGAGTCTCAGAGAGGTAAAATGAAGTCACACAGCAGGAATCTGAACTCCAGCCTTGCTGACCCCAAGCCCAGCATTCCATCTGTGACCCCCACTTTATTGCTTATCTCGATATTTCTCTAGAATACAAAGCTAGAATTTTGAGTGCATTTTTTCTTGATTTTGCACCTTTGAAATAATTTTGCACTGTGGGTCTTGAAGAGATGAATTTGATCCTTTGTTTTCTGTAGTATCTAAATATAATTAAAAATTTGTGATAGAATATAAAGGTAGAAGGGAACTTAAAGATCACATGATATGCTCCCTCCTCATTTTACAGTTGGGGAAACTGAGGCACAAAGAGGGAAAGGGTCCCAGAGACCTACAGTTGCAGAGCAGCATTAGAATCCATGCATAGAACCTAGCTTTCTGACCGTCCTACCATTCTTTCAGGCTGTTTATTTTGATCTGTGGGGAATGTCACAAACCTGAGAGAAAATTCAACCCAGGGGAGCTTATTAAGCGCTTGGTATTAGGTCCTGGGCATGGGCAGATAAGATTCCTGCCTCAGGGAATTGCCGTCCCTTGGGGAGGATTTCCACAAATTGAATGGAATCTGAGGAAGGAACGCCCTGACTCCTGGGGAAATCAGGAAAGGCTTCCTGGAAGGGGTGGCTCTGAGTTAATGAATGAGGTAGAGATGAAGCCGTTCCTTCCGGGCTGGGGGCACAGCCTAGGCAAAGGCGCGGGGCAGGAAGTGAAAGCCAGCCAAGCATGGGTCTGGCTCATTTTTCTGCCGGCTCCCTGACTGCGCCCTCTGTCCCCGCTGTGCTCGCTCCCCAGGCTCTCCGACAGCAACAAAGAGAACACGATCCACGGGTACAGCTCCCAGAAGGGCTCCCTGAAGTCCGAGGAGCAGCGGCCGGCGTCCGAAGTCATCGGCCGGGGACCCAACCGCAAGGCCGATGGGCAGCGCCAGGCCTTCGATTACGTGGAGCTCTCCCCGCTCAGCCCGGGCACCCCGCAGCGGCGCGGAGGGAGCGTCCGGGGCCCGGACCGAGGGGCCAAGCAGGACGAGCTGGAGCGAGACCTGGCCCAGCGCTCCGAGGAGCGCCGGAAGTGGTTCGAGGCCACCGAGAGCAGGGCCGGGGAACCGGGGGCAGGGGAGGGGCCCCGCAAGGTCCTGGGGGGCCCCCTCACCGAGGACCAGCAGAGCCGGCTGAGTGACGAGATCGAGAAAAAGTGGCTGGAGCTGGAGAAGCTGCCCCTGAGGGAGAACAAACGGGTGCCACTGACGGCGCTGCAGAGCAAAGGGGAGCAGAAGGGGCCTTCGGCAGACTCCACGGAGGCCCTGGAGAAGGAGGTACGGGCCTCTCTGACACCTGGGAGTCCCGGCCTTCTCGCCACTGAATCTCCAGAGCCCCCTCTGCCAGCAGGGCCCCAGCACTGACCACCCTGCTCTTCACACAGGTCCAGTCCTTGCGGGCTCAGCTGGAGTCCTGCCGCCTCCGAGGGGACAGTTCCCGGGACACACCCAAACCTCACGAGGACGGCCACATCCCCCGGGGCTATATCTCCCAGGTAAAGGGCGAGGGGACGTGAGCAGGGCGCGGATGGGGGGAGATGGCGGAGCAGCCGGACGGCCTCTCGCCAAGCTCCTCAAAAAGCCACTGTGTAGCCTCGCCGGCGAGGGCTCCTCCTGGCGTGGGGGAGGGCGGTGGGCTTTGGAACGCTGCACCCCTGGAGAGCCGCCCAAGGCCCGGCAGAGTGAACGAGCTTATTCAAGCCTCATCCCCATATCTCAGATGAACAAAACTGATATGGAGTGACTTGCCCCTATCCCGCTGCTAATATGGCGGTGAGATTCAAACCCCGGTCTCCTCGTTCCGTCACACTGAGAATACAAACACTAACCCATAATCCCTGCCTCCATTTACTCTCTTTGAACCTCAGTTTCCTCTTCTGTTAACAAGGATCTGGGGAGGAGGGGAGGAACTAGGATAGGGCCATAGATTTAGCATCCAGTTGCCTCATTTTACAGATGAAAAAAACTGAGGCTGTGAGAAGTTAATGAAGCTCCCCAAGGTCATTTGAATTCAGGTCTTCCTGATTCCCAGGGCAGAGACCCTAACCACTACCCCATACTGCCTTTCAAGCTATCCTTCAAGTTCCCTCAGCTCTCCTCTGAAGTAGGTGACCTTGGTGGACCCCTAGGACAAAAGAGCGATGTTATCAGACTAACCGGGGCAGCCCTCCTGATTTTCCTCTTCCTGTGAGTCACACACATTTCCAAATGAGGAATCATCCTTGACCCTTCTCTGTCAAGCCCTCTTCCCCTCCCCATCAAGCTTTTCGAGTCTTGGGGGTCCTTCCAGATCCCACTTCTTCCCATCCTGGGCTTCCCCCCAATTCCTCCCTCCTTCCCTTTCCCTGGACCATAATCAAAGGCTTCCTTCCTAACTGGTCTCCCTGAATCCAGTCTCCTTCCTCTAACTCCTCCCGGTTGATGTTCTCTTTTTAAATTATGCTAACGAATTTCCCTTACATGCAGCTTCCTTTTCTTTTTTCTTTTCTTTGCTGAGGCAATTGGGGTTAAGTGACTTGCCCAAGGTCACACAGCCAGGCCGTGTTAAGTGTCTGAGGTCAGATTTGATCTCTGGTCCTCCTGACTTCAGGGCTGATGTTCTGTCCACTGCGCCCCCCTAGTTGCCCCTCTGATATTGTCTTAATCTTCCAACCTCCAGTAATCAGAGCTCTCTCCTGCTTAAAGTTACTTTGTATTTCCTTAATGTGTTGTATGTCCCCATTTTGTATGTGTTTGACTTTTCCGGTAGAATGGAAGCCTCTTGTGGGCAAGGTCTGTTTGTTTCTGCATCTGTATCCCCAGGGCTAGCACAGTGCTAACGTGGAACAGACCTTTATAATAAATGCTTGTTGAGTTGAATTGAATTGGCTTGGAATAAATGGGGAGGAAAGACTGGAGTCAGGGAGGCCAGTCCGGAGGCTGTGGCCACAGGCTAGGTGCAGAGTAACAAGATGCTGCGCGAGGGTGCTACTAGCAGGATGGGCGAGAAAGCACAACTGGGTGAAAGATGGGGTTTGGAACAGAGAGAGGAAGGAGTTGGAGCTTGGAGGCTGCGTGATGGGAAGGGAGGATTATCAGCAGGAAGAAGGACATCGGGAGCAGGAATGGTGGGAAGCTCAAAAATCTGCCTTTTGTCCTGTCCTGGAGCCGGTAGCTTTCCATGGGGAGCATCTCTCTGTGGGGAGACTGCTGCGCAGGGCAGGTAGCCAGCTGGATTCTGGGGGGTATGAGTCTCAGAATGGCGCCCTTAGAACGGACTTCGGTCACCGGCTTGTCCGACGCGCGCTGAACGAGGCTCCCTTCTCCAATGTGCTGGATGAGAGCTTAACCGACTGCCAATGGAAGACCTCCGGGATGGGGACCCCACTGCTCTGGGCAGCCAGGTCCACTTTGGAACAAGTCGAGTCGTTTTTTTCATTCATAGAATCTAACTCTGTTCCCTTGTACCCTCCACCCAGGATCCTTCTTCCACCCTCTGGGGCCTAGTATAACGACGCATTTTCCTCTTTCATGTGACAGCCTTTCACATATTTGATGACTGCTGTTTACTTTTCTCCCCTCAATTCCATGTCTTCTCTTCTCCTTTCCCCCCAGATTTTCTTTATTGAGCAAACATGAGCATTTCCTTACACAAAGAACAAAAGAGGAGGATTATATACGAAACTCCGATTCTATTACTTAGACATCATTTCTCTTCTCCGGCTTCCATTTGCCCGGCTCCTCCAGCTGTTCTTGGAAGGCCTAGTTTCCCATCTGGTACCTTTCTGTGACTGCACCCTTGTCAATGGACATCCTGAAATATGGCATCTGGGTGTGATCTGGCCAGGGTAAAGGACCCTAATGGGTCTGGCAGGTCCATTAGCCATTTTGTTTCTTGTAGAATGAAACCAAGTGCCCCTCCTGTGCCTCCGACAGGTCTCGGGACCTATTTTTCTACTTGGTAACATTACAATTGGGATCAGTGGAGAAGGCCTCCACACTGACAAAATTATAGACTCCTTGCATATTAATACAAGATGGCCTTGGTTTTGTTCATAGTCATCTCATTGACCAAAGAGATCACGACCCTTAGCGTAGTGTCTGGTATATAGTAGGTGCTTAATAAATGCTTATTCCCTATTTCCTTCCTCACTGTTGACTCATTGAGGATAGAGGCCTCTGAGATCTATGAGTCTTCTCATTCACTAATTTCTTTTTTTTTCCTTTTCTTTTTCCCTGAGGCAGTTGGGGTTAAGTGACTTGCCCAGGCTCGCACAGCTAGGAAATTTGCACTCCTGTCCTCCCGACTTCAGGGTTAATACTCTATCTACTGCGCCACTAGCTGCCCCACACTAATTTCTAACTATGTTTCAATCCACCAATTAACAAGCATTTATTAAGTGGACATCTCCCCTTCCTACTACTTACATAGTTCACTTTTCTTAATCCAAATGTAGGATTTTTCATTTAAGCATTTGACATCTCATCTTTCACTTCTCGCCCTCAGTTTCTGCATCTGTAAAATGGAGATAATAATACATCCCTCACACAGGGTTGATGTGATGAGATGGTCCACATGATTTGCTTTGCAAGCCTTATTTGTAAGCTGTCATCATCATATCAGCTTCGACTCACCTATGGCCAACATGAATTTTTTAAATGTTTCCATTGTCCAGTTTTATTTATCTCTTTCATCTTTATCTCTTCTACGTATTCAATAATTATCAGATTATCAAGTATTCCTGTGCCTTCATCCGGGTCCCCAAATTGTCTTTGTTTTAGTTTTATATCCCCGATGTTTGGTATACAGTAAGCACTTAATTAATGTCCATTTAATCTTCAGCAAAAATATTAAACACCGTTCAGTGGGACACAAGATTAAAGACCTCTCTCCGGTCTGGTGAGATCTCTGGATCCCTTCCTAGAAAGTTGTTTTTTAAACACCAAAAATAAAATCCATGAAATTTAAAAAGCAATTTCTGTTGAAATTAATTTCAGTGAGCCCATCGTTCCCAGACCCATCAAACCTCAATATCATCCAACCGCCATCCTTCCATCTTGTCCACGAGAGAGAGATTTTTGCCACCAGCTTTATTGAAAAATCAAGGAAACTCTGAGGGCTATGGCTGGGTATATCCGCAAAGATGGAAATTAAGTTCATCCAGCATCATTCATTCTTAACCATCCCGTTCTGACTTAGAGTATTCCTTGTATCCCAAGCCATTGGTCTCATTAATATTAGTAGGTGATTAATAATATACTAATTAGTAATATGCTAATATTAATAATGCAAGGAATAGGGCCTAGACCTCTACCAATGTATTTTGACACAAGTCTGAAGCTCACAACCTTAGCCGTCTAGGACATACAATCCGGGAGTAACTCCGATTCCCCCACTCTTGAGTCCAGCTCCCCTGACTACACCATGCTGCATCTTACCCTCGATTCCATCCAATAGTATTAATCCTCCCCATAGTATTTTCCCACAAAGACCTTCAGCACGAATCTTTTCAGCATCGACCTTCTTTCCCGTACCCCAAGGCGTTCGCTCTCCAGGCCTGCCGCTTTTTTCTGCTTCTCGGAGATCCCGATAGCCGCCTGGCAATCACATCCGCCTCTGCTTTCTGTGCCCTGGGATGTAATTCAAATGGGACCGGGTGACTCACCCTAGTGGAGGATGGCCAGGTGTCTTCTTACCGTCTCCCCCTTATCTTGGGTTAAATTCCCTCATTAACCCCTTTTCATTCGGTCCTTTCTGGTCCGAGGATCGTTCGCCTCAGTGAGGGAAATTAGAAATGGAGGGCGTCATTTTCTCCGTTTTCCGCCGCTGGTCATCCCATTTACCTCCACTCATGGTCTTGACCTTTCGGTTGGGTCTTGAGGCGTTGGGGAGGTTGTTTTTTGGCATCTGTGGAAGCTGTGGGTCAGCCTGGGCTCCGGACTCCATCCTGATAAGACTCTGGCACTTTTTCATATTCATTCTTGGTTCCGTGTCCTAACTACCATTGTTGGCTTATAATCATTTTCAAAATTGCTTTATATCAACTTCATTTCCCCTACGTCTACTCCCCTTCTCTACTCAGTGACCCATCTCCAGTATAATTTTTTTTTTAAATCGGAAAAAAAAATTCAATAAGACCCACAAATACATCATAGTATTATTCTGAGTACATGAGCCCTCTACCATCCCAAAGAAGGGAGGAAGGCTGTTGTTGTTAAGTTGTTTTAATCATGGCCAACTTCTCGTGACTCCATTTGGAGTTTTCTTGGAGAGATATTGGAGCAGTTTGCCATTTACTGCTTACAGATAAGGAAACTGAGGCAAGCAGGTTTAAGTGACTTAGTCAGGATCCCACAGCTGGTAAATGTCTGTGGCTGAATTTGAAGGTGGATTCCCTGTTCTGTTCACTGTTGTTTTCCCAATTCTTTTCCAGATTCAAGTTTCGTTTTGTATTCTTTCTACTTACATTATTATAATGTAAAGTATACATTATTTTCCTGGTTAAGTCTTATTTCTTGTGGTACAGTAACATTCATGATATTGATATTTCATAATTAGCTGAGCCATAATTGACATGTAGTAGTTATTTGTTGCTAATTTTCCTCTATCGTAAAAAGTGCTACTGTGAATATTTTAATGTAAATGGGACTTCGGTTTCTGTCTTTGCCCTTTGGGGGGCATATGTCTAGAAATGGGCTCTCTGGGGCAAAGCGTATGATTTCTTAATGTAATTTAATTGCTTTCCAAGGTGGTAAGATCCCCTTCAAAATTCTGTTAATGTGCCTGTTTTGCCTCCAGTATTTGTCATTTTCTTTTGCTGTCAGAATCGCCCAACTGAGTTGAACCCTCGGAGTTCTTTTTGTTTTTTGCTGAGGCAGTTGGGGTTAAGTGACTTACCCAGGGTCACATAACCAGGAAATGTTAAGTATCTAAGGCCAAATTTGAACTCGGGTCCTCCTGACTTCAGGGCTCGTATTCTATCCACTACGCCACCTAGCTGCCCCATAGTTCTTTCAACACGTTTTTTAAAGAACCTGCAATTTGGGACATTTTTCCATATGGTTGTTGATAGCTTCTTTGAAAAATCTTGGTTCATGTCCTTTGATGCCTTATCTATTAAAGAATTGCTCTTCTTATGTCCTTATAACATTTTTATGTAACTTGAATAAGTTTTATTTGAACTATTTGATGCTGATTTTTCCAAGTTAACCATTTCTTATCTCATCCTAGCTGCAATGATTTTACGCTTAGAAAAAAAAATAACCTTTGTTTTCATGGAATCAAAATATAAGTCTCTCTCTTGGGTGTCCTATAAGCATTTCTAATTCTTTTTTGAGATGAAGAGAGACTATTATTTATTTATTTTATGAACTTTCACTTTAAAAAAAAAATTGAGTTCCAAATTCTTTCCCTCCTCCACCCACTAAGAAGGCAAACAATATGTTATCAATTATGCATGTGAAGTCGTGCAAAACACATTTCCATATTAGCCAAATGGCTTAAAAAAAAAAAAAAAAGAGTTCAATAGTTCTCCCTCTGGATTTAGATAGCCTTTTCTAACCTGGATTATCCTTTTCATCATGACTTGATTTTTCCTAACAACTCTCTTGATCTGTTTCTAGATGACTCATTTCATTTCCAAATACGGGATAATTGGATCTGTTCGTGTCTCAGACTCCACTGAAGGGCCCTCAAAGCTTTTCACTTCAACTTTTGCCTCATTCTAGTTCCTGTAGTAATGTCTCTTTCATAGCAGAGGGAGGTGTTACTCTTCAAACTGGAAGAAAAACTAAATCTTTCAGTTGATCGTTGTTACAATATAATCACTAATTTAAGATGTCCATTATGGAGCTCGTTTCCCCGTAGCGTTCCATCCTGCTTTTCCTCCATACTTTGAGAGTTGCAACTTTCTAGTCACTCAGGAATCATCCTATGAAAGATATTTCCTCTTCTTTATTTCCTCCATCTGATCCATTCCCAGAACTTCTGCCTTCATAGCATCTATAGTATCCGTCCCTTCTCCACTATCATCAGAGCACTTTACTTTAGAGCAGGAGTCCTCAAACTTTTTAAACAGGGGGCCAGTTCACTGTCCCTCAGACTGTTGGAGGGCTGGCTATAGTAAAAATAAAAACTCTGTTTCGTGGGCCTTTAAATAAAGAAACTCCATAGCCCTGGGTGAAGGGGATAATCGTCCTCAGCTGCCGCATCTGGCCCGCGGCCGTAGTTTGAGGACCCCTGCCTTAGACCATGATGACCTTTTCCTTCTTTTATATCTTACTTAAATTATCGCAATAGATTTCTTTTTTCTTTTTATTTATTCATTTGTTTTTTATTATAGCTTGTTATTTACAAGACATATGCATGGGTAATTTTTCAACATTGACCTTTGCACAACCTTCTGTTCCAACTTTTCCCCTCCTTCCCCCACCCTTTCCCTTAGATGGCAGGTAGTCCCATACATATTAAATATGTTAAAATATATGTCAAATCCAATATATGTATACATACATCTTGCTGCACAAGAAAAATCAGATCTAGAAAGGAAAAAAAACGAGAAAGAAAACAAAATACAAGCAAACGTCAACAGAAAGAGTGAAAATGCTATGTTGTGATTCCACACTCGGTTCCCACGTTCTCTCTCTGGGTGTAGATGGCTCTCTTCATCACTGAACAATTGGAACTGGTTTGAATCATCTCATTGTTGAAGAGAGCCGCGTCCATCAGAATTGATCATCGTATGACTATACGATGTTGTTGTTATTGTTGTCTAATTGAGCTCTCGGTTTCCATTTTCGCCCCCTTTCCAATATTTCCTCCAGTTGTACCTTCAGCGCGATATTCCATCTTTTATCTTACACAGGGCTGTTTCACATACTTCTGAGGGGATATGACAGATATAAATATAAGCATATATATACATTTATTTTTTATTTCTATTTATTTTATAAACTATGCAGAAAGATGTAAAAATCACTATTTCACATTGTTTTGAATAAGAATTTTTTATCTATTTCTAAATTGTTAATAATTAGGAACTACTTATAAAATAAACCAATTTTATAAGTTGTAAGCCATGTAGAAATAACAAACTAGGTAAATAAATTCAGCACTTGGAGGCATGTGTTACAGAACAAATGCAGGCCCTCTTCTCCACCTCTCAGAATTCCCTCTGCCTGCTCCCAGAAAAACCAAAGGGTCATTTCCCAGAATCCAGATAAGGAGAGTTCTGTCCTCCCTGCCCCTCAGTGACCCCTCTGCTCCGGCCTCTGCAGGAAGCGTGTGAGCGGAGCCTAGCGGAGATGGAGTCGTCCCACCAGCAGGTGATGGAGGAGTTACAGCGACATCACCAACGGGAACTGGAGCGGCTACAGCAGGAGAAGGAGTGGCTTTTGGCAGAGGAGACGGCAGCCACAGCCTCTGGTGAGCCCCCCCTCCTCGGCCTTTCCTGCCCTTCCAGCCCTAGATGGGAAACCTAGAAAAAGCTTGGGGACTGAAAGGAATCCCTATTTCATTGACTGTCATGGTAAGGAAGGGATCTCAGGGAGATCATGTGGTCTAAGATTCTTATTTGCTAGATGGGGAAACTGAGGCAGAGGAGGTAAATGATTTGCGTAAATCGAGGCGGTGAAAGGCAGAACCAAAGGTACTCTTGACCTTGATCGTTGAACATGACGTCATAAAGACCAACTCCCTCATTTTCCAGAGAGGAAAACTGAGGCTTAGAGAGATCATACATTTATATAGGAAAGAACTTGCATCTAGTCCACGGCCCTCATATCACAGGAAAGCAAACTGAGGCTCAAAGAATATCGGATACACACAGGATCATATAATCGTAGATTTAAAGTTACAAAGGATCACAAAGTCCTTATTTTTCTGCTTGAAGAAATTAAAGCCCAAGAAGTTTGTGGCAAAAAGCCTTCTTCTGAATGGTTGACACATTTTTAAAAATATAAATCTTTTTTAAAAATTATTTATTTAAAGAACAGCTAGAAGGCGCAGTAGATAGAGCCCCAGCCCTGAAGTCAGGAGGACCCGAGTTCAAATCTGGTCTCTGACACTGCCTAGCTGTGTGACCCTGGGCAAGTCACTTAACCCCAATTGCCTCAGAGGGGAAAAATTTATTCAGTATTTTATTTTCCTCCAATTACACGTAATAACCGTTTTTAGCATCCATTCTAAAGGAGGGCTGGCTTGGTGTCTAACAGCTGCCTCGTGCCGTCTTCTCTCTTTCTTCTCCAACAGCCATAGAAGCCATGAAGAAAGCCTTTAAGGAAGAGCTAAACAAGGAACTGGGAAAGACACGGAGTCTTCAGCAAGGCCCAGAGAGTCTCCGCAAGCAGCACCAGTAAGAGAAGGAGCTCGTGGAGTCCGTTGGGCGACTGGCTCCCGCCGGGTGGCCCCATGGGCGGCCCTTTCTGAGGGGGCTAAGCAGGGGAGCCGGTGACTGTTTGTCAGCCAGCTCTCTGAGGGGAAGCGCTTCTGCGCCCAGTCTGCGCGCTTCAGGCTTTCTCCCATCCTTTCCTTAAGTTTAGACAGGCAACCAGTAACTGGCTCTGGTTGTGGGATCGGCTGATTTCTGAAGTGGGGGAGACGTGTCTGTGCTAGCCGTCCCCTTCCCCACATTCGGGGAATCGCCATCCCAGCCTTCCTCTCCCTTACCTAGAGACCGCCCAGCCTGGAAGTGGGCTTTAACCTCCAGCCTTAATATTCCCCAAACTCACGAATTGCAGATTGCTGCAGTATCACACTTCACCAGTAGATGTCAGTACTCAACACGGATGTATAGATGAATAGGAGAGGGATCCTAGAAAGGGGATGTCACGTCTGGAGGGGGCTTAGAACAGGGGATGTCGGAGCTGGGAGGGGGTTTAGAACAAGGGATGTCAGAGCTGGGAGGGAGCTTAGAACAGGGGATGTCAGAGCTGGAAGGGAGCTTAGAACAAGGGATGTCAGAGCTGGGAGGGAGCTTAGAACAAGGGATGTCAGAGCTGGGAGGGGGCTTAGAACAGGGGATGTCAGAGCTGGGAGGGAGCTTAGAACAAGGGATGTCAGAGCTGGGCGGGATCTAAGTATATGATCTAATCCAAGGGTCCTTGACTCTCTCCATGCATCTTGGCCCTTTCTAGCATTTTGATGAAACCTCTTCTTAATTAGATGAATGTTTCTGAAAGCGTAAAATAAGGAAATAAAAAAAATTTTTAAAGGAAACCAATTCTATTGAACTATAGTTAACAGAAGCTTTTTAAGAACAGGTTCATGGATCCCAACTAGGCTTTTAATCTAGTGTAAATCTTCTGTTACACATGAGGAGGTTCGGCAGTTTTGATTTGCCCTTGAGTAGGTTAGCTTGGCTAGCTAAAATAACATGTGTTATCCTCACTTTTTGGACAACTGTCCCTAACTTATGACTCTGCGGAGGCCAGGGAGCCTTCTGTGAGGGCCTTGTGGGAGCTGGGCCAGAGAAAGGAAGTGCTTCTTAGTCGTCAGTGGCCTCTTGAGGGTCATGAGCCCCTTCCCTTCCTTCTAGGCCTCTGAGCTCTGATCACTCGGGAGAGGCCTTGGCCTGGTGGGTTGGGCTGCCTGGCAGGTGGGAGATGACTCATGCTTTCTTTCTCTCTCTGTCTCTCTCTCTCTCTCTGTTTCTCTCTCTCTCTTTGTCTTTCTCTGTCTCTCTGTTTCTCTCTCTCTTTCTCTCTCTCTCACTTTCTCATTCTCTCTGTCTCTATCTCATTCGCTATCTCTCAATCTCTCTGTCGCTCTCATTCCCTCCCTCCCTCTTTTTCTCCTCTCTCCCTCTGTCTCTCTCTCATTCTCTCCCTCTGTCTCTCTCTCTCCTCCCTTCTCCTTCTCCCTTGCCCGTAGGTCCGACGTGGATTCCTTGAAGCGAGAATTGCAGGTTCTCTCTGAACAATATTCCCAAAAGTGCTTGGAGATCGGAGACCTGACCCGTCAGGCTGAGGAACGGGAACGCATCCTACGGCATTGCCAGCAGGAAGGCAAGGGGCTCCTGCGGCAGAACCAGGTAGGCTCATGGGCTGGGGGGATGGGGAGAAGACGGAGAGAGGAGTTGAGCACATGGAGGGATGTCCCAGCATCTCCACGTGTCCTCTTTGGGAAAAATCCCCCTCCTTAGCCCTAGGAGACCCCGCCTTACTTCTGGGATCAGGACGAAAGCTTGTCAGCGGGCATCCTCGGCCCCTGCAAGCTCCGTGTCCCCGAAGTCCGTCACTTACCACCTATGTGACCTTGAGTAGGTCGCTTAAATTCCCCGCGCCTCAGTTTTCTGCACTGTTCAATAAAGGGTTTGGACTCCAGGATTCTGGGGGTCCCTTCCAGCTCTAACACTCTTGATGCTGTGGTTGCCAGGAGCTTCACTCCCGCCTGTCAGAAGAGATCGGCCGACTGAGAAACTTCATCGCCTCCCAGGCCTCCAGTGACGGCCTAGGACGCAACAATGAGAGGAGTTCCTGTGAATTAGAGGTGAGACATCCCTCTCCCCCACCCAGCAGCTTTGATGAGTGGCAGGAGCCCTGGGTCCCAGGTTGGTTTTGGAAAAAAGGCAAGCATTTATTAAACTCCTACTGTATACTGTATACCACCATGATGTTAGACAAGTAATTTCCTCACTGTAGGTCTCAGAAAGAGAAGGTTGGACTGGATGACAGCCAAGGACTGTTCCATTTTAAACCCAAAGATTCTAGTGATCACAAACTTCTCTACTGGGGTGATCCTAAAATCTGTCACGTGTGTCCGCTCCCTTCCTCTCTGGGACCGAACATGTCCTATCAGGTTTGCCTGAAATTGATTGAGAAATCCAATTAACATGTGCTTATCATCATCATTAGTAGTAAAAATTAAAATAATAATAGCCATCAGCATTTGTCCGGCACTTTAAATGAGATTAAAATCCTTCCTCAGTTTACCTTTGTGGCCACCTCTCGGGGCCCCAGTTAACATGGGCTAAGATGGCTGCTGAGGTCCATTCCAGCTCTAAACTTGTGAAATAATGAAGACTTTAAGTGTATTAAGTACTATTAACATCCCTATTTTTTAATGAGTTGTTTTGGTTTTTTGCTGCTTATACGTGTACAATAATTATTTTAATAACATTTCTTTATGAATCACGTTGGGAGAAAAAAAAAAACAAAAGAGGAAAACCATGAGAGGGAAAAAAAAGAACAAAAAAGTGAACTGTCGCTCCTATTTTTAATAGAAGTGACTTGCCCAGGTTCACACGTTATCAAAAAAAAAAAGATGGGGGAATTCAAGATCTGTGTGTTCTCGGTGTTGTGCAAGGGACATAAGGGAGGGGAAAAAAAAAACAAGAAATTGTGAATCTGGACGGCCAGGGGCCTTCAAAATTAATCAGCAAGGATTTATTAAGCACCTACTGTGTGCCAGTCATTGAGCTAGATCCAGGAGATCCAAAGACAACAGAATAAAATAATCCTTTCTGTTAAGTCACCCAGAACAGGCCTTCCCTCAGGGATCGAGGGAGCGTTACAAGGCCGCCAAAGGATTTACTTGAACCCTTGAGGAAACGGATGTTATCACCCATCTCAGTGATAGCTGACCGGCTCGGTCCAGCTTGGACCAGCTGATGTTACTAGGAGCCCCACGATGTGGGACTCTCATATTACAGAGAAGGAAATTGAGGCAGATAGAAGCAAAATATCTGTCTGGGGTCACGCCACTGGTTAATATCTGAGGCAGGATTCGAACTCCGGCCGTGCTGACCTAGAAAAATAAAACAGGTAACAAGGGAGAGGGAGAAAGAGAAAGCGTGAGAATATTGTAAGGTCTTCAGTCAATTGGAACAGCTGACAGATTAGGGAGGCCATAGGAAAGAGCCCTGGCTGTAGCCCTCGCTTTGGGGTCAGGGAAGCTGGCTTGCAGACACTGATCTAGCACGTATAAAGCCCAGGGTCTGCTGGGAGAAACTGCTGGGAGAAGTAAGCACAGGGGAAGGAGGCGGAGGCCCCGTCATCTGAGAGACATTTGGCAAACCTTCCCTTTCTGGGCGCGCGCTGTAGGAGTAGTGGGTCAGTGAGGGGAGCCTGTTTCCTCATCTGTAAAACTGGGTGGGAAGCGGCGTGGGCGGCCTTTCAGCCCTAAATCTCGCGGTTCCGAGAGAAGGGGAGACGGTGGGCAGAGGGTCTGCCCGGGGCGGGGGCGAGATTCTGCCAAACCAAGCACAGAAGGCTTCTGGGGGCTTTCGGGTAGGAAAACCGTTCGGGAAGACTCAAGTGAGGGGGGGCATCCTCTGGGGAAACCTGGATGTGAGTCTGTCTTCTGCAGGTAATCTCAGACAAATGTCTTTACCTTCAAGACTCAGTTTCTTAATCTGTGAAATGGCAGCTATAATAATGTTTTTGAAGAAAAACTTTTTTTTTTTTTTCCTGCTGAGGTAATTGGGGTTAAGTGACTTGCCCAGGGTCACACAGCTAAGAAGTATTAAGTGTCTGAGGTCAGATTTGAACTCAGGTCCTCCCGGCTTCGGGACTGGCGCTCTGTCCACTGCGCCCCCTAGCTGCCCCAAGAAATACATTTTATAGACACACTTTTTGACTTATATCAGTCATTGTTAAGAGGTGAGGGTCAGGGAACGAGCTTTTGCCTCCCCCCTGCTCAAAATCCCCCTCGTAACCAGGAAGGAAATGGAATCATCGTACTTTCGTCTCCTCCTTCTCCGATTTGTTGTAAAGAAAAATCATTTTGCTAATAAGCTCAAAGTGGGATAAATGTATTCTGGAATTCAGAGACCCTCAGCCAGACTCGGATAGGGAGGGGAGAGGAGCCTTGAATGCCAGGCAGAGACTAGACTGCGCTGGAGGGCACCAGCAGGGAAGCGGGGCCTGGCTCTCCGAGCCTGGGAGCCCTCGTGGTTCCCCCCGGAGCCAAGGGGTCAGGGCTGCCCTCCCTCCGCAGGTGCTGCTCCGGGTGAAAGAGAACGAGCTGCAGTATCTCAAGAAGGAAGTGCAGTGTCTCCGGGATGAGCTGCAGATGATCCAGAAGGTGGGACCGCTGGCGGGAGCCCAGGGGGGGCTCTGGGGCACGGGGGGGCAGGCAGGGCTGCGGAACCGGCCTTGGTGGGGAGGCTGCTGAGCATTGTGGGAGGGTCGGGAACCCTTCACCCCCCTCCCAGCTCCGACATCCCCCGTTCTAAGCCCCCTCCCGGCCCTGATGATTCATACTCTCAGCAATGACCCCACCCTCACTGCCCGGAGCCCCTGGTGGGAGCCAGAGAAGATAGAGAACGTAGATAAGCTGCCCCAGTCCTGCTTTACTCCATCGGTGATCGGTGCCTGAGGCAGGGCCAGTCCAAAGGGGAAGGTCAGGAATGACTAGGGGAATCCAAGGGGGCTGCCTGGAGGCGGTGGTGTGAGGCGCCCTTTCCAGAAGAGATGGGAATTCGGGCCTGGGAGAGGGAGGAGGAGCGGAGGCCAGAAGCCTCTCCAGTCTAATCTAGCCAGAGAGAGGCTAAGAGCAGGAGGCCTTGGATGCCGGAGAGGCTGGTAGTCTGTGGGAAGGCCTTGGATGCCGGAGAGTCTGGTAGTCTGTGGGAAGGCCTTGGATGCTGGAGAGTCTGGTAGTCTGTGGGAAGGCCTTGGATGCCGAAGAGGCTGGGAGCCTGGCAGAAGGCCTTGGATGCCGGAGAGTCTGGGAGCCTGGCGAAGGCCTTGGATGTCGGAGAGGCTGGGAGCCTGGCAGAAGGCCTTGGATGCCGGAGAGTCTGGGAGCCTGGCGAAGGCCTTGGATGCCAGCAGAAGAGTTAGAACTTGGCTAGCGAGATCTCTTGGGGCCACATTTGCGTTTCCTGCATCGTGGCCGACTCGTCTCCCAGACCCGAGGCTCTCCACGGCCTCAGACCCGGGCCTGTCCGGGCCCCTGCCCCCGAGCAGAACCCCTGCCTCCCAGCTGCCCCCCCCCCGCTCCCCGGGAAGCCGGGACGAGCCTCAGGAGGCCTCTGCCCTGTGCAGGACAAGCGCTTCGCCTCAGGGAAGTACCAGGATGTCTACGTGGAGCTGAACCACATCAAGTCGCGGTCGGAGCGGGAGATCGAGCAGCTGAAGGAGCACCTGCGCCTGGCCATGGCCGCCCTGCGGGAAAAGGAGTCCATGCGGAACAATCTGGACAACTAGAGGTGAGCGGGGGCTCCCAGGGAGGGACCCCCTGCCCTCCGCGGCCCCCATCCTGGCAGGAGACCACTCACAGGGCCCCCCAAGAGACAGATCAGGTGGAGAAGGGCCCAGCACCTGGGGGAGCTGGGAAGGACCCCAGGGGTGGGATAGGGCTCCGTGCTTAGACCTAGGGATTCTCAGGCAGAGCTGAGGAGGTATGGGAAGCGGTCGGGGACCCGGGGTGGGGAGGGAGCAGAAATAGTGATGATGACCATGATCTCCCTCTGACATGTTCACGAGCTTGTAAGCTGCTTTAGGGCAGGGGCTGTCTTTTGCTTCATCCTCACACTTAGCACAATGCCTGGCACACAGTAAGTGCTTAGTAAATGCTTATTGATGTGCTGCTTTGGGCCTCAGTTTCCCTTTCTGTAAAATGTATTTGGCTTGGATAATCCATAAGGGTTTTTAAAGACATCACTCTCCCAAAGCGCCCCTTCAAGGCGGACCAGGCAGGGACTATTTAATAGATGAGGAAAGAACGGAGAACTAGGAAATGGGAGACCCAAGTGTGACCCTGGCTTTGCTGTGTGACTTAGGGGAGCTGCTTACCCTCCCTGTGATCCCTCCTGTCCTGCAGGTTCCAGTTGCCCCACCCCCGTTGGATCGGGCCGGCAGAAGGGAGACGTGGTCTCGCCACTCCCGAGGAGACCAGAAGCCAAGCTTTCTCACCACGCCTTCATGGGCCGCGCGTACACACACACACACACACACACACACACACACACACACACACACACACTCTGCAGATCTGAGCGCGCCCGTCACACTGGGTCTTAACTTGCACCTTCTTCGGGATTTTATATGTGAAAAGATTTTTATATAGATTTTTTTCCTCCTCTTCCCCCAAAGAAAAAACACTTTATGTCCTTTTTTTGTTTCGTTTTGTTTTTTAAGAGTGCCTAGGACCGAGTGGGCCCCCTCCTACCCCGTGGCCCCCACGCCGGCAGCCTCGGCTCGGTCCCGGGGGTCAGGCGGCCCCCGGGGCTCAGTCTGGAAGAGGAGGACTCAGCTATTCCCTCCCCTCCCCCTTCCCCGCCCCCCACCTCCTTCACTGCTGCCTGCTGTGGGCCTCTGGCTGCCCCTGCCATCCGGGGCCTGTGGATGGACGGACGGACAGATGGACATTGGGAGGGAGGAGCTGGGCCCTGAAGCCCTGAGCCGGACCGCGGAAGCCAAACAGTGAAGGCGGGGTGCCCTCCCTGCACAGCAAAACTTTTAACTTAATAAAACATCCTACTTAGCTCTGGGTCCTTGGTCCCTGGGAGAGGGAAGTGGACGTTGTGAGGGAAGGGGGGCTGGCCTTTCTGCCCCTCTGCGTTCCAGTAATAAATAGGATCAGAGATTTGGCACTGGAAGGGGCCTTAGAAGCCACCTAACCCATTTAACAGATGAGTAAACTGAGGCCCAGAAAGAGCCAAAGCTAGTATTGGCAGTGGGATCTTGGGAATGAATTTTTCAGCTGAGCAAATCGAGCCTCAGGGACATTGTGCCGTCATTTGGCTTTTTAAAAAATTGACTTAAATTTGCTTGATGAGTTTAGGGATTTGGATTTTGTTTTATTTTTACATCACGGTTCCAGATAGAGACCTCCCTTGTGAGCACAGCAGTTCGACCAAAACTGACGATAGCCAGGCAACGGCAGGTTCCAAGCGGTTCCCTTTGTGTTCCCCACCCCACCTCACCCCCCGGCACGTTCCCCTCTTAAGGCCCCGGAATGACCCAACACATGTTTGGGTGCAAGGCAGCCGGGGGTTGACAAGAATATAACCCTCCGAACCCTGCCCTCGGTGAGAACTATAACACATCGAACCCTCTGTTCCTCAGTAACACGTTGAACCCTCGGTTCATTACAAAAGTACTTGATTTTTGGGGGACGGATCTCGGGGAAGCTGTTAAAAAAAAGTCTGGGCTGTGGGGAACTAACACCCTGAACCCTCTGTTCATCAGAAAAGTACTCGATCACTTTGGGGACGGATCTCGGGGAAGCCGTTAGCTCTGTTGGGATCAAATACGGTTTGAACGAGGTCACGGGCTCCGAGATGATATGTACAGAGCAGAACGGAGCCTCGGACTCCAAGGCCTTCCTTTATACTGAGAGCTGGGTCAGAACAGCCAGGCCGGGAACCCAGCTCCTTCCCCGTGGAGACAGGAAAAGACTAGAGGAGCTCCACCTGCAGGAGCAGCCCTAAGCATTAAGCACTTGCTGTGTGCCAGGCAATGGTGACGCAAAGATGAAATGAACTCAAAGGGAGCGAAGAAAATATCAATTAGTGAGATAAGCTGCAGTGGAGAGGGGACTGGGATTGAAATCGGGAACACTCGTCACGGGTTTAAATCCAATCTCAGAGACGAGCCTAGTGACCCTGAGCAAGTCAATTACCCCTGGTTGCCTCAGTTTCCCCATCAGTAAAATGAGCTGGAGAAGGAAATTGCAAATTATTCCAGTATCTTTGCCAGAAAAACCCAAAATGAGGTCACAGAGATTCAAAAACTGAAAACCAGGGGGACAGAAATATTAATATATTAATTATAATAATGTTCAGTAGTTTGGCACTTTAATTTTTCAGTCTTTTACAAATGTCTCGTTAGATGCCCACAGCATCCCTGAGAGGACATTTTATAGTTGAGGAAACAGGTTAAGTGACTTAACCATGGTCACGCAGCTGGAAAGTTTCTGAGGTCACCAAATCTAGTGCTCTATCCCCTGTGCCGCTTAGCTACCTGGGAACGGGGGCGTACATGAGAATGCTGGGTATGTAGGCTAGAGCCAGGTAGAGAGCCCTGAGAATGTCGCCCCTTAATTGGTAAACAGCGGGGAGCTTTTGAAGATTCAAGACAGGAGGAGTGACATGCACGCTGGAGGCCGATAATGGTCCCGGTGAGGTAGGGAGAGGACTTGATTGGAGAGAAGGGGGGGATGGACAGGGCTGGGAGCTCCCCACTGGCCTGTGGGAATGCGAGGTGACTTTAAGGGGTTTCAGGTTTTCACGACTGGTACCGGAGCCCACGGGACATCACTGTAGAAGGACAGAAGGGCTCCTGTTGGGGATCCTTCCCTGAGCTTGTGTCCACTGTGATGAGTGACCCCCCCAGCCTCCACCCCAAGACAGCCAGCGATGGGCAGCTCACTACCTGTTGTGTTGGCCCATCCTCCTTTGGGCTTTTCCCCGATAAACAGCATCTTAGGAGCTTACTCTGGTTCTGCCACTGAGGCCGGGCAAGAGGAAGGCTGGTCCTTGTTTGCTGCTCTTTGAGGAAGCTGCCGTGGCCCCTTGTGAGTCCTCCCAGGCCTTCAGCTGACTCACTGCAATCTCTTTGTCCTGTATCTCTCCATTAACCAATCAACAAGTGCCCTCCAGGGGGAGAACAGGGGATGTCAGAGCTGGGAGGGAGCTCAGAACAGGGGATGTCAGAGCTGGGAGGGGCTTAGAAAAGTGAAAGTTCTTTCCCAGCAACTTAGAGGCACTTATATATCAAGTTCAAATCTCCCTGTCGCCCCCTCCCCATTTTGTAGAGAGGGAAACAGTCCTGAGAAAATGAAATGTTTTCAACTCAGAATCACAAAGTCTGGACTCCAGTCCCAACTCAGCTTCTTCCATGCTGTGTGACTGTGGGCAAGTCCCTTTAGGGACTTCCTCTGTAAGACAGAGTTAATGATATTTGTTCCCATCTCCCTCATAGAATTTATGGCAATAAACATTTATTAAGCGCCTACTGTATGCCAAGCACACATTAAGCTCTGGCTTTACAAAGAAAGGCGAAAGACAATCTGATGTACAGCTGAAGATGCTCCAAGGTACCACATCTCAGTGCTATTGGGAACTCAGAAGTTCAGATTCAGCCTCAGATTCTGTGACCCTGGGTTAACTGCTGTCTGTCTCAGTTTCCTCAGCTGTAAAATGGGACTAATAATTGCACCTCCCTCCCAGGTTATGAGGATCAAATGAAGTGATGTTTGTGCTATAGAAATGCTCATTATCCTCCCCTTCTAAACCTCAATTTATTCATCAGGCCAGGTGTATTACCGCAGGGTGGGGTAGGCGGAATACTGACTTTGAAATCCAGAGTTCAAACCCTATGTGTAGATTTGAGCCTCAGTTTCCCCATCTGTAAAATGGGAAACTGGGGCCAGATCAGTTCTCAAACCTTTTTTTGAGCTTGGGCCCATCCCTTCACTTCTCAGCCTCAGTTTCCTAATCTGTAAAATGGAGTAATAAGAATCTCCACCTTGGAGTTGTTGAGATAACAGGTATACAGCGCTAGACCAGGAGTCCGCAGTCCTGGACTGAAGTCCCTATCACCTAGGTGACCTCTGCTAAGTGAGTTCACCTCTCTGATCCTGTTTTCTTCTCTATAACATAAAAGTCTGGTATCAGCTGGTCTCCTCACCTCCCACACCTGCTAATTACCAGCAGCAATAATGACAAAAGCTCAAGTGTCTAAAGCCCTCGATGGAGCTTCACAGTGACCTCATGAAGTCGGTGAGATGATTATCCCATTTTATAGCCAGAGAAACTGAGGCGCGCAAGGGTGAGATGACTTGATTCTGAGCCCTGGGCTCTGGGGGCCAGATGCTCTGCCTCGCCCTGCTGCTGACTCATCCTCTCTGCCCCCTCATCTTTCCTATAAATTCCTAACACCCGGCCAGGCCCTCCACCCAAAGTTTGATGAATGTTCACCCAGAGCTCCGAGCCAAGCTTATAAAAGACCCTGGATCAAAGCCCAGCCTTGATTACCCTTCTTAAGGTGAGTAATTAAGGTCCTCGAATTTTGTAATGACCTTAATGAGGGGGCCCCATCTGGAGGCCGGAGAGAGCCCCATCTTCTCGCTTGGGGCTTCCAGGGATCCACCCTCTGACGAGCTTCCTAAGGGTTGAAGTCCAGCTCTATTTTTGCTGAAAAAGGACCGAGCCACTCCACCCTTTGCCTCGATTTCCCCAGTGGGTTAAATACGGTCCACTTGTAACGGGTGTCGTCAAAAACCTTCCAGGGGCCTTTTGGGAATAAAATTCACGATGTAACACGAACATCGTCCTCATCGCTAACCCTGAGACTTGTTCGATTCAGGGATGTTCCTTATCTGAAATTAATAGATCAGATAAGAGGGCGTAAAATAATATTGTTATGGAGATATTCCTATGAGGCAATATGAGAAGGAAGGGCGAGACCCATTGGAAAGCACGAAAAGGAACATCGACCGAAAAAGAATCGGCAGCAAAATTGTGCGCTACAGACTGCCGAGACGGAGGGAAGAAATGGATGAAGGGAGAGACCCCGGTCACCGACCAGGCGCTGAGAGGCCACAGACAGATCGGAGCCCCTGCTGGGAGTTTTCTACTCAGGGCTGGCAGCTAATTAGAGCCTGGCTTGCTTCCATGGCCATTTCATTCACGGTACAGCAGAGAGCCTTGACTCTTCAGTCAGATGACCTCTGTCTCAGCCTCCGTCATGTAGCAGCAGTATGACTTGGGGCAAGTTGTTTAATCTCTAAAGGCCGTAATAATCGCCTGTGCTAAAAGGTCGGATTTGTTGTCCTCTGAGATCCCTTCCGACTTTAGCGGGATAAATCTATACATTTTCTGAGCCTCCGTTTTCTCCTTTATCCAATGAGGGCATTTGCCTAGAGGGCCTTTGAAATCCCTCCTTGTTACAGGTCTAGAATCCTCAAATCTGGGATAAGAACAAAGAGAATGTCTACTCTGGACCTGATTCTGGTCAACAAAGAAGTTATTGCTGAAGGCGAATTGACTGGAAGTTCCATAAAATGTGACTGGGCCATCTTAGAAGCAAGTGATAAATAAGGGGAGAAAAGTCAGGCAAAATGTGGCCTAAAATTTAGATTTAGGGAGAATAAGTTCAGACGAGGAATAAGTTGGCTCCCATGGGGTAAGATTTCACAGGATAAGTTAAGTCCAAGAGGGCTGGAAAACTCTCAAGAGTGAAACCATTCAAATGATTCTGATGAGAACGTCTCTAAAAAGATAAATGCAGGGGCAGCTAGGACCTGAGTTCAAATTTGATCTCAGACACTTAACACTTCCTAGCTGTGTGACCTTGGGCAAGTCCCTTAACCCCAATTGCCTCAAAAAGAGAGAGAGAGAGAGAGAGAGAGAGATAAATACACCTCGAACCACTCTGATTTCTAAAAGAAGTGCAAAAGGATAAGGGAAAGTAACTAAGGACATAGATGAGTGTTATAACCCTATAAGAATGGTATCAGAAGTCCTCACCCTCATAGAGAATGTGGCCATAGATCAATGAACAATTATTGATTAAGTACCGACTCTTGCACTAGGATTTCCGTACTAGGCACCGGGGATACAAAACCGAAAACAAACCGGTTCCTGCCCTCAAGGAGCATACATTCTATTGAGGTAAATAACATATACACATGTAAACAAATACAAAATAAATTAAGGCTGTCAAGAGATTAGCTGCTAAGGGAATCAGGAAAAGTTTTTTGGTGAACTTTGAAGGAAGCTAAGAAATTTTTTTTTATAGTTTGACTCATTTTATTTATTTTTTAATTAAAGATTTTTATTTTCAAAATATACGCATGGACAATTTTCAGCGTTCACTCTTGCAAAACCTTGTGTTCCAAATTTCCTCCCCCTCCCCCATCCCCTGCCCTAGATGGCAAGTAATCCAATATATGTTAAACACATGCAATTGGAAGCTAACAATTCTTAAAAGCCAAGGAGAGGAAAGGAAACATCCCGGGTACAGGGAAGGCCGAACCACTCAATTCTTACTTTGTTTTTCTTTTCTTTGAGGAGAACAATTTCAAATAAGGAAAGATATACTTAAAAAAATCTTTAACATGGAGTTAAATCCCAAAGAGGGTCATCTCTACTTTGCTCAAGTGTGCTATAGACCAACAAATCTGAAAGAGGAAATAGATGAAATGAGGGATTTCGAGGCTATCATAAAAGCATGATACAGTGCTTAGTTAGCTAAGTGGAAACAAAATCTTCGAGGCCTGAGAGAAGCCCCCATCGGTGATCTCTGAAAAAACAGGAAACACGAGTTTCCTGTGGAGTGGAATTTTCAAACCTATAGGCCAATGGCTGTGATTTCAGGCAAAATTCTAAGATGTGTTATTAATGGGATGGCCTATGGGCCTGCAGAAAGAGGAAGTGACAATGACTAAGATCCAGACGGCATCATCCAAGACAAGCCAGGCCAGACTAACCTCATTTTCTTTTTTTGATAGGGTTACTAGACAGGTTCATCAAGCGAATCGGCCAGATGCGGAACGACTGGATTTCAGAAACACATTTGACGAAGTCTCTTTTCTCATCCCTGTGGATAAGATTGGAATGAAGTCAGTTGGATTCCATATGTTCCGATGTATTCAAAGCAGATCCAAGTGTGGAACCCAAAAGAATAGTTAATGAATGGACTGATATTAAGATGGAGGGTGATGTCTAGTAGAGCGTTCTTGCTATTTTTCCTTGTCCTGAAACTGCCGGCAGACATTTTTACAAATGGCATAATTATCCCATCTGGAGACGTTACCAAGCTGAGGGCAGTAGTGAATACAGCATGATAGAGTCAATATCCAAAAACTTTCCAATAAGGCTAGAATAAGGGACTCGATCAAATTAGTTGAAATTTAATCTGAATTAATAATATAGTTTTTAAAGCAACTTCTTTATTACAGGATGCAATGTTGGCTAGTGGCCAAGGAGCAGTTCATATGAAAAAGATCTGAGTGTCTTAATGAACATTCAATGTTTGTGAACTGTGTAATGTGGAAGCCAAAAAAGCTGATGAGTTTTTAAACTGAATTATTAGAGTCAATCTTTGGAACGAAAGATGTCGTCTGCCTTGGTAGGACACATCTGAAGGACTGCATGAAATTCAGAAGACCATATTATAGAAAGGACATTAATAAACTGGAGTATCTCCTAAAGTTGAGGACCAGGATGACGAGAGTCTTCAAGATTGTGTTGAAGAAACCAGAGTGTTTGGAATAATGAAAAGAAGACTCTTGGGGGAAATGATAGACTATTTAAATATTTGGGGAGAGGAATTAAAGTGCTCTATTTGGTCCTATGAGACAAAAGAAGTAGCAATGGATGGGAGTCACAAGGAGAACAATTTAGGCTCGTTATAAGAAAAGACTTCCTAACGAGCAATCCGGGCTCAGTCCAAGAGAACAGGGATCTAGAACTGGAAAAGATCACCAAGTCTTATTTCCTCATTTTACAACTAATTTTACAACTTGTAAACATTCAAGGCGGGATTCAAACTCAGGTCTTCTCTCCTGCAAGCATTGTGCTCTATTCATTATACCACCTAGTTACAAGGAAGTGGATACCCCTTCATGCAGATCTTCAGGCAGAACCCTTCCTCACCAAATTCTTCCTTTCTCCCCAAGATTTACAGGACTACATGGTGGGAAGGTGGGATGCGAAGACCAGCAGGGGTTGCCCTCTACATCAATCCATAGCATGTTCTATTTCTTTTGAAGGCACTTCTACCCACCCAGACTCACCACCTCCAAGTCCCCCTTTGTTTTTTCCCATTCCTTCCATATTTAATCAGCTGTCAGAGCTCACTAGCTCTATCTCTACAATAAGTTTCCAATCGATCATCCTCTTCTCTGGCAAATTTTTCCTCTGTAGACCTCAGTTTCCTCATCTTTCTCATTAGACTTTTCAGATATTCCTATAATTCTAAATCAACAATCCTAAGTTCATCAGTCCAGGATGGGAGTGGGGAAAGCTCAGAGAGGGTTGGCCATATTTCCCAAGGGTCCTGAAGATAAGAGACAAAGAAAGAGCTTGATTATGCTTCTGGGACTTGGAGGAGTTTCACTCTGGACAGGACCTTGGTCAGCTCCTGTGACCCTGAGGGGCTATATCTCGGTTTCCTGCCATAGGACCCACACAGGGAGGGGCTCTGTGTGCTGTCCCAAGTGCTGAGGAAGTGAGGTGGAGACAGAATAATAAGAGGGAGGGGAAGGAGTAATGATCAGGACAGCCAAGCGTTTCACAAACAACTCTCGATGACTAATAGCTGCTACAGGTGCCGCTTTGGAGCCCAGTTTGGTTTTCAAGAGCCATAGGGATTCATTGAACCCCCAGGAGTCACTGAATCCGAAGCCAAAAAGACTGGGGGTTAAATCCTGCCTCAGGGACTTCTAGGGCCTAGCTGCATCTGCTCGTGGCAGCTCTGGGCAAAAGAAACCCAACTCCAGGAAGCCAAGGGGGACAGAACAGGGACATGTGTCCCTGAAATCTCCTTTCTGTCTGGTCCTGCGTGTGGGCGTGGATGTACGTGACAGTGTCTGTGTATTCCTCTGATAAAAAGTGAGTTCACTGGGGGCAGGGACTGTGTATATTTGTCTTCCTCTCTCAGGTACCTGACTCACAGGAGAAGCTTGAATAAATGCTTCTTAACTGACCTCTCTGTATGTGGCCATATCAGGAACTTGAATTGTAGAATCATAGATGAGCTGGAAGATACCATATAACCCAACTCCCCCATTATACGCATGGAGAAACTGAGGCAAAGGTGCTGTGACTTACCTAAGGTCATTCAGCTGTAAGTATCCGAGAGGCAGGATTTGAACCATGGTTTTGGCTTCAAGTCCAATGTCCTAACCACTGTGACTCCCCATCTCTAGCTATGTTTGTCTTCAGGTGTTCACATTTGGGTATACACAATAAGATAAAAACTAAAAGGAGACTGAAGGAATGAGAACCAGAAACAAAAGAAGCAAAATGACCCAGACTGAGCAAGGTTTCTTCTTTTTTTTTTTTTTAACTTTTTATTAGTGACATGTAGAAACAACAATTTTTTTGTTACACATATACATTTTTATATATTTCTTTATAAATCATATTGGAAGAGAAAAATCAGAACAAAAAAGAAAAACTACTGAAGAAAAAGGAAAAAAGTGAACATAGCAATTGTCAATCTACATTTAGTCTCCATAGTTCTCTCTGTATTTGGATGGGTTTTCCATGCAAAATTTATTGGGATTGCCTTGGATCACTGAACTAAAAAGAAGCAAGTCCGTCATAGTTGATCCCCACACAATCCCTTTTTATCTGTGAATTTTTACATGACCCTGAGTGTATAAGGATGCAAAATAAATATACAAATCAAATATTTACTGATAATAAATCATAATTTCATGACTCCCATATTCAGTTTAATCCCACAATTTAAGAAGCTTTGACCTAGAGAGAATCTTGGAGAGTCGACAAAAAAATTAACTGAAAGATAACTTCAGCAAAGTTGAAAAAAATGAAATAAAATCACACAAATCATCAGCATTTCCATATAATCCCAATAGAACCCAGCAAGAGATATAAAGAGAAATCTCATTCAAAATAATCACAGAATGTATTTTTAAAAATCAATACAATGACAAAGCACTGTTTACAGAAATAAAGACAGAGCTAAATAATTAGAGAAATATTAATTGCTCATGGATAGGCTGAGTCAATATAAGAAAAAATTACAATACTACCTAAATCAATGTACCCATCAAACTGAAGAAGGATTAATTCATAAAGTTAGAAAAAATAATAAGAAAATTCATCTGGATGAACAAATGGTCAAGAAATTCAAGGAAAAGAAGAGGAAAAAGTAGGGTGGAAAGACGTCTGGTTTGGGTACTGGATTACAAAGCATAAACAATCAAAAGAATTCGGCATTGCTTTCAAAAGTGCAGCTGAACAATAATTATATAAATCTGTATGCATACATTAGATTTAACATATATTTCTACCACATTTAACATATATTAGACCATTTGCCATCTAGGGGAAGGCGTAGTGAAAGGGGAGAAAATTGGTATACAAGGTTTTGCAAGGGCTAATGTTGAAGAATTGTCCATGCATATGTTCGAAAAATAAAAAGCTTTCATTAAAAAAAAGTGCACCCAATTAGATATACAATCTATAGGAGCAAACAAACCTTGTAACACAGGGTTTGATAAATACGAAGCCCCCAGAGCTACCAGGGAAAAGAATCCCTGTTGGATTTTTTTAAGCAGCTAGCAAAATTGGACAGTATGCCGAAGAATTAATTTCAACCAACTACTTGTACCTCAGATAATAATAAGGTCCAAATGAAGGCAGACCTAAACAAAAAAAGATCATGTTATAAATTAGAGAAACAAGGAAGGAAGTCCTTCTTTCTGATCTCTAAGTAGAATAGGTTCAAGGTCAACAGGGGATTAAAGGATCATAAAATGAAGAGTTTTGATTACGTGCCATTATAAAAGTTTTTGCAGAAACAAATCTAATACTCCCTCTCTTAGCTCTGGGCATTTTTCCTACCTGTCCTCCCTGCCTTGGAAGGCTCTCCTTTCCCATTCTCCTTTAAGAGAAAAGACTTTGCTTTTTGCCTCTTTCTGTATCCCTAGTATTTAGTATAGAGCCTGACACACATAGACACTTAATGTTTTTTGACAATGCAATTAAGTTAAGAGGGGAATTAAGAAAAAGGATCTTTGCATGAAGTTTCTCTGATAAAGATCTCATTTCCAAAATACATCAAGAACTAATTCAAATGTATAAAAATAAGTCATTCCCAATTGATAAATAATTTACACATGTGAACAGGAAATTCTAAAGGGAGGAAATCCGGGCTCTCTCTAATCATATATTTTTAATATTCCAAATCACTAATAATGACAGAAAAACTAAAGGTATTTTGAGGTTGCATCTCACATCATTAAAGATGACAAAAAAAATTTTTTAAGACAAGTTTTGGAGGGAGGGAAAAAAGAAGGAAAATAGACATTGTTTGATGTATAGTTTATGGAGCTGTGAATGGGTCCAATCATTCTGGAAAGGAATTTGGAATTATGTACAGAAAATTTCTAAACTCTTTGATCTTGGTCTATCAGTGCTAGATCTGTATCCCAAAGAGACCAAAGAAAGAGAAAAAGGGCCTATATCTATAAAATTATCTATAGCAGCTTTCTTTGTGGTGGCAAAAACTGGAAAACAAGGGGGTGCCCAGCAACTGGGGAATGACTAAACACACTGTGGTATATCAATGTGGTCATATATAAATTCTTCTGTGCCAAAAGAAATGACAAAAGGGATGGTTTCCTAGAAACCTGGGAAAATTTGTGTGGACTGATAAAAAAATAAAGTAAGCAGAACCAGAACAATTTATATTGTAAAATCAACATTAAAACAAGCAATTCTGAAAGACTTTTAAGAACTTTGATTAATTACATAATCGATCATGATTTATTTGTTTGTTTGTTTGTTTTTGGTTGAGGCAATTGTAATTCAATGACTTGCCCAGGGTCATACAGCTAAAAAGCATTAAGTGTCTGCGGACAGGTTTGAATTCAGGTCCTCCTGATTTCAGGGCTGGTGTTCTATCTACTGGCCACTTAGCTTCTCCCAATCAATGATGATTTTAGATTCTTTGACAAAAAATATCAAGTTCATGTCACAGAGGCCATGCAGAGTAAGAAATATATTTTTTGTTTAGGATCAATGTGGAGATTTTTTGTTCAATTGTGCTTATGGCATTTTGTAATTCTCCCTCTTTCTCTCCTTCCTTCTCTTTTTCCCTTCCTCCCTCTCCCTTCTTTCTTTCCTTTCTTTCTTCTTTCCTTCCATCCTCCCTCCCAGTCTCCTTTCTTCTGTCCCTCCCTTCTCCTTTCCTCCCTTCCTTCATTTTTCTTTCTTTCTTTCCTTTCTTCTTTGCATCCTCCCTCACTCACTTCCTCTCTTTTTTCCTCCCTCCTCTTCCTCAGATTCTTTTTTCTTCCTTCCTTTCACCTTTCCTCCCTCCTTTTCTCAGTTTTTTCCTTCTTTCCTTCCTTCTTTCTTTTCCTTCTTCCTTTTTTTTCCAGAGAGATATAGGAAGAAAAAAAACATCTTGATAACTGAAAAATACATTTTTAAGCCATTTTAGAGAAAACAGGAAAGATTTGTATAAAGTGATAAAGAAGAAAATAAACAAAACCAGGAGGACTATTTATATAACAACATTATAAAGACAAATAATTTTAGAAGATTTAACAACCCCGAGCAATTCAATCTTGTTCTAGAGGACAAAACATGAAATCTGCTGCCCATCCTTTGGAGGAAAGAGAATGGAACAGAGCAACGGAATCAAGACTTACATTTTCAGACACAACCAAAGTCAAAATTTGTTTGACTTTACTAGGCTTATTTGTTGTAAGAGATTTTCCTCTTTTTTTTTTCCAGAAGGAAGGAGTGGATGGGGGAGAGAGAGCAGAACTGAGAGGAAAAACAGAAAGAGAGAGAGAGAGAGAGAGAGAGAGAGGAAGGAAGAGAGGGAGGGAGGGAGGGAGGGAGGGAAAGAGAGAGTCATTAAATCATTTTTAATGTTCAAAAGAGCACAAAAAGAAAGTCAGAAAGAAACACCCAAGTAGAATAGCTTTGAAAATTATGTGTTGAATGATTATACATGTATAATCTGTATCAGACTACTTGCTGTCTTCAAAAAGGAGGAAAAAAAGGAGAAGTTTGGATTTCAAAAATCTTACAAAAAAATGAATATTGAAAGCTATCTTTATATGAAATTGAAAAAAATACTATTAAATGAAAAAAGTTATTTGTTGAATTTATCATGTACTTAAAAGGGAAAAAGAGTTGTACATAACAATTTCCTTTCATATCCAATATCTTTTGTTGTTGTATTTTGTATATGAAAATTCTCCTGTTGTGTTCAAAAATTTTCTTTAATTGGAAAATAACTCTCATCCTCAAGCAACTTACATTCTAGTAAGGAATGCTGTTTTCTTTGGTTTATTTACTTATATAATTATCCTTATATAAATAGTATTTATATATATTATACTAAATCTATAATTATACTTATATAAATAAATGCTTGTGTAGAGATACCTCCAGAGAGATGGGAGGTGACGTCCAAGGAGAAGGCCCCAGATGCTGGGGAGAGGGGAAGGAGGAGGGGAAGCCGGGAAAGGCCCCAGAAGAGCTGTTTCTGAGCCGTTGTGTTCCGAGCTGGTCTCCAGGTACTTTCTGTACCTTCAGCTATATTAACACAGACCCTTTTGCACGTATACACGTCCCAGAGCTCTAGCTCAAGAATCTTGCCTTATAGATTCATGTCACAGGCCTGCCCTCAAATCACCATAGATAATTAGGCGAATCCTTTTTCCTCTCTGGTCCCCATTTGTAAAACTCGAATTTTGACAGCAGGATTACAAAGGTGGCTCCAGGCTCTGATGTTCTAGGACTGGGTGACTCCAGTCTTACAAAGAAGTTTGGAAAAACCTGTCTGACCACCAGCCCCTGCTCAACCAGCCCCTCCGGCCTCCTGGCCTTTTATTCAGTCAACCGGAATTTCCTGTGCACCCACAGGACCTGCACTAATTGGCATTGGTAGGACCGATGGCCTCATGTGGGTAGAGTCTGTGGGATACAGGGATTTAAATGTGTAGGGTGTAATTTCAGAGTTGCAGGGAAATCCCCAGAAAAACACCTCCCTTCAGACCTTGCCTGAAGCCTGAGGTGGATCAGTGACCCAAAAGGAGAGTTTGGGATTAGAAAGAAGCTACATAGGAAGAGTAAACTGGGAGAACTGCAAAGGAACTTAGAACAAGGAGTGTCAGGGCTGGGGGAACCTTAGAACAGGGAATGTCAAAACTGGAAAGGAGCTTAGAACAGGGAGTGTCAGGGCTAGGGGAACCTTAGAACAGCATTTAAATAATTTTATGTATAATAAAACTTGCTTGCCATCTAAGGGAGGGGGTGGGGAGGAAAAGGGGAAAATCTGAAACACAAGCCTATGTTGAAAAATTATCTGTGCATATGTTTTGAAAATAAAAAACTTTTAAAAAGAATGTAGCAAAAGCAAAAGGACCAATTTATATAAAATTGTATATTTGTGTTTTTTAAAAGAAAATTATCTGTGCATATTTTTTGAAAATAAAAAACTTTTAAAAAGAATGTAGCAAAAGCAAAAGGACCAATTTATATAAAATTATATATTTGTGTTTTTTAAAAGAAAAATTAAAATTATACAAATAGAAACTAAAAAATAATGAAATAATATTTAATCCTAGAGATAACGAGGATAAAATAGGATAAAAAAAGAGAGCGGTAACAGATAAACACTGAAGTTTATTGAATTGGGGATGGGAGACTTTTGCTTTAGGAAAATCACTCCGACAGCTCTGTGGTGGGATTTTTGTGGGAAGAGCCTTGAGGCCGTAGGCGAGCAGGATGCCATAATCCAGGTAAGAGATTATGAGGACCTAGAACAGGGTGGTGGCTATTAGTGAAGGAGAAAGGATGCAAGAGATGTTGTGGAGGTAGAAAGGATAAAAGCTGACTATGGATTGGCTGGGAGAGGGAGAGGGAGAGTGGGGGATGAGGTCTCCATCTCCAGGGAGATGGTGTTGAGGTTCCCTCCACAGTCACAGGAAATCTAGGAAGAGCAGTGAATTTTGGCAGAAAAATAATGTAATTATATCCTGGTCCACATCTCAACCCATCCAAGCTTGCTCCTCCAGAGTGACTCACTCCATCCCACCCCAAACAAAGGGGGTGGGAAGGCAGACAGGGCTCTGACTCAAGAGGTGATCAAGATTAGCAGGAGGAGTTTGAGCCAAATTTTCCCAGTGGCACCTGCGGTTGCTATGAGTAACAACTCATTCAGATTCTAACCGCCCTGAGGGGCCATCGCTGGACTTAGACAGGGGATGGGGAGGTGGGGACTTGCACAGCAGAGAGGAAGAGAAGTGGAAGAGTTCTTGGAATTATGGGAAGGTATGATTGTCCCAGAGGGGGGAAAAAAATGGGAGAGCAGGATGCTCTCAGTAACCTAATTTTGGAGACCACTGCTTTAGAACAAGAAATCTAGGAACAGGGACGGCCCTTAGAACAAGGAATGGGAGAGCTGGGAGGGACTTTCAGACACAGAAGGTCAAGAGTTGGAAGGGGTCTCAGAATGGGAGACAGATGTGTTAGAGGGATGGGAAAGGTATAATAACTCTCCTCTGAAAATGGTGTCTGGGAGACATTATTTCTTGGTGGGGAAGGGAGACGGAATTAGGAAATGAGGAAGGGCATTCTACATCCCTGAGAGTGGAAGGGTATAACTCAGATATTATAATACCATATCTTTAAATTCATAAATTAAATTAAATTAAATGATTTTAAAACTATAATTCCAGTATTTTTCCTTTTGGGCCGAGTGAAGGTTGGGAAATAAAGGAGATAAGACTCACAAGAGAAAATGAAAATACTCACTAATTGTGATAAATCTATGAAATATTCTATAATACTGATTTTGCATTTTAATTTCTGGACTGCGGGAGTTGGAGGTAGAGTTCCAGGGTGGGAGGTGCACTAGTCTCTTATCTTCCCTGTCTTTCTTTGTTTGGGGGCGCACATAAGGGGATGGTAAGCCCGGCCCTCCCACATGGAGAGCCCAATTCCTCTACACAAAGAATTCAAGTCAAGTTCACTGACTTATTGCTTGGAGACTCCATTCTTGCTTGGAAATCATTATGCTCTCCAGCATTGACATATCTCTCCTGTTTATCACTGAGTGTGGTTCAGCAGATGTATTGCCCAACTCTTGCCCTTCCTGAAAATGGGGTTCATATAGAATAGGGGTTCTTGGGCAGCTGGGTGGTGTAATAGATAAAGCACTGGCCCTGAAGTCAGGAGGATCTGAGTTCAAATCCAGCCTCAGACACTTAATACTTCCTGGCTATGTGATCCTGGGTAAGTCACTTAACCCCAATTGCCTCAGAGGAAAAAAAAAAAAGAATAGGGGTTCTTAACCTGAAAAGCCTGTAAACTTTTTGGATTTCTTTAATAGTTTGATTACTATATTAATCAACATAACTGGTTCCCTTGGCAATACCCTAATGAATTTTAATCAATGCCTTCAAAAACAGCCTCTAGGCTTGACTAAACAACAACCTAAGGAGTCTGACACAGAAAAGGATAAAAGATTTGGTTTTGCCACAACAAAGTCCCCAAAGGCTATCACGTAGATATCCACCAATTATCTCTCTGCTTATCTTAGATACCAAGTCCTCATTAGCCATTTCTGTTCTTTCTGTGCTTCCAGTTCAAAGACCATTGTTAGGAACAACAAGACAAGAAAGAAGACAGAAGTCAAATTAGATCTTCCTTTGCCTTTCTTTGTCAACTGTTATCTTCATTGCACTGTCCCCAGCCTGGGAGACAGAGGTCTTATCTCTTCTTTTCCCCAATATAGGGGTTTTTTAAATAAATTTTGTTATGTCCTCAAGCTCAGCTTAATCTGTGCTTTAACCTCCTGATTTTATTCTTAAAGGACCATGGTGGGCATATTGTAGGTGCTTAATAAATGCTTGTTGACTGTTTTTGTGTGTGCTTGTTGACCCTCAATAGAACGTAAACTACACAGTAACTGCAACACTGTGTGGAAGATCACCTTTGATAGACTTTGCTCTTCTCAGGAATGAAATGATCTAAGACAATTCAAAAATACTCTTAATGGAAAATGCCATACCCAGAGAAAGAACTATGGAGTCTGAACCAAAATTGAAGTATCCTATTTTTACTTTTTTGTCGTTTTTTTCTTTCTCATTTTTTTGTTCTGATTCTTTTTTCACAACATGACTAATGTGCAAATATGTTCAATATGAGTGTATATGTATAACCTACAAAAAAAAAATAGAATGTAAGCGCCTTGAGGTGAAGGATGGATTCATTTTGTGTGTGTATGTATATCTGCACCTAGCACACAGTAGGCACTTAATAAATGCATTTAGTTTAATTAATCATCTGTTAACTCCTCTTGCTTCTGTCTTTTTAAAAATTGAAGTCAAGGGCAGCTAAATGGCAAGTGAATAGAATATTAGCCTTGAAGTCAGGAGGACCTGAGTTCAAATCCGACCTCAGACACTTAATACTTCCTAGCTGTGTGACCCTGGGCAAGTCACTTAACCCCAATTGCTTCAAGGAAAAAAAAAAAAAAAAAAGAAAATTGAAGTCAGCCAATATGCATTTGTTGGTTTCTTTAGCTTTCCCCCCTCTGACTCATTTTTCTTTGGGTCTTCAGAATTTCATTCTTGGAATCTTTCCTACCTCCTCAGCTGACTTCCCCTGGAGAATTTGAGGCCATGGCTTCCTACTTTTCTGTCATTTTTTTGGAAATACAATTTCTCTCCAGCACAAGAATTATATCAGACTAGGTCTGGCCTTTCTCCCCTCAATCATTAATTCTAAGATTAAGTTCTCACTGTGCTTCCTGTTTCCCATTTTCACCCCCAAATCAGCTCCTTTTTGTGGGTGACAATCAGAACCAAAAGAAGCCCCCCTCTTATCGTTTTCCTCCACTTTTTAAAGGATGACTTAATTTTTAAAAATCAAGGAATCATTAGTTTCTCTGCTTTGAGCAGAAAAAGAGAAATCCCTGTAGATATTCAGGTAACTGAAATCTCCAGTCCCCAATATATTTTCCAGACTTATGATTTTTTTCCTGAATCTCTCAACTACTTCCTCTTTCTGTCCAAGTGGTCTGTGCACTGTGCACTGACAATATCAGTTTTGCTTTTTCCTTTATTGATCTTCACAAAGCTTCCTCCCTAATACTCACCACTCGCTTTGGATCACAAGATTCCCACATACAAGTTTTTGATATATAATACTATACAAATAACTGGAAATGAAATAAGTACTCTTCAATTGAGGGACAGCTAAACAAATCATAGAAGAGCTATGATAGAGTATGACCATGTCATTAGAAATTACAAATGTGAAGAAAGGAGGAAGAACTAAGATGAACTCCCATGAAATAATGTCAGCAGAACCAGGAAAACAATTTGCACAATGATTTCAATGATATATATGTGAAAAGCACCAAATCAATACACGACTAAATGTTGTGCATTTATAATGACCAAATCTTGAGTAAAAGAAGTAAATGTACTTCTCCCTAGCTTTTTGCAGAAGTGGAGGATTGTGGGTATGGAACCTATTAGCTTTTAACAGCTTAAAACCATACAAATACTTTTGGAATTAGTCAGTATACTGCTTATATACTAACAACTGTGTACTACCAGATTCAGTTGTTGTATTGATTAATTTTGCTGAATGGAGGTGATTCATTTCCCCACTTTCTTTCTTATTCTTTGTTACAAAGTTGGTTTTCTAAGGAGGAGAAGGAAAAGGAACGTATTTAGAAATGAAGTTAATATAAACACAATAGATGTAAATTATACACACATGTATAGATGGATGAGTGGATGGATGTGAGAATGGCTAGATGGATGGATGGATATGTGGGTGAATGAATAGATGGATGAATATGTGGCTAGATGGATGGATGGATGGATGGATGGATGAATATGTGATTGGATGGATAAGTGGATGGAAGTGAGGATGGATAGAAGGACAGATGGATATATGGATGGATGATGGATGGATGGATATGTGGGTGGACGGACGAGTGGATAAAAGTGAAAACAGATGGATGAATTGCAGAACAGATGTGTTTATATGTTTGTGCTATTCTACCCTTTTAACTGGTCCTGCTCCTTTTGTAGAGAGTCATAATGTGAACATGGGTCCAACCTCACTGAACCTCAGTGAGATCTGTAATGTCAAATGGACTTCCTTGCATAGGGTCCCTAATTCATCTTGCTTATTACTCATTACCTGATTATTTGTAAATAGACAATTGAGGTATTGGGTTTTAATTGTTTGCTTCTTTCTTAGATTTGGCCTCTGGAACATGTTGGGACATTTTTTTTTTTTTTGCTGAGGGAATTGGGGGGATATTTTTGTTATTTATTCCCTAAGATCCCCCCACCCCGATTCTTGTAGACCCCCAGGTGTCTCGGCTCAGAGGGAGCTTGGATTCTTCCTTGTCTTTCATCTGCCTTATCCAGTATTCTCAGAAGAAGGAAAGTCATCTTCCAAGCCCTACCAGTCCACAGAAGAAGACTTCCTGAAGGAGGTGAAGTTGTTTGGGGGGTGGGGGAAAGTGAAAGTGTTTTGTTTTCCAAAAGTTAAAGGGTCAGGACTCTGTGTACTCTGGGGTCTTTTCCTGGAATGCCTCCTCATTGTGATCCTCCTCTCCCCTGACCTCCCTCTCAGGGCCTCTTCTTATCTCCATGTCCAAACCCAGCGGGGGTTGATGGCCTTAACTGATAGGGTGGAGTTGAGGGCTGTTTAAAAAAAACAACAAAAAAAGCTAGTGTTTTGAACACAGGAGGTTGACTACTGGGGAAGGGTTGGAAAGGGGAGTTGTTGGGTGACTCTTTGGGAAAAAAACAGACACCTTAATTCCCAGTTTTACTCAAGACCTCTCGAAACTAAGTATAAAAAAGCTCAGGACTTGGCCCAGAAAATGGATTTCTATGCCTGAGTTTCCAGGAGAAGTTGCTTAATATCTGCTTGCCTCAGTTTGTAAAATATAAATCTGTAAAATGGGAATGATAATAGTACCTACTTCCCAGAGTTGTTATGAGGATCAAGTGAACTAAAAATATAAGTAAAGTGTTTTTCAAACCATATAGGACTGTAGAAAGCATGATGATGAGGAGGAGGATGACGACCACCACCTAAGGAGCCAGAGCAGTTGCCATGCTTTAGGCCCCCAGTAGTAAAAAACATAAACAATATATCTTTGTTATAATCATATTCTAAAGAGCAAGAGCGACTTTTTCTTTCCTTTATAGATTGACACAATTTTAGATAGACTGCCGAAATTTGAAGGAATATGAGAACTGTAATCAATAGTATGAACTCATTTCAAGTAGGGATTATTTCATTCTTTGTTTAGGGCCACTATAGCATGGTGTTTGCCACAGAGAAGGAGCTCAATAAATTGATTACAGTTCTCATATTCCTTCAAATTTTGGAACATAATTATAACAAGGCTATATCTGGGTACATGGGATGTCAAAGATGGGAAGAGAACCCTTGGAACTTTGAGATTTTAGCACTGAGAGGGATCTCAGAACACAGAATGTTAAAATATAGCATCTAACATGTTTCATTTTCCTTGAACTCTATGCAAAATGGCACCCTACTGTTTCCCTTTTTCCCATTGTAGAACAGTAGAAAGAGTGCTTGACGTGGGAAGATCTAGATTCAAATTCCAGCTCTTTAAGATCTCCCTTCCTCCTGCAAGGATCTTCCCCTATTACTGTCCATTTCCCACACTCTGCATCAAAAAGCTGCATCATTTCCCTAGTTCATAAATTCAGTGGCTCCCTATTACCCCGAGGATTCTTGTTCGGATCTAAAGCCTGGTAAGACCCTTGCCAAATTTATGACACATTTCTCCTTTTTATGTGTTCTGTAATCCAGAAAAACTGCTCGGATTGCTATTTCCCATTCTAATTCTCCCATGTCTGGTCTCAGTGTCTTCCCGGAGGCTGTCTACACTTCCCTCCCCAACCTGAAATCCACTTACTCCTTACTCCCACCTCGTAGGAGTCTTCCATTTTTTCCCAGTTGGGTTCAAGAGCTGCTTCCTACACAAGGACTTTGCTGACCTCCCCATCTCCAGAAGCTAATGCCTCCTCCACCGAGAGATCATTTTCTGGTTTCTCTGTATATACATCCTGTATTTTGTACTCTTGTGTGTGTACATGTTGTTTTTTTCCAATTCCGGAGAATGTAAGCTTCTTGAGGGCAGGCTCTGTTTCATTGAAGTCTTTGTATTCCTAGAATCTTGCACAATATATAGGAATAGAGTCATTACTTAATAAAGCTTTTTCTCAACCTCAAAAAAGATGCCTTTATTAGAAGGCATTTCCCTTCTTTCTTTGCTGAGTAAGGAACTCAAATATGGAACACTATAGAAAATGGCAGACTTTTCTGATATTTTTTATTTAGGAGGGAAGGGAGAAGGGATACATTGAGAAATAAAAGTCGATTGATTCGGACATATATGTCTCTTTCTTCTTTCTTCCTTGTAAAATCCTCCTTCCTTTGCAACTTCAATTCAAACCCATTTTTTTTACAGTTTCAACTATTCCTTCCAAGAAGCCTTTTTTGGTTCCTTCTCCTATGAAATGACAATCTTCTTCCCACTTCACCTTTTCACATCCTTAGGAGGTACAATGGCTAGACTCATCTTCCTGAATTCAAATCTGGCCTAAGACATTTATTAGCTATATGACCTTGGGCAAGTCACTTCACCCTATTTGCTTCAGTCTCCTTATCTGTAAAATGAGTTGGAAAAGAAAATGGCAAACCATTCCAGAATTTTTGCCATAGAAAGACCACTCCAAATAGAATCACAAAGAATCAGATATGACTGAAAATGGTTGAAGAACAATAAATTTCCCTTTCTGAGGCATCAATCATATATTATTGCACTATCTATATGTGCATCTCCTCTGCTCAAGAATCTTTAATGGCTCCCACTTAATTCTAGGATAAACTGCAAGCCTCTCAGCTTGGTAAGTAAAGCCCTTCACAGCCAGTCTCCTTTCCAGACTGATTTAACATTATCCTCTTTCCCAAATTGTACATTCCTGCCATACTGGTTTTCTTGCTTTTCCTCAAACTCAAGACTCCACCTCTTGTTTCTATGAATATCTTAGATTTTTTTTGTCTTCCTTCCCAGATCACCTGGGCTACTTTTCCTCCCTCGAATGGTCTTATATTTACTTGTTTACACATAACATATCCCAAAATTTTATAAACTCATGGAGGGCAGAAGCTGTTTGCTACTGCTTTGCCATGGTTTAGTCCCTTGGATGTATTATTTTTTTTAAGGGTGTATTGAATGGAATGGAGTAGAGTTATGTGTATCCCAGACCCCTAAAGACAAAAATTACATCTTCTCAGGATTTGGCTCTTCTGCAATATTGGACACAAAACTCAGGATATAGTAAGAAGTTAATAAATGTATGTTAAAATGCTTTAACATATTTAACATGTATTGCTCTACCTGCCATCTAGGGGAGGGGGGGAGGGGAAGGAGGGGAAAAGTTGGAACAGAAGGTTTTGCAATTGTCGTTGCTGAAAAATTACCCATGCACATATCTTGTAAATAAAAAGCTGTAATAAAAAATAAACAAATACTAATAAGCAAATAATTTTTAAAATGTTGATGTAAATTTAAAAATAATTGAAAAATATGTTGACGGATATATTTTAATCATTACTAAAATGAGGGAGGGGATGATTTGGAGAGAAAAATACAAAAGACTTGATAGATTTGGAGTTACAAGGTTAGGGTGAGAAGCTCAGATTAGTCACTACATAAATCAGTTCCCATCTAAGCCTTCAGTATCTTCACCTAAAAATTGTCCTTCCTTCTCAAAGAGGTCCAGTGACATCAGAAGGGGGCATCTGGCCAAATTGCACTCGGTGAAAACAAGGACCTGATGTTGAAAGGAGTTGATAATACATTTGCAAATTCAGCTCGACTCCATTGAAATGAAAGGAAATTAGGGGAGAAAAGGGGTATTTAAAAGCTGATGGAAGCAGTTAACAGAAATATAAGCATTCATTGTCATGGGATATAATGGAGAGGAAACAAAGGGAGACCTGACTATTTTCTGGGACAAAATTTGCTTGGGGGTCTTTTTTTCTAATCAATAACTAGTATTGATTATTATTATTGTTATTATTATCCTTTCAGGAAGATTGCAAGCATTTGTTCAGAGCTTGCTATGTATCAGGCGCTGTGCTAAGTACTTGGGACACAGAGAAAGCCAAAAATACAATCCTGGTCGGACCCTCAAGGAACTTCCATTTTAATGGAGAAGCTGGCACACTGAGTGCTATGTATTTATCAGACATTAGTAGATGGTAATGGGAGGTAATTTCAGAAGGCAAGTCCTGGAGGGGAGTGGGGACCCGGAAAGACTTGAGCTGGGTCTTGAAGGAAATTGGGAAAGCTGCAAGTCAAAGGTGGGAAAGTACAAGCCAGTGCAAACAGCCAAGATGGGGATGGGGAATCGGACAGGAGGAAAGAGCCATTACGCAGAGGGATCCCAGAGTACTTGGAGGGCAGTAAAGGGAGGAAGGGACCAGATTTTGAAGGATTTCAAAAGCGATTTCGAGAATTTTATATTTGATCCTGAAGGTAATCAGGAGCCACTGTCCTGTCATTTCAGCAGGTGTCCAATTCCTTATGATGCCATTTGGGGTTTTCTTGACAAAGATATTGGGAATGTTTTGCCACTTCCTTCTTCAGCTCCTTTTACAGATGAGGAAACTGAGGCAAACAGGGTGAAGTGACCTACTCAGGGACACACAGCTAGTAAGTGTCTGGGGCCAGATGTGAACTCAAGATGAGTCTTTGCCACTCCAGAATGGGTGCACTGTGCACTGCACCACTTAGCTGCCTCAAGAGTCACTGGAATTTGATGCAGTCAGTTTTGGGGGGATCACTAAGGCAGTTGGATGAAGGATGGATTGAAGTGGGGAAAGACTTGAGGCAAGGAGACAAACAAGAAAGCTATTGCAACAGTCCAGGAGGAAGGGCACAAATGTGTGGACAAAGATGGTGGCCATGTCGGTCACATGTAAGAGTCGTGAAGGAAGATTTCATAATATAATAAATATGGAACGGGGAAGTGAGGCGTCAGGAATGACCCATTTTGCAAAGGCCCGGATGACTTTAAAGCCGTCGGTATCTTCCACAGTAATAGGAAAGTTGGGGAAAAGGCAGAGAGAAAAGATAATGAATTCTGTTCTTGACAAATTGAGTTTGAGATGTCAATGGGATATTCAACTCAAGATGTGTAAAAGGCAGTGAAAGACACAGCTGTGGAACTATGGGAAAAGATTAGGGCTGACCCAGTAGATTGCATTTTGTCGTTATCTACTGGAGAGCAGATTCACTTTTGTTTATATACAACTAGCTGTAGACCCGACACACAAGAAGCACATAATAAATGCTTTTTTCAGTGAAACAAATTGAACAAGAGCTCACATTTCTATCAAGTAACCTTGACATGAGAGAACATGTATTGCACCTTAGAGAGGTGCAAAGAAAGGTCTTTGATGGGCTCAGAGAAGAACGAGAGAGCCCTTTTTTGTTTGGAGAATCAGTGAAAGCTTCATGAAAGTGTAGACTTTTGGGTAAGGTCTTGAAGACTGGGTAAGGTATTCACAGATGGGTGCAAGAAGGAAAAAATGCATCTCAGATTGGAAGGGGAAAATCCCCAAGCCCAGAGTAAAGGACTGGAGACAAAATTGGTTGTCCATCAATTGAAACGTGAATACCTGAATGAAGGGGTGGCTAGGGGACAGAGTCGCTAAGAGGGCCAGATGTAAAATCAGGAAGATGTGAGTTCAAATTTAAATTCAGACACCTACTAGCTGTGTGACCCTAAGTAAGTCATTAATCCTATTTGCCTCAGTTTTCTCATCTGTAAAATGAGCTGGAAAAAGAAATGGCAAACCACTCCAGTATCTCTGCATTTTATTTATTTAAATAAAGTTTTTTTTCCCAGTTACATTTATTTTTTTTTTAATTTACATTCAATCTCCATAGTTCTTTCTCTGGATACAGGTAGGCATTTTCTATCCAAAGTCTATTGGGATTGCCTTGGACCCAGTTACATTTAAAATATATATATTTTTACATTTCTTTCTCGAATTTTCGAATTCTAGATTCTCTTCTCCCCACCCACAATTAAGAAACCACATGTGAAGTTATGCAAAACAGACTTCATTATCTTTGCCAAGAAAACCCCAAATGGGGTCACCAAGAGTCAGTTAGATTGAACAACAACAAAAATTCGAACACAATGGAATATTACTCTGATGCAAGTCATGAAGAATGAACTGATGGAAATTGAAGATTGTAGGATTTTGCACTGGGAAAGATCTTAGAATCATTTAATCTAGGAATCGTTAACCTATTTTGTGTCAATGGCTCCTGGGAGTCCTTGGAAGCCTACTGACCTCAGATTTTAAGGGTAAAAAATATATATGATTATGAAGGAAACAAATTACAATTACCAAAGGTTCTTTTTAAGAATAAAGATTTGAAGACTCCCTGATCTAATCCAACCATTTTGTTTTATAAATACTAATAGTATAATAGTATAAATTCCCAAGTTCAGATGGGAAAATAATTTGTCCAAAGTCACCAGCTAGCAATTAGCAAAGTCTAAATTTCATTCTAGGTCCTCTGCTGCCTGACTGGTGCATTCCCGTCCCACCACATTTTTCTGGTTTACAGGTGTAGTTTGTTATTTCAGCAGTTGGTCAGAGAGAAAGAAAACTTGACATCTCCTCCCCCAATAAGCTCAAAGACACAGAGAATCCCTCATTTCTCTAATTCGGGTGATAGAGAAGGAGCTTGAAGAAAAGAGCTAGAAATGATAGTCTATGTCAAAAGGAAGAAACCCTGAATTTTGGAGTTTAGAGATTAAGGTTCAAAACCCACCTTTCACATTTACTCTCTGTACAACCATAAACAAATGACTTCACTCGTGTGGATCTCTGTTTCTTCACCTGTCACACTAGGCCAATAATGCCTAGAGTAGCTCCCTCCCAGTTTGTGGTAATAACCAACCGAACTGGTAAATTATAGAAATGTTGGCTATTAGGACCAACAGCCTTGGCGCAATCCCATCTCCCCCTTCTTGTCTTAGCACACCCCCTAATAAAACATTTTCCTCATTGGCTCTGAGCTGGGATCATCTCCCTTATTCATCCTCAGTGCCCAAGTTTCTACACTGGTTTTAGCCTGCCTGTGGCACCAGTTCCTCCCAGTCTGAACAAGGAGGTCCATGCTCTGATTTTGGCTCAGTACCATGAAGACTCCATTTCCCATGAGTAGTGTGAGCAATCTCTGATCCATCCTAGGACATTTTAAAGGGTTCTCCATCTATAAAGGGATCCTTTGCTTTATAATCTGCAGACTTGGGGTTTTCTGTGCCAACAGATTTGCTGGAAGGAGCTACAGACCAGTGGGAGAGGAGCAGGTCTAATACTGAGAATGACCAGCTTGATACCTTGGGATGGTGACTTTTGAATCCATGTGAAGTGTAAAGAATCCAAGATGAAGGTGACTGAGTCTTCTCATTTTGTGCGAAAGAGGCGAAGTCAGCAGGAACTAACTAGTAGTAGTCTCCTGAATATGTCCAGTCCTCCGGATTCACACACACTTTGTCCATCCAAATCAAATAATAAAAATAATCATCCTTGACACACATAATTCTTTTTAAGTTTACAAAGGCACTATATCCATGATCTGAATGGATCCTCATAATCCCTCAATGAGGAAGGCGTTTTTATTTCCACTTTATTTATGATCTAAAGGAAACCCACAAATCCAATAAGTATCGATGTTGGGATTCCAAACAGATCTTTCAAATCCTCATCCCATTCCTCCCTCCAATACATTGCTCACCTCTGTCATCTATTTACTTTCAATCTCTCCCTCTGACAGGCTCATTTCCTACTATCTACAAACATATCCATTTCTCTCCTCCTGAAAACCCTCATGGAATCTTTCCATCCCCACTAAGTACCCTCTTATATCTCTTCTCAGTCTCCATCTTACAATCTGGTTTCTGACCCCGTGATTCTACGCACAATTTCCAAAATGCCCAGTGATCAAATCCGATGACCTTTTCTCAATTCTCCCCAATCTCTCTACACTACTGTGCTATAAGAAATGATGAGCTGGATGATTTTAGAAAAGCATGAAAAGAGTGACACGAAATAATAAAGAGCAAAATGGGCAGAACCAATAGAATATTGTATACAATAACAGCCACATTGTTTTGAGGACAACTTTCAGGAACTAATGCATTTTGATTATTATAAATACCCAAATTAAGTACAAAGGGCATATGAAGGAAGAGTGTATCTGTATCCAGAGAAAGACGTATAGTATGGATTGATATGTGTGTATATCTCTATATATACATTAGACACATACACATATGTGCGCATGTCTAATGTAAACATCTCTGGGGAAGGGGAAATTTGATAGGATATTTGTAAATATTATATTTGTAATATAATTTATAATTTGTAATATATTTGTAAAAAGAAAATCAAATTGTACATAATAGATCTACAGCTTCATGCGCAAAATAAATATATTTTTTTAAATGGTCTAACCAAATCACCCTACCCCCATTCACATCGTAACCTACATTTTTTAGTTCCCTAATTGCCTCCAAGAGTTTACACAAAATGCTATTTGGCATTCAAAACCCTTGATAATCCAGCCCCTTTCCAAGCCTCTTACCTCTTACTCCCCTAATTCAATGACATTGGTCCCCAAACAAGAATCTCCATCCCTCCCTTCTGGACATTCTCTGGCTGTCTCCCAGGACTGCAAGGTTCTCCCTTCTCTGCTCCAGCTACAGACTGATCTCTCTGGTTTTCTTTAAGCTCCAACTAAAATCCCATCTCTTAATTCCAGAGCCATTCTCCTCTTAATTACTTCCCATTTATCCTGTACTTAGCTTGTTTGTAGATAGTTGTTTGTTTACTGTTTCTCCCCTTGAATGTAAACTTTTGAGAGAATGACTTTCTTTTATCACTTTCTATGTCCTCTGAGCTGTTAGATAGCACTAATGGATAATTAAGAAACCTGGAGTCAGAAACTCATCCTTCCCAAGTACAAATCCAGCCTCTGACACTTAGGAGCTCTGTGATCCTGGGCAAATCACTTAAGCCTGTTTGCCTTAGTTTGCTCACCTGTAAAATGATCTGGAGAAGAAATGACAAACCACTCCAATATCTTTGCCAAGAAAATGAAAATGGAATTACAAAGAGTTAGACAAGACTGAAAATGACTGAACAACAATAACATACCCCCAGAGCATAGCAAAGTGTCTGGCAAAGAGTAGGTGGTTAATAATATCGTAACTTTAGTTTCCTGGTTTATAAAATGGGGAACCTAATTGCATCTTCCTTCCAAGGCAATTTTTAGATCAAATGAGATAATATTTGTTTTCAACAAAATAATTATTTATAATATGCTTTTCTTTTTTAATTTTGGGTTCCGAATTCTTCCCCTCTCCCAACTATGGCAAATAAAAGTATCAGTTATATTGTGAAGTCACGCAAAATATTTCCACATTAGCAATATCATAAAAAAAGAAAGGAAAGGAAGGAAGGAAGGAAGGAAGGAAGAAAGGAAGGAAGGAAGGAAGGAAAGAAGAAAATCAAGTAATCAAGAAAGTTCTACTTCAATTTGCAGTTCATCAGTTGTCTCTGGAGAGATAGAGGGCACCTCAAGAAATAATATTTGTAAGCACTTTGGCAGCCTTAAATCACTCTATAAATGCTAGCTATGATTATTATTCCCTGAGGGAAATAGCAATATCCAGCTAACCTGACTGAAAAATCACAGCTCAATCTCTTCAATTTACAAAGGAGTAAACTGAGCCCCAGACAATGGAGGTAAACTATCCTGAGTCTTACAGGGACAGAATGAATTAATGGCAGAGCTAGGAATGCAACATAGCCATAAGATCTTAAGATTTTAAGGCTGGTAAGGACATTTCTGCTCATTTAGTACAAGAGTTCTCAACAGAGCGCCCATTTTTAATGTTTTGATAACTATTTCAGTGGAACTGATTTCCTTTGAAATCTCATGCATTTTATACATCTAATGACATGATTCTGAGTGGGGCCCAGTGTAGTCAGTGGATTACACAAGGCGTCCATGACACAAGAGGTTAAGGACCCTAATTTGAGTCCAGTTTTCTCATTTCTATATGAGGAGAAAATACTGGCTCAAGTTAACATGGCAGACCCAAGATCTTCTGCCTCTACATCCAGACTTCCTTCCATTATAGCTGCCTCCTTAGCAATTACTCCCTACAGGTCTTCAATCCAACAGCTAAACTCTTCATCTTCATCCTCTGCATAGAGTTAAGAGTGGTTTGATGACGGAGAGTCAGCCTTGGAGAAGAGATCTGTGTTCAAGTCCCACCTGCTACATACTGATTGTGTGATCTCTGGACTGCCCTGGAAAAGTATAATAAGCTACAGGGAAGTTGCTGACTGGCAGTGGCAGAAGGAGTGTCCCCATCTAGAAGTTCCCTATAGCAATTAAGTCACAGGTCTAGTCCTTCCTCTTCCTCCTCCTCTCTTCTTCATTTTCTCCTCCTTTTTTCTTCTCCATTTCCTCCTCTTTTTTTCTCTTCTCCTCATTCTCCTCCTTTTTTGTTCTTCTTCCTTTTCTTCTACATTTCCTCCTCCTTCATATTCTCTTCTCTTCCTTTTCCTCCTCTTCCACCTTCTTCTTTTCTTCATATTCTCTCTCTTCCTTATCCTCTTCCAACTTTTCTTTTTCTTCTCCTCCTCATCCTCCTCCTCTTCCTTATTGCTCCATCTTTTTCTTGTTACTATTATGTAATTATTCTATTGCACCTGTCTCCAGGATGCTCACCCCAAATCCCTTGATTTATTTGTATATTATTATTATTATTAGCTTGCTTATTTCAGTGGGGTTGAGGGCAGGAGGAAGAGCTGAAATGTAGTTACTGTTAGAAGAATGAACCAGTCTGGCCACCCCTGACATGGCTTTCTCTTCCTCCTTTTCTCACCTCTTCCCTGTATTCCATACTGTAGTCTACAAACAGTTAAATGCTCATTTGTTTATTTAACAAACACTTACTAAGCACCACTTGTTGTACAGTCCCATCTAACCCTTGGTGACCCTCTTTGGAGATTTCTTGGCCCAGTTCCAGTTGTGGTTTGTCATTTCCTACTCCAGCTCATTTTACAGATGAGGAAACTGAGGCAGAGTGAAATGACTTGCTCAGGGTCACACAGCCAGTAAGTCTGTGAGTCAGGATTTGAACTCATGTCTTCCTGATCTCAGGCTCATTGTCCTGTCCACTTACTAGTAAGCACCTACTGTATACTAAGAACAAGCTGGGCTCTGGACTAAGAATTTGTTAAGTCTTTACACTCTCCGGGAGAGAAACGACAGGTACACAAACCAACCACCACAAGGCTTTTATTCTAAGCTTCTTCTGTGCCAGCTCAGTGGAAGGACAGCTAGGTGGTGCTGGGAGCTGAAAAGGGGCTCCATTCCATCCCGAATCATTCTACCAGGTGTGTGGAGGAAGAACTGAAAAATCACTAGGAAAGGTGATGAAAAGATGAGAGTCCTAAAGCCAGAACGAAGTGAAAGATAAATAAAAGCCAAAAAAAAAAAAAAAAATGTCAAGTAAGGTTGAAATTGGGAGAACTCAGCAAAGGCCTTCCCTAAGGAGGGGCTACCACAGTCCGGAAAAGGGCCGAGTTCCACCTGCAGGGAGGTTGAACGGGGGAGGGGGAGGGGAGGAACAATAGGGACGGGGACCGTCTGTCCAACGGCCAGGAGATTGTTTGGGAGCTGGAAGTACTAACGCGGGTTGGGATTGGCCCAGGATTATTTAGACACTAAAATACGAATTGGGGGTTGCATTGCTAGCGGCCCATTGCGTTTAGCGACATCGGTTTGTTTTGGGCTAATATGTAAATAACAACAAAATAAAAACCCTTTGGGGACCCACCGTTTCCTTCCCCTCCTTCCCCGTCTCCTCCCGCCGCCCCCCCCTCGGCTACCTCCCTCCTCCCCTCCTTCCTCACTCCTCCCACCTCCCCCCACCTCCCTCCCCCACCCCCCAGCGCTCTGTGCCTTACAGATAAAGCAGCAAAGTTTCTGAACTCCGAGTCCCGCGTGTCTCACGTCGGCCCTAACCCCGCCCCTCCCCCCCTCGCAATCACGGTCTAGATGAATTAATCGCTTTGGCCTCTAAGGAGGGGCTGGCGAGGGGGTGACAAATATCCCCAGTAACTTTCCTCCACCGGAGAGCTTGGGGCGTGGTCAGGACAGCAGCCGGGACCAGAAATTCCCCAACCTGATTAAACGATCTATCGAAGCCCTTTGCTCTCGGGGTTCAAAGCCACCCCTCCCCCCATCCAAAGGTTCCCCCCTCCCCCCACCTCCCCACTCCTCAGCCCGGATAAACGATGCCGTGTGGGTCAATAGCCCCCAAGCGTCCAAGGACACACGTTAATGATTTACAGCCCCTTATTAAAAGGTCTCTTACAGTTTATCTTTCTTTGAGAAGTTCCTGACTTCTCGATCAGGGGGCTAAAGATAAGTGGGGTGGGGTGGGGTGGGGGGGAGTGCTGGGAGAGGGAGTAGAGGAAGCCGAGGAAGAACTAAGGGGAGGGGAGGGGAGGGAGGGCAGGGCATTTCTGGGGCATCTCCAAACCCCAAGGTTAGCTACCCTAGGTGCTGCTCCGGCCACCCCCGAAGAGCCTGGGGCTCCCAGAAGCTGCCCTCCCCCCAAGAGGTCCCCTCCCATTCTCTGCTTGAGCGGGCGGGGGGGACGAAAAAGGATATACATTTTGGAAAATTCTCCCAACAAGATGGCGATAGGAGCGTCTCTCTCGCTGCAGGCATGCACTCACTGTCTGGGCAGTGAAAGTTTCCCAGACTCTCCTGGCGGCTCCGAGACCCCCCTCTTGCCCGAGTGCCCCCCCCGAGACCCCCGCCGCAGCCCTCCCTTTTCCAGACCAGGAAGCTCGGATTTCTAGACGCGGAGTCCTCCCACACTGCCCCCAGATCCCCCCCAAAAAAATCCCTAAGGAAGGAAATTAACGCCCATTGGAAATCTCAAGGGCGGCTTTCTATGAAGAGGGGGCTGGTGGAGACCCCTCGGTCAATCCAGACTGGCCCCCAACCACCTGAAGCCCTAATGAGGGGAGCCGTTTTTAGACACCCTCCCCCAATCCTCCCAAACTTCCTGGCAAAACGTAGGATTCTTCTACCAAGGCTGGCAGGAAGCCTAAGAGCTGGCCGGCCCCAGGTTCAAGGTGTGGGGATGTGTCTAAACCGCCCTCCGTGCCCTCCGGCCGGACCTTGGCTTAGGATGCTGAGGGCAGAGGCGGCTTCTGGAGTGGAGACAAAGATGGAGCATCCTTGTCTGCGGGCTTCCCTCCCCCGCCCCCCCCCCCCATCTCCCTAGGAAAACATTGGGTTTATTCCCTTTGGAAGTGTTAGCTGGGGGGGAGGGGATGGGGGATCCCGTGGATCCCAGGGTCAAGATGACCAAGGGTGATATCTGTAGAACACCTCCCCCAAACTCCCGGCTGAGACACTTGCCTTTGGGGAGGGGGGATCCGGGTACCGACACCATGGGACTCCGTATAACACCCCCTCCCCATTCTCTCTGGCAGGCTGGGTTTACTTGAAAGATGCTGAGCTTTAAGAGAATAGAGGATTGGGGGGGGGGTCCCTGCTCCACATGACACTCGGAGCCACATAAGTCTGCCCCCCCCCACCCCCAAGCCGAGGGTCCAAGGGCCATTTCTCAGACGTGTGTGTCTGGAGTGGGGAAGGGGCTACTAAAAGTGTCTGTTTGAAACTGATTGTTGGGGGATTGTTTTCAGCGTGAGAGGAGGAAAGTAAAAGTGAAAACCCCCTCAAAGGCCAAGGAAGTCGGATGTGAGTCCCGGCGGCCCCGGGGGTCTCTGAGACCAGTGGCTGCCCCGGGGATTTGGGGTCCTGACCCGTGGGGAGGGCACTTAACAGATCTAACTGAGAAATGATGGGAGGAAATCGAATTGATATTGTTGGATGAATCTGTGGGGGAGGGGACAGCCAGAGGGCCCCTTAACTGGCTTGAGTCCAGGGAATAAGTGTGGGGGTCAGCGGGGGACTGGTCACACCGGGGTCTACGGGGGAGAAGATCCCCTCAGTTCAGGAGTTGAGGGGCATTTTCCAAATAGGGGCAGAGGAGGATATAAATAAACATGATGTTGTAGGTGAGTGGGTGTGGGGGGAAAGGGGAGATTCAGAGCCCCTTTGGGAATGAAACGGGGGACTTGGGAGGTCTTCACGGTGAGAACAGTTACAGGGGTCTCCAAAGGGATGTACTATGGGGTTTCAGGTGGAGGAGAACCCCTAAAACAGCGTCCAGAGACACTTTCTAGAACTAAGGGAAAAACTTGGGGCTAGTGGTGGCCGGGTGTGGGGGGAAGGGGCCAGCCTGAGAACCCCCTTGGACCTTGAACTTGGGAGGCTGAGGGGACCCCCCGAGGAGGACAGACACGTAGATTTCAGAGTGAGGGTCTCCCACGCCCCCACCCAGAGCTTTGGGGGAGTTTTCCCAATCGAGGGAGAACTTAAGGAGCTGTCTGTGGCTGGACATGGGGGGGAAGGGGACAGCCTCGGAGCCCCCTCGAGCGTGGGCGAGGAAAGCCCGCGGGGGTCCTCGGGCCCGCCGTCACGGAGGGTCTCGGGCCCCCCGCCCCCGCCCCGGGCGGAGCCCCCTCCCCCGCCCCCGGCCCGCCGGGCCACGCCGGGCGCCGCCGGGCGCAGGGCTCCCTGTGTTAGTTGGGGTCGCTTCCCGGGCGCGCGGACGCGCAGAGGGGGCTCGCCGCGCGCGGGGACCGGGTCCCACCGCTGGCCCAGGCCCGGCCCTAGGCGTGGGGGGCGGCCTCGCGCCCCTGCGCCCCCGCGCCGCCGACCCCGAGCCCCGCAAAAGAGAAATGTGGCGGCGGCGCGGCTGCACCCGGCGCCGTTTGGGGCGGCCCGCGGGCGCGGGGGACGGCGCCGAGGACCCCGGCCGGCGCTGTCGGGAAGCCCCGGGAGCCGGGCAGCGGCGCGGGCCGCCGCCGGGGCCCGGGGCGGCCGGGGCCGCGGGGAAAGGGCCGGTTTGGACAGCGGAAGAAACACAGATGGCGGCGGCGCGGCGCCATTCCCGGCCGGGAGCAGGCAGCCAGCAGCCCAGTCCTCACCGCGGTCCGCCCGTTGCCGCTAAATACCCGGATGCGCCGGCGGCCGCCTGAGAGAGCCAGACGCCAAGCTGGGGAGCGGCTGAGCGGAGCGCAGCGAGCGGAGCCAAGCGAGAGCGGCCGCCGGGAGTCCGAGCCCGAACCGGAGCCGGAGCTGGGCGCTGCAGAGGCCGAACCAGGCGGAGCAGCCTCGGGCACCCCGACCCACCACCGCCGCCGCTCGCAGCCAGGGGGGCCGGGCCCAGGCCGCAGCCCGGCGTCCCCGGACCCCCGAGCTCTCCGGGGAAGCCGCTACAGCGCAGGGGGGGAACGCAAGGGACCCGCCGGATCCGGCTCCCGAGCTCTCTTTAGGAAGGGAGGCGGAGGACACCGAGGCCTGCCCGGGGGCGGCCTTTTCCGGACATCTCTCAGCCCTGGTCTGAGAGCCGAGCCCCCCGAAAAGGCGGCAGAGCCCGCGGTCTGGGGCCGCGCCTGGTGTTCCCTTCCCAGTCACCTCCCCCCTGTGCTCCCCTAGCGGGGCGTGTTTCTCCATCCCAGGGAGGACTTGTCTCCCCAAGTGACCCGGGGACACTACGCGGAGAGAGCCGAAGCGAACCTTCAGCATGACGGAGAACTCAGCCCCGGCTTCCAAGCCCAAGAAGGCGAAGGCCTCAAAGAAGTCCACGGACCACCCGAAGTACTCGGACATGATCGTGGCGGCCATCCAGGCGGAGAAGAACCGGGCCGGTTCCTCCCGCCAGTCCATCCAGAAGTACATTAAGAACCACTACAAAGTGGGAGAGAACGCGGACTCGCAGATCAAGTTGTCCATCAAAAGACTGGTCACCAATGGGGTCCTCAAGCAGACCAAAGGGGTGGGCGCCTCGGGCTCCTTCCGGTTAGCCAAGGGCGACGAGCCCAAGAAACCGGCGGTCAAGAAGGCGAAGAAGGAAGTCAAGAAGGCGGCGACCCCCAGGAGGGCGTCGAAGCCCAAGAAGGCTGCCACCACCAAGACTCCGGCCAAGAAGCCCAAAGCCGCGGCCAAGAAAGTGAAGAAAAAAGCCGCGACCCCGGCGAAGAAAGCCAAGAAGCCCAAGACTGTCAAAAGTAAGCCGGTGAAGGCGTCGAAGCCCAAGAAAGCCAAGCCCTCGAAGCCCAAAGCCAAGTCCAGTGCCAAGAAATCCGCCAAGAAGAAGTGAACGGGAAGTCCTTCTGGACGCTTTCTGGCGCTGCTTCTGTAAATAGATTTCGCCTATCCCCGTCTCTTTCCCCCTGGTCCCCTTTCTATTGCGACTTTATAATGAGACTGAACTTTTATTCCTCGGAAATTGTTAAATAATTCCTATATTCTTAACCGATCAACCGAGAACAGTCCGATCAGCCAATCTCCATAATCATGAGACTGTCCTTAATTTTTGTTTTGTTAACTTGTTTTTTAAGACCTTTCCGATGTAATGGATTTTAAGTCGGGGCGGGGGGGGGTGTATTTTGTATAAAGTACTTTTTGCGGGTGTGGGGAATCGGGGGACTTGGGGAGGGGGAAGGGGAACAGAGGGAAGGAGACTGCTCATTCCACCCAGAAGAAAGGGACTTAAGTAACGCTTTCTCTCTAGTCACAGCCATTGGACAGGTCTCCAAAAGGCAGGGTCTGGGGCCCCTTTGAGGGGGACAAAGCTTGCAGGGACAAGGAGGAGGGTTATGGCCGAAAAGGAAACTCCTCTAAGACGAGTACCTTCCCAAAACACGCGGCTGGATGTTGAGAGGCAACCCGAAAGGTTCTAGTGAGCTCTCGAGGGGGGGGTCTCAGTATTTGGAATTCAGTTTCCAAACGGTGCAAGAAAGCAGCTTAATGGAACTGCGTGGAGAGGAGCTGCAACTATTAGCCATCTTTTTTTGGGGGGGCGGTGTTCCTTTGTGGATGGGAAAGGATGTATTGTCTCCTAACCTCTGAGAGGGTCTTAGGCTGGGGTGGGAACTTTGTCTGAAAGAGGCGAGGGGAGGAAGAGAGAGTCTTGAACAAGTGCCTGAATTTATCCTGTTTAAGGTTTGTGCTTGTGTGTGTCTGCATCATTGTGATAGCTTTGTTTATTCTAAGGGTTGGGTGATTTATTTTATTTTTTTCCTTGCCTTTTTCTTTTGCTCTTAAGAGGTAGGTTGGTTGGCCCGGGAGGGGGGGGAATTGGGGGTGGGGAGGGCGGCCGGGCCAGAACCCTGACTTTGCTGAATAGCGCAGAATGGCGATTTTTCGGCAAGAGTGGGCTCAGGCAGGCTCTCGCTCTAACCCGTGCCCTCCGGTCTCGCTCTCTTCCTCTGGGGTCGCTTTTCCGAACCCCAGCTTTTGTCTAATGAGCCACGTGTCCAGCGTAGAAAAGGCCCAACCTCTTCGGACTTTTTATTTTCTAGGTAGTTGTAGTCATAGTAGATTAGGGGTGGGGGACCGGGAGGAAGTGGGTGGGGAGGGGGGGAAAGGAGCGGAGAAAGACATCATGCAGTCAATTTTGAATTTGCTCAAGTAGTTTTTTACAGAGCTGGATCTGTACCTAGTCCTTGCTTAAGTTTGCTTGGTGCTGCCCCCCACTGTGGGGCAATTAGTATGTTTGTTTCTTAAGTACCCGAGGAAAATCCGGCAGGATTGATGCCTGCACCTTTCTTTCATTTGCATTGTATTTTATTTTGAGTGTGATTATTGCTGTCTTTGTAATTTTAGAGTTTGAAATAAAATTGAAAAAAGGACCAAAAAAAAAAGCCCACCCCCCAAACTAATGCTTTTATATGCAGCTCTCTGAGGCCTTTTCCTTTCATCCGTCGCCGCCATCCGCGGTAGGTTTGGGAAATATGGGAAGGGTGGGGAGTGAAATGGGGTGTGGGGGGGAACCTTGCGAGAGAACGCCCTACGCTTAAGTCTGGGATGGGGGGAAGAGGGAGATTTGGGGTCCTGAGCACCTTAGGCCCCAAAAGGTTTGGGAGGGAGAAGGGGGCGGGGGAGCGGAACGGGGATGGTGTGGAAGCTTCGCAGGCTGGGGCTGCGTGGCCAGGATGGGGAGGGGCTGCGCATCCGGTAAGTAAAAGGGAATAGGAATGAGGTAGGGGCTGGGGGCGGGGTGACGACTAAAACTCTTCAAGTATGAGGGTGCCAGTAGCCGGGGTCTCGTAAGTAAAGAGCGCCCCGCCCCGCCCCGCCTGAAAGCGGGGGCTGGATGGAGTCCTTGTTGCTTCATGACCATTTCCACTGCCATCCCGCTCCTGGGAGGAGCCAAATGCGCCTTGAGCCGGGGGCACTACTCGGACTAGCACCACAAGGGCTTCCCTGGTCGCTCCTGGAGAAAGCCCCCGCCCCCACTTCCTTTTTCCGAAGGTCCACCTTCCTTCCGGGGGGAGGGGGGGCGCGCTCTAAGGGACGAGGACGTTAGCCCATCCAAGGATTGGTAATGTGGGCAGATGGGGAGAGAGAAGAGCGATTCCCTGGCCCCACCCTACCCCCTTCCCTTGAGGCGCTCCGAGGCCTGGCGCGAATCCCCCCTTCTGCAGGAAGCCCACCCCAATTATTCTCCCGGCTCCTAGGATTTAGGGTCGGCCCGGACCCTGAGAGCCCTTCTCGAGTCTACACCGATCCTTGCGTCATACAGGTGAGGGCCAAAGCCCCAGAGGCGCAAGATGACAGCTCCTGAGCAGCCCAGCCAGGGCTGAAACCCACGTCTTCCGACTCCAAATCCGTCGCTCTTTTGTCTACACCCCCTAGCTCCAGGCTGGGGAGTCCCGTGTCCTCCGCTGCCCACGCGCGGGCACGCACACGCCCCTCCCCCCCATCACGCCTGCAGCCAGCTCGGCTTGTCCTGCTGACTGCTCCATCTTTTAAATAACAGCTAATGTTTTTGTAGAGCTTATTATGTGCCCGGGCCCTGACACAATATCTCCTTTGATCCTCTCAACCACTCTGGGAGGTAGGTGCCATGATTACCCTCCTTCTACAGCGGAGGAAACCGAGACCGGCAGAGGTCAAATGGCTTGCAGGCTATAAAGCTAATAGGGATCCGAGCTCGGGATGGAGAGCACTATTACTCCTTGGTCTCTCCTTGAGGGCACACCATTATCCTTCTTTGTATCCTCAGCGATTATTACAGTGCCTGTCATTCAATACGTGCTTAAATAAGTGTTGAGTAAGGGCGTCTCTTGTCCCCCTCCTCGCCCCCCCCAAAAGTTGTTTGAGGAAAGGTTTCTCTCCAGCGCCATAGCCCCTAAAGGATAGGGAGGGGGGAGGGGCGGAGTGGGAATGGGTCCTTGATATAATTGCTTTACGAAACTTCCCGGTGCGGAGAGCCCCTTTGTCAAAGCAAGCCGACACCCGTACGATTGATAGCCTGGGACACCGAGCGATTGGCCTGGAGTTCCGTCGCCAATAAGTGGCAGAGGTGAGACTCGAACCCAGGCTCTCCCGGCTCCAAGGCCCCGGCTTCCTTCTCGACCTCTCAAGAAACGCTCACTGATTGGCTGACTGGCCCCGAGTAGGTTCTCCCCAAGTGCTTCCTGTGGCTACCTGTGCGAGTTATAGACTCCTTAGCTGTAAAGTGCGGGAAGATTTTCAGCCGGTGGCGACGCTGGCGAAGGTGGCCGTGCCAGGGTAAGGGAGCGGGGAGGACGCAGAGGGAGGGCCGGGGACAGAAAGGGATGGGTAGCACTCCCAGAGCCGCTCCCCGCCACCCTCCTCCGCCCCTTTAAATGAACCCTGCTCGCGGCCCGCCCCGCCCGGCTCCCGGCCTCCCCATTGGCTGCCCGGGGGCCCCTGCCTCCCGACTCGCGATCCCGCAGATACTGCTTGGGTGAGCGCCCCCTCCTCCGGCCTCAGCCCATTTCAGGTGTAACTGTCCGAGATGTGGCGCGGCCGCCTTCTGAGCTCGCCCCTGGCCCGGGCCCGCCCCGTGGCTCCGGGAAGGGGAGGCCGCCGGGCGCAGTCGGCCCTGGCTCAGCTCACGGGCATCCTGGAGGAGCAGCTGGACGCGATCCGAGGGGCGGGCACGTGGAAGGGCGAGAGAATCATCACTTCCAAGCAGGGGCCGCACATTAGCGTGGAGGGCAGCGCGGGAGGTAAGGCCAGCCCTGCAGAGGGGAGGCGGGAGGCCGGCACGGATGCTGAAGGCGAGCCCTCCGTACCCCCGACCGGCGGGCTGCAGGTAGCGGCTACCTTAGGGCGGCGGCGCAGGCCCCGCCCCTTTGAGAATCACCCCCACCACCATCCCCTTTCCTCCCAAGAAAAGTGCTGGACCCTCGGAAGTAGCTGGGGGTTAAGCAGATTCACACGCGTGTCCCATCCACGCACCCCCACCCCAGCCGCCCCTTTGTGACCGCTTCCCCCGCTCCCGTTCATTTAACCTGATTTCGCGAGGGGGGCGGACGGGCTGTTCCTGCTGACGGCAGCTGCTGCAGGGGCCAGGTGCGGGGACGTGCTAGAGGGCCAGGTCTGAGTGGGAAAGGGGGGCGGGGGCAGGCGGGGATCTCGTGGGAGAAGCCTCCTTCTGGGCAAATGCCTTCTTGCTGCCTCCGGGGAGCTCACGCTGCTCGGCTTTAAAATTCCCGGGCCTAATCGTATCCCTTTCCTCCTCACAAAGCCTCCCGTGGCCTCCCGCCTCTTGTAGGGGCCGTTAAGCATTCAGCCTTCTGTAGGCTGGCTCCACCAGCCACCCTCAGGACCACAGAGATAGCGGGGACTGCAGCAGGTGAAGGGGAAGTGGGACTTCCCAGGACCTTTTTTTTTTTTTAATTAAACAAATTCAAGGGGCAGGAATAGAGTCCTTGGTTTGAGGTCTTCCACACAGATGTTTAAGGATGGCTAATTAACTAGGGAAATTCCAGAACGGAAGAAGAGACGGGTTTAGGGTCAAATAAAGGAACGGGAGGATTCCTAAACTTGGAAAGGAGAGCAAGACTTAGAAGCGAGCGCCGTGTCTGAAAGGAGCTGAAACTTACCTCCTGACAGAAAGATCCGTCCGGTTGGAAAGAAAGATTAGTCATTTTGTACACTGAGAATCTACATGCATTTCAGGGTTCTAGCCATCCAGAAAAGGAGGGAGGATTGGTAGGAAGACATAGAAGCAATGGGAGGTTCTCCAGCTCACCCAGCCAGAAGGAGAAAGTGGATGATGAGTTTGGGACCCAGCACATAAAACCTGGCACCGAGCTTGGACTAAATGGTCCCAGGAGCCCTCTGTGGCTTCTGTGAGTCAAAGCTAGAAAGATGGAATTAATTAGGGGTGGAAAGAAATGATTTAAGGAGAATCCAGAGTTGGTTTCCAGCTTCACCATATAGAGTGGATTTCACTATGGGTGGGTCTCTAAAACAGGTTTCTACCTAGGACAGCTCTTGGTCTCCACCTAGAAGCCTGAGGCTGTTTTGTAGTTCACTTTCTTTCTTCGAGGTTTCCCATTCACAACCAATTCTTGGAATCTAGTGGGGCTGGTGGAGGGGGAGCCTCTGAGTTGTACATCTTAGTGCAGGGATGGGAGGATGACAAGGATCCTACTTTCTGACAGATGGATTTGGGTCAGAGGATGTACCTCCACTGCTTCCTTCCTGGCCCCCCTCACGCAAAAGCCTCCTGCTGACTCTAGGCTTGGGTCAGGGGAGACTGCTGTAGCTCCCTTTCTGAGATTCTATGCTCCTGCAGTTTCTACCAGCCCTTTCTAATACCCTATTCACCAAGCAGGCTAGACCAGCTTTCTCCAAGGGTTGGGTCAGATCCTTAAAATCCCCTCCACCCCTAAATCCCGTGAGCCCATTCGCCGATGCTGAACTCCCAGTTTTGTCTTATTCCCTCCTGCCTTCCCACTTGGCTTTGCTGACCTAGATCTGGTGTTTTAAAAGTCACCAAGGTTTCAAAAAAGCAACGTTTCCTAAAAAACACATTGCTGTAGACCCAGGGAAAAGCAGCTCCAAGGAGAGATAAAAGCACTCCAGAAAAAGGGTATTCTCCTGCAAGGAAGTTAAAGCAGGCTGGAGAAGTCTTTAGGACTTTCTCTTTCGTATTCTGAAAACCACTTTTCTATTCCTCCTTTAAGGTCCCCCCACCCAGTTTAGCCTCAGAGCCATCCCCCAACGGGCAAAATTAATCCAACTGCCCCAGGCCTGCATCTCAACTTGGTCACGAGATTCTAAGCTGATATTGTAGGAATGTAAGAGTTAAATCTCCCTGGGGCTCAACTCAGGCCTCTCCCCAGTTCCACTTATACCTTGGTCCACAACATCTGTTTTGTTCCCTTGCCTTGGCCCATCTACCCTCCCAGTGCCACCATTTGAAATGCTGCCCTAAATTCCCAGGTATTGTGACTGTATGGGAGCTCTCTCCTTCCCATGATTTCTTCTCCATTTCCATTCACATGACTTAGGACACTTAGCATAGTTTCTCCCAGTTAGTCATTCCTGCCTTCCTCAGTCTGGACTTCTCAAAACCTCAGGACTAAGACAGGGAATTTCTTTTCTATTTTAAATAATAGCTTTTTATTTTCAAAATACGTGCAAAGGTAATTTGCAACATTCAATTTTGCATAACTTCGTGTTCCCAATTTTCTCCCTCTCTTCCCCCCACCCCTCCCCAGATGGCAAGTCATCCAATATATGTTAAACACGTGCAATTCTTCTAAACACATTTTCATAATTATGTTGCCCAAGAAAAATCAGATCAAAGAGAAAAAAAAGGGAAAGAAAAAAAGCAAGCAAACAACAACAAAAGTGAAAATATTATGTTGTGATCCACCCTCAGTGCCCCACAGTCTCTCTCTGGGTGTAGATGGCTCTCTTCATCATTGGAACTGGCCTGAATCGTCTCATTGTTGAAAAGAGCCACGTCCATCAGAATTGATCATCATATATTCTTGCTGTTGCCGTGTATAATGATCTCCTGGTTCTGCTCATTTCACTCAGCATCAGTTCATGTCAATCTCTCCAGACCTCTCTGAAATCTGAAATGCTGGTCATTTCTTACGGAACAATAATATTCAATAGCATTCATAATTTATTCAGCCAATTCTCCAATGGGTATCCACTCAGTTTCCAGTTTCTTGCCACTATTAAAAGGGCTGCCACAAACATTTTTGCACATGTGGGTCCCTTTCCCTCCTTTAAGATCTCTTTGGAGTATAAGCCCAGTAGAAACACTGCTGGATCAAAGGGGATGCACAGTTTTGTAGTCCTTTGGGTATAGTCCCAGATTGCTCTCCAGAATGTTTGGTTCAATTCACAACTCCACCAACAATGTATGAATGAGTGATAAAAATCTGTTCAACTCCAAGGAAAGATAGTCTGCTAGATGGTAAAAAGAAAAAAAATGAGAAAAACAACCCACAGAAGATAAAAGTGGAATGCAGATTAGCTCCTTGGGGTCTCAGGATCTCTACCCCCATTAGAACTGTGCTAAGGTTTTATTCCTCCTGTGTGAATGGCCATCACCACATAGTGAGCAAGTGAAAGCTGAGACCCAACCTCCGGGCTCCTCCTTCCAGATCCAGAGCTTGGAGACCCCCAATATAGAATCGTGGGATCTCAAGAACCAGGTGTCTTAGTTTCCCATCGTTCCCCACTCACCAGGATCCCCTCTGTTCCCCAGTACAAATCAATGCTTTTTGAACAGTGCCCTGGCATTTTACCTCCGCTTATGATTGATGCCTAATAAGTGTGAGCGTGGATCACAACACAGCATTTCCACTCCTTTTGTTGTCGTTTGCTTGCTTTATTTTCTTTTTCATTTTTTTTTCTTTTTGATCTGTGCAGCAAGATAATTGTATAAATATGTATACATAAATTGGATTTAACATGTATTTTTACTGTTTAACATACATTGGATGACTTGCCATCTAGGGGAGTAGGTGGGGAAAGGGGGGATTGGAATACAAGGTTTTGCAAGGGTCAGTGTTGAAAAATTGTCCGTGCATATGTTTGGAAATGAAAAGCTTTAATTAAAAAAAAAAAGTGTGTGTATTGACTTAATTGGCTGAATGAGTAGAGCCACGGTGCTCTGCAAAGGAGAGAGGGGAGAAGAGCAGTATAAACATAACCCTGAGCTTCTAGCCTTGATGTCCTAAGGCTCTTGGATGGGCTGATTATACACAGGTTGTTTCCCCCATTCAAATATAAGTACCTTGGACACTGGGGCCTCAGGCTTTCATCGTCTCCTCTGCCTGTTTTACTATAAAACGCACAAATAATTAATTAAACAATATCCCTAGGACGCTTCAAGTGCCCCTAAGTAGCACTTGGAGTCCGCTGTCTATTGGGAAGAAATGGCGTGCGCTGGGGTCCTTAGAGAAGGCTTCTGGTTAGAGGCAGCTTTTGAACTGGGCTTTGAAGGCTGCAAAGAATCTGAAGGGAGGGAGATAAGAGGCAGAATATTTCCAGGGGGGAAGGAGGGGCTTGGAAGCAGAGATGGTCCAGTTCCTGGGCCCTGTGAAGGACTGGGTGTCCTTCAAGCTGACCCTAGCCCTGCCCCCTGTGACTTTGGAACAGAACCCTGGGTCCGCCATCTGTGAAACAGGGAAGCCAGGGTAGGGTCGGTGACTGAGAGGAGCTGGCAAACACTAGCCACCTGCGGGGCCTCTGGAAGTGGGAGATATGGAACAAGACAGATAAAAACACATTAGAGCAGAGATAATGGGGGGGGGGGGGTTCTCTGTCAGATGAGAACTGCAGGGAGCCTTCCATCTAGGTTAGTGGCCCGTGTTCTGTTTGGGTACCAGTGGGCTAGACTTGGTTAGCCAGAAATGAGCAAAGGAAAATGGGTCAGAACACCCGCCAGCCAGCGCAGCCCCAGCCAGTGTTCTCACCCTGGAGTAGTGGGATGTCTGCACTCTCCCACCCTCTGGCCTGGGGCCCAGAAAACGGCTGTTGACTTTGGCTGCTCTCTTCAGTGGCCCCCAGACCGCTCCAGCCACTTCCCTCCTCTTCCCTCCTTTTCTCCCCCCCCCCCTCCTTCACTCTTCCCTTCATTGTCTCTCTCCTCTTTCTCCCTTTTTCTTTCCCTCCTTCTCTCTTTCTCTCCCTCGCTGCCACTTCCCTTCTCTTCCTTCCTTTTCTCCTTCACTCTTCCCTTCATTGTCTCTCTCCTCTTTCTCCCTTTTTCTTTCCCTCCTCTCTTTCTCTCTCTTGCTACCACTTCCCTTCTCTTCCTTCCTTTTCTCCTTCACTCTTCCTTTCTTTGTCTCTCTCCTCTTTCTCCCTCTTTCTTTCCCTCCTTCTCTCTCTCTCTCCCTCGCTGCCACTTCCCTTCTCTTCCCTCCTTTTCTGCTTCACTCTTCCTTTCTTTGTCTCTCTCCTCTTTCTCCTTCTTTCTTTCCTCCTTCTCTCTCTCTCTCCCTCGCTGCCACTTCCCTTCTCTTCCCTCCTTTTCTGCTTCACTCTTCCTTTCTTTGTCTCTCTCCTCTTTCTCCCTCTTTCTTTCCCTCCTTCTCTCTTTCTCTCTCATTGCCACTTCCCTTCTCTTCCCTCCTTTTCTCCCCTCCCTTTTCCTTCACTTTTCCTCTCTATGTCTCTCTGTTCTTTCTTTCCCTCCTCTCTTTTTCTCCCTTGCTGCCACTTCCCTTCTCTTCCCTCCTTTTCTCCCCTCCCTTCTCCTTCACTCTTCCTCTCTTTGTCTCTCTCCTCTCCTTTCTCCCTCTTTCTCTCCCTCGCTGCCTCTTCCCCTCTGTGTCTGTCACTAACTTGTGTGTACACAAACACACACACCCCGTCATCACCATCCCCCAGACCTGAGAGATGTCTCATTTTGCAGATTAGAAAGCTGGGGCCCAGCCTTCCCGTTTGCACCGAGGGTCCACGGCCTGTGTTGGATGAGACACTGAAAGGTTTTGGGTTCCCGAATCCCTGGACTCAATAACAACCCTTACGGGGTTAGCAAGGTGGCAGAACATTTTACATCCCCTGAATCTCCTTGCACTCCTCAGAAGCAGGTGCTATTATTATGATTCCCATTTTACAGATAGGTAACTAAGGCTGAGAGAGTTTAAATGACAGGTCAGGGTTCCATAGCAAATAGGGGACTGAGGTCACGTTTCAAGTCGGATCTGCCCCGGATTTACATCAGGAGATCTGGGGAGGAAGCCGGGTTCTCCTGCTTAGAACCTACAAGCCCCTGGGACACTACTTCCCCAAGCAGCCTGTTTCCTCACCCATAAAATAAGAGAGTTGTCGTGAGCTCCGAGGACTCTCCCGGATCCAAACCATGTGATTTTTCCCACTTCTGTCCCACAGGGATCCTTAATTTCTGCGCCAACAACTACCTGGGTCTTTCCAGCCACCCAGAGGTGATCCAAGCTGGTCTGAAGGCCCTGGAGCAGTTTGGAGCGGGTCTCAGCTCCGTCCGGTTCATCTGTGGGACGCAGGTACGCTCTGCCGAGCCGGGACCCAGCTTCCCCCCGGCCCCCCGGCCTGCCGAGCCGAGTCTCAGGCCCTGGCCTGGGACGTCGGACACCTGGCCTCTGGTCCCAGCTCTGCCATGGCCAGCACTGATATCTCTGATATCACGTGACCTCACCTGTAAAATGGGAGGGCCTCTCTGTGTCTCCTGTTTGCCTTTCAGGGGCGGTGTGATAACAGAGTGATGAGAAATCAATCATGGGGGTATTTAGTAAGCACCTACTGTGTGCCAGGTGCCATGCTAAGTGCCAGGGCCGTAGGAACAAACAGGCCCTAGCTTAGAGACAATTGGGTATTTCTACTGGAAACAGAATAAATTCAAAGGCAGCCTGGGAGGAAGGGCGGCAGCAGTTAGGGGGATCAGGCAGAAAAGACAGAGCTGGAAGGAAGGAAAAGAGAGATTCTGGGAAGAAAAAGTGAGGGGGTGATAGAAAGGTACAAAAACAGGGGTGAGATCCTTCATGGAGGCTGGGGGGCAGGGCGCGGGAGGGACCCATGGCCATCGAGGCTGGGAAGGACTTAAAGGGGAGTTTCTGTGTTATCCTCCTTAGGGAGTCTTTGGGGGTTATTGAGGAAGGGGGAGCGAGCGCCAGATCCACCATTAAGGGAGGTCACTTTAGCAGGTTCCAGGACAGATTCCCAGATCTCCAAGGGTGAGGAGGTGGACAGTGTAGGCCGGGCCAGGGGCCAGAATGTTAAATGGAGAGAAGGGTCAGAGGAGAGAGATGTTCCGGAGGCAGAAAGGGTAAGAGGGGGCAGCTAATTAGTGGCAGGAAGCCAGGAGCTGAGGCTCATGGTGATGAGGCTTAGAAATGCAGGGAAAGTCCCTGAACGGTTTTGGGTGGGTTTGTCCAGTCTCTGCTCCCCCCCATAAGTCCTTGACCTCTGCAGACCCTGTTTGTACAGTGGGAGGGTTGGGCTCCTCTCTGTCCTCTGGCTGACTGGTGGGGTCCCCGTGACTTGAGGAGGGGCCACTCCAGGACTGCCCTCGGTGGGAGGGGAGTCCAGGTCCTGGAAGGCTGTGCTCGCCCGATGGAGACCATGGCCACCAAGCCAAGGACAAGGTCCTGGGTGGGAAGTGGGGCTTCTCACGTCTACAAAGGAAACAATATCATAGGGTTAAAAACCAGATTCCCAGAGCCTCGATTAGGCTCTCCAGGATATGGGGAAAGGGTGGTCACACGGACAGAGCACAGGATTCCCAGAAGATGGTTCAAATCCACATCCATGCGGATTGTGACTTTTTCCTCAGTTTCCTTGTCTGTAACAAGAGGGAAAGATGAACTAGATGGTTTCTGAGGGTCCTTCCAGCTCTTTTTAGAACTGTAACAGCCTCAGCTTCCCCATCTGTAAAAGGAGAATATTGGGACTAGATACAAGATGCCTGGAGTAAAATATGGGAGGAGTAGATATCTGAGGTAAATCTTCCAGCCTGGGACTCAATTTCCTTATTTGTAAAACTGGAATAAGAATATGGCTACGACTTATATCACAGAATTATTAAGGGGAAAGAGTCATAGAAATTAAAAATTGCTTATTATTGGGGGGAAGGGGAAAGGTGAGAAGCATTTGCTAAGCACCTCCTATGTGTATTGGTACTATGCTAAGCACTTTAGAGTTTCTCATTTGATCCTCACTACTACCCACAGAAGGGCCGTTATTACCCTCTTTTTACAGATGAGGAAACTGAGGCAGACAGGTTAAGCAGCAGGAAATGTCTGAGACCAGACTTGAACTTAGGATTGACTTCCTGACTCTAGGCCCAGGACTATCCAGCTGATTTTACCCAGAGAAGCTTTTATAAGAGATTAACAGACTCTCCCTATTGTAATTAAAAAAAAAAAAACTCAATCTATATCTATCTATCAATTGATGGATTACATCAATATCCCTTTCTTATCAGCAGAGCTGACCTTGAGGGTACAAGAGCCTAGATTTGCAACCTGTTAGAAATAACAGAACTCATCTGGCCGGGTTCTATCATTTAAAAGGAGTTTCAAATTGAAGGGAGAGGGGAAGGTTCTTGACCAGGATCAAAGAAATCCCAGAGGCAAAAATCAGAACGTTTCCCTCTGTCAGGTTCTGAAATAAATCAAAATGTGAATTGAAGAAGAAAGTGTCTTTAATTGAGGTGATTAACGGGGCAATAAACCAGCCATTCTGGGGGATATCCAGTAGATTTTCCAGTTCTAAGACTGCCTTTACTCCGCCATCTTGGCTCCACTTCCAACTCGCTTCTGAAACCATTAGGAGAAGAGGGGAGGAGACAGTCAGGGAGGCCTGGTGGGTGGCCCTTGGCAATCCGGGAGAGGTAAGCCGCCTCATTTGGCTGGTTTGCCCTTCACGCCATGAATCCCAATGGAAGGAGGCAAGGACATCAAAGGTCTAGATCCAGCTTGAGCCAGACTCCCCTACAGGGTGAGATCTCAGGATGGAGGGAACTTGAGCTGTGATTCTGCTCAGTCTAATCAAGAACAATTGTCATAGGAAGAGAAATATAAGGAATATATATCTAATAGATAAAAAATATGTTATATATTTATATTATATATAAATCTACAATATTTTATATATTTATTCGATGTAGTTATATTATTATATAAATATGTACTATTTTATATATTTATGCATTTGTTTAATGTATTTATGGTATCATTATATAAATATGTACTATTTTATATATTTAATATATTTATATTGTATATAAAATGCATATTTATATAATAGAAATATAAGAAATAAGAAATTCCAACATTACGAGATCATTTTAGGAACGGCACCCCTATTGCATTTGGTATTAACAATTTTGGTCGTTATAGTAATAATTTTCTATCACCTCCAAACCCCTTATGGGTCCAAGTGAGCAGCCACAACAGAACCCCTCCCCCCTCTTCTTTCTGTTTCTGAAATGACACTGGGTCAAACACAACCTTTGACCTCCCAGAATGCTGGCCTGGGGACCGTGCACTCGGTCTTTCCCTCTGGGGGCCTTCTCTGTGGAATCTCCTGGGTGAATTTCTCTGGGCTCTTGGACTTCTCCTGAACATAGTTTCTCACACCAGGAGCGCGTCCCGGTGCCCACTCGATGGCCCCCTCTCTGAGCACGGGGCTGCCTCACGTCCGTTTTGGTGTCCCCAGCAATATTTAATAAATATATCATTAATGTGGTTACTATAATGACCTTTAATGAATGTTTGTTGAATGATGAATGAATCAAATTAAGGATTTCAACTGTGAGTTCCTTCTCTGTGTTTAAATTTTAGCACTTAATGTTCCTTCAGTTCTGGTGTTTTACATTCCAAGGTTCTCCCCAAGTCCGCAGGCAACCAGCTGCTCCGACATTCCCTGGTCTCCCTGTTCTTCCCTGTTCTTGGGCCTCCCCCGGCCCTGACGTTCTGAGACACTGAAGCCCCGCGGGCCGGTCCTGCTGAGCGGCCCGGCCTGGGCCTGGGTGGGCGGGGGGCAGACCCCTGACCCCCGCGCCTCAGCGGGCATTTCTCTGCACCCCCTACAGAGCATCCACAAAGCCCTGGAGGAGAAGATCGCCCGCTTCCACAAGAGGGAGGACGCCATCCTCTACCCCAGCTGCTTTGATGCCAACGCCGGCCTGTTTGAGGTAGGTGGGCTTGGGCCTGGCAGGCCTCAGGGCCTTTGGGGGACTGGGGACCAGGGGCTGGAGGTGGACAGAGGCTGGCGGCCTCAGGGGGGCCATGTCGGGGCTTCCATGTCGGGGCTTCCACGTGCGCCACAGTCAGCGGAGTCAGATTCCGACCCCACGCCCAGAACATAGACTGCTGGGACCAGAGGAAATGGACCCTGGTCACGGAGGGAAGGATGGTGAAAGGGAAGAAAGTGATGGGTGCGGGGGGAGGAACCCCAATGCAAATTCTGTCTGGCCCTAACCAGTCTGTGCCTGAATGTCCTGCTCTATAAAATGGGAGTGGAGCAGAGGAGAGAAGTCACTTAACCTGCCAACCTCAGTTTCTCCATCTATAGAATGGGAATCATAATAGCAGCTACCTACTCCCAGGGTGATGAGGCTCACAGGAGATAATATTGTACGGTTCTCACATAGTAGGTGCTTAATAAATGCTTGTTCCCTTTCATCCTAAATGTGATATTAAAAAAATCAACAAAAATGAGATTAAAATGTCAAAATATACAGCTAGGGAGATAAGTGACAAGATCCTTGTTCAGAGGCCTAGGATCCCCACTAGTGACATAAGAGGAAAAGCGAACGACAGTAACAAGAGAAAAATGTCAAAATGTCAGCATATAAGTAAAGACAGTCTCCAACATGCTACCAGAGCAGTCTGGTGTCAGCTCTCTCCTCTGAAAGTTAATAAGTATGTAACTATGATTAAAATTAATGAGGAGGAGGAGGAAGAGAAAGAGGAGGAGGAGGAGAGAAAAAGATGAGAGGTCCACTCTGTGGCTAAACTTCAGTGAGCTGATGGAGATACATCCTGAGGTTGGAGGGGCCGGAAGGATGCCGGCCTGGGTCAGGCTGAGCTTTTAGGTTTAGAAGCGAGGGCCGGTCCCCAGCCAGGCTAAGATGCCCCAGAGGTGATGGGGCAGTCCGGAGCCAGGAAGGGGTAGCGTGTGATATTGGTCTCTGCTCTGCTTCCTCCCTCCCCTGCTCCCCCCCGTCGGCTCCTTCCAGGCCCTGCTGAGCCCAGAGGATGCTGTGTTGTCCGACGAGCTCAACCACGCCTCCATCATCGACGGCATCCGCCTCTGTAAGGCCAACAAGTACCGCTATCGCCACCTGGACATGGGCGACCTGGAGGCCAAGTTGCAGGAGGCCCAGGTATCCAGATAGTGACAGACAGTGTTCCTGACTCAACTTTTCTGGCTTAAGATTCACAAAGTCCTTTTCTCACAACAGCCTCGTGAGATGAGGTAGCTCATGTCTTGTTATCGAGAGAGGGAGGGAAGGAGAGAGAAAGGAAAAAGGAAAGGAGGAAGGGAGAAAGGAATGAAAGAAGGAAGGGATGGAGGGAGAGAGAAAAGAAAGAAGAGAGGAAGAAAGGAAAGAAGGAAGGAAGGGAGGAAAAAGGAAGGAAGAGAGGAAAAAAGGAAAGAAGGGATAAAGGAAAGATGGAAAAGAGTGAGAGAGAAAGGAGGGAAGGAGAAAGAAAAAAGGAAAGAAAGGATGGAGGAAAGAAGGAAAGGAGGGGGGAGGGAATAAAGAAGCAAGAGAGGGAGGGAGAAAGGAAAGAAGAAAGGAAGAGAAGGAAGGAAAAAGGAAGGGAGGGAAAGAGAAAGGAAAAAAGGAATGGAGGGAGGGAAAGAGAAGAAGGGAGGAATAAAGAAAAGAAGAAAAGGAAAGAAAGGAAAGGGAAAGTGGAAGGAATGAGAAGGGAGAAAGGGAAAAAGGAAAGAAGGAAGAAAGAAGGAAGAGGAGGAAAGGAAGGAGGGCAGCTCCCAGACAGTTTTCAGAGCAGGATTGACCCCAGCTGTCCTTGGACTCAGAAGTCCCATACTTCACACAATCAGAAATCAGACCTCCTGGTCGGGGGTCCCAGCGATTACTGCTGCTTGGAGGTACAGAGCCCAGCCCCTGTCCTGTTGCTGAAACCCCTTTGTCTGTGTCCCTGTCTGATGCCCTGGATGGGGCCCAGAACTCCCCTAAGCAGGGGGCAGCCCCCCATGCTCTGCTCCGGGTGGTCCCGGCTCAGGGGCCCCTGTGTGTCCCCCCGGAGGCCTTCCCTGGGTCCCCAGGGAGTCCGGCGCTCGCTGGGTCTGTCGGCCTACGCTCCTGGCTCTCGCCTGGCCGGCCTCCCCCTCTCCCGCAGCAGCCGTTTTGCTCTGGGCGGGGCCCTGACCGGCTGCCCCGGAGATTTGTGCCTGGGCCCACAAGGGGAGCGGGAGCGGGGGCGCTCCCCAAGCCCAGGGGACGCTCCCCAAGCCCGGAGCCCGCCCTTGCTCCCCCGCAGAAGCACCGGCTGCGGCTGGTGGCCACAGATGGGGCCTTCTCCATGGACGGCGACATCGCGCCCCTCCGGGAGATCTGCCAGCTGGCGCACAAGTACCAGGCCGTGGTCTTTGTGGATGAGTGCCACGCCACCGGCTTCCTCGGGCCGAGCGGACGGTGAGAGGCCGGGATCTGTCCCCAGCGGCTCAGCCCGGGCCCGGGCTCTCGGCCGCCACAGCTTAGTGCAGCCTTCCCGGGGAACTGAGGCGAGGCCCTCCCAGACCGGGGCCTTCTCCCGGGTCCTCCTGGGCCCGGCTCCGCCCTGGCAGCGGGTTCTGGGGCCTGCTGAGGTTTGGGTCCCTCCCTCCCGAGGGGGTGAGCCCAGGCCCAGCTGTGGGCCTAAGCCCGGCCTGCTTGTCGCTCCCAGGACAGCACAGACCCCCAGAAACCAGGAGTTAAGGGGCTTTAGTAGAGACCGAGGCTGCGGAAGAGCGCCCCCCCCCCCCTGCACTGGCGGCCAGTGGGGCTTGGTTCTCCCATGGTGCCTCCGTCTCCGTGACCTGCGGGGCCTGCAGCTGTGGGGGGGAGGCAGGGGGAGAAGGGGGGTGACGGAAGCAGAGGAATGTGGCGGGGTACCCGCCCTCAGCAGCCCCAGGGGCTCGGACAGGAGGCCTGGGGATTGAGCACTGGGGAGGGGGCCGGGGGGGGGGCCTTGGCGGGAAGGGTGTGTCTGGGAGCCCCCCCAACCAACCCTGCTCAGGGAGGACCAGGAGGGGGGCAGGGGCCCGTGCCCAGGGCAGCTAACGAGTGAGCTCCGTTCCCTTTCAGGGGCACTGACGAGCTGCTAGGAGTAATGGACCAAGTCACCATCATCAACTCCACCCTGGGAAAAGCCTTGGGGGGCGCCGCAGGTTGTTGGACGTGTCCCCTTCCTCTGCCCCTAGCCCGGGTCCCTGGGGGCAGGAGAGGGCTCCTCCCCTCCTCCCTCTGTCCCTCCCAGACTGAGGGGTCGAGAGGGGAGAAGGGGGCAGAGTGCGCTCTAGCATCAGTCAGTGCACAAGCATTTATTCAGCACCTGCTGGCTTCCAGGCTGGAGATTTAGGTCCATTGAGTGAAACTTGCCTGGCCATGACTCCCGGTCCCTAATGATTCACCGTTTCTCCTGCCCGGCTCACGTGCAGAGCCCCTGGTTCTAGTCTGGGGGGGGGTCCCCGGGGACGCTGTGGGAGGATGCTCGGGACGGTGACCCGGCCTTCCTCTGCCAGGGGGCTACACGACGGGGCCCCGGGAGCTCATCGCCCTCCTCCGGCAGCGGGCCCGGCCCTACCTCTTCTCCAACAGCCTGCCGCCCCCCGTGGTGGGCTGCGCCTCCAAGGCCCTGGACCTGCTCATGGAGAGCGACGCCATCGCCCGGTCCATGGCTGCCAAGACCCACCGGTGAGAGCGGCCCCGGGGAGTGAGGGAGAGCTCGGGGCCCCTCTCCCACCTCCTGCCTCAGCCCGGGGACCCCTGCCCCGCTTCGGGCCCCTCTCCCCCACCGCAGCCATTCTCCGGGCCAAGGAGACCAAGGCCAAAGCCCCTGCCCACGATCCGTCCCTCCCCGGCTCTCGCCCGCAGCCCAGCCAGAGCCCCGTTTCCCGTGCCCGGCCCCTCCCCTCCTGAGCCCAGACCAGGCTCGGGGACCAAGGCCATGGCTTCTCTCCTGCCCCGCCCCAGGTTTCGCAGCAAGATGGAGGCTGCCGGCTTCACCATCTCGGGCAAGGAGCACCCCATCTGCCCCGTGATGCTGGGGGACGCCCGGCTGGCATCGGTCATGGCCGAGGACATGCTGGAGAGAGGTGAGCCCGGGGCCCCCAGCCCGGACTCGGTTTCCCCAGGTGCCTTCGGACAAGATCTGCAGAGAACACGGAGTCTGTTGTTTTAGGGGCCGGGAAACAGGACTGAGGAGGAAACCGAGCTCCTCCCTCCTCCCCCCTCTCAGAACCCGCAGGGCTGAGGGGACCTGCTCCTCTGGCCCGACCCACAGAACCTCAGGCAGGGAGGAGCCTCAGCACGGGGGGGGGGGGGGGAGTGCCCTTCAGGAAGCCCCTCCCTCCCTGGGCCCCAGGGCCCTATTCTGTAAGTCAGGGGCTGGGGGACGCCATGGGGGCCGAGCTCAGAGCTCTGACGTTCAGGGCTCGCCCCCAGGAATCTTTGTCATCGGCTTCAGCTACCCCGTGGTGCCCAAAGGCAGAGCCAGGATCCGAGTTCAGATCTCGGCCGTTCACAGCGACGAAGACATCGACCGCTGCGTGAGGGCTTTTGTGGAGGTGGGAAAGCGGCATGGGGCCATCCCGTGAGGATGCTCGGGCCTTCCCGGGGACAGGGGTGCCTCCGGGGAGCCGGAGTCCCAGCCCGCCCAGGCCTCCTCCTTCTGCCTCCCGGAACCAAGTGCCTGGAAACCAAAACAAGACTTTTTATATTTTCTGTTTTTTGTTCTGTAGTAAACGGCCCGCTGGGCTCAGAAATGACAAGTAGCCATTCAGAAATGGAGCCCATTGTCTCTTGGGTGGGAGTTACCGCCCTGGATGGCCCCCAAGGGAGGATGGTCCAGGAAGCGGTCCAGGATTTCTGGTGGGATGGATTGGCTCCCCCCACTGAGGGCCTGAGAGCGGGGGCTGGGCACAGAGACTCCCGGGTTTCTCAGGGATGCTCAGGGACAGCGTGTGGCCCCCATCCCTTCCCGGTGCAGACAGCGTGTGGCCCCCATCCCCTCCCGGTGCAGGCCGAAGGGCCCTCACACAGGCCCCAGCCTTCTAAGCTGATGTCCAGGCTAGTCCAGCAAGATGGAGGGGGAGGAGAATCCTGCCCCCCCCCCCTTACATGGCCCTGTCCCAAACCCCAGGGCTTACAGGGCAAAGGAGGGTCCTTCTGAGACGGGAACCTCCCAGCAGACCAAAGCTGTCCCTCGGGCGGGGGGTGAGCCTATCCACTCCCCCACAACCCGTGTGTGCTTTTCTGCCTCAGAAAAGAGGGTCATTCCCTCCCCAAACTGAGACGACATCACCATACCCCTTCCCGGCTTTGCCCTTCTGTCTCCCCAGCCCTGGGCTCCGGGGCCTCAACTGCAACAGACCCAGGCCCAAACACCAGCTCAAAGCTGGACTGTCATAGATTTCAGGCCAGAGAACCTGGGTTTGAATCCCAAGCCCTACTCTGACCTTGAGTGCAGATTTAAAGGCAGGGGTTATTTAATCCAAGCACCTCATTTTATAGAGAAGAAAAACTAGCAAGTGGGAGGGTTCCACTGGGCGGCTCTCCCCGAGCCTGGAGCCACTGCTTGATGGGCTGGGGAGGGTGGGGGAGGGATCTCGCCTCCTGTAGGACGGAGCAAACCTGCTTGCACCGGCTCCCCTGACACTAGGCCTCTGACCCAGGTGGCCCCCGTGACAGCTTCAGGACCCCTCAGTTTATCGGCCCACCAAAGCAATTCATTAAGAAGAAGAATAATTAATTCCCAATTTTTTATTTTGGTAAATGCCTCATTTTTTTTAAATTTCAAAATGAACCTTATTTATGACTTTAAAAAATAATAATATTAATTTAATTAATAATACACAGAGCCAGTGCCTTAAGGTATACAAAGTGTTTTACATTATCCCACTGAAACCTCCCATCCTTTCCACGCACATACCCCCAGTTTTCACCCTACGCTGAGTCTGAGAAGGACTAGGCCAAGGTCACACAGTAAGGGTCAGCACAGTATTTGTACCCGGTTCTGACTCCATATTGAGGCTGATTCTCTGGAATAAAAGGTGTGAGGCAGCTGAAGCTCCACTTTAGGGTGAGGGAGGGAGCTTTCCAAGGTACAGGATGGAGAATGGATTTGAAAAGGTCCTTGGATGGGGCAGCTCTTAATGGTGGAGGGTCAGGCAGGGGGAGGGAGGTCTGGGAATTTCCAAAGGGATTGCACTCAATTTGGGTCTGCCCCAGTAGGGACTGGCCCCTGCCCCTTCTTAGATGCTCTGGAGAGCAAAGGGGAGAGGGGAGTGGGGAGGCTTAGGACCCAGCTGTTTGGGCTTTGAGAGCCGGAGCTCGAGGCCCCCAAGGTTGGCAGAGCCATAAATATGCAGTTGTGGTCCCTACCCACGATGGGATGGGGCTGCCCTGCCCCCACGGCCGGGGATCCTGCCTGGCCCAGGAGGAGGGGCTGCCCACGCAGGGCCGGAATCCCTTACTTCCCTCTGGGTGGGCTGGGGCAGGAGAACTGGCCGTGGTCCCACCTGTTCGGCTTGGTGACCCTGGGACGGGAGGAAGGGCGGTGAGCAGAAAGCTGGAGAGCTTTCTCCTTTTTCGGAGGCGAGATCCTGCGGAGTTTAACCCCGGAAGGGGGGTCCCGGCAGCGGGGCGGGGGCGCCCCGCTTTTTGCACGTGGCCACCGGCGCCAGATGCCCCACCGCAGCCTCCGGGCCCGGGCCGCGGCGCCCCGCCGGGAGCTTGATGTGGGTGGCCTGGGTGGGGCCGTAAACCTCGCAGGGGCGTCACGAGCAGCCACCGAGAGAGTCACGCGGCGTGGGCGGCCCGAAGTCGGGCCGGGTCCGCCCAGGCCCGGGGGCGCGGGAGCGGCGCGGTCCGCCAGCCACAGGCTGCGCGCCCCGTGCCCCGGCTCCGGTCCCGGGCCACGTCGGGCAGCTCCCGAGACGGCGCCTGCCAGCGTGCGTGGGCCGCGCGCGGGGCCCAACCCGGCCCCCGGGGTTCTGGCTGCAGCTCCGCGGGAGCGGTTCCCAGAAGTTCTCCAAGTAGCCAAGGAGACGCTGCGGGCGACCAGGGGCTCGGGCTTGGCCTGGGCTCCGGGCGCGGGGCCCGCCTTCGGACGCAGCGCGCGCCGGGCTCCCAACCCTCCTCCGGTTCGGAGCTGGATGGGACCGAGAGCCCCTGGGGCTCCCGCGCTTCGTCTGTCTGGCCCCAGCCCCTAGAAGGAGCCTCTCCTCTCACTGGAAAGATCCCACCTTGGAAAGGGGGCCCTTAGCTCCCAGGCGGGGCCTGGTCCGGCCTTGGGGGGGGGTGACTGCACAACGGACCCCCACTTCCCAGTACGCACAGCCGGCCCGCAGCCCCAGAGACTGCCCGGATGTGGGGCTCGTCGAGGCCCCCTGGAGAACAGGGGACATTTAACCTCTCCCGTCTCCCACGCTCCGAGCGCACTTAGACGGGACTCCACTCCGTGATGGAGGCAGGGCAACAAGGTGATCTCCGGCTGCTTTCTGGCCCAGAGCCCCTAGCAGATAGACACCCTCCAATTCTGTTCAGTGGCACGCGGGGCGCAGCAGGATCCTTCACCCTCCCCCTCAAAATGATGTTGGAGCTGACGGAAGGGGGGAGGGGAGAGTGGATCAGACTCAGCCCCTCCGGAGCCCCTTTCTCTTTATTCCTGCCAGCCGCGCCCCTCTCACTGAGACCCTCTCCCAGGGTCCCCAACCACAAAACCTTACAGCCCTCCCCGAGTGGGTTGGGAGAGTCCACTGGAACACCCATTCCAATTCAGCTTCCAGGCTTCTTACCCAATCCACTCAGGAGCACCTGGACTCTCTCTGTAAAAACCGGAACTTCTGGACCAGCCCAAAGGAGAGCAAGACCCTATGGAGAGGAGAATGCGACTTAAAGAGTTTTTTCTATTTTCCATACAATGAAGAACTGGCAAAAGCCAAGGGAATCCAGCCTCTACTTTATTTTATTTGCTGATAATAAATCATAAACAAATGTATTTTATTTTTTAATCTAAGTGTTTTATTTTCAAAATATATGCATGGATAATTTTTCAACATTAGCCCTTCCAAAACCTTTTGTTCCAGTTTTCCTTCCCCTTCCCCCACCTTCTCCCCAAGATCCCCGATCTATGTTTAACATGGTACAAACAGATGCGAAATCCAATATACCCACACATATTTATACAATTACCTTAAGAAATTTCTTTTAAAACACTTCTTTTGCCATTTATTAAAGATGAAAGCAAATTTACAAAGTACTGAGATGGATGTGCTTGTTTGGTTTTACATAAAGAATTAAATCTAGGCAGAATATTTGATAATGCAGGACATGGAGCATCTTCAACATTTTTCCGAATTGATCGATATTTTTATTTCCTAATATTCAGAGTTGATTGATATTTTGATTTATAATAATAAAGTCTGAGAACATGGCTTCACCCATCGAGAAGGAAAGAAATAGATGATCAGTATCCATCATACAAAATATAGCGTCTGTTTTAAAGCTGAGAAAACCGAATTCCAGGGAGATTAGGTGCCATTCCCAAAACTAATCCAACTAATACACGCCAGAATCAGGATGGAACCTATTCAATGTCCTTTAACCCCAATATTGTCAGTGTTCCTATTTATCGTTCTAATATTCCATTATGTTCTTGGGTCATAACTTGTCTAATCATTCCCCAACAGATAAACACCCCTTAGCTTCCAAACGAGTAGCTATAAATATTTGTATACACGTTTATCTTCCTCTTTGATTTTTTTTGGCGGGGAGTGATTCCCAATGACTTTCTAGAATGGCTAGACCAATTCACAGCTCCACTAACTCTGCATGGAGGTGCCTGTTTTCCAACAGCTGCTCCAACAACTGTTATTTTCCTTTGTCAGTTTGATGAGTCTCATTGGACACTTATGAGAGACAAGTTCTGTAAACTTTAAAATGGTCCAAGAGAGTTTTAGTAATGCCATCATTTGAAGCCTTTATCCAATTGGGGTAGCCAGGACAAGCTGCTTTGGGGCCCCTGCATCTCCTATGTCCCATAGGTCCTATCCCTCCCAAGTCTGATCTTCCAGATGTGGGCATAAACATGGATCCAGTCGCATCTATCCTTCATACATATGTGCTTAGCTGTATGGGACTTCAGAGGCTGACACACCCAACCGCCTCATTTTACAGAGGAGGAAACTGAGGCCCTGGGAGGGTTAGGATTAGGGCAAACGATTTACCCCAAACCACACAGATCATAAGCAAACCTTTTAAAAATAAACAAAATGTCTAGAAGAAGTGTTTGACCTATATCGGATTGCTTGCTGTCTTGGAGAGGGGGAGAGGAAAGGGAGGAAAATTTGGAACACAAGGTTTTGCAAAGGTGAAAGTTGGAAACTGTCTTTGAAAGATAAAATACTCTTAAAATTAGAAAAATAAACAAAAAAGCACGTGTACACACCTACTGGGGAGCAGCTAAATGTCTCCATAGCGCATAGAGTGATGGGCTTGGAGTCAGAAAGATTATTTTGAAATAAAATAAAATAAAATAAAAAGATTCATCTTGGTGATTTCAAATGTGGCCTCAGACTATCTGTGCGATCCTGGGTAAGTCACTTCACCTTGTTTGCCTCTGTTTCCTCATCTGTAAAACAAGTCGGAGAAGGAAATAGTAAACCACTCCAGTGTCTTTGTCAAGAAAACTTCAAAATAGGGTCACGAAGAAGTCATTTAACCTTGTTTGCCTCAGTTTCCTAATCTGTAAAATACACCGGAGAAGGAAACCGGCAAAGCAGTATCTCTGCCACATAAACCCCATATGAAGAATCAGACAGGAGTGAAAAACGATCAGCCATTGAGACAAGCTACTGAGATACAGACACATCCAAACTGTGATTTGTACACACCTTGTGCATTCTTTCCCACCTCCTAATTTTCCTTGCACCATTTCTCTTGTCTGGGGGTTTCTCCTCTTTCCCATCTGACCTAACCTCCCGGTCTCTCAGTTCTCCATCCTTCTCCAGCAATCCTCCTCTATTTAGCCCAACCCAGCTCCATGAACATGGACAGAGAGAATGCTTTCTCACTGCTCGCCTTGTTGGCCAGGACCCCTCATTCTGCCCCAACCATGTGCTGGCTCCGATGCAGGAAAACAGACATCCGTAGTCCTATGTCCTGTGATTCCTGCCTCGACTTACTCCCCAGGTCACTTCATCCTTCCTCTACAGAGGCTCAACTTTCTTACTCAGAAATCACCATGTCCCTAGGGATTCCCGATTAGCTTGAAAGTAGAGTTCAAAATCCTCTATCCAACCCTATAATCGGATGCTTTTTTGTTCAGCCTTATCTCATCCCATATATCTCCCCTCCCTCCAGTATTTCCTATACTCTGGCATATTCTCTCTCTGCTTCTCCTCCTTTTGAATTGATACTCATCCTTTCTTTTTTCTTTTTAAAATTATTTTTATTTCTTATGATTAGTTCTAAATTTCCCCTTTCCACACCTCCCTCACCCATCAAGAAGGAAAGAAATATTTTGCTCTTTTCTGTGCATTTTAAAAACCGATTCACCGATATTTTTTTCTTCCATTTTATAGTATAATTATATCTTCATCCCAATTTCCTCCATTGATCTCCAAAACAAAAGGAAAATAAAAACCTTTCTTTGTGGTTAAACAAAACGTATTGGCCATGTCAGCAAATATGAACTACATTCTCTAGTTCACTGTCCTTCTGCTAAAAAAGGAGAAACATTCTGGATCATGGTGCAACTGGAACACTGTGGCTGGAACAGCTGGAGTTGTAGCGTGGTCCTGATGTTGCTTGGAGCTCTTGAGCGATCTAGAGCCCCAAAGGTTATATCTATATATAAATAACTAAATATAATAAATATATATAATATATATATTTTTCTTTTTCTCTCTTTGGTCACAGAAGAGTTACGCCATACACCCAAATCCTCCTCTGGGAAACCAGCCAAGTAAAAGTGTCCCTAAATTTCCCTGGAAAGCTCTGTTACCTTTACCAAAATGCTTCCGTGTGGTGGGGCAGGGGATCTGGAGGCAGAAAAACCCGAGTTCAACTCTTGCCTTGCAGTTTCCCTGGGCAGTACCACAGTGGGTAAGTGACTTAAACGCTTCCTGCCTCAGTCTCCTCATCTGTAAGTGAGATAATAATCGTGAAGCGCTTAGCCCAGGGCCTGGCACATCGTAAGCACTGAATAAACGTGGACTGCTCTGAGACTCTCTGAAAGTGTGTCACTGTGTTACTTATCCAAAGAGGGACTGCAATATGCGAAATGGCCACCAGATGGTGGCATATCCACACTGCAAACCAAGTCGTCCCGTTGGCTCCCTTATGGTTGCCTAAAGGGAAACGGCCTTCCTCTAAAAACAGAAAATAAAACCGCAGTGCTTCCGCAGGCCACCAGGGGGCTCCCAGTCTGTACTCCGCTATCCGCTACCAAACCATGTGCTGAGGAGACCTGCATTGTTGTTATTCGCTAATGTGAACGCTTTAAGCTTTGCAAACTTATATATTCATTATATTTATATATATATATTATATATATATATACACACACTTATGCCTATATATATTGTATGCAATATAAATATATATAATACGTATAAATATAAATATACTTGCTTTTGATCCTTTGAGTAGGTGCTATTATTTCCACCATTTTGCAAATGGTTTCCAGTTCACAAAAAAGAAATTGAGACTGGGGGAGGTTACACCAAACAGCCAGTCCGTGTCTGCGATGAGATCTGAGCTTGGGTCCTCCTGACCCCGGCTCCGGGATCTTAGTTTTTTAAACAGGAAAATCTATCACATTCCATAATTTTCCCCTCTCCGTTTGAACCATCCCTCTCCTTCCCCCCCACCTCGTTCATAAGCCCAGTCATATGACTTACTGGTTACTGGTTTACACAGTTTATTAGACAGAAGAAGAAACAGAAAAGAAATAGATCCAGGGCTCCCACCCGGAACATCCGCCCAATCATCATGTGAAATCCCCCTGCCCCTGAACGGCACAGAATCTCCAGATCTGGTACCGTGGCTGGACTTTATCAAGAGAAACCGGGGGAAAACATAGGATTGGGAGAGAATAAAAGGCAGAAGAGAAGATTGCCTTCTCCATCTCACAAGCTAATGAAGTTTTCAAAATGTATTCGCTTTGAACTATTGTCTCAATCTCCCTGTTGTGCTGGTCCCAAATGACTGAAAATGGAACTAAAAGCTGATACTATGTTAAGGAGCCTCCTCCTTGCTGGTTAGAGTAGCATAATATTCTCTTCTTCAGATGGCAATGACTCTAGAACGTCATTGGAGAAGACAGGTACAGGCCAGAAGATTGGTCTAAACTGGATCATTTTGTCAGAAAACATGAACTGGTGGTTGTTTGGACAATGCAGAGCCGAGGTGAGATATAAAACGTCTAATTAACTGTCCTGAAAACTGGTTTAAAGATCACCAGCAGCTAGGTAGAATAGTGCTCTATAAAATAAGCTGGAGAAGGAAATGGCAAATCACTACAGTGTCTCTGCCAAGAAAGCCCTCCTTTCTTTCCTTCCTTCCTTCCTTCCTTCCTTCCTTCCTTCCTTCCTTCCTTCCTTCCTTCCTTCCTTCCTTCTCTTCTTCTTCTTCTTCTTCTTCTTCTTCTTCTTCTTCTTCTTCTTCTTCTTCTTCTTCATCTTCTTCTTCCTTCTCTCTCTCTCTCTCTCTCTCTCTCTCTCCCTCCCTCTTTCCCTCCCCCTCTCTCTTTTCCTCCCCTCCTCTCTATTTCTGTCTCTCTTTCTCTCTATATCTCTGTCTCTCTCTCTATCTTTCTGTCTCTGTCTCCCTTTCTTTCTTTCACCTGTGATTTCATTGATTCGGAAAATTAATTCCAGCTTGAAGGGTTAGGGTCTTTCTTCTATAGCGTTCAAAGCCACAGATAATTGCCTAGGATAGTGAGAGGCCAAGTGTCCTGTCGAGGTCACACAGACAGTATTGCAGATCCAAGACCGGTCTTGAATCTGGATTTATGTGACTCTGAAGCCAGCTGCCTCGTTATGGCAACTATGAAAGAAAAAGAAAAAAAGAACGGACTCACCCTGGGCTAAGGACAAAGAGAGAATGATGGACAACTGGAATCCACGTAACATGGAGCATGTTGGATGGACTGTCTGGGAGATATTTATGGAAAGAAATGGACAAGAGTGCCAGAGGCGGAGAGAGTGATCTGGGGCCTTGGCAAAGATATTTATGTCAGTGAGATCAAAGATCCTTCGAGATCTGTCCAAAGGAGAAATGAGCTGCCTTAAGGGCGAGAGCTCCTCAAACTGAGACTGTCAAGGGGAGCCTGGAAGGAGATTTGTCAGAGATGCTCCAGGGGGCGGGGAAATTCCTGCCCAGGTCAAAATGGGACCCAGAGGTGGGTTCCAAGTCTGAGATTCCAGGCAATTCAAATTCAGATTGGGAACCCAGGAGTCCTGGCTGCCAGTTCTCCCCATCCTCTCCTATTACCTGTCTAGAGCTCAGCCTCCCTTACCCTCTAGTCTCTTAGAGGGGGGGAAGAGGAGGGAGCATATAGTGGGAAAGCCAAGGAGAGAGCAGACACTGAGAGGTTAACTCCCAAACCAATCAGACAAAGAATCAATGGGTAGCTGAGAGAGAGAGAGAGAGAGAGAGAGAGAGAGAGAGAGAGAGAGAGAGACAGAGAGAGACAGAGAGAAGGAGAGAGACAGAGAGAGATAGAGAGACAGACAGAGAGAGACAGAGACAGAGACAGAGACAGACATAGACACAGATGCCCTGGGAAAACTGAGAAAGAAGAAGCACTTCACTGGATGGAGAGAGAGTAAGAGTCCATTCTGGGAGAAGCAACAGGCAGAAAAAGGAAGGGAAAGGGAAAAGAGGGAGAGAGAAGGGTCAGGGAAAGCAAAAGTGAAGAACACGGGGGCGGTAGTGGAGGAAAAGGGAGGGAGGGAAGGATAGGAGATGGGGAAGAGAGAAGAAAAGGGGGAGGCAGGAAGAGGGGAACGATTCAAGGAGAGGGAGGGAGGAAACTGAGTAGGAGCCGGGTTAGGGAGAGAGAAAGACAGCGGAGGGGAAGGAGGGACGCTGAGGTGACTTGGAGACAGGACATCCCCAGGAGCCAGCGCAGGGAGGGGGTCTCCTTACTGCTTCTCTGCTCCAGGGACCGGGTGGGGCGCGGCTGCCGAGAGGTCGGAGGCGCGTTGCTGAGGTGGGGAAGGTGAGGGAGCCCAGGAGATGTAGGGAGACACTGGGGGGGTGCCAGCCGGCTGGGTTTGAGGGCAGCTGCCAGATGACGACGTCCCTCCTCCCCTGCCCGGGGGGCCAGCGGCTGCCTCCGGGGGTGGGGGAATGAACGGGGGGCCCCAGGGTCCCTGACCCCGCGCCTTGCCTCATCCCTGCTCACCTCAGGCTCCTCGGGGCTCTGCCTTTGGGGGTTAGCACCGTCAGGGTCCTTCACTGGCCCCTCTGCCACTTTCAGGTCCGGTCCTGCGCCCCAGAGGTGAGGGGCCGGGGCGGTGGGCAGTGGGGCTGCGCCCCCTTCTCCCCCCCCCCCAAGGTGGAGATGCCAGACACTTGGAACGTGTCCTCAGAGGGCCCGGGCACCCAAGGGGCTGTGGGCATCGTGATCCCGGTGGTCTTCGCCCTCATCTTCCTCCTGGGCACGGTGGGCAACGGGCTGGTGCTGGCCGGGCTGCTTCGACCCGGGCAGTCCAAGGGCAGCCCCACCGACTTGTTCATCCTCAACCTGGCCGTGGCTGACCTGTGCTTCCTGGTGTGCTGCGTGCCCTTCCAGGCGGTGATCTACACCCTGGACAGCTGGCCTTTCGGGACCTTCGCCTGTAAGGCTGTGCACCTCCTCATCTATCTCACCATGTACGCCAGCAGCTTCACGCTGGCCGCCGTCTCCGTGGACAGGTAAGGGGCCGGACCTCCCCCGCCCAACAGCCAGCTTAGGGGCCGGGGGGGGGGCTGGGCAGCCAGCTCCCCTTGGGACGTCTCCGCCCTGTGGGAACCCGCTGGCAGCTGCGGGGCAGAATGGAAGAAATGCTGAATTTGTAAAGCAGAAAGCACTGATTAAGTGCCTACTGTGTGCAGGCATTGGCAAATAGCACTCATCTGAGGCTCACAGCAAACCTATGAGATAGGTGCTATTATTATCCCCATTTTACAGGTGAGGAAACTGAGGCAAATAGGTTAAGTGACTTGCCCAGGGTCACACAGCTAGTACGTGAGGCCAAATTTGAACTCAGGGCTGGCGCTCTATGCGCCACCTAGCTGCCCTGCAAAGGTTTAAAAAGCATATGGCTCCTGCCTTCAGAGAGCTTACAGTCTATTAGGGGGAAGAAATGGGGGCTCAGAATTCCCAGAACTCTGGCTTCATATGCTGTTCTGAGCTTGAGTGGGGTCCCTGCAGAGGCGGGGACACGAGGCACTAAGGACCAGGGCTCTCTCTAAGGCAGTGCACAGGTCATTTAGCCTAGAGAGTGTCAGTCAGCTGGCTATACTAATGAATGAGTGAAATGATGGGTGGGGGGCTAGGGGGCTGAATGAATGAATGAGTAAATGAAATAATGAATGAATCTAGGGAGCTGAATGAATGAATGAATGAAATGATGGATGGAAAACTAGAGGGCAGAATTAATGATAAGTGAATAAGTGAGTGAAATGATGGATGAGAATTTAGGGAGCTGAATGAATGAATGAATGAGTGAATAAAATGATGGATGGGAGTTGGAGAGATGAGTTCCAATTATTTATAAAATATGCACAATAAAGGCCCCTTCTTCCCAGGTTGTAAAATATTTGTTAATCCTCAATGCTCTATAGAAATGTGGGCTCTTTACTCTGGAATCAGAGGACCTAGGGTGAAATCCTGCCCTGAGGCACATTACCTCGGTTATCTTGTGCCTCAGTTTCCTCCTCCTGAAATAAGGGGATCTGGTTTGGGGACACAGCAGATAGAGCTGAATCTGGTCAAAAGAACCTGAGTTCAAATTCAGCCTAGACACTTGGTAGCTGTGATTCTGGACAAATCACTTCACCCTGTGCCTCAGTTTCCTCCTCTGTAAAATGGGCTGGAGAAGGAAATGGCAAACCGCTCCCGTGTCTTTGTACAAAGCCATCTCCTCACTTCAACCTGGGAACTTTCTCCGGTTTCACAGTTTCCATCAGGCGCATCCACCAGCCATTTCTGGAGTATTTCATTGCAGGCAGGGCCCTTGCCTTGGTGCTGGGGGTGCAGAGAGGAAGAATAGCCCCCTGGGAGTTTCCAGTCGAAGCTAGGGCTTCGGCCCCTCAGATGCGGGCGCTCCCGCTGCTGATGGAGCCCGCTAAGTCTCCCAGAGTGTCCGAATTCTGCATCTCTCTTACAAGGATACTCCCTTCGGCCTCTCTAGGTGGCACTGAGTCATTCTCCAAATGATGGCATCCCCATTGCCGGGAAGTCACAGGTCCCTCCCCCGTCTTGAAAATAGAGAAACTGAGGCGTGAAATAAAAGCGAATGAGCCCCTCGAGCTCCAGATCCTTCCAATTGCCTCCCTGGTACATGTGACATGTGCTGAGAAGGGCACGGCCTTCCTGCCCACACTAAGGGAGCCAGAGAGGAGAGCAGGCCGACAAAGCAGGGATTCATGACCCGCCACCTCCTTCTTCTTTTTTTATGTGCTTTACTTGGGTTTTTATTTCTCTTTTTCATTAATAGCTTTTAACTTTTTATTAAAGCTTTTAATTTTTTAAAATATGTGCATGGATTTTTCACATTGATCTTGCAAAACCTTGTGTTTCAATCCCCCCCATCCCAACTCCCTCCCCTAGATGCTAAGTTATCCAAAAAAAGTTTGGTTTTTTGGTAAAGCTTTTTATTTTCAAAACATGCGCATGGGTAATTTTTCAGTATTAACCCTTGCAAAACCTTGTGCTCCAATTTCCCCCCTTCTCCCCACCCCTCCCCTAGATGGCAGGTAGTCTCATATATGTTAAACTTGTTAAAATAGATGTTAAATCCAATATATGCGTACATATTTATACAGTTATTTCTCTGCACAAGAAAAATCAGATCAAATTGGGGGGGAAGAGAAACGAAGTCGCCAGCTTTTTATTTTTCCAAACACAAGCAAAGCTAGCTTTCACCACTGACCCTTGCCAAGCCCGGGGTCCCCCCCCCCCCATCCGACGCGGGTTAAGGCGCGCTTCTGTCTCCCTCGCCCGCCCCCAGGTACCTGGCCATCCGCCACCCTCTGCGCTCGCGCTCCCTGCGGACCTCCCGGAAGGCCTGGGCCGCCATCGGCCTGATCTGGCTGCTGGCCCTGCTCTTCTCGGGGCCGTACTTCAGCTATTACTGGACGGTCCAGTACGGGCGGCTGGTGCTGTGCGTGCCGGGCTGGGAGGACGAGAGTCGCCGGGCCCTGGACCTGGTCACCTTCGCCGTGGGATACCTGCTGCCCGTGACCGTGGTCAGCCTGGCCTACGCGCGCACCCTGTGCTTCCTGTGGGCGGCCGTGGGCCCCAGGAGCGCGGCCTCGAGGGCCCGGCGCCGCGCCAAAGGCCGGGCCGGCCGCGCCATGCTGGCTGTGGCCGCCCTCTTCGGCCTCTGCTGGCTGCCCCACCACGTGGTCATCCTGTCCTTCTGGTTCGGCCACTTCCCCTTCAACTGGGCCACTTACGCCTGCCGCCTGGCGTCCCACTGCCTCTCCTACGCCAACTCCTGCCTCAACCCCCTCGTCTACGCCCTGGCCTCCAAGCACTTCAGGAAGCGCTTCCGCCACCTCTGCCCCCCCTGCTGCCGCCGGCCGCCCCCCCGGGGCCTCCCAGCCCGAGGATCCGGCCCCGCAAAGGGGGCCAGGGCCCGCCGGCGGGTCCGCGTGGCGTCCCTCAGGCCCGCTCCCCTCCCCAGGAGGGACGCGCGTTCCGAGATTCCCCAGTCCCTCCACGGGGAGGGCAAAGAGAGGGAGCTGCTTCCCGGGGTCTGCTAGAAGGGCGGAGAGGAGGGATCCCCCTCCCCGCAGTGAGGAGGGACACCGTCCCCTCCCCCCCCCCCCCCCCCCGCAGTGAGGAGGGACACCGCCCCGCCCCCCAGCAGTGAGGAGGGACACCATCCCCTTCCCACTCCCCCCCGCAGTGAGGAGGGACACCGCCCCGCCCCCCAGCAGTGAGGAGGGACACCATCCCCTTCCCACTCCCCCCCGCAGTGAGGAGGGACACCGCCCCGCCCCCCAGCAGTGAGGAGGGACACCGTCTCCTCCCCCCCCCCCCGCAGTGAGGAGGGACACCGCACCCCCCCTTGCAGTGAAGAGGGACACCAGCCCTACTCCCTGGGCAGCGAGGAGGGACACTGCCCCCCCCCCAGCAGTGAGGTGGGACACCATCCCCTTCCCACCCCCCCCCCCCCCCGCAGTGAGGAGGGACACCATCCCCTTCCCACCCCCCCCCACCCCCGCAGTGAGGAGGGACACTGCCCGCCCCCAGCAACGAGGAGGGATGCCGGTTCGGATCTCAGCTTGGGCGTCAGCTTTTCCCCATCATTGCTCCCATCCTGGAAGGAGTCAGCGGAGTCCCGTGTGAATAAACTCACCTGTGGAGGGAGAGGTGATGCCCCCAAAGTCTCGGCGGGAGCCGGTCGGGGAAAAGTTTAGGAGAAAAACTAGAGAGAAAAAAGTTTAGGAGAAAAACTACTTAAACTAGGGGACCGAGGGCTCGGAGACCCTGGTGCGGCATAGGGCCCAAGGACTCATCTTCGTGCTTGTCTCATGTCCGGGAACCCACACAAAGTGCGCAAAAGTGTCTCCCCAATGGAGCCCTACAGAGGAAAGGATTCTTGAAGGAAAGCAGAAAACCAGACCCTCTTGGATGAGCCGCCATTAGTGCCCAGGAGGTGCAGGCACTCCTAGAATTAAACAGTCTCCCAGTCCTTGCAGAGGATGGGCTTCTGCCAGGGACTGGGACGTAGTTCGGGTCATGGATCTGAAGTTAGAAGCAAAGAGAGTAAATTGACTAAATAAAGAAAGTAAACTGAGTAAATTTGAGAATTAAGGGAAGAGAAAGACTAGGGGGCCTGAGAAGAAAAAGGTTCCAAGAGAGGGTGTATTTAGGAATTGGGGGGGGTCCTGCTTCTTCAATTTGGGTCAAGTTTTATCCTGAATCCTGGTGCCCATCAGTGTATTGCGGGTTTGACCAGGTCAAACAACACAGCCTTTCTCTAAATCATTGATTGAATGGTCTATTTGTCTCTCAAACCCCTTCCTCCCACTCCCCACCTTCAAACCTCTGTTGATTATTACCAATGTATCCTACATATATGTTTGTATTTTACCTCTCCCATTAGACTGTAAGCTCCTTGAGGGAAGAGTCTATATTTTGCCCTTCTTTGTATCCCCGGAGCTTAGTGCTGTGTCTGACAAATAGTAAGACCTTAATAAATGCATGTTAACTGGAATAATGGATTGAAGGTAGTTTTTGACTCACTCTGGGAAAAGACAAAAACAGGTAACATTCACAATTTTATTTTTTTTTCTCAATAATATTCCTCTAAATACAAGTAAAGCTACTTTTCAGCATTCATTTTTATAAGATTTTGTGTTCCAGATTTTTCTCCCTCCCTCTCTTACCTCCCCCTTCCCCAAGATAGCAAGCAATCTGCTATAGGTTAAATAATTTTAAACATATTTCCAGATTTGTCATGTTGTACAAAAAAAAAATCAGACTAAAAGGGAAAAAATCATAAGGGAAAAAACCAATCAATCAAAGAAAAATACTCAGCTTCGATCCACCTTGAGTCTCCATAGTTCTTACTCTGGATGCAGATGGCACTTTCCATCCAAAGTTGGATTGTCTTGGACATTTATAATTTGCACAGGATTTCACAGGATTGAAATGGAGTTGGAGCTTTTGTTCCAGGATATGCCTCCTACCCCAAACCCTCACTAGTGTGAGGGAATCGGGCCCAAGTATCATTTGTTGTTCTTGTTGGTTTTTTCCAGTCCAACTCTTCATGATCCCATTTGGGATTTTCTTGGCAAAGATAGTGGACTGATTTGCCATTTTCTTCTCTAGCTCATTTGATGAGAAAACTAAGAAAAAGAAGATTAAGTGACTTGCCCAGAGTCACACAGCTGGTAAACGCCTGAGGCCAGATTTCAACTCATCTTCCTCACTCCAGGCCCCATTCCTCTATTCATTGAACCCCCTAGCTGCAATTTACCTTAAATCACTTACTCCGTCCAGCCAGAGTAAGGCCCAAACCCCTTGCCCTCCTCATGGAATCTAATTATTTATGAGTTAGCAGGGACCTCAAAGGTGATAACCAATTTCCATTTGAGTCTTTCAACCAATAAATGATCAGAGAAAGCCCAATTAAAAGGGATTTCTGTGAATGCAAATTAAGACAGCTCTGAAATACCACTTCACAACTATCAGATCAGCTAAGACGGCAGGAAAAGATAATGATGAATGTTGGAGGGGATGTGGGAAAACTGGGACATTAATACATGGTTAATGGAATTGTGGATCCAACCATTCTGGAAAACAATTTGGAACTGTGCGCAAAGGGCTATCAGACGGGGCACACTCTGATCCAGCAGTGTCTCTACTGGGCCTGTATCCCAAAAAGATCATTAAAAAAAAAAGGAAAAGGACTCATATGTGCAAAAATCTTTGTAGCTACCTTTTTTGCAGTGGCAAGGAACGAGAAATTGAGGGGATGTCCATCAGCTGGTATATGAATGTAATGGAATATTATTATTCTATAAGAAATGATGAGCAGGCTGATTTCAGAAAAGCCTGGAAAGACCTACGTGAACTGACACCGATGAAGTGAGCAGAACCGGGAGAACATTCTACACAGTAACAGCAAGATTATGTGATGATCAGCTGGGATAGACTTGGCTCTTTTCAACAATGAGGTGATTCAAGGCAATTCCAATAGACTTGTGATGGAGAGAGCCATCTACATCTAGGGAGAGAACAATGGAGACTGAATGTGGATCAAACCATCTTATCTGCACCTTTTGTTCTTGTTTGTTTGCTTAGGTTTTTTTTTTTTCTTTTCTCATGCTTTTTCCCCTTTTGATTTGATTTTTTCCCCCACAACATGAGGAATATGGAAATATGTCTAGAAAACAGCAGGTGTTTATTTAACCTTTATTGAATTGCTTGCTGTTTTGGAGGGGGAAGAGGAGTGGGAGAAAAATTTGAAATACAAAAGTTTTGCAAAGGTAAATGTTGAAAACTATTGTTAGGCCCTGGATAGCAGGCCATCCATCCCCCTCCCCTTTTTTATTTGTGCAATTAGACTTGGAAAAATTGAGTTTTAAAAGAAAAATTCTAACCTTGAAGCTCCGACTCCCTTCCACATACTACTGCAACACAATGAAGGATAGAAAAGAAAAAATCTCCAGGTGCTCGCCTCTCTGACTTCATCCCTGTCCAAAAACTACCCTGGGAATAGAATTATTGTCAAGGACAAGCCCCTATCTATCCAAGAATGGTCCTACTCCTTGTCTGACAGGGCCTGAGCCACAATCTCCAAGCTGTAAGTGCCAACTTAACTCCTCTCTCCCTCTCCTCTCTTTGAGGTAAACATAACAACAGCTACAAGGCTAATTACATTCTCCCTTGTGTATTTTGCTTGCTAAAAAACCTGGTATAAACAGTGTGCTTATATATGGTGTTTAACATATACTTTAACATATTTAACATGTATGGGACTACCTGCCATCTGGGGGAGGGGATGGGGGGAAGGAGGGGAAAATTGGAACAAAAGGATTGGCAATTGTCAATGCTAAAAAATTACCCATGCATATGTCTTGTAAATAAAGAGCTATAATAAAAAAATAAAATGAAATAAAAAATAAACTGTGCTTCAGTTGCTCTGGACCAAATGCTTTGGAAGTATATTCCCATTTCGGTCAGCTAGCTTAAAGTCTCCACAATAAAAATTAAAAACCATCTCTTCTTGCCAGTTTCTGTGGTATTACACTATATATGCATATATTTGGGGAAAATACCAGTAAAATTTTAAAAAAAAAGGATTTCTGTGGATATTATTCCTCAGCTATTGCTCTGCTCATAGGTGAAACAAGACATGATGGAATCCTTGACTCAGCAATAATAATCCAACAAGAGGCCATTTGGCCTTACTTGGAATGGGAAAGTCCATCTGCCTGTGGCAGGTCTCCACTCTGGGGCAGCTTTTCTTTATATCAGGTTGACTCTGTCTCCATAACCTGCATCTGTGGTTCAGGGTTTGTAATCAGAGGCTCATCTTTTTCCAGTAGAAGCCCTTCAGATCTTTAAAGATCTCTCTCAGCTCCTTCCCCAGGTTAAGGAGTCCTATTTTTTTTTCTTCACAACTTCTAGTCCCCTACTCCTGGCTGTTCTCTGAGCCATCCACATCCTACAATATGGTACCTAGAACATACCCACCTTCTCCAGTGATGCATTGGCAGCTGGGATTCTGCTCTGTTCCACCCATAGCAAAACCTCCCTGACTCACCGGGACACATTATGTCAAATCAACATTTGTTTAAACGCCCAGGAGGGAAGATCTCTTCCTAACGTGTAGCAGGAGCTGGTTCCCGAAGGAGGCTCTATCTAAATCACGGCTCTGCTGATTCTGACTGCATGATCATTTTTGAGTCACTGGGTCTCAGTTTACCTGTCTGTAAAACGAAGGGGGCGGGGGCAGGTGGTCTCTGCAGTTCCTTGCAGACCTGAGCATCTATGAGGGTGTGAATGATGGTCCTCTCTTTCCCCCTCCAAATGCAGAGGGCCTCTCTTCACCTTGGCTGCACATCCCCCTCTTCCCCCTCAGTGCCCCCCACCTTTCTGGAGAGCAGAAGCCTTAGGCCCGGCGTGCCCCAGAGACAAATGAAGTCCATCAATCTGTCTGTGTGTGAGTTAGCTAGAGCACCGCTGAGCTCCCAGAGAAGCCATCCAATTTATGAGTTTTTCTATTCAGGCTGTAGGCTGCCGGCTGCCCCCCTGGCCCACTCTTCCCCCTCCCCCTTGCCAGGGGAGGAAGGAGGCTCAGACTCCAGGCCCTCCGCTGATTAAAGATGGAGCAGGAAACCGGTGTCTCTCACAGCAGGAAGATGGCGGCCGGTTCTTAGAAAGCCCGTTCTTCCCTTGCCTCCCCCCAGCATCATCCGCTCTGTGATTCAAGGCAAGAAACATGAAGTGTTTACATGTCCTTTAACTAACAGACAAAGGGTCCTCACCCCAGCAGCCTCCTGGACACCACACTGCAGGCCAGAAGGAAGAACGGGCTTTATTCCCATTTCTACTGCGCCCTTCTCCCACCCGTTCCCACCACTCCAAAAGGCAGACAGGTACAAGTCCTATTTATGCCCATTTTAGCAAGGAGGAAACTGAGAGTCAGCGAGCCAAGCAGCCAGTCAGGGGGTCCATCCCCACACTGGTGGAGCTCTCCCCACATAGTGATGTCCCGTGAGGGGTAGCCAAGCCCCAACCGTGCCGCCCCTGGGTGCCGGAAAGGACCTTAAAGCCAAAGACTCGGAGCCCGCAAGGATTGTCTCACTTTCAAGATGGGGAAACCGAGGAACAGAAAAGTAGTCATGTGTTCAGGGCCCTCCAACTCATCTGAGGCAGGATTTGAACTCAGGCCTACATCCTTATTTCACACAGGAATCAGTCAATCAACAAGCATTATTAAGAAAGTCATCTTCATCTGCAACATGCAAATGCCTGAGGAGTGGAAGTTCGTGTTAGAGAAAGAAGGGAGAGCTATCCAGAGGCAGAGCAGAGATTTGAACCCAGGTCTCCTGAGTCCCTGCCCCAGTGGCCAGCTCCAGCATAAGCAGAACTGTGGCTGCCGCTAATAGCTTTCCGTCTGGCCTTGGTACGGCCAGTGCCAGCTCGATAAAGCCTTGGCCGGGCCCTTAGAGATGTGATCTGGGAGCCGGCCGACTCATAACGGAGCTGGGAAGGAGGGCACGGAGGAGGCAGGAGGAGGGAGCGGATGGGAAAATTAACTTTGTCATCCGCTGGGGAGGGAGGCCGGGGGCCTCTCTGCAAGCTCCTGGGGCTGATTTAAGGTGGCTGATGAAAGCTTCTGAGGAACAGATGGGCTTAATTATTCTAGCACCGGAAACCGAGAGCCAGGGAGGGGAGAATGGGAAGGTGGATGTGGAGGAAAGGGGGGCACCGGCTTGAGCCTGAGGCTGGAGCAGAAAGGGCTGCAGAGAGCCTGGCATGGCAGCAGATGGGTGGAAATGCAGGAGCCCAGCTCAAAGCTTTGCCATAGTTTTCCAGATAGCCCCTCCCCTCTCTGAAGTCCCCCTTCCCGCCCCTTCAAGGCTGGGGGCTTGCTGGGAGAAGAACCTGGCTTTGGGCTTGGCCATCATTGCGGGGGGGGGGGGCTCCTTTCTTTCTCCATCTTTACCTCTGTGTCCCCCTCACCCCATCCCTGACCTGAGATGGACTTCTCCTAGCAAAAAAAAGGATGTATTTATTGAAGGGGATGGGAAGAAGCATTTATTAAGTGCCTGGCAGATTTACAAATATTGTCTCATTTGATCGTGACACAGACGAGGGGCAGATGCCCCCCTCTTTCACCTGTACCACCCAAGGACCTTACAGGAGGGGTTTGGGCACATTTCCACCAAAAAAGCCCCCCTAGAGAAACCTGTTCAGGTTGTATCTTGGGCATAATCCCTTCCAGGTATGACCCAAACATCTCAGACTTGTGCTGTGAGCGTAGCTGGGGGGTGGGGAGCGTAGGAGGCTCAGAGAAATGTAAGACAAAGACTTTCCTCCCTCAAGAGGGTCATAGTCTAGTTATGTGAGGGGATTTGGAGACCACAAGCTCTACAGAGGCACAAAACCATCCTCCACGAGCATCCGTCTCCATTAGTATCATGGTCGCCCCAGTTCAGCAGGCAGACTGGTCACGTCTCATCTCTGGCCGTCTGGACAGAGACCTCTGCGTGGCCAGCTCGATTCTTCTTCAGATCCTCTCTGTCCTTAATGATGGAGGGTTCACACCTTGAGTCAATGACCACGAATAATATCAGGCAGCCTAAGGATGTTCCTCTCCCTCTCTTCCAGTCTGCTTTCTGAGATGTTGATGATCTAATAATGTTTTATTTCTATTTAATAATATATTTATTCTATGTTATATTTATATATTAAATACAATGTCACATGATATTTAATAATTTCCGTCACTCGGGATTTGGTATCTTTGAAGATGATGGCGTCCCATGATCCCCAAGCCTTGCAGAATCATTGGGAGAACATCGGTGGTAAGAAGGTGAGCCTTGCCTTCTTAAGGAAACAGCTAAACATGCTGAGGTTCAAGGATGTAAAGGAATTACAACTGTGTTGTAATAAATGGCAGATATCTAGAATTCAGAGAAGCACCCGAAGACTGATACAAAGCAAAGGAAACAGAACCAGAAAAATAAGATGCTGATCACTACAATGATGTAAATGATGGTATCACAATCCATAACAGAACAAAACCAAATTTTATTTAATTGCAATGATTATGCTTGACCCTCCAGGAGAGTTAAAGAAAACATATTCTCTCCCTTTTTGTGGAGAACTCACAAAAACTGACAGATGTCCTCAATGAGTTGATTTACTTGAATTGTCTTTTTCTCCTTTTTAAAAAATTCTTTGTTAAGAATATTAATATTAATATTTATTCCTTTGTTTTGTTTTTTAATGTTCTTTGGACATCCCACTGGTTAAGATGGGAGGGAGGGATTCAGAAAAAAAAAAGATGATGCAAAAATAAAAGCTATCAATAAAATATCTTAAATGAGATTTATTGACAGAGAGATGGAAAATACAACATGATTAATCCATTTTCCTTCTGCTTGATTCTTTTTCATCCAAGATATGTGTTCTAATAGATTAAGTTAAAAGGATAGTGCTTTTCTCAACTTCATGTCATAGTCTGGACAATATGGATCTTTCATCCACTTGGTTTTTCTTATATAAATGACTGGAAGGACCATGGGTTTTATAGTAGCATGCTAAAACTATAGTCAGAGCAATGCTTTTTCTTTTCTCAAAAATGTATTGATTCAAGGTAGTTCCATTAGATTTGGGATGGAAAGAGCTATCCACATCCAGAGAATGGATATTATGGAAACTGAATATGGATCGAAGCATAGTATTTTCACTTTTTTTTTTTTTTTGGTTTTTTGTTTGTTTTCTTTCTCATTTTTTTCCCCTTTTGTTCTGATTGCACAAATAACAAATATGGAAATATGTTTAAAAGAATTGCACAGTGGCATCCAGGTGGTATAGGGGATAGAGCACCAGCCTTGAGTCAGGAAGACCTGAGTTCAAATTTAGTCTCAAACACTTAATACTTCCTAGCTGTGTGACCATGGGCAAGTCATTTAACCCCAATTGAAAGAAAGAAAGAAAGAAAGAAAGAAAGAAAGGAGACATAGGGGTCCCTCACTCCTGACATCTTTTCAGTTACCTTTGAAGGGGAGGGGAAATCTCATTATTTTGTTATTTTATTTTGTTAAATAATATTACATATTAAAATAATTTAAAAAATTTTTTAGAAGTTTTGAGTTTTAAATTCTATCCCTCTCTTCTACTCCCTTCCTTGCCTTCTCCCTGAGACAATAAGCAATCAATATAGTTTATACATGTGAAATTATATAAAATATTTCTGTATCTTTTTGTATGCAAAGACTTGATTGTCCATTCTTTTGAAATCTTCCTCTTGTGCCTTCTCCAGGATAGATTTCCTTAATTTGTATTTTTTTTTTCTTTCAGGTCCAACTGTGTTTCCTGATTTCAATTACTAGAGTCAATTCCACTCTCGTATAGTTCATTGATTACCAAGGTTGAGTGTAATGACCGTGTATTTAAAATCAGCAGGAGTCAGGAACTCAGGTTAAGGGAAAAATCTCCTTTAGGAGACATGGGACAGTGAAAAGACAGCTTGGTCTGGGTTCTTAGAAAGTGGGTACAAATAATGCCTCTGTTACTCATCCTTTCTGTGAAGGTGGGCAGATAAAATGAACTTTTATATGTAAGTATCCTCATGTCCAAATTGAGAAGGTTAGAATCCATGAAGTTCCCTTCCATCCTAACTCTCAAATTTGTTTCAACTTTCCTTTTCATGTCATTCTTGGGAAACAGACTCACTGCTTTAGAATGATATATTTGGTATCATCTAATGTTGGAAATCCATCTCTTTAGTTTGTCTTGTATTATATTATATTTCTTATTGTATTGTATAATATTATAATGTATTGTGTATTGTATTATATTGTACATTGTTAAAATTCAAATACAAAAAATACTGTCTTGATGAATCTAATCTAATAACTATTTTGATTCTTCAGAAATAACTACTAATAAATGTTTAAAAGGTATATAAAAATAAAATTCTAAATCCATGATCTAGAATCATGCCGATCAGTCCTATTTTCATTGTTTTTTTGTTGGTTTTTTGCTTTAGGGATGATCTGGCTGTAAGTTCCTTTTTCTCTTCAGTGGTTTTCCTGTTTTTGTGAGTTAGTACTCATTAACTAATGATCAATTTCAATTTTTAGAACTGTTGAATGAGACTCATTATTTCCTTTCCAGTGCCTTTTAATTCTCTTATTGAAGAAAACATCCACAATGTTCCTGAGTGTGGTTTCTGACTGCCTACAGATCTTTGACCTCTTCCATTCTTTAATTGGAAACTTTATTCACCAGCATACAATTTGTTGTCTTTTTCTGTGTCCACTACCTCATACAATCCCAATACATGGCAAGCACTTCATAAAAGTCTTTTTGATTTAAGTAACCAAGCCTTGATTACTGGGTCTGTATCCCAAGGAAATCATAAAGGAGGGAAAAAAACCCACATGTGCAAAACTGTTTTAGCAGCTTGTTTTGTGTAGCAAAGAACGGGAAAATGAGTAGATGCTCATCGATTGGAAAATGGCTGAATAAGTTGTGGTCTATGAAGTAATGGAATATTATTGTTCTATCAAAAATGATGAGCAAGCTGAGTTTAGAGAGGCCTGGGAAGATTTACATGAACGGATGCTGAGCGAAACAAGCAGAACCAGGAATACATTGTACACAATAACAGCTAGAACAACTAGTGCAATGATTAACTATCAAAAACTCGGTTTTTCTCAGTGGTTCAGTGATCCAAAGGAATCCCAATAGATTTTGGACAGAAAATGCCATCTGCATCCAGAAAAAGAACTAAGGAGACTGAATGTAAATCAACACATGCTAGGTTCACTTCTTTTTTTCTGTTGTTTTTTTTTTCTCTCTCCCATAGTTTTTCTCTTTTGTGCTGATTTTTCTCTCCCAACATAATTCATAAAGTAATATGTATTAAAAATAAATAAATTTGGGGCAGCTAGGTGATGCAGTGGACAGAGCACCAGCCCTGAAGTCAAGAGGGAACTGAATTCAAAACTGGCCTCAAACACTTAACTTTTCCTAGCTATGTGACTGTGGGCAAGTCACTTAATCCCCATTGCCTCAGGAAAAAAAATTAAAATTAAAATAAATAAATTTACTAGGAAAAAATGAGTAACTGAGTTGGCTTAGACAGAGAATCTGATTGAATAATTCATAGAATTTCTCTCTATCATCCTCGATTGCAGACACTGACATCTAGATTGCCCCTGCCTTCATGGTAGAACTTTTATTTACACTTTTATCAGGTCCTACAGGGCAAGATGGCAGAATGTCTCTGAAACGATATCCTGTGGTACACGATGAAACCGACCCCACCAATCCCTCTCTTTGGCTGAGAATATGAGAATTTTCCTCCAACGTAAGCTGCCAACAAATTTCCTTGTATTTAATTACATTGTACATCATTTTCTTTATCAACTTTGTTATATATTAATATAGATATGTGTATATTACTAATGCAGTAAATAAAATACAAGTGTATATTAATATATGATAAGTATATATACTAACATTTAAGACAAGTATTAATATGACATGTTTATATTAAGTACAATTATATATAATACACATATATACTAACATGATAAGTATATATTAATATATAAGAAAAGCATATGCACTAATATTTAAGACAAGTATTACTATGATGTGTTTATATTAAGTACAATTATATTAATTATGTATCATACTAATTATATAAATATATTAATAATGACAAGTATATATTAATATATAAAGTAAATATATATGAAAAGTATATACATTGATATATGATAAGTATATATTTATATGTAAGACAAGTATGTTAATATATATGATGAGGATATATTAATATTTAAGACAAGACTATACATAAATATATATTATGACAAGTATAAATTTATATGTCAAACATAGATTGCATACGAATGTGGTGTGTGTGTGTTTAGTCTCCATCAGCAAGCTAAATTTTAGCAAATAGGGATTGCTTCATTCTCAAAGTGCTTGGCACACAGTAGGTGCTTAATAAAAGCTGCAGATCTAGAAGTGTAAGAAGCCTGAGTGACTTCCTCATTCTCCCCTTTATTTATAGATAAGGAAGGGCAGTGACTCACCAGGTCACCACAGTCAGGAAGGGACAGGGGCAGGATTAGAATTTAGTTTCTCCTCCTCCAAAATCACTATATCATGCCGCCTCCTTATTCATTCATCTGACAAAAAGGGAAACTGAGGCTCAGGGAACTGAAGACAGCCCTTGAACTCAAGCCTCCTGACCTGAAATTCTTCACTCTTTCTGCCACCATAACTATGCAAATGAAAAAAGTGACTACCTGAGACAGTCTGTTGCAAAGTGCCCCCAAGGTAGTCCTGACCATGAGGACCCCAGGAGTCAGAAGAAGGAGAGAAAGCTCCAGAGGTTTCAGAAAAAGGGACATGAGCTGGACTTGGAAGGAAGTGGGAAGGACCCAGAAAGGAGCAGAAGCACAGAGGGTGTCAGTACTTGGTCTGAGATAAGAGGCGGAGGGAGGAAGGCATTAATTAATTAATAAAAATTAATTAAAAGGCAGTGTCAGTGGTCAGAACAGCCCGGCAGGAGGCCCGTGAGCCACAAAGGTTCTGTCTGAGCTCGGGACCAGATCTGAGGGAGAACTGAAGGCTGGGCTGGGGACGGTCTCCGAGGCTACTGCCGCCATCTTGATTAGCACTGTGGAATGGACAGGGACAGGGAGAGGAAAAGTACTTCTGAGAGGCAAAGTGCACACTGGTCCTAAATATGGAATCGGGAAGAGATGGATTCAAATTCTACCTCAAACACTTACCTGAGCAGGTCATCCAGAATCACATCTGTAAAATGGACTTAACAGCCTCTAATTCCCTTCCAGTTCTAAAATGAGCCTTGGACCCAGGCAAGTCCAGTGGTTTGGAGGGGCCGGTGATTTGGGCTGCTCTAGCTTTCCCTTCCCCTTCCTCTACTTGAAGCTGGCTGGGAGTTGCTATTTATCATCCGAATGGCTAGTACTCGGGGAAATAAATACTAATTAACCAAGCCAATGTTTCCCATTAGTGAACATCAATTTCCCTACCCAGAGGCTCATTTGGCAAATCACTGGCTGGTTGCAAGCTGAGTAACAGGCCACCAGGGCCAGGGAGGCAGGGAAAAGAAAAATTATCTTTGGCTGGACTGGCTAAGTGGAAGTGACCACAGTTACAGGGGGAGGCGGGAGCGAGAAAGGATCTGGGCAGGACTTGGGGGCACAAACATATTGGAGGAGGGGCCAGGCAGGAAAGCGGAGAGCTAGAGGGCTGAGGAAAAAGGAAAAAGGGCGAAAACAAGTGTCAAAAGGCAGGGCAATGAGAGCTCTGCATCTAAAAGCAATCTCCAGGTTCAAGCACCTGCCCAGCTGCTTAATATCTGTCATTTTAGGGAAAATTCCTCAGTTTCCTCATCTGCAAAATGGTCTCCCACCCCTCCTCTTACTCCCCAGCTCTGCCCCCTCTATATTCTCAGGGAGAGGAACGCTTCTTTGCCTTTGAAATAGAGACGATAGTTATATTTAGTTGGAGGTACTGTGAGAATCTATTGAGATTAGAGGTTTCTCAAGCTGCCCTCTGGCCTTCCGGAGTCCCAGGAGTTTGGGCAGGGCCGGCCCCACAATCTAAGCCAGAGATGGGAGACTCTGGAGCCAGTTTGGATTCTGAGTCTAAGTTGCTAGCTGTATGGCCATGGCTGAATCAACTAGTAGGGCCTCATGTAGAAAGGCTGGGGGGAGGTGGGACTAGATGGCAGCGAGGTGACCCAGGGGATGGAAGGCTCCTTCCTGAGGGTGAGGACCTTGCCATGGCAGCCCCCTCCCAGAGCTGTTGTGAGGATCCAATAATAAAATACATGTAAGCCTGAAAGTACTCATAAATGGAAGCTAAATGAAGAGATCAGATTGGTTCTCTAAGGTCCCGCTCAGAAGGAAGCTAGTATTGCAGTGGGTACAGCTTCTCGGGGAAATAGAGCAGTAATCCTGAGGTCCCCGACCTTAGAGTGCTATGGTTCTAACCATCTGTCAATAAAGTCTTCTGGCCTTAGGGTAGTCCTACAAACATTGCTGATCAGGGATAACCAAGTTCCTGAGACCATAGTGAATGACCACCCCTCAAACCTACCTGTGAGCCAGAAAATGAGCAGATAAGTGACATGAAGCTCTGTTCTAACTTTGTCCTATACATTTATCTTCTTTCTCCTGGTTCTTTGCCAAATCCTTTTGGAACCTAGTCCACTTCAATTGGGGTGACAATTACAATAAACTTTGCCCCTTGACTTGGAGGTGGGTTCAAGCCTGACAAGATGCTACTCAGGTCCTCCTGACTTCAGGGCTGATGCTCTATCCACTGCATCAACTAGCTGCCCCTGTTGCAAATATTTTTGCCCATGTGGGTCCTTCTCCCTTTTTTATGATTTTTTGGAATATAGGCCCAGTAGAGACATTGCTAGATCAAAGGGTATGCAGTTTGACAGCCCTTTGGGCTCTTCAGAATGGGTGGATCCGTTCACAACTCCACCAACAATGTATCCGTGTCCCAGTTTTCCCACATCCCCTCTAACATTCATCATTATCTTTTCCTGTCATCTTAGGCAATCTGAGAGGTGAGAAGTATTCCTCAGAGTGGTCTTTTTTTTTTTAATGTAAATAAGTTTTTTTTTTAATTTAATTTTATTTAATAATAACTTTGTATTGACAGAATCCATGCCAGGATAATTTTTACACAGCATTATCCCTTGCAATCACTTATGTTTCGTTTTTTCCCCTCCCTCCCTCCTCCCCCCCCCCCAAGATGGCAAGCAGTCCTATATATGTTAAATATGTTGCAGTGTAAATAAGTTTTTTTAAGCATTATTTGTTGTGTCTCCCACATACTGAACATTACTATAAAAGTAATTTTCTTTTTAATTTTTAAAGCTTTTTATTTTCAAAACATATGCATTATGTTTCAGATTTTCCCTCCTTCCTTACTCCCTCCCCTAGATGGCAAGCTAGCCAATATGTTATATATGTTAAAATGTACAATCCAATATCCGTACACCTATTTATACAATTCTCTTGTTGCACAAGAAAAATCAGATCAAAAAGTTAGGAAAACAAAATGCAAGTGAACAACAACAAAAGAGTGAGAATGTTGTGATCCACACTGGGTTCCCACAATCCTCTTTGGGTGCAGATGGCTCTGAGTGGTCTTCATTTGCATTTTTCTAATCAATAGTGATTTAGAGCATTTTTGATGACTAGAAAATGGCTTTAATTTCCTCATCTGCAAATTGCCTGTTCATTTGATCCTTTATCATCTGGGGAATGACCTGTATTCTTAAAAATTTGTGTCAGAGGCCCTCGAGGGCTTTGGATCCCAAGGACTGAGGTATCTAAACACTTCCAGGAGGGGGGGTTGCACTAAATTATCAGGGTCCTTCCCAGCATGCAGCCCTGATGTTCCAAGTTCTAAGCCCTTTTCAGCTCCAACAGTCCCTGTTCCAAGGTCCCTCCCGACCCTGCCATTCCATATTCTAAAGGCCCCTCCCAGCGTCATCCCTGGTCCCAAGGCTCTTGGAAGGTTCTATTGGAAGGTAGGAAGTCGCTGGGCTTCTCTGGCAGTGGCCTGGAGGGTGTCCCGGTTGCCTTGGTCTCTGGCCAGTTCCAAGGCTGCCCTCAGGGATTTGGGGTTCAGACCACTTTTCTACCCCCCCACTTCATCCCCTACTTATAGGTGGGTCTTAGTCAGTAGTTGCTTCCACAATTGAGAGGAAATTGGGAAACAATCACTGGCATGATCCGGGCCATTTTGCCAATTTCCGAGTTTTTAAAACTCTAGGGTTGGCCGGGAACCCCGTGCATCTCGTTCAAGCAGAAGGGCTGGTGTTCCAGGTTCTAAGGAGGGATGTGGGTCGTGGCTCCTCACTTGGGTCGAAAACTCGACTGTTGGGAGTTGGACTCAATTCTACCAAATCCTGCCAACTTCTTCCTCTTCAGGACTCAACTAGAACCCATCTTGGGGAGAAAGCCCTCCCGCAGAGACCTCAGACGAGACCCTCCACCCCGGGCCCTGGAAACCCGCCTCTTCTGTAGGAAGGCTTTGGCCCTGATGGCCATTCTGAGGCTCCCAAAGGTTTGGGAACTTCCAACCCAATTCCATCTAGTCCCACAAGCATTAAAAACTGGGCTCCCCCCATCCCAGGCCAGCCCCAGTGAGAAGCCAACACGGTTCTTGGAGAAAAAGCTTACATTTTAATAAGGGTGAACCCAACACATACACGAGAAAGAACCGGAGGGGGCCTGTGTACAGCCGAGGCGGACCGTTTTCAGCCAGAAGGGACGTCTGCGCGGATCAGGGACACCATTCTCCAGCAATCAGGAAACAAGGCCCAGTAAATGGCACCGCTTAATCTGCCCCACCACCACGAATCCCTCATCTCAGCACATGAGATTTTGCATCGATGGCCCGGAGCCCGAGCCAAGAGCCTGGGGCAGGGTGACGCTGCCAGCCCGTGCCCCCCACCACTTCCTGGCCAACGGTCCAACACGAGAAAACGGCAGTAGGAAGCCCTTTGTCCCTGCTTTGTCCCTGCACCCTAAGGATCCTGTGACAAAAGTGACGGGGGTGTGCAGGCCCCCCTTAGGCCTGCCACCTTAGGGAACGAGGAGCAACAGTGGCCACTGACTATATACATTAAACAAGAAACCGTACTCCCCCCAACCACACAGGAACTTATTTTCTGGGTCACTGTGTGTACATCACAGCGAAGGCTTGAAGGAGGCGCCCTCCATCTTCCCCAGACCCTCACCCACAATGGCTGACCCAGCTGCCTTTAGGACCCGGTAAGTGGTTGGCTTGTGGCTTTAAGAACATCTCCACTGCCCGTGGGCGACACAGCGGGCTGGGAAACTGCTCAGGAGGGGGGTAGAAGCCCACAAGGCCTTGCACCCACAGGGGGCCCCCTGCCTCTAATCCCCTTCAATGTACTGGCTACATGGCCTAGGGGGGTAAAGTTGCTAAGAGAATGGGGGGAAAGTTCAGCCCCAATTGCCCCAAGTTCCAGGGACCCCAGGAGCTGCCAGCCAAGTTTGGGCACCAGGAGAGCAAGCTCCCTCCCCTCCTCCTGACCAACTCCCTCACGGCCCCTGTACACAGCCGTGACTCCTCCAGTTTGCAATCCACGGCCTTGAGTTTTGTTCCCCCCCAAAGAGAACCAGAAGCCGAGGCAACCAGCCTATTTTCTCACAGGGGTCCGAGAGCCCAGTAAGAAGGTGCGAGGCAGTGATGGCTCCCTGAGGCTCCCCAGGCAGCCCAGAAGGCAGCAGCTGCCCTCGAGGCCCCAGCTCTGACCACAAGGGGCGTTAGAAAGGCTCTTGCCTCGCCCTCCAATGAGCAGGCCCCAATCCCAAACTGGGCCTCTCAAAACCACCTTAGATTCCAGCCCCTCAAACTCCCAGCCCCCACAAAACCTCCCACCTCAAAAGGAAACCTTCCCTCAGCTCACCAGGACGGCGCTGAGATCCAAGCTCTGGTGAGAGGTGTGATGTTTGCCACCAGGACTTCCACTTCCTAAAAAGGGCTCCCCCCACCCCCCTTCTCTGCTCCCAGCAGCTTCAAGGAGAGGACGGTGGGAGGAGGGTCGGGCCCACCTGCTCTCATGTGTGACGAGCCACGGGCATAAGGAAGGGGAAGGCGGTCTGGGAAACCCCTAGGCCGGGGCTCTGCTGCCGGGGCAAGGCCAACATCAGCGCGGGAGGGCGTCAAAGAAGGAGGTGACGGCTACAGCCTCCATGGGAGGCTCTGAAGTAGAGACCCCGATGAATCCTTCCCAGCAGGCCTGGGCCAGGGCCAGGCTGGCCCCTCCCTTCTTCCAGAGCTGGGGATGGTCTGGCGGAGGTCCGGGAGGGGACGCAGGGGAGGCCCTCTCTGCGGCTACCTCTTCTCCAGCTTCTGCATCTGCAGGCTGAGCGACGTGAAGCTGGCCAGGAGGTCGGTCACCTCGTCCACCTGTCAGAACCAAGCAAACATCTAAGCTTCCTCATCTGTCAAATGGGAAGAATTCTAGTAAAAACTCAGGGAGAAAAGTCAGAGAACACAGGCGCAGCCACTCCCACGGTAAAGGGCGGGAGGCCCTCCCTCTTCCTCCACAAAGTACGGCTCCTGCTCTGGCCCTAACTCCAGGCTGGTGGGCCCTGGGCTAGGCCAGCACTCAGGAGGCCTTCTGACCTCTGACTCCCACACCAGCTGCCTCAGCGCCTCCAGAGAAGCCCCCCTGTAGGGCACAGAAGAACTAACAGCCAAAGTACATGGGCACACATCCATCAAGAAAGGAGGGCTTCCCCTAGGATGCCGCCTCCTCTTCCTCCCACTAGATGGTCAGCAGGGATCTCTGTGGGCAGCTCTGCCCACCTCAGGGAGGAGCCTAACCAAAAGCTCCTTTGGGGTTTCTCTAGAAATACAGCCTCTCTCCAGGGCTTTCCTGGGGCCCAGGACAAAAGGTCTTTCTTAGGGAGGGGAAAAGCCTGACTTCCTCTTGGAGCAAGTGGCCCACGACCAACCTGGCTCCTTCAGAAAGGATCAGGGCGGAGGGGAAGGAGCCCAGGCTCTAAGTGACCACTGCCCTAATCCCTGGAAAAGAAGCTGACCCCAAAGTGCACTTTTACGGAGCGTGACATTTCCTGGTTTGAGACACCTAGAGATGTCAGCAAAAAGGACACCTGCTTGCGGGCATGGGATGGTGCCGGACCCGGGCAGGTCCTGGCAGAGGGGCTCCTATCGGGCCCAAGCAGGGGTAGCAACCAGATACCATCTGTGCCCACCTGTGCCCAGATGCCCGCTTGAACCCAGACACCCGGCCAGGACCTCACCTGCTCTTTGGTGCTGGTCATCTGCAGGCGGGTGCAGAGGTCATCCAGCCGATCTCGCTGCTCGTGCTGTCCCAGCCGCTCCAAGTACTCCCTGAGCATGTGGATGATCTACAGAGACAGCGGAGGGGGGAGGACAGGAGGCTGGGAGGCGGCCTGCGCCCAGTGTGGCCGCACAGAGCCCGGGCCAGCGCCAGCACTGAGCCTCCCCACAGCCCCATTTTTTAGCTGGAGAAGCAGAGTAGAAGTGAGGGGTCCGGCCCAGCCAGGGTCCGAGTCAGCTCTCCTGCCTTCAGTGTGTGCCCCATTAAACGGGGTTACGCCGTTCCCACTTCAGCTCAGTTTGTTTTAAGGGGATCCACCTCAGAGAAGGTGTGCCCCGGGGAGGGGCTCATGTCCTTGGGCAGGATCAGGAGATCTCCAAGGCCAGGGCAGCTTCCAACATTACTACCCTGACTCAGCCCCATCCAAAGCTGGGGACCCTGGGCTAATGGGGTGCCGGGAGGATCACATGAGATCCTGCCTGTCACTCAGGAGGCACCACAGAAAGGACCGGGGCCCTGACTCAGGTTCCCCAATTCTCAGGCTTCTCATCTGTAAAATGGCCCTGGGCTCTGAGATGCTCCAGTGTCCTCAGGCCAGGGCATGTAGGACGGCGCTCTCTCCTTCTGGGGCTCTCTGGCTGCACGGAGTCACCCCTTCCTTATCTAAGAGGAGGAGCCTGTGCCCCCCAAATGCCCTGTCTGGTCACCGACATGCCAACCCCCAAACTCTGACTCCTGGGTCATCCCTGACAGGAGATCTCCCTCCCCACCAGCCCGCTGAGAAATCTCCTTGAAGGACCTCTCCTCGGGCAGGGGCCACCAAATGCCCTTTCATCTCTGCAGTAACCTGGGGAGCCCCTGGTCGGGGCCCATGGTTTATGAAGGATGGCGGCTTCGTGCTGAAGCACAGAATAAAAACCTAGTCTGCCTCCCGACTCTGGGGGCACGCTGTGAGCTCCCAGGGCGGCACAACCCCGGGGTCCTCCCAGAACGCTTCCTTCTCATCGCCTCCTCAAGCCTCATTCCCTTGGCTCCGGGCCAGCCCTAAGCTGGGGGCGCACGATGTGGGAGCGAGGGTCCCCCTCACCTGTTTCACCTCCAGCCGGACAGCTTCTAAACACTGGGACTGCCCCTCCTGTAGAATGTTCAGCTTTGACTTGGCAAGGTGCAAGGGGGTCCTGCCGGCCCGGTCCAGGGCGTCCACCCGGGCCCCTGGGAAAGGAAGGGAACAAAGAGAGAAGGAGAAATGTGAATGGGGGTGGGGCTGGGGCTGGAGAAAAGTGGGGGCAGGAGTTAGGGAGATTTGCCAACACTTTACCTCCTCGGAGCAGCGTGGTGATGACGGGAACGTGGTTGGTGCAGGCAGCTGTGGGGAGACATGGGCCACATCAGGAAAGCACCAAATGAAAGGGCCTCCCCTTTCTGGGTGTGCAGACCCAACCCCCGTCTGCAGAGCCCTGGACTTCAATCACTCCCCAGCCAGGCCCATCCAGACTCTTAACCTAGTCATGATCCCTTGGAAGGGCAGTGGTTTGGGGGGGGAGGGGGGAAGGGGAGGAAAAGCCTCTCTGGGGCAGTTCTCACTAGCAGGGGAGGGAGAGAAGGGGGTTTAGGGGCTTTCTTTGCCGAAGAAGCCGATTTGAGCTGAGGGCGGGCACAGGGATTCTCCTCTCTCAGCACCAGAGATCGGGTCAGAAGGCACGCTCTCCTCCTTGGCAGCTGTTCTGACGGGGCTCGGAGGAACCCCAAGTACCACCAAGAGAGCGCTGGGGGCCAGGATGAAGGCAGACACGGCGGCCTCTCAAAGTCTCCTGGTCATGGCACATACCCAAATGCAGAGGCGTGTTGCCCAGCCCATCGCGCTGGTTGGGATCAGCACCGTGGTCCAGGAGCAGCTGCACTGCAAAGAGGAAGCCCCCAAAGGAAGTTCAGGAAGCAGAGCCCCTCTTGCGCTGGCCTCCTCTCCCCACCACATGGGCAGGGATGCCCACCTTCTAAAGCAGCAAAGCTGCTGTTGTGCTCCCAGCTCAGGAACCTCCAAAAAGTCACTTCCCCTGAGCCTGCTGCCTCAAGTATACAAGAGCCTCAGAAAGAGCTTCTTAGGTCGACCCTTCCTGAATTCTATGGCTAATCAATTCACCCGCTTATTTTCCCTTCCCTCTTCAGGCAGAGACTCCCCAAATCCTAATTCCAGAGACGATCCCGCCTGAGATCCAAGGGCTCCCCATTTCTCCAGCCACCATCCAGCTCCCAAGTGAAGGACCACTCAGCGAGCAAAATGGGAGCCCCGAGGGAGGCGTCTGGGATGTCCAGAGAACATCCTCTGACAAGAGTCCAGAAGCAGTTGGCAGACAGGAGGCTTCAGTACAAGAAGGACCTGGTTAAGGGGCATTCTGATGACTAAAGGGTGGTTCTGGCTCTCTCTGGTGCACAAGAAAATATAGAAGAAACTCTCACCTGTTTGATATTCTATAAACTCTTTTCAAAAATGGAAACAGCATTTGACCAGCGGGTGGGGGAAGAAAAGAAAATGGCTCAGCACTTGTTCTATCTCCCTTGGGCTACCTTGAAAATATATGGGGACAGCAATGTTTCTATTGGGCTTATATCCCAAAGAAATACTAAAGAAGGGAAAGGGACCTGTATGTGCCAAAATGTTTGTAGCAGCTCTGTTTGTAGTGGCTAGAAGCTGGAAAATGAAAGGATGTCCATCAATTGGAGAATGGCTGGGTAAATTGTGGTATATGAATGTTATGGAATATTATTGTTCTGTAAGAAATGACCAGCAGGATGAATACAGAGAGGACTGGCGAGACTTACATGAACTGATGCTAAGTGAAATGAGCAGAACCAGGAGATCATTATACACTTCGACAACGATATTGTATGAGGACATATTTTGATGGAAGTGGATTTCTTTGACAAAGAGACCTGAGTTTCAATTGATAAATGACGGACAAAAGCAGCTACACCCAAAGAAAGAACACTGGGAAACGAATGTGAACTATCTGCACTTTTGTTTTTCTTCCCGGATTATTTATACCTTCTGAATCCAATTCTCCCTACGCAACAAGAGAACTGTTCGGTTCTGCAAACATATATTGTATCTAGGATATACTGCAACATATCCAACATATAAAGGACTGCTTGCCATCTAGGGGAGGGGGTGGAGGGAGGGAGGGGAAAAAAAAAATCGGAACAGAGACGAGTGTCAATATAATGTAATTATTAAATAAAAAATTAAAAAAAAAAAAAAAAAAGAAAATATATGGGGACCACAGGTCTGAGAGCCCCTTCAACAAGCATCCGATCCTGGCCACTGAGAGTCAAGGGAGAAACTCCGGGACGGAGAAATGGAGAATAAGGTGGGAGCCTCTCCTAGTGGAGAAGGGGGGGGGGGGGGTGTTAAATAACAACAGTGATGAGGCTAGCCGGGCACTTCAAAGCCCAATATAGAGTCTGGGGTGAACCGAGCAAGGATGAGACCAGTAGCTTTAAGAATTAACTCCAGGTGAGGGACACCTCCCTGCTGTGTACTTGGCAAACCACTTCTGCCATCCCCCTCTCTGATGTGCCGGGATGGGGGGAAAGATTCAGTCATAGTCAGGTAGGAAGAAGCCTCAGTTGCCCCTTAAGTACAATTCAGTTCACAGGAGGGGAAACTGAGGCACAGAGTGGTTAAGGGACTGGCTCAAAGTGAAGGGGAGTTAGTGGCAAAGCCAAGACTAGAAAATAGGAGTCCTGATTCCCAGAGACCCTGAGAGTCTCTGGCACGGCCCGGGTCCAATTCACAAACCGACTGATCTAATTTTCCAACGATCGGCAGCATCTCCTAGTAGGACGAGCACCGAGCCAGGAATCCCAAATCCCAAGTTTTGATTGTGTGCCCACCAACTCCCTTCTGCAAGAAACCTGCTCCCAGCCCCCTCCCCAGCCCGGCCTCCTGTAGAGACTCACCGATCTGGTCGTTGCCATTGCAGGACGCAAAGTGCAGGGCTGTGCGGCCTTTGTCGTCCGCTGTGCATGGATCCACCCCGTCCTCCAGCAGCTGCTGCACTGACACCGCCAAGGGCAGAGAAGAGGAGAGGGCGTGTTAGCGAGGACGAAGGGCCCCTTCAGACCAGGAGTCCCCTCCTGCAAGCTGGCCTTAAAGAACAAGAAAGCTCAACCCTGAGCACAAAAGCCCACAAGTCTTCAGCACTTTGGCCAGCACTAAGGACCCTCCCACCTGGGAACTCTGAGCAGGGACACGGCTCCAGCAGCCCCCAGGAATTTTGGCTTGAATCACCAAGAAAGAGATGAGGAGAGATGGGCACTGAGACACGTGCCGATGCCACAGACGGGCGGCAGAGCTCTACCGGCTAGCCCAGACTAGGTCTGCACATGCATCTGAGAGGGAGCCCGCCATGCCCTGGGGCAGCCCAGGCCTGCTGGGGCGGCCTCCTGCTTAGCGCTAACACAACCTCTGCCCATCCCAAACTCCCAAAGAGATGTCAGGCTGGTCTCCTCTCGGCCTCTTGCCTCCACCTGAAGGAGCTTAGTTATTCCATTAATGAATTCAAGAGCCTTCCCCATCCAGGACACTCTCCACCTTGTCTAGAAATCCCGAGCTCCCTTTGATGCTCGGCCCAGACCTGTTTGACTCAGCCCATGCTAGGAGTCCCCCAGGCAGCACCACGGACAGAGCCCAGCCTGAAGCCAGAAAGACCCCAGTTCAAATTATGCCCAGGCTCTTACTAGCTTTGTGATGGCAGTGACTGATGACTGAATCTTTCTCGGCCTCCATCAAATGGGGCTGTTAACACCAAATGAGAGCACACAGATAAAGCACTTTGTTGCCTCTGGTTACTACTGGCTCTGGAGTCCATCTAGTCCCAACACCACGTCAGAGTGGAGCAGGACACGCTCTTGGAGGCAGGAACCTGCCTTCTGAGCCCTTGTTTTCCTAGGGACAAGTCTGGGCTCGGCACATAGTAGGTGCTTAATGAATGCTGACTGTCAGTATCTTTTGTGTAAAACATGGTGTCTAAATGGAGCACAGAGAGTCTGGCCAGGGCAGAAGTCAACAAGAGTAATGCTGTCCTCCGGGTGGCCTCCGGACCCCTCGGTGCAGTCTGAGGCTGCGCCAGCTTCTGGGCTGCTTGCATCGCTGGACAATCACTCATCCAAAGCCTACTGCTCGCCAAGCACTGCTAAGACACAAATATGGCAGCCCCCACTGTGAGGAGCTTCCATGACCCTCCGCACGCAGACAAGGAAGTACAAACTACACAGCTGGCCATTCCTGGGGGCCAGTCCAGGCCTCCGTGGAGCTCTGAAGGGGTAAAGGACTCTCAGATGAACCACTAACAACCTTCGTCAAGCCTTCACCACGTGGCAGGCGCCGAGCTGGGGAGCAAGGTGACCAGGGCAACTGTCCTGCTCCATCAGCTGGCACCTCAGGGCCCTGGAAATCCCACACTAGGTCTCCTATGCCATGTCTTCCCTCCCCCTCTGCAAAGGCTGTCAACACTTGGGTCTCAGATTCAAAGTTCAGCGTCCCTGACCCCTTTTGTGACTGCTCCAGTTTCTGCCCGACTCCTTCCTCTGTTAATGCTTAGTTCCATGAATCAATCTATCTGTAAAGCTCTCCGCACAGGGCCTGGCACATAGTAGGAAGGTCTTTAGGACCTTGTTCCTGTCCCTTCCTGTTAAGACTCAGCTCCAAAATGATGGCATGTGCTCTCAGAAGGCAAGGAAGGTAGAAGCTTGGGAGTCAGGGGACAAGTTAAAGTGCTGCTCCCAACACTTCCCAGCTATGCCATCCCAGACAGGTTTCTCATCCCATCTGTACAACGGGTCTGACAAATCTTGCCACGTTTATTTCAGAAAACTCTACTAGAGGACAATACTTAAACTTTGAAGGCCCTTCCTAAAGCGCAAACCCAAGCACAGGAGGATGCTCATCAATTCCCCTGGGGAACAAAGGACAACCTGCCCAGCACAGGCCGTCTCCCCTTCCCATAATTCTGCACTGAAGCTAGGAAAAGAAAGTTCTTTAGTTTGGACCCTTCTCTTAATTAAAAGAAGGATCTTTCACTGCTTAAATGTGTGCCCCAAAAGTTGTTCTAAACCTAGTTTCTGGCCCTGGGACCTTAGCCCAGCTGTGCCCCTTCTGGTCCCTGCAGGGATTATTTTGCTGTTGCCTCTAACATGACTACAGGACAGGGTAATCTCTGTGTCTAGATTCCCTGGCAGATCACTGACCTTGAAGGGAGACAAGAAAGATTAGCTGCCCCTGTCCCTTCCTTCCTTTCTCCTCTCTAGTCAGCAAAAGCGCAGTCAGAGCCTCCATTTCCCAGGAAAGTGGGGCAGTTTTCATGGTTGGAAGCCTTTCTCCTGGCAGAGGTCGAGGAGCCGTTGGGGCCCTTCTTCAAGTGCAAACAGCTGGTGTCCACGGAGGTTCGCCCAACCTGCCCAAGGCAGTCCTGCCCATCGGGCTCTCCCTAGTCTATCCTTTTTTCCTCCTTTCCGCCAGGAAGTTGCGCAGGTCTCACAGCTAGGAAGTGCTAAGTGTCTGAGGCTGGATTTGAACTCGGGCCCTCCTGACTCGACGAGCTCCCCAGACCCTCCTCAAGAGCCCCGGGACGCCTATGGGGGACTCACCTGTTTCTAAGTCATTGGCGTTGGCAGCTTCCCGCAGCCTTTTCAGCGCTGTGGAGAAGGGTAGAGAACGGGCATGAAGAGGAGGCCCTGCAGGCCCAGAAGCCCCCAGCCACTCTCATGGGCTGCCCCGGGGCTGGGGGGCTTCCCTCAGGGTATCTGGCTGGTGAATGGAAGACCCCTGACGCAGGAGGCCAAGAATAGGAGTCCTTTCCTTTCACCGACGCCCGGGAGTGAGAGGAATGGCCTCCCATTGACCCCAGGAAGCTGGGAGGGGTGTTCCCCATCTCTGACCTAGAGGTCATGGGGGGCCGCCCTCCCCTTCCTCTGGGGCTCTTCCCTCTTCTCCCGGAGTGCTGAGGGATCCTCCCTCCACCTCTCCCCAGCAGTCCTTGAGGTTCCTCCCCCCCTCTCGGTTCCTGGGCACTCCTCCCCCACCCAGCTCACCGTGTACCTCCCGACCCGTGGGCCCCAGGCGCCGATGCGGTCGGGCTGCACGCTGGAGGCGGCCCGACCGCAGCTTGCCGCTCCGTTCGTTTCCGGGACCGGGATCAGGGCCGGGGTCGCGCTGCCACAGCTCGTGCAGGAGGCGCAGCGGCGCGGGGGGCGGTGCCGGGACCGCCGGGCCCAGGCCGCCCAGCACCGCGGCGAACCCGCCGAACGAGAAGCTGGCCTCGGGCCCCGCGCCGCCCTCAGCCCGCGGCTCCCATACCCCGGTCTCGGTGCCGACTCCGGGGCCTCCGCCCGAGGATGCCATGGCAACCGCGCCGACCCCGGGACCCGCCACAGCCGCCGCCGCCGCCGTAGCGTCAGGGTCGACGTCACGTCAGCCTCCTTCCTAACAGTCGGCCCCACCGACAGGGTCTAGGCCGGGGAGAGGCCCTTTGCGCGAGGTTCTACGGTCGCGGATGAACAGTCTTTTGGACCAATCAGTCTGTCATTGCTGAGCGACCAAACCAATGAAGCCGAGGCTAGGGTTAGGGATGAGGATTGGTCGTAGGAATCCGATAGACAGAGTCATAGTCCAATCAGATAACAAGGCGTTCCACTATTCCTCTCCCCGCCCCTACCATGGCCAATCAAATCACCTTGTTTGGGACCACCACTCTCACCGTGTTAAAGTTGAAATCGAGACCCTTAAGCTTTAGTCAATCACTACAAGTTTTCCGCGGCCAATAACAAAAGAAAACAGAGGAGAAGTAGAATGGGGATTCTTTTAATAACAAATTTAAGTCTGACAAGGTTTTGGGGTATTTTTTTGAGCTTGCGAACTAAGTTCCCGCTCGTGGGAAAGAGTCGCCCCTGGATCCTTGGTGGGAGCCGGGAGGCTTCAGAGCGCACGCGCTTGAAAAGAAGGCGGGGTAAAAATTTCATTTGTGTGGGGTGGGGAAGGCCGGAGGCGTCCTCTGCCGGGCGGGGCGGGGCGCTTTCCCGGCTCAAAGGAATAAGAGTTTGTGCATATTAACTTAAAGTAAATGCATAATACCACCACATATATTTATTAATCATATCATTCTTTCCCGTTCAAATCCAGTCTTAGACACTCACCAGCAGTGCGAGCCTCCTTAAGTCACTGTACCTCTGCCTCAGTTTCCTCAACTATAAAATGAAAGTAATAATAGCAACTTCTCATCGTATCCCTCATCCTCCGGGCGTGTTTTTGGTTCTAACTCATCGAGGCAATTCAATTCTGCCACATCATCCATTCTCAAACTATTTTGCATTTTCCCAAATTACGCGATGTTTGAATTTTTAATAGTATTTCATTTTTCCAAAAACATGTGATGTCACGTGATTTTGGGGTCCCCGGACTTTGGGGACCTGTTCTAGTGAGGCCTTGGTCTCAGGAAACTGAGCACATCCAATCTTATCTGAAGCCCCCGAATTCACTTGGAGATTAACTTCCTAGACCTACCCTAGAGCTATAGAATTAACATATCCATGATTGACGGTCCTTTTCCTGAATTTGCTTAGAATTCAGTCCGCTGAGTAATGACATCAAGTTGCTTTTAATCAAATCTTTGCTCCTTGACTAGGAGATGGGTTCAAGCTTGCAAACTCTTTTGAGACCCCTCGCAGCACAGGTCTGGGACTTTGGGGGTCCCCCTTCTGGACCTCAACACATGCAAAGACAGTCTTCAACATTCACCTTTGCAAAATCTTAGGTTGCAAATTTTTCTCCCTCTTTCTCCCCTCCCTCCCTTAGAGAGCAAAACAATCTGATACAGATTAAACTTGGGCAGTTCTTCTAAACATATTTCCACATTATCTTCATGCTGTGCAAGAAAAATCAGATCAAAAGGCAAACAAACAAACAAACAAAGAAAAAAAAAGGAGAAAAAAAAAAACAAGCAAACAAAAAGTGAAAAGACTCTGCTTTGATCCCCATTCAGCCTCTCTGGATGCCATGGTTCTTTCCATCACAAGTCTATCGGAATTGCCCGAATCACCTCATTAATGAAAAGAGCCAAGTTTTGAATGTTTTTATTTTCACAAGCCTCTATTTTTTCTCCATGCTGCAAAGAATGAACATCTGTGCAACGAATACCTACCTACAAACCAGAATAGGGCAGGAAATTTAAGGCCAGAAGCTTCAAACCGCAAAATTGCTTGTTTCCCCCTCCCCTACTTCTTTTGAAATCATTCGAGACAAACCTTTCAGACTCAGAGTTCTTTTTTTCGGTAAAAGCACCTTTTCCCACACTGAATCAGTAAAAATTTCCATTCAGCAGGGAAGAGAGAATGAACTTTTGCTGAGAAACCTGAGTTTTGAGTCCCTTCACTCATGCAATCACTGGCCATCACTCAGGGAAACTTTAAATCCAACCAAACCCCTTCTATTAATCTCACTGGGGAAAGATTTGGAAAAAGCCAAACCCTAATTTTAATTTGGTGTGAATCAGACAAAAAGTGGTCTCCCATTGAGGCATGGGGTACTCATTTGATAGTCTTGCACCCTACCTTTTCCAGGACAAATCTTGAAGTGGGAGTAGTTGAGGGGATGACATGGGAAGGGGCAAGGACAGGATCATCTTGTCTTTAAAGGGGCTTTTGTGGTACTTAAGTGGTCCCTTGATGAATGCTTAACACTGATGGACTGATGGACTTCTTGACCCTCCAAATATTGTATACAATCAGGAGACCAAGCTATAAATATCAACTTTGGAGATTTTGTATAACTGAGGCAAACAACTAACATAGTTAAACTTTGCTTTGAGTGATTTTTCATAAAAGGTGCCACCTTTCCCCTAATAAATATCAAGTTCATTAGGAACTTTGCCTAATTTCTGAGTTCCACAATAAAATCTCCGGAGGATGAGCCTTCCCATCGCGAGATAAGAAAGAGAAAGCTCGCTGTAGGAGGGCTAAAGAAATAGTAAAGATACATAGCTTTTATACAAGAAATTACATCACAAATAAGAGAGCATTGAGAAGGGGAGGGGGAGGCATCTAATTGGTTGTTGCTATTTGGGGAGATTGGAATGGAAGGTTTCTGTTTCTCTGAAATAATCTGATTTCTAGGAAACAGAAAGTCAGGCCTTCAGGCTTAATCAAGCAGACAGTGGTCCAGCTAATAGATTAAATATCCATAAATGTCAAATACCAATAAATGTCATCAGCTCAGGTTAAGTAAATATGTTTCTAGCTGGCCAAGGCTCAAGTAGATATGAGCCTGCCCATATTATACAGGTCATAGGGGAGAGACAGAAATAATAAAATATAGAAGAAGAATTCATACATTCCTATAAGTTCTTCACCTTATCCATTCCCCACACCTGGAATGGAAGATTTCACCATTTATGATACCAAGCTTTTTTTTAACCAATCATAACTTATTCCCTGACTCTGTTTTTTATTCTTTGTTTTATACTCCCCAAAAACAAACAAACAAACAAAAAAAAAGAGCAGTCCCTCTCGTTTGCAGGTCTAAGTTATTTATTGGCAAATTTGCACTTGGCTAATAAAATGATTATGCAGGGCAGCTAGGTAGTGCAGTGGTTAGAGCACCAGCCCTGAAGTCAGGAGGACCTGAGTTCAAATTTGACCTCAGACACTTAGCACTTCCTAGCTGTGTGACTCTGGGCAAGTCACTTAACCCAATTGCCTCAGCAATAAATAAATGAATGAATAAAATGATTATGCATAGAACTTTGTGCCTCAGTTTACCTTATTTTAATTGTTACACTTCCCTAGAACAATACTGATGTGCTTTAGGAGCAGGCGTTTTCAGCACTGAATGAAGAGACTGTAAGCACCAAATGATGTGATTTGGTCATGTGAAAAATGAATAATGGCCTTTCTCTTTGGCAAAGGATAGGTTTATTTAGGAGAAGAGGTTCAGAAAAAATGAAGAGACATAATAGACACATCAGAAATGGTAAATATAAACTAGAGTTGGAAGAACATATAATTAGCAAGAAAAATATTTTAACAATTGATAATGGAAAAGACAAGTTCCCCAATGGAACTCTTTTGGCTGACAGGTTAAATCTATAAAAGCTTTCCACCCTAAAAGAGTTAGTTAACAGGTTTGTATCCCAAAGAAATCATAAAAAAAGGGAAAAGGACCCACATGTGCAAAAATGTTGGTAGCAACCCTTTATGAAGTGGCAAGAAATTAGAAAATGAGTGGATGCCAGTCAGTTGGGAATGGCTGAATAAGTTATGGTACATTCATGTTGTTCTAGAAGAAACCATCAGGATTGCAATAAGATAACTGTATAAATATGTATTCATATATTGGATTTAACATATATTTTAACATATTTAACATGTGTTGGACTACCTGCCTTCCTAGGGGAGGAGGTAGGGGAAAAATTTGGAACAGAAAGTTTTGCAAAGGTCAGTGTTGAAAAATTACATGTTTTGTAAATAAAACGCTTTAATAAAATTAAAAAAGAAAGAAAGAAAGCACCAGCAGGATGATTTCAGAAAAGCCTGGAAAGACCACGAAGCTAAGTGAAGTGAGCAGAACCAAGGGAACATTATATACGGCAACAAGGTTATGTGATGATCAACTATGATGGACTTGGCTCTTTTCAACAATGTGGTGATTCAAAGCAATCCCAATAGACTTGTGATGGCAAATGCCAGCAACATCCAGAGAGGGAACTATGGAGACTGAAGGTGGATCAAAGCATAATGTTTTCTTCTTTGTTGTTGTTGTTTGCTTGTTTTTTTTTTTTTTTTTTTTATCCTCATTTCCCCCCACTTTTGATCTGATTTTTCTTGTGCAACATATGGAACTATATTTAGAAGAACTGCACATTTAACCTATATCAGATTTCTTGTTATCTAGGGAAGGGGAAAGGGATTGAAAGACAAGATTTTGCAAAGATGAATGTTAAATGTTAAAAATTACCTTTGCAAACCTTTGGAAAAAATAAAAAGCTAAAAGGAGAAAGATACCATGAAGCAGTCTCATGGAGAGTTATAACCCAAAAGGGAGAGATTCACAGGGGAACCTCAGGGATTTGACGTAACATGGATTTCTGACCAGACATAGTAAAGTGGGGCTGTCCACAACCTCCATAGTGGGATTAAAAGATTAAACTGTGCCCAGTAAGTATACTTCCCTGCCTGGGGCAGGGGAGGGAGAGCAATTCCATCAATACTCCAGTCCCTTTCCTTCAACTTTACCCTGTTTTTCAGGAACTCATCAATTCTGTCCTTTTTTGTAAAGCCTTACCAATAAGAAAAGCAGTTCAATTTTTCATGAACTTTTTATATGTTTCAATCTGGTCTATTCTTGACAAGAGAAATTTAAGGAAAATGACTTGTACTGTCCATTGAGGAAGAAGAGTACACAGAGCATAATGCGAGGCTGCCAGTGTCCAAATTTAGTTCAGGAATGCTTAGCCTCTCTTCAGTGTAGAATGACTCTGTTTAGATTCACACCAAATTATTGGGGAATTTTCTCAGTCTCTTAGGAAAGGTATTCCCTATGACTGTAAATCAGAGGCAGACTAGACTGAAATTGATTGGTGTGCTACAGAAATGCATTTGGTCTGGTTCATGGAAGACCAGAATGACATCAATATGTTAGGGATTGAGGAATGGTGTTTCTGACTGTGGCTGATCAGACCAATCCAAGCTCTACCACAGGTTGGGCACAAATAGTCCCCGTGAAGATTTGGAGTGGAGATCTCTCGAAACTTGCACATTTATGTTTCTTTTAAGCTACTGCAATTCTGTCCCTTCTCTGATTTGGGCACACTATGCTGGGGGAATCTGTGCCAACAGCTCCCATGTCTCACAAGGGATACCAAAGTTCTTCAGAAAGACCTTGAGAGCCCTTGCAGCGCTTCCTCTGATCTCAGTGGGAGCACCTGCCTTGAGATCTCTACAAGAGTTTTCTGAATTCTCTGTAGTTCAGTCCAAGAAAGGACCTCAGTGTCCAGTACCTTATCTCATCGCGTGATCTTCAAAACCTTCTGAAGACAATTAGAATCGATTCAACTGAGTCTTTAAACCTGGATCATTATACCATCCCCATTTTAGGAAACTGGATCCTATTTGGGCCAGGAGAGACTTCAGTTTCTTAAGACAGACTTTTGTAACTTTTTAGACTTTCTGGAGTACAATTAATAGCATTTTGAGGCAGAATGCAAGTGGGGGAACATGTAAACCTTGGGGTCGGAATATTAATTCTGTGCTTCCAAGAGTTGCCAAAGATCAGGTCTGTTCAAATGAGATGATGTTTTCTCTGTAATTACTCTTAGCAGAACATATTGTTTGAGCAGGCAATATCTAGAATAGTAAAGGCCTCCTGGAGATAATCAAATCAGGTAGAAGGGAAATCAAATAGTCAAGAGGGTCTATCTCTACATATACAACATTCATAATCTCAGTGGTTACTTGTTCTGGGGAGCAAATATCTCCCCCAAACTACACAGGTTTAATTAGCTCCTCCAAATATTTAACATTTTGAGAGTGTTAAAGGGCCAGCACTTGGGACCCAATTTCTCGTTTCAAGAGAAGAGTCATCCCAAGCCTGTTCCGTTCCTTAAATTCTTGACTCAGGGGATGCTGTGAGTCTGGAAGCAGAAGCCAGGAAGTAGTGCCTGGCTCCTTCTTCAAATGATGTTCCTCTTGGGGTTTCAGAGACAATAACTGAGAAGGGCTCATCAGATCCTCCTAGATACATTGCTTCCTACAACTGGCAGCCGCTACCTTTTAATAGATAAATCATGAAACATAACTGCTATACCCAGGGGAGAAAGAAACGGTGCACATAAGAGAAAGCCGACAGAGCTAAGAGGCTTGAATAAATGATATAAATGAGTCTTTATTAAATGTTTACTATAAAACAAAATCTGAGGATATAAAAAAGGAAACTGAGATACTCTTGATTAGAAAAGACAATTCAATTACAGGATGAGTAAAAATATTCCCAAAACCACAGGATAAAAAATGGCAAGGTCCAATGATCTTTAGGGATATAGAAGGATGTTCTTTATGGGTAGCAGAAGTTGCAGGTATAGAGACTGGTCTCTAATATGGGAATGGCTAGAGTGAGACAGAGATAGTGGTGGTTCAATTAATCTCGCAGTGAGGAAGGCAAGTTTACAAAAACTAAGTTCTTCTGGAGAGGTTTCATCTTTCTGGGCAAAGGCAGTGTTGATACACATAAAAACACCAGGAGGGAAACATGCTTTGTTCACTTTTTTTCTGCTTTCTTTTTTCTCTCCCATGGTTTTTCCCTTTTGTTTTCATTTTTCTTCCAACATGATTCAAAAAAATGTATATTTAAAGAATATACACATATAACCATAAAAAAGAAAAAAGAAAAAAGAAAACATAAGGGAGAAGGGATCTTGGATCAGAACACAATGATTCTCAGGTTTTGAAAACAGTTCCAATGGCAGGCCCACCCATGCACAGGCATTTTAGGAACACGGGTGTTTTTAAGTCCTGAGGGAACAGTTCTTAAATTGATTTGCTCAAATCTTGAGGGTGACTGAGCCTTGTGATTGTTCGACAGGCATACTGAACCAGAGTTAGGAGGAGGAAGAGGAGTACAATAGTTTCTAGTTCAGTTCATTTCACAGTTACATAAGCACAGGAATTCAGGGATTGTGAGTGTGTCAAGAGTCTTGATTTATCACCTTCTAAGGCAGCATGTGAGTTGTAGCTCTGGTTACCAAGCCAGACTATTTTCTGGGTAACTGAAAGTTCTAACGTGAATTAATATGGAAATCAATCTTTTGACAGAGAAGAGGTAGCGATGAGACGCTCTTTAGGTCTGTCTGGAGCTGGGTCTCTCTGCACTATCAGATCTTACAAGCTTACAAAGTCAGTGAAAGAATGACAGGAAGGATGAGAAAAGCACACTTTTTTTATATAAAGGTCCCTTCACCGGGCTATTGACAATACTTCCATTTTCAAGTTCCCAGGGTTCTAGGGTAGTAATTGGCTTAATGGGATTTAGGGATCAGGTCTTCCCACTTTTCCTCTCCACTTGGGAATTAATGTCTATTTCTTATAGGGACCAAGGTGCCAACCCAAATACCCAGTTTTTCACATGGGCTGACCTGAGCCTTTTTATCAGTTTTAGGAGCAGAGATTTTCCCAACAATTTGGGAAGGAAGAAGGAAGAAAGGCAGAAAATAAGTACTTATTAAGCATCTACTGTATATCATTTTATAAAGGGCTTTATAAATATTATTTAGGGAAGGCAAAAAAACAAATTGCATAGGCACATAGACAACCAAATCTCCTAAAGAGTTGGTTTGTTTCTGAAACTGTTTCTCAGTGGTTTGACCAATGCTAAGGGCAGTGTTACGGATATTTATTTCTCAAGAAAATACCCTCTCCGTTACAGATGCCGTAATTTGTTTTTGGTTTGTTTGTTTGTTTTAACGTCAAATGGCACATTGAAACTTCACATTGCTCAAGGGATGGAAGAGACAAACAGAGCTAGTGATACAACAGGCTGGGGAGAAGAAGAGCAATAGAATCAGGCAGCTCCTGCCATGCCTCTGTAAGATCACCTGTCCAGGAATCCAAAAGGGTAAGCCTAGAACAGGGTGATCATTTTGGATGAGCACCAGAGAGATCCTTATATGCTGGGCTGCTGATCCAGCAGCAAAGCACTTTACTATGAACTTCCTAGAGGGCACAGATCATGGGTGAGAGATACCAACAATCCCTAAGGGTTCTCCATATCCACAATCTACAATTAAGGCAAAGTACAGGCACCTCCAAAGTAGGGTTAAGGCACAGGAACAGGGTATTTTCACAAACACCCCCACAACCCAGATGCTTTCTCTTTTTTTTTTTTTAAACCTCCCTCCCTTCTCCCAAGATTATATCCTCTCACCTTCATTAAAGTTGTTTCCATTTACCCAGTGCTGCTGGCTAACAGGGATGGCAAACCTGGGCTTTTTAATCCTTTTGTACTTCTGCCTAGGAGAAACACAAAATCTATTCTCTCCAAGCACCAAGGGGCTACGAAGAGCATCCCTTCACTCAGTTTAGACTGGGGGTTATCATTAAAATCTTGGAATGGGAAAGCTCTTCCCCGCAGTTTAGGAATTTAAGGCAGAAGGTGAAATTACAAAAAGACGACAGAAATCACATCTCCTAATAAGAAGCCAGGGTTTGGGTTTTATAAAAATTATTTCTCACCAAGAGGATGGGTTTGGAGACTCCCCGACAGTCTAGGCTTTCAGAAGTGACTATCTTTTAGGACAGCGAGTAAGTCAACTGACGTTGACATTGGCGTATAAGCCAATAAGGGCACTCCCTTTTCCAATGACCAAGCTGTTTACAGTAAAAGCACGCGTTAGGGTGATAGGACGGCTGAGGATTTTTAGGGCCTTGCCAAACAACCATCTTCAGCTGTGATCTAATCTCCCAGAAGCCTTCAGCTATGGCTACTAATTCTTGCATGGGTAGTTCTTTCCACTTCACCAAAAAATGCAATTGTTTTTGAATTTGGGGGAGAAGGCCTTGGACAAAAGTGATCGCCATCCCTTGGGTGGCGCCATTGGCTGGATCATCAATGCCAGAGTGTTCCTCAAAGACTTTTTTAAATCGAACAAAATACCTGCTAGGTTTCTCATTCATTTCTTGCTTACAGCTTATAATTTCCCCCCAATTAGATTTTTTGCGGCAGACCATTGGGATAGCATTGAGTAAAGCCTGCCAGACCCAAATTAAGTGTTTCCCTTTCCCAGGATCATACATTGGCCAAAGTGCCTCTTCAAAGAGGTGCTCTCTGACTTTTCTGGGCAGTTTAATTTTCAAAAAGGTATTTATGTCTGCCCAGGAGGGGTTAAAAATATCAATGATGTAAGACAGCTGTTTCCTAAACTCCATTGGGTTTTCCTCAATGCTAGGAAGCTCATGAACCATAAGAAACAAATCCTGAGGCCTAATAGCACAATCACCAAAACTTCTGTTCCACTCTGGGTACTCCATCCCTGCAGGCCTGGGAGGACATAGCCAGGTGTGTCCAGCATTTGAGACTTCTACTGGGGGTAGGGGTAAGAAAGAAGAGGGAGCTAGAGCCGGAGGTGGAGGGGCAGCAGCTGGAACTGGAGCCGGAGGAGGAGGGGCAGCAGCTGGAACTGGAGCCGGAGGAGGAGGGGCAGCAGCTGGAACTGGAGCCGGAGGTGGAGGGGCAGCAGCTGGAACTGGAGCCGGAGGTGGAGGGGCCGCAGCTGGAACTGGAGCCGGAGGTGGAGGGGCCGCAGCTGGAACTGGAGTCGGAGGTGGAGGGGCAGCAGCTGGAACTGGAGCCGGAGGAGGAGGGGCAGCAGCTGGAACTGGAGCCGGAGGTGGAGGGGCCGCAGCTGGAACTGGAGTCGGAGGTGGAGGGGCCACAGCTGGAACTGGAGTCGGAGGTGGAGGGGCAGCAGCTGGAACTGGAGCCGGAGGAGGAGGGGCAGCAGCTGGAACTGGAGCCGGAGGAGGAGGGGCAGCAGCTGGAACTGGAGCCGGAGGTAATGGTAGAGGGGTAGCAGCTGGAGATGGAGCCGGAGGTAATGGTAGAGGGGCAGCAGCTGGAGATGGAGGGGCAGGAGCTTTCTTTTTGGGAACTTTTTGAGAACTCGGGATCTTCTGTTTTGCCAGAGAGTGATTTAAAGACTCAAAAGTATGGATCTTATCTTCCAGTTTCTTAATGGTATCCCTATGATGTCGATTCTGAGCTTCTGTGTGCCAATAAAAGAAAGCTTTCCACTCACCTTGCCTGACTTTAGAGCCTTGACCTTCCAGGACCTTCTTTAGGTGGATTATTTTACCCAAGTCAAATGATCCTTCTAGTGGAAACCACCGAGAGCCATCATAAGGCTTATCAGCTTGCGTAAGCCTATTCCAGCGAAGCAGAAATTTGCAGCACTTTGGCTGGTAATGGACATACATATATGATGCTGGCGTTCCTACCTCTGGAAAAGCTTGTTTTCTACCTTTAGAAGTGTTGTTCCCCATTCCGGCAGCTCTTCCAACCTGTCCAATGAACAGTCCTGTTCAATTCACCTGAACTGTGGCCAACCAAGGTCTCAACCCTCACCAATCCCTCTTGAACCCTGGTATGGTACTCAACAGGGGTAATTCATGTGGCCTTTCTGCTGCCCTGTCACCTCCGTGGCACCTATTTGCCTGCCTTATACAAATAATCTTAACTCCTAAGGTCACACCCACTAACCAAGCTGTAACAGTGTGGAGAAAGATCACTGATTTCATCCCTTTAAGTAAGCCAGGAGGGAACCCAGGAGACATGCCCACAGGACTTGTGGGATTACCACAGATACCAATAGTTAAAGAGTTCTGCTATTCTTGCTTGCACATCAATAACCGGTACCTTGTGTCTGAAGAAAAGAGCAGTATCTGGGGCACACAACCAGCATGAGGCCAATGATAAAAAGCCTTTCTAGCGCTTCTTGGGATCCCAGTCCTAGGACAAGTTTCTAACCAATATTAAAGTAAAAGGGGGAAGATCATAATCACCTGGTGGGAACAATCAGATGCAAACAAGCTATAACCACAGATACTTTCAAAGTGTTTGATAGGTCAACTAACTGGTGGTTTAATCCTAAAATCCCTCCGAGAGATATCAAAATATCTTCTACTTACACACACAGCGCCCAGAATTTGAAGGTGAGCAATCTGGTGGGAATTCCCAATAGATGCTGGCACCTAATCAAGGGCTCAGAGAACTGCAGAAAAATGAAAGAGAAACCATTTAGTGGGCTACAGGGAAACTAGCAGCCTTCTCTTTTTCTTTTTTTTTTAATTATACCTTTTTATTTACAAGATATATGCATGAGTAATTTTTCAGCATTGACAATTGCAAGACCTTTAGTTTCAACTTTTCCCCCTCCTTCCCCTCCCCCCCCCCAGATGGCAGGTTGACCAATACATGTTAAATATGTTAAAGTACAAGTTAAATATAATATATGTATACATGTCCAAACAGTTATTTTGCTGTACAAAAAGAATCAGGCTTTGGAATAGTGTACAATTAGTCTGTGAAGGAAATCCAAAATGCAGGCGGACAAAAATAGAGGGATTGGGAATTCTATGTAGTGGTTCATAGTCATCTCCCAGAGTTCTTTCGCTGGGTGTAGCTGGTTCAGTTCATTACTGCTCTATTGGAACTGATTTGCTTCATCTTATTGCTGGAGATGGCCACGTCCAACAGAATTGATCATCGTTCAGTATTGTTGATGAAGTATATAATGATCTCCTGGTCCTGCTCACTTCACTAGGCATCAGTTCATCTAAGTCTCTCCAGGCCTTTCTGAAATCATCCTGCCGGTCATTCCTTACAGAACAATAATATTCCATAACATTCATATACCACAATTTATTCAGCCATTCTCCAATTGATGGGCATCCATTCATTTTCCAGTTTGGAGCCACTACAAAGAGCAGCCTCCTCTTTTTCAAAATGGCTCCGAGGCACAGCATTTTGCATTTTTAAATATGCAAATTACCAGTGCTAGACTAGGTAACAAAAAATGGGTAATTAATTCAGGGTTTCCAGTGGGATAGGGATCTGAAAGAAAATTTTTCAGCCAACTTCAGTCTTAAGTGAAGAGAGGAAAGGGAATGAGAATGAAGAGGTCAAGCTGACAGAGAGGCAGGCTGCCCACTAGGATCCCAGCAGGGAAGATCAGAAAAGAAATTTAAGCTTGAAACATGTTCCAATTGTTCAGTGATGAAGAAAGCCATATACACCCAGAGAGAGGCTTGTGGGAACTGAGTGTGGACCACAACATAGCATTTTCCCACTTTTTCTTGATGTTTGCTTGCATTTTGCTTTCCTTCTCAGGTTTTTTTTTCTTCTTGGATCTGATTTTTCTTGTGCAGCAAGAGAACTGTATAAATATATATACATATATTGGATTTAACATATATTTTAACATGTATTGGATTACCTGCCATCTAGGGAAAGGGGTGGGGGCAAAGGAGGGGAAAATTTGGAACAGAAAGTTTTGTAAGAGTCAATGTTGAAAAATTACCCACGTATATGGATTGTAAATAAAAACCTTTAATTAAAAAAAAAGGGGGGGGAGGGAGCTATTAGATTTAGCAATTAATAGATCATCAGTAACTTTAGAAAGAGCAGTTTTAATGGTAGCCAAATTATGGAGAGCTAAAAGAGGAAAGGAAGCAGAAGCATCAATTACAGGAGTTTAGCTTTTCATGAAGTTTAGCCTTAAAAGGAAGGTATGATAAAGGACAATAACTAGCAGGGTAAGAGTATTTTCGATGAAGAGGCATGGGGATATTTGTAAGCAGTAGGGAGGCAGTCAATTCATAAGGACAGACCAAAGGTAAGAGAGAATGTAAATGATGAAAGGGGCAATATGCCAGAGAAGATGGAGTGAAATGGGATCATTTGTCTACCTAGAGAAATTTGCCTTGGCAAGGATAGGAACTACCTGATCACATGAGAAGAATGCTAGAAGACATAGTAGAAGGAACTCAAGAGAGAGAAAGGACTCAAGAGAAAACAACAATATAGAGTCGAATTGGTGACCGCGGGGTCAAGAGAGTAAAGCAAAGAGAATATAATAATTACAAGGATGATTGGTATGCCTCAGTTTCCCTGAGTTGGTATTGATGAGAGTAAAACTCTGCTTGATCTGAGTGAGCCCTGTAAACTTATGTAAAATCACCAACAAAATGTCTCCTTTGAGCTACTCTTCAGTACTCCTCCCTCATCAGTATGATGTTATGCCACAGTTCTCTTTAACTGTCCTGACTCAGTTTCCCTTGTCTCAGTTTCCTTAACTGTTCTGTCTCAATCTCTTTAGTTGCAAATCCCCCTCTGACCGAGTAAGACTGAGAGGACTATTTGTTCAAAGGTTATAAATTAGCAAGATAAACAAGAGAGTAGGCCTCCTGTCTCTTTTCTGTCCTCAAGGATTTACAATAGCCCTCTAAAATATTCCAAGATATCTCATTGATATCTTTACTTCTTTGTATTCAGACATCCGGTCTCTGGGTTTTCTAGGATTTATGGCCTCCCTATTCTGATAGAGGTTTTCCCTCACTTCTTACCCCTTCCTTTGTTTAGAGAAAATGTATTTAAGAAGTCGGGGTTCCTCCATTCATTGCTGGAGGCTGGCGGCTGGCGGCTGGATTCTTCGGTATGACCGTCTCCTCCAGCCCTGGGACCAACATAGATTCCTTGGTCCCAGTATATCTTTATCTCTGTCTGACTGGATAATTTGAGACGAGAGTCCTGGCCAGTCAATCTTACTCTCCCATTAACAAAATGTTAAAAACTCTCTAAGCTCTCTCCTGCCTCAGTTTCTCCGGCATTACAATGGGTCCAAATCCCCCCTCTTTTCTGCCAGCTAGGAATTGGGCCTCAGGATTCTGGCTGCTCTATGTCAGAAAGTCCTAAAACTCCAGATGGCTTATCTCAAAATGCCTAGATTGATGAGGACAAAGCAGCCTCGCCCAGAAGAGCATCTGCATTCCCTGGGAAAGACTCTGTTCCCACACATTAATGCACCTTTTGGATGCAAAACCTACATTCCCTGGGAAAGACTCCTTTCCCACACCCTATCTCAAGTATGTTCCTTTTGGATGTAATACCCAAATTGTTTTGTTTCTGTATAAGAGTAAGCCCTGTGAAAATGTCTTTTGGCAATTCTTTGACATTGTCCACTAAGAGAACATCTTGTTATCTCTCTCTTTAATAAAAGCCTTTTATCACAGCCTTTTGTGTAGCGTTTCTCGCTGCGAACCCGCCCTAACTGGGTGTTCTGGAGAACTAAGAGACCAACCCATTTTCTTGCCACCATCCGTACCTCATCAAGATGACCCCTTATCTTTATAGTCTCAAACATCCTGTCTCAAGCTTGTTCACTTATTAGAATTTATGGTCCTTTCCTGTAGTTCCCACTCACCAGGGCTCTCTTCCCCTCTCCCCCCCACTTTGTTTCCCTATAAGCCCTATATGAGTCTGGAATCCCTCGATCCTGGCTGGACACACTTGGAGATAAGAGTCCCATTCAGCGCTCCATTAATAAAACAACAAAAACCTCTCATCGCTATCGTGCCTCAGTTTCTCTGGCACTACGTGATCTGGAAAAGAACTGAGGGATTTAGAAATTGGAAGTTATGATGAGGATTAAGAATTTTGAATTGCAAGGCAAAGGGAAAGGTGCAATGATAACAGATTGATTAGTTAAGGGAATTTCAGTGTTCGGGAACATGGAAGTGGTTCATTTATGGGTTATGACAACATCAACTATCTCTAACTAAGGTGGGGAAGGAAGAGTAGGGGAATAGAAAATAAGCAAACAAATGGACTGGGAAGTTAAAAAAAAAGAAATTTACGCTTTTGGTTCTCAAGAGCTAATGGTGCCATTTATCAAACTTGATTATCTTTATCAAACTTCCACACGGTCCTCCTAGAAATATAGAAAAAAACAAATAAATGAGAGAGGATGAGGGTGGGGGGGGGGTCAGGGAAATTCAAATTCTAAGGCAAAGGGCGATGGGACCACCGCTTCCTCCATGCTAGATACTGGGGATACAAAGTAACGCAAACATAAAACTGCGTCATGCTTAACCTATATTGGGATTGGAGGGGGAGTGAGGGAGAAAAATCTGGAATACAAGATTTTGTAAAGGTAAATATTGAAAACTATTTTTGTATGTATTTGGAAAAATACAACATATAAGAACAAGCTAAAGACAGAGTCTTTGGAGGTGGAAGACAAAGAGTCAGAAAAGACCATTAAGTGCACCCCCTTTCCATTTTACGAGGAAACTGAGGTCCAGAGAGAGGCGTCTTACCCAGGACTCCCACACCTAGGCAGTGGCAAAGAAGCAGAATTCGAACTCAGGTCCAAAGATGCCAAATGCACAAGCAGAGAAGGCTCTGACTTGGGGACAGTGGAGGAGAAAAGGGCCTCAGGGGCAGGTCGCGAAAATGGCGCGAGGGAGGATGCTCCCACTAACTCTGCCTTGGCCTTGCAACTGATGGAGTTTACCCAGCACAATTTCAAAACCTCAAGGGATAAGTTGTTGGACACCTCCCCTAAGACTTCTAATGTTACAGGCGTAGCCTTCTAAAGAAGGAGGGGCGGGCTCCCTAGCCCTGAAGCATCATGGGATATATGCGGGGACTTAGCTAAAGCATTGGCCCAGCGGATCCCAGAGCATCATGGGATGCGTAGTTCAAGACAGACTCCCAAGAATCAGGCATCTTTTCCCCAAAGTATCTTGATACATATCTCTTTGGAGTTTAGTCTCCAAAGGAATAAGGCCCCTTTCCTCGCGAGCTGCTAGCGTGAGGATTCTGCCCCGATCCCCGCGAAGAACACAAACGTTATCAATGTTTTTGCCCCGCCCCTCCGACGTGACGTAACGCTCCAATGCCGCCTGCACCCGGGCTGTCCATGTGTATCGCCTGCTCCAAGCTCAATATCCACCAACGCCAGAAATTCAGCTCCCTTCTGCTCATCGAGGAGCATAAAAACAGCCTTAAAGCGCTTCCACTCGCTCAATATATAGGCATTACTTGGGTCTGGGTCGCCCGCAACAGAAGCAGGCTTAGTTTAAATCCCTAAACACACTTTCCAGGCTCCTCGGTCTTACTAACGCTGGAACGTGATCGGCGTGGAGTAGCCTCCACGTTGGGTGTGGCGGGCCAGGGTTTTTGTTTTTTTTTTTTTAACGTTGGATTAAAAAAAGGGATTTACGTTGGATAAACACTTGCTTGTTATCCCCTGTTAATATAAAAACTAATAAATCAGTATCGCCATCTCTCAGGCCCTCACCAGTCAAAAACCAGAAAGACGTTTAAAAACGAGCCACTTTCGCCACTCTCATTATGGTGGACTCTATCGCTCGAAGCCCCCGGAAGTATGCTTGCGTCACTTCAGCTTCCGGGAACTCTGCGCAGGCTCGGGCGGCCGCGCTCGCCGCACTATTGCTCGTACCTTCTCTGAGCCGCGACTCTGATCCGCCGCCATGTCCTACCCGGCTGAGGATTATGACAACGAGGTAACGGGGGCCCTGCTCCCCGGGTTGAGGTGAGGGGTCCAGTGGGGTGGGCGCGCGGTGAGGTGCGGGGTCCCGACGGGCCTCTCCCGCTTCTCCTTTCCCGGTTTTTTCCATCTTTCTCGCTTCCTGCCCTCCCCCCCTTCTCCCCTTCCTCATCTCTCCTCCTCCCCCTTTTCATTTCCCCCTCCCCCTTTAACCCTTCCTCCTATTTTCTCCTCCTCCCCCCTTTCTCTTCCTGCTCTCTCACTTTTTCCTCTCCCCCTCCCCAAGCCCTCCATCTCTCCTCCCCCCCGTATCCTTCTCCTTCCTCCCCCCTTCCCCTCCAACACTAGCCTTTTTGCCAGCCGTCACCCTTTCCCGCGGGAGTTCTGCCCTGAGAGATGGGCACGTGCCAGGCGTTGTACCAAGCAGCCCCTGCCCCCAGCGAGCTCGCCATCTGGGGGAGACGACTTGCAAGCTGTGGACGGGACAAGTGGGGGGCGATCTCAGAAGGAAGGTGCGGAGCGGCCCGGGAAGGGCTCCGTGCACAAGATGCGGTTCAGGAGGAGCCCTCCTGGGGAGGGGGCAGGCGCTGGGCTGGGCAGTCAGTCAGTCAGTCATTGAGCTGGGGCCTCTTTACTTAGCGGCTTTTCCTCCACCCTTCTCTCTCCTTTCCTTTCCACCCCCCCTTCATCTTTACTACACTGGCCTTTCCCCATTCAACTCCCTGTCCCATTCTTCCCTTCCGCTCCCCCTCCGTCCTCCCCTGACCGGGCAGGGCTGCCCAGAGCTGGCTTTCTCAGTTCTCTTATCTCCAGCCACTGCCCACAATGAAAAGAGCATGATCTTGTAGCCCAGACCTCGGGCAATCCCTCCGCCTAGCTTCTGGTTCCTTCTGCCATCAGGTGGAGGAAGTTGTTGGGAAGGAAAGACTTGGGATTGGGGATGAATGAGTGGTCCTCCTTTCTTTTTTTTTCAGGCTGCATATGATCCTTACGCGTATCCTGGCGACTATGACATGCACACAGGTGAGCAGCCTATGCTGCAAGGGCCCTCCTGTCCCTCTGCAGGGCTTGCCTCCAGGCCCTGACCCAGCAACACCAGCTTCCACCAAGAGTCATCTGCGAGGAGAGCTGCCTTTGGGGGTGTCAGCCTTCAGATGGTCTCAGAGTGCCCAGGAAACCAGGATCTACCTGCTCATTCCACAGTCACCAACGAGTGTTGGTCATTGCACGTAAAAGGCTGTGCTGGTTTGGGACGAGAGGAGGCAGTCAACGGGATCGTTGTCCCCAAGGAGCTGGCCATCTCACGGAGATATTGATGGTTTAGCTCTTCTGGGTTTGGGATTCCACTGCCAAACATCCAAATGTTTCGAGAAATCCTTTTTGATCGGTTGAGAGATGATCCACATCAGTCTTCATAATGCACAGTATTACGTGGTGGCGGAAGTTTTAAAGCTCTTCATGCGTTTTAGAATGATGCGTGGAGTTTGTGTGAAAGTTTTAGTTTTAAAAGGGCCAGTTACTGCTATAACTTGGGTTCGCTCTAAGCCTTTGCTTACCAGCTTTGCCCTGGAGGCTGGGAAGTCTCCGATCCTTTTGTTCAGTGGTGAGTGAGAAGCGATCTGACTTCTCTTCCATCTTTTCATCTCTCTAACCTATAGGAGACCCAAAGCAGGACCTGGCCTACGAACGCCAATATGAGCAGCAGACCTACCAAGTGATTCCCGAAGTTATCAAGAACTTTATCCAGTATTTCCATAAAACTGTCTCCGACCTCATTGACCAGAAAGTTTATGAGCTTCAGGCAAGCCGTGTGTCTAGTGATGTCATCGACCAAAAGGTCTATGAGATCCAGGACATCTATGAGAACAGGTATGGACAGTCATGAGGGGCCCCTCCCTTGGGCTGCTTGGGTATCTGTCTTCTCTTTCCTTCCTATATCCTTGGGAGACATCTGGATGGGGCATGTTACCCACGAATTTGCTTCCTTTCTCAAACTGCGCAGGTTGGTTGCCATGGTTCAATGGCTTCCTGGTCTTTCCTGTCCCATTTGGCTTAGTCTGTGTGCTGCAGTATTAAACTGCAGTGCTTGAGTGGCGTGGCCTCTCTGACCACTGGGAGCTTTGGAAAATGTCCAGCCAGGTGGTCTCTAAGTAGCTCTCAATTCTAGTCAGAGATCAGCTGTTATTCTTAATAAGTACGAAAGTGTCTGGTGCTATGGAGGAGAATCAGCCAGCATTTATTAAGCGCCTACTATGTGTCAGGCCCTGATAGTCACTCAAAATTAGAATCATAGAAGTGAAACATTCCCTTCTTGCAAAGAGTTTACATTGTAATGGGGAGACCCTAATTGTGTGGGTGTGCAAGCACACATGCGTGCACGCACTTGCATGTTCTATGCATTGTACACACACATTTGGGTATCTCACACATAGATGCATGGACAGTAGGTGGTGCCATAACAGATGGAGCACTGGGCCTGGGCTTTGGAAGACTCCTGAGTTCGAATCCGAACTTAAACACTTAGATGTGTGGCCTGGGCAAGGCACCAGTCCTGTTTGCCTCAGTTTCCTCACCTATAAAAATGAGCCGGAGAAGGAAACGGCAAACTAGTTTAGTATTTTTGCCAAGAAAACCGCAAATGGGGTAACTGAACAAGAAGAAATAAATATAACATAAATGAACAGTTGTGTTCAGGGTTATTAAGGACAAAGGACTCTGGTTATGGGAATAGGAAATAGCATCATGCAGAAGACAGTACTTGAGCTGGGTCTTCGAGGGAAGGAGGGTGGTATGATAGTCAGCAGTCTTAAGGCCCAATAGCTACAGACGGGGTGTTCTGCGGGGGGCCAGATTGGCTGATGGGCAAACTCGAGAGAAGGAAAATGCATTAAGGCTGGAAGATCGGTCAAGGCCAGATTGTGAAGGGCTTCAGTAGCCAGGAAGTCACTGAGATGAAAGAAGTGAGTGCTTTTGGGCTGGATCTGTCCGTTAGGAATATGAACAGCAGCACCGTATAGGAGAGACTGGGAGACTGAGAATAATCCCAGTAGGACGGGATGAGAGTCTGGCCCCGGATGGGGTCATGTAAAGAGATTCAAAGAGCTCTGGAGCAGTGAGAGTCTTGTCTGGGAGAAGGTGATAAACAAGCCAAAGACAGGGCACACAAGCTCCATTTTCCTTTGGAGAAGTTTTTAAGGAACCACATGGATGGTGGCCTGCTTGGGAATTCTTGGTTTCAAAGTATTAACTTGAGACCCTTGACTGTTCATTCTTAAAAGACCTGGTCGCTTTTTCACTCAAGTTCCCTGGGGATTCCTGTTACCTAGAACTAAGCTTGGGGTGGAGGCCACATCTGGCGCAGGGATGTCTTTGGACCAATCTCTTAGGAGCTGGGGCTGCTCATCTGAGACCCACCTGGATGATTTTAGGCAGATTTCTCCCATGGTGCCTAAACTAGGGAGTCATCCTTTGTTTTAAATAAATGAAGAACCCTGAAACAAGCTTGGTGCTAGTCTTTATTGGGAGTTTTGTCTTGTTTTGTGCAAATGCAAGTGGACGCATCTGGGGCAGAGATGGTATCATTAAACTATATGAAACTGCCCACTTGAATTTCCCTAAAAAGGAATACTTGGGCATTAACAAATAGTCTTTGACAGATTTTGGCTAAAAACATAAGGTGCAGACTTTCTCTTCCATGGTTCAAGATTTCTTACCTGACAATTCATTCTCTCTCTTGCTCTTGCTCTCACTCTCTCTTCCTCTCTCCCTCCCTCCCCTCCCCTTCTCTCTCTCTCTCTCTCTCTCTCTCTCTCTCTCTCAATCTCTCAATCTCTCTTTCTCTCTCTCTCTCTTGTCTGTCTGTCTTCCCCCCCTCTCCCTCTCCCCTACCCCTTTTCTCTTTTTCTCCCTCTCTCCTCCTTCGTTTTCTCTTCTTCTTTAGCTGGACCAAGCTGACTGAAAGATTCTTCAAGAATACCCCCTGGCCAGAAGCAGAGGCCATCGCCCCACAAGTTGGCAATGGTAAGAGTGCTACTTGGGGCCTTTTTCCTTTTTATCCTGAAAGAGAATCTTGGGGAGGGGGTGAGATGGAAGTAGCCAAAGAGAACCAACCTTTGTCTCTGGGATTTTCTAAGGGTTACGGCAATTTTCTCTATTGATTAGAGAATTTCTCCTTGTGGGATGTTTTCCTAGGTAAATTTTACCTGTTGCACACCAGAGGGAACTGGAAGATATCATCTTTCCAGCCTGTCAGTGTCCTCATGGTTAGCAGTTTGGTAAAGAAATATCCAAGGATTCCTTGCTAGATGCTCCTGCCACCACAGACATTTTAAGAAGTGCTCTGGGCAGGTGGTGCAGGATACAGTACCAGCCCTGAAGTCAGGAGGACCTGAGTTCAAATCCCACCTCAGACACTTAACACTTTCTGACTATGACTCTGGGCAAGTCACTTAACCCCAAATGCCTAAGCAAAAAATAAAAATAAAAATGTAGAGCCCTGTATTATTTGTGCTCAGAGCATGGATTCAAGGTTTCTAAAAATGATCTCTAAAGACTACTGGAATTTACTGCTAAAATAAAGATTTCTGTTTCATAGATAAGAGCAGGTTAATGGAAAGGAAGGAAGTTTGTATGTCAAAAGATATCAAGTACAAAATCAGGGCAAGATGTGAATTGCTTCCCAAACACATAATAAGAGCTACTCTGGAATCTAAAAATACTAGCCAATGGTTTTCTTAGTCAGAAAGTGATCTGGAATTAAATTAGCAGAGATTGGCACTCGATTCCCTGTTCGAAGGAAAACCTCAGGCAGTTGAAGATAAATGACAGCCATGGGACCAACTAGGAAGGACTTAGGAGATCGTAGTTCAGAGGGAAAGGTGTGCTTCCAGAGAGGCTCATCCTCCTTTGTACAGGAGCATTAAAAGAGTAGAGGATGCTGCTTCCTTGGAGCCTTTCTCCTGAAATTGAGGTTGTCAAAGGGGCTTCAGCCTGCCAGGTCTCACATTTCCTGGCTTCAGTCATTGGCCAGTTTGGGCTGTTAGCCTTCTGTGTGAATCAGATCACTTTGGGAAAGACCCAGGATCCAGATTCAGCAGATGTTTCACTCTCTTTGAGGGAGCTGGGTCACCCTCTCGGGTACTCTGAGGAGGGAGAAAAGACATGGGGGAAGGGGGGCAGGAGGAATTGCTGCCTCCTTGGATGTGCTTGCTCAGAGAGAGGGCCTGGCGAGGAGAAGCCCTGCCCCCAGGCCCTCGAGAACTCACTGGCCTTTGCCATCTCTCCTAGACGCAGTCTTCCTGATTCTCTACAAGGAGCTTTATTACAGACACATCTATGCCAAAGTCAGTGTGAGTATCTGCCTTGGGCCGCTTCCTGTCCCCATGAGTCCTGCCACAAACCACTTTGGTTTCTGTGGCAGCAGCCACGGCTCTCCCTTCCCCTTGGTCTTGGCTCTTGCTGTGGCCTATTTAAGCCTGAGAGCTAGCTGGTGTTTTCTGACCCAGATCAGAAGTGATAGCCGGCCCGGTCAGGGCAGGGAAGGGGCGATGGCTGCTGCCATCTGATTATTGGCAGAATTCTCTCCGAAGTCCCCTGGACCTTGGGTTCGGCCGTCCTCATCCCCATTTCCTACCTTTGCTGATTTGCTCGTTTTGGACTCTGCCAATGGTGTCCTCCTTCCTCCCTGGTGAGATGAAGGGCCTTCTCACTCTGGACTGGGTGCTAGTCATGAGCTTTTTCTCCCATGAATCCCTTACACGCCACCTTGGCGATGTATTGTGGCCGTGAATTATGGGGTCGAAAGGAGAAATTAAGTTTGGAATCCTCGTGTTACTTTTCCAGGGTGGGCCTTCCTTGGAACAGAGATTTGAATCCTACTACAACTACTGCAACCTCTTCAACTACATTCTCAGTGAGTCTTGGGCCTCCTAGAGGACTCTGGGAGAGTGGCAGGGGGGGCTCCAGCTTTTTTTTTCAAGTCCTTACATGTGGTAGGGGTCGGGAGGGGGTGGGGGCTGGTGTTTATGGGATGATTGGTTATGTACTGTGCTAGCCCCCTAGCCTTGAGTGCAGGAAGTCAGTGCCTGATCTCCCTCCCTCACAGATGCTGACGGGCCTGCCCCCCTCGAACTGCCCAACCAGTGGCTGTGGGATATCATCGATGAATTCATCTACCAGGTATCCTGCCCGTGGAGGCCGCCCCCGCTCCACCCTGGGCTCTGCGCCTCTCAGTGTCCCCTCGGGGAAGTCGGGTCATGAGGAGCATCATCTGCGCCCTTCTGCTGAGTGTAACTGGGAGGTGGAGGAGCAGTCTGAAATGACTAGTTGGCGCTTCCCCAGCAGTCCGGGGGGGGAAGGCAGCTATGGGGGATGACCAAGTGTCACATGGATGTCTTACCTCCATGGTGATCTCTTTTGAACCTCATGGCATCTTGGGGAGAATTGGAGACCTTGTCCTGGTTTTCCAGCTGAGGCTCACCAAGGTTCCCCAGAGTTGTGCAGTTAATCAACAAAGAGGCTGGGGCTCCAGTTGGCTGGGATTTCCAGCTTGTGACGTGATTGATGAGGTCCTGTTTGGGGGGGTAAGGAAGATGGACACAGTTGTGAGCCTTTTGAGATTGATCGCAGTGAGCCCAGGCAGAGGCCCTCAGAATTAGAAGCTGTGAGGGTCTGCCTCAGACACATGGGAAACTGATGCTCAGGGCAGGGAGAGCTGGAGCACAAATCAGGCTTTCTCCCAGGAGATCCCACATCCCATCTGTTCCTCACCCCTTGTCCTCCAGGGAGCTGGAGTGTAGACCTGTGGGACAATATGACCAACATTTACTCTTAGGATTTAAAGCCACTGAGTAGGACCTTCAAGACCGATTTTCTAGTACAACCTCTTTATTTATTTTATTTTTTTCCATTTTAAAGAGAAGAGAACCAGCCTAGAGAGACTAGATGACCTCTTTACAATAGCTGAGCTAGGAATTAACATCCCAACAGCTGGTTGTCAGTGCAGGCCGCCCCACACTGAACCATGGTCAAGGGACCGTCCCAAGTGAACCCAAGGGACCCTTGAAGCACAGACAGGGACCAGTCATTTTCCTCTGTTCTAAATGCGTCTTCTGATTGGACAATTTAAAGTTATCCACTTCATCCAGAAGGAAACAGACAGTGTGTGAGGACAGGGTCTCGGAGGGGCATCTTGCTCCATGTCCTTGGAGGCTGTTGGTCCCAGTTGCCACTTTCTTTGCCCGTTTCCCTTTGGCTGGCACGCATGCTCTTTTTTCCAGATGTCATCCTGGTTGCAAATTCAATTGACTAATTGGTCTATGGGATTTAAGAGGATCAGCCACATTTATCCTTCTTAGAACCGTGGGCTTGGATTTATCTAGCAACTTTCTCTTAGAGAGCTTCATCTCCTTTATCTGTCCAGGACAGACAATGTGAAGCTCCTCTGGTGACAGACACAAGCTTGCTGATGTACCTTTGATGGTTTGATTCTGGTGCTTTTTCATGGCATCCATGTGTTCCATGAGTTTAAGAAACTTGACCAAAATGCCTCCTTGTTGGACACTTGTAAAATATTCAGTAGTGAGCTCTCGCTTTTTCTTGATTCAAAAATCCATTTTTTTAAGTTTATGGAGATGAATGTAGGTTAGCTCTCTGGGAAAGAGGCCTTGGGTAGGAAATCGTGGCAGCAGGTAATGGAGGAGGCCCGGAAGGCCACAGATGCCTTTCGAGCTGCTCTGCAAAAAGCACAGACCCTTCACATGGTGGGTCAGTCGTGTTCCTCGGAGCCTCTCCAGTGACTTGTGCTCTTGTTTTTCCCTCTCCTGTAGTTTCAGTCTTTCAGCCAATACCGATGCAAGACAGCCAAGAAGTCAGAAGAGGAGATCGACTTTCTTCGTTCCAACCCCAAGATCTGGAACGTCCACAGTGTCCTGAACGTGCTTCATTCCCTAGTAGACAAATCCAACATCAACCGACAGCTAGAAGTCTATACGAGCGGAGGTAAGGGGAGGCCCGTCCTCAGGAGCCTCTGAGCTCCTCACATCCCATAGTCGTGGTGCTTCTGGATGGACATGGGGACAGAGGCTTGTGGGGTCCCCCATCCTCTGTGTGCGAGCCAGGCCTGACACTCAGGCTTCCTGGGCTGTCCTCGGGGCTGCTGTGCCTGCTAAGAGTCTCTCCTTGCAGAATGCACCCCCGGGCCTCTTTCCTGAGCCAGAGGGGAGGCAGGTACCCAAAATGGGTCTGGCTGATGCACTGCAGGTGTGGAGGTGGGAGGAGGCTGCTCAGGGGGAGTCACTCTTCCTGTGTCTCAGGATATGTTGGCTTTTGGGGGCCTGGCTCCGGGACAGTCCGGGACTCTCAGCCCCTAGCCTTGTGTCTTTGCTGCTAATCCCATGGTGTCAGAAGACTCATTCAGGCCCTGCCAGGCCATGTAACATTTGCTTTGTCAGACGTTTCCTAATTACACTTTAATTGGATTCTGGGGGGTAGAGGGAGCAGGTTTGATGCTCCTCAGGGGCCTACCTTACTTTGCCCCTCCAAGACCCTGTCCTCATGCACTGCAACTAAATTGCCCAATTAGAAGACGAATTGCTGCCTGAGTGACATTTGGGCAGAGGGAAATGACTGGTCACTGTCCCTTGGGTTCAAGGGTCCCTTGGGTTCACTTGACCGTGGTTTAGTGTGGGGCGGCCTGCACTGACATGCAGCTGTTGGGGTGTGATTCCTAGCTCAGCTACTGTAAGGAGGTCATTGAGTCTCTCTAGACCTTTGGCTCCCAAGCCTGGTACAGAGGTGCTAAATGCGAGTCTCTCCCCTGCCAGGTGACCCCGAGAGTGTGGCTGGGGAGTATGGCCGGCACTCTCTCTACAAGATGCTCGGCTACTTCAGCTTGGTGGGGCTGCTCCGGCTGCACTCCCTCTTGGGGGATTACTACCAGGCCATCAAGGTGCTCGAGAACATCGAGCTCAACAAGAAGGTAACCCCTCCCCAGAGTGGGGGGTGGCCCTGGGCTAGAGGAAGGGGCCGGGAGGCCTCTGGGTAGAGAGCAGCGGGTGAAGAATAGCGAGGGAGCACCCTCTGTGGCCTCCTGGGCCTTGCTGAATTTGTCCCCCTTTTATTCTTTGAGAAAGTCTCGGTGTTCTTTTAAGCTTTAATAGTTTTTCTGTTAGTGAATTTATCAACTACTTTAAAAAAATCATTATTAAGCATTAAGATTTTGGGGACCTCCCATACCTTCTTCCCAGGGTCTCAGTGAGGAAATACTCATTTTCCCAACCAGAATTTAACATAGTGTAGAAGCAGTTGGTGGTGATTGTTGGGCAGTTTATGGAGAGTTCAGGCTCTCCTTTGCTTCTCCCAACTCTGAAGTAAGTGAGCAAAAGCCTCGCTGTCCCCATAGCGCAGGTGCGTAGGCAGGTGTGAATGGCGGAAGCCATTCGGCCTCCGGGCTAGTGGGGACCCAGGCCCCTGATTCGGGCCAGTTGCCCCATCAGGTTGGCCTGAGCACCAGGCAGGGCTTGTATAGCCTGGGAGCTCCCGCCCCTCTCAGCCTGGCAGGGAACCATGCTCGGAGGGAGGGGGGGCACGGAGCCTGCAGGCCACAGTCACTCACGCTGCCCGGTCCCTTCCCAGAGCATGTATTCCCGGGTGCCCGAGTGCCAGGTCACCACCTATTACTACGTGGGCTTTGCCTATTTGATGATGCGGCGATACCAGGATGCCATCCGTGTCTTTGCCAACATCCTGCTCTACATCCAGAGGACCAAGAGCATGTTCCAGAGGACGACGTACAAGTACGAGATGGTGAGCAGGGGCGGCCCTTCTGCGTCCCCCGGAGGGTGGGTCTGCTCCTGGAGCCTTACTGAAGCTTCTCTCGCCTCCCCCGTCCCCAGATCAACAAGCAGAATGAGCAGATGCACGCCCTGCTGGCCATCGCCCTGACCATGTACCCCATGCGCATCGACGAGAGCATCCACCTGCAGCTGCGGGAGAAGTACGGCGACAAGATGCTGCGCATGCAGAAGGGGGACCCCCAGGTGTATGAGGAGCTTTTCAGCTACTCCTGCCCCAAGTTCCTGTCCCCCGTGGTGCCCAACTACGACAACGTGCACCCCAACTACCACAAGGAGCCCTTCCTGCAGCAGCTCAAAGTGTTCGCAGACGAGGTGCAACAGCAGGCCCAGCTCTCCACCATCCGCAGCTTCCTGAAGCTCTACACCACCATGCCCGTGGCCAAGCTGGCCGGCTTCCTGGACCTCACCGAGCAGGAGTTCCGCATCCAGCTCTTGGTCTTCAAGCACAAGATGAAGAACCTGGTTTGGACCAGCGGCATCTCGGCTCTGGATGGGGAGTTCCAGTCGGCCTCGGAGGTGGACTTCTACATCGACAAGGTAGGGCCCGGGGTGGCTCTGGATGTGCCGGCTCCTAGAGCTTTTCCTGGGGGTGGTCCCCAAGTGCTGTTGGAGGCAGCTCATGCAATGGAGGAGCTCATCCAGGGACCCCTACTGCTCTCTGCCCCGCTTTGAGCAGCAACTCCTGGAGGGCCCCTCGGGGGAGATGGGGGGGGAATGTCTGTTCCAGGAAGTAACCAACCCAGAGGTGGACTAGAATGGGGAGGGGGAGAGAGGCATCCCCTCAGGGTCTGGAGTGTGGAAAAAGGTGCCCAGTATGGAGGAGGGAAACCGTCCTACTCTTTTCCTGTCTAAGGCTGGATGATCTAGGGGAGGCTCCTTCGGTCTCTGGTTCTGCAAACGGGCCTGAAGCTTGGGGGGCCTCTTCCTCAGCCCCTATTTTGCCAATGTCCCGAGAACGCAAGGCTTGTTGCAGAATGAACTGGATCACTGAGCCCTGGCCGTGGGAGGCCCTCAGTGGCTCAGGGAGGTCACGCTGGCCCCGGCTGCTGGGCTGGGGACAGAGCCAGGGCCCCTAGGGCCGAGACCCAGGAGGCTGGGCCCCGGCTCTACCCTGCCCCACACCTCTCTCACTGCCCCCCAGGACATGATCCACATCGCCGATACCAAGGTAGCCCGCCGCTATGGAGACTTCTTCATCCGACAGATCCATAAATTTGAGGAGGTGAGAGGCCTGTGGGGGGCCGGCACAGCCCACTTGGACAGCTCTGGGAGTGCTCACGGGCACTGGAGGGTGGCTCCCCTCCCTGGCCTGGAGGGCGGGCCTGGGGGCTCCGTGGGAGCATGCAGGCGCCTCTAACCTTGGCTTCTCTCCTCCAGCTCAATCGAACCCTAAAGAAGATGGGCCAGAGACCCTGAGGGTGCCCCGTCTTTCGCCACTTTTATCCAGAATTCCTGTGGATGCTGACGTCTCAGGGACAGAACACGCTCTCCACCTCGTCATGTTCTGGCCTTTTGATCCAGACCAGCAGGCCTTCCTTGCTGGGATCGAACATTTAAATAAATCCCAGGAAGATAGCTTCCTCTTGGAGTGAGATTTATTTTCAGTCACTGTCTCAGAAGAGCACCCCCATGATCCCCTTCCCTGGCCCTGCCTCCCGGGACCTTCCGCACTCAGCCCAAGGGAAATCTTCACTTGGGTCCCACTCTCCAAGGCTCTAACCCTCTGAGCCTAACACCTCCAGGACCCCACGTGCTGGGGTGGGCAGTGCCAGGGCATCGGCAGCCGGGGCCCTCCAGAGGTCAGCAGGCACCCAGAAGAGCCGGCACGTGGGAGATGATTGCCTGGGGCCTGGGGGTAGTGAGCCACTTGCTTCTTGGGATCATCCTGGTCAGCAGCCATGGTTCTGAACCCGGGCCCCAGACCTTGTTGCCCACCTCCTCAGGTCCTGCGGTTCGGTCTGCCCTGTCGGGGGTCGTTCCACCTTGGCGGGGTGACCTGGGCCTTGTCCGCATGCTTAGTACCCCTGTAGCTGATGAGGTTGGAGCCTCTTCCCAGCATGTGTAAAGTGGCAGGAAGCATGCTGGTATCAGGCCCGAGCAGAGCACTAACAATAGTTGGCTCACAGCATGCCCGGGGACCCCATTAGCACCCAGAAAGTGTCCCCCAAAGCCCTGCTGGCAGGCGTTGTCTCAGGCCCCTTTCTGGCCTGTTTCTGTATCAGAATGTCCCTGAGGTCAGGCCGGGGAGGTTCTGCCCAGCACAGCTGCACACCGGACCTGGGTTCTTTCCGCATCGGTCTGGGCCGGGCCACCCCGGGAGCCCCAGCCGCCGGCCTGGGAGGTCGGTCTGGGCATTGGTACGGCTCTGGGCTTCTGGCTCCCAGAGTCCAGCTGTATCCGCCAGACACCAGAGATGCCCCCCACACACACACTGGTCACATGACCTCGAGCCTCACCCTTCATTTCCGAGGTGCTTGAAGGCTTACTAGGAGGTGGGGAAGGTCTCCCATTTTGCAGATTATAAGTGAGGTTTGAAGGAGGGAATGCTCTGTAGCATCATGACCTCAGACTCGCACCCAGGACTCCTGATGCCGGGGCCGAGGACGCCTTTGGAGTCCGAGCTCTTCCTTTTACCGGCAAAAACCAGGCTTGGGTGGGCTTAGGTGCTTGGCCGGGGGGTCTACAGCTCGGGAGTCCTCCCGACCCAGTCAGGCGCCTAACGGCCACGTCATAATGTGTCGTGAGAGCGTACAAATGTCAGCCGGCCCTAACGCTCATTTATTAAAGATCACCTCACCCAACTGCATCTACCCAGGCCTGGCCACCAACATTTGGGGAAGCAAGGAACTGAGCAGTTATCCAGCACCTCTGGGAAGGGGGTGGGTCGGCCCCATTTTACAGTGGGGGAAACTGAGGTAGACAGCGGTGAAATTACCAGTTCAGGGTCATACGGCCTGGACGTTTTTAAGGTGGAGTTTGACATTGGGTTTCCGGGATTCTGGGTGAACCCCATAGCTGGAAACCCCCGTGCGATCTGGCACCCCCTAATTCCTGCAAAAATCGTGCGGCACCAGCAGAATTTACAGTTGAGATCTCCGTTTTTACCCAAAAAAGTAGCTTTGGTGCATTTGTGTTCTCAGCCGTCCTCTGTAGAAGAGCAGTGGCAGTGCCCGGGCTGCGGCCTTGGAGGGCTGGGCCCGGGGCCAGCTGCCAGAGGCCTGGGAAAGGTTCCTTGGCACCGCCTTGTGTAGGAGGGGGCAGGCTCTGCTCCACTCCGCCTGGCACAGGCTGGGGAAGGCCGGGCACCGAGCCTGTCCCGCAGGGAGCACGGATGCTGCAGTCCTTCTGCCGGGGAGGACGGCCCGTTATGTTTGTGGGGGCGGGAAGCAGGCTGGAGACGGGGCCCCGAGTTGTGGAGTTGTGGGCACCCGAGTCTAGGCCCGGCGGTAGCAGAAGCTTTCCAGGACTGGGGGGCACAGCAAGCCGGGGGGAGGAGGAGGACAGAGCACGGGGGTCTCAGTTTCCTTTTTCGTAAAGTAGAAAGGCTGGATTAGAGGGTCTCTGAGCTCCTTCCAGCAGGACCTGCCTTTAGCCCCCGCACATAGTAGGCACTTAATAAATGCTCATTCACTGATCCACTCAGTAATCCTAGAGGCTGCTCTTTACAAGCCGGTGGAAGGTGAAGGGAGGTTCACTTCCGGTTGCCTAATTGTTTTGTCACCTGCTGCCTACAAATGGAACTTTTCCTCCTTTCTGGCTCCACCTTCAAAACACAACTTCCCCATCCCCTCTCCAGGACCCACCCCATTTCCAGCCTCCCTGAGCTGGGTCACTGCTCCCTCCCCTGGAAGTGGGACAGAGTAGCTTTCCTAAGATAAGAAAAGTTTCCTTCCTTTTCTTCAGAGATCATTTTTTTCCTCAGTAGCATTTTCCCACTTAATATAAAGACAGTTTTCCACATTCATTTTTTTAAGCTTTTGAATTCCACATTATTTCTCCCTTCCTCCCTCTTTTGCCTTCCCTCTCCCCAAGACAGCAAACAATCAGATACATTAAAAATGGGCAGTTTTCTTAATCTTATTTCATATGTCTAGAACACGGTTAACAAAAACTGGATTGCTTGCTGTCTAGGGAAGGGAGGGAGAAAAATTTGGAACACGAGGTTTTGCAAGGGTGAATGTCGAAAACTGTCTTTGCGTGGATTTAGAAAGTAAAAAGCAATTATTTTTTAAAAATTATTAAAAAGCTATTAAAAATTAAAAAAACATCTTTGCATGTATTTTGAAAGTAAAAAGCTATTATTAAAAAATTTTCCATATTTGTCATGTTGTGTAAGAAAAATTAGAACGAAAGGGGAAAAAAACCAAGGGATTAAAAAGTTTCCATATTTGTCATGTTGTGCGAGAAAAATCAAAACAAAAGGAAAAAAATGGAGGGAAAGAAAAAGCAAACAAAAAAAGGTGAAAATAATATGTTTCGGTTGACATTCAGTCTCCATAGTTCTTTCTCTGGCCGGGGATGGCATTTTCCATCCCAAGTCTATTGAAATTGTCTTGGATCAATGTGTCGCTGACAAGAGCTAAATCTGTCACAGTTGATCATCGCACACTCCTGCTGTTATTCTGTACCATGTTTAGAGATCATTTATCAGATTCTAGCCACTTTCAGTTCAGCATATTTATTTTTTAATTTTTTTCCTTTTTTAAATTATTTTTATTATATTTTATTTTTTAAATATTTTATATAGAAAACATTATATTTTTATTATATTATTATTATTTTATTCCTATTTTAATTATAATTATATAAATTATTATTTATAATAATAACAATTATTATTATTTACAAGTTATATACATGGGTAATTTTACAGCATTGCCAATTGCCAAACCTTTTGTTCCAATTTTCCCCCTCCTCCAGATGGCAGGTTGACCAATCCATGTTAAATATGTTAAAGTATAAGTTAAATACAATATGTGTATACATGCCCATACAGTTAATTTGCTGTATAAAAAGAGTCGGACTCTGAAATAGGGCACAATTAGCCTGTGAAGGAAATCAAAAATGCCGGCGGACAAAAATAGAGGGCTTGGGAATTCTGTGTAATGGTTCATAGTCATCTCCCAGAGTTCTTTCCCTGGGCGTAGCTGGTTCAGTTCATTACTAGCATATTTATTACTGCTCTGTATAGATCCTTGATTAGGGTCTGGGGAGAACACTAAGAAGGCTTCTTAACCCGAGGACCTCAGCCCGAGGAGGACTTTCCAGGAAGTTGGCAATCTTGGATGGGAATGTTAAAATTACATTTTTTCCCCCCACTAACCTCTGACTAGAATTTAGTGTTTCCTCATTTTATGAATTATTATTATTATTTTTTTTTTCAGAGCAGGAGTTCTGGATACAGAAAAGGGGCGGGAAGGAAGGTCAGCCTTGGACAGGCGGGCCCAAGGTCTGGGCATAAAGCCAGCAGCTGCCCTGTGCTAGCTGCCTAATCTATACCCGTGAGATTGCAGACGTGCCCCCTCCCTAGAAAAAGTCCGTCAGAATGTCCTTACTGTGCAGGGGGGGTTGGGAAGGAGAAAATGGAGAGGGTTTAGGAGAAAATAAATCAACAGCTCGATTTAGCTGAAAAATCATTGATATTGAAGCTGGAAGAGACTCTTGTTTCCATTCTCATACTCAGTGGTTGTATGACCTTGGGCTTAATCTCACTGGGTCTCAGTTTCCCTCATTGCAGATTGAATAATATAAGTCCGTAAAATACTTTCAAAGCTTTGTGTCATACAAATATAAGTGGCGATTATTATTATTGTCAGTGAAATGGAGAGGATGGTACTAAACTGCCATGGGGGGGAAATCCTTGCTGTGCCTGGAATCAGGACTTGGATTTCATTCGTGATTTTGCCAGAAATCTATTTCCTTGTAGGATCAAAGTAGATCAATCAGTCAATGAGCATTTATTAAACACCAATCTCGTGCTGCTGTATGCTGGGAACACAGAGATAAAGGAAACTCTGGCTGCACGGAAGGTTACATTTGTTGGGGAGGTGACTTCTGAATAGAAAGGAACTCGGTAGAGTTCCCTAGCAGGGAACAGCTGGAACAAAGATCAGAGAGGAAAAGTGGGGAGGGGGCGGCCTGGTTTGGAAGAATGGGGGCCAGATTTGGGAGGCCCTGGGATGCCAGGGATGGGAAGCCGAGGCCGAAAGGTGACAGGTGATGGTTAAGGTCACAGATCAACCTTGAAGTAGAGCTCTCCACTGTCCAAGTGGATAGCTGACTTCATGGGGTAGAAGTTTTCACCCATGTGCCAGGACAGCTGTGCCCTTCCTGGCAAACCTCCCGCCATTGTCTTAGAGAGATGGGGAAGACATCTTCCGAAGGATTGGGTAGGATTGTTTGGGATGAACAAAAGACAATAAAAGGATCATCTTTTTTTATTAAGGATTTAGGAAGAGCCAGTCCCTGTCCTAGGTGCTGGAGCTACAGAGGCAAGACAATGTCTGCCCTCAGAGAGCTTGCTTTCTACTGGGAGAGAGGAAAGGAGCTGGGCAGGGATGGAGAATCCAGAGGGAGGGGAAGCTGAGCTAGAGCTAGGGGAATGGTCCTTCAGGGAGAACATGCATTGGGGGAGGAGGATAAAGTCCCAACTTTGCCATCTGTTCTCCATGGGGCAAGTCTCTTGGCCACGGAAGCCCCAGTTTTGTCCTCTGAAAAATGACCAAGGGAACCTTGAGAACTCTGGGGGGTGGGGAGGTAGGCAAAGATTCAGTTTCCTTCAGTCTCAAAGGGCTTGAATAAAAAAAAATAAATGCACCAGTTTCAAGGTGCTAAATTGTTCCCCGCTCTAACCAAGGGCCCTTCTTGAATACTTCGGCTTTGTAACAGTTTCCTGTCCCGGCACGTTGATAAACCAAGAGCTGCTGTCACCTCAGCTGTCCCGGGGCCCCCTGTTTTGGCCCAGAGTCATTTTCTAAAGGAGGGGAAAGGGGCAGGGTTTCCTGGCCATATCCCTAAAGATTTTCCCAGGAGGCTAGACAGGAATAACCACTCAAAATTCTCTAGAGCACATGACAGTTTGCAGAGTATTTTTAAAATAATAGCTTTTTATTTTCAAAATATATGCAAAGATAATTTCCAACATTCATCCCTGCAAAACCTCATATTCCAAATTTGTCTCCCACCCTTTCTTTCACCCCTGCTCTAGACAGCAAGTAATCCAATATAAGTTGAACATGTGCGATTCTTCGATACATATTTCCTCATTTATCATGCTGCACAAGAAAAATCAAAAAAGAAAAAAAAATGAAAAAGAAGGGGAAAAAAGCAAGCAAACAATAAAAAAGGTGAAAATACTGTCTTGTGATCCCCATTCAGTTCCTGCAGTCTGGAATATTTTCTGATCAATGAAGCTAATGCCGGGCTTATCATTTCCATTTCACAGATGTGAAAACTGAGGCTCAGGGAGTCGGCCACACAGTATCAGGACTTGGAAGATAACTCAGACGTCCAACCTATGAGTCTAATTCTTGGTCTGCCAGAAACTCCCCCTCCCCAGAACTTCCCAGAGCATCCCTGAGAGCAAGGGAGTGTGACTTCCTCCACTCATGAAGGCCAAGTGAAGATCTGAATCCAGGTCTCTGGACTCCACATGTAGAGCTCAGTCTCACCCGATAGTATTAGACCTGGAAGGGATCCCAGAGGCTGCCTGGTCCAATCCCCTAATTTTATTGAAAACCGAAGACCTTGTCCAGCATCACATGGAGAGATCCCAAGTCATCTAATTCTGGATCCCCAGTCTTCTTCCCACACTCTTCCTCAGGGCCTCCCTATCTGAAGGCCAGCTTCCTCTTCCTCTTCTTCCAGCACAGAATTGTGTTTTCACTCCTTTTTTTCTACTTTTTAGGAGGATTATTTGAGTAACATTAGAGCTTTGAGTCTATTGCATCTGGGAAAGGACTTAGATCTTATATGGTCAGTAAGCTAAGAATGGTTTTTACATTTTGAACAAAGTATTATTGTATTTTAAAATATAAATATAACAAGATAAGATATAAAATACATGCCCAGCTTAAGGGCCAGAGACAGATGGTCCCTTATGTCTGTACTTTGCCGAAATCTGAGGCTGTGCTGCTGTCCAGGCACTTAGTTATTTTGTTCAATCATGTCTGGCTCTTCCTATCCCTGTCTGGGATTTTCTTGGCAAAGATACCAGAATTATTTACCTTTTCTAGCTCATTTTACAATTGAGGAAACTGAGGTAACACTGTGAATTGACTTGCCCAGGGTCATCTAGCTAGTAAATGTCTAAGGCTATGTTTAAATTCAGATCTTTTTGACTCCAGGACCTCTGTATCCACTGCATCACCCAACTGCACATAGTAGATACATTTTATGAATGTTTTTTCTCTTAAATTCCATTTTTATGTATGTCACACTTGGTGAAGCCTATTGGGCTACTAGGTGGTGTAGTGGTTAGAGCACCAGCCCTGAAGTCAGCAGTACCTGAGTTCAAATCTGATTCCAGACATTTAACACTTCCTGGCTGTGGATCCTGGGCAAGTCATTTAACCTCAATTGCTTCACCACACACACACAAAAAGAAACCTATTGACTCCTCATAATCATAAAAATAGATTTTTAAAGGAAACTAATAATATTGAAGTATAATTATCAGAATATCTATTTTTTTTTAAGTTCATGAACTTAAGGTTGGTACCCCTAGTATAATGGATTGGACCTTGGGCTTAAGTAAAGGCAATCTGGGTTCAGAGCCTTCATTAGTACCAGTGATTCCAGCTCTGTACCTCATTTTTCTCATCTATAAGGCGATATGGCTACATTTGGTGACTTCTAATTTCCCTTTTTTCTCTAGATTGAAGCAATTGAGGTTAAATGACTTGCCCAGGATCCACAGCCAGGAAGTGTTAAATGTCTGGAATTCATGTGCTTTCATTAGTAGTGGGGAAGGAAGAAGCAAAATCATAATCTTGGATATTCAGTTAAAGGTATGGAATCACTTTAAGAATGATGAAAAATAGGACCAAGGTGCTAATGCTTTAGAAATTATCACCTCAAGAGGGAAAACTCCCAGAGAGATGTGTTCCTGTGCCTATTGGCTTGGGCCCTCCCTTCAGCAAACTGTTATAGAAAGATTCAGATTCTTCCCACTCAAAGGTTGGGTACTGATTCTTGATTTTCCCAAAGAATTATCCAGGAAAAAACTTTAAACCATATTACCTGATTCCTCTTTTGCAAACAACATATTATAGGATTCTGGTTTTTAATCGATTTTGCTGTCTGCTTCTGTTGTATGGGAGTGTTCGTGCCATTAACATTCACAACATTAACATTATAATTTCAATTGGGAATAGGATTTCCATCCTAAATACAAAAATGAAAAAAGAATTTGACATTTAAAATCTTACAAAAATGAATGTCAAACATATACTTTGACATATTTAACATGTATGGGACTGCCTGCCATCTAGGGGAGGGAGTGGAGAGAAGGAGGGAAAAAGTTGGAACAGAAGGTTTTACAAGGGTCAATGCTGAAAAATTACCCATGCATATGTCTTATAAATAAAAAGCTATAATAATAATAAAAAATGAATGTTTAAAATTATTATGTGAAATTAGAAAAAAATATTGAAAATGAGAAAAGAAAAAACACTGCCATGTATATAGCAGATCAGAAGGGAAGATCCAATATAAAATGATAAATTTCCATTTCAAGAAAACTTAAATAATAAATACTACACATAATTTGTAAAGCTTCCTTGTTGATTTTTTTTTGTTCTCTGCTTGAACTCTTCACTTGAAAAAAAGTATATTCTTCCTTCCCTTCCCTAGTCTAAAGAAGGCTTCATTTAAGCATGAACACACACACATAAATATAGGAAATTATACCTATATCTCTATAAGCATATATATACACACACACACACACACATACATATAGACTCTCATAGACGTATAAGTAAGACTATAGTAATTCCTCCTACCACCTGTTTCTCTAGGATAGCTCCTTCTTTCCTAAGTCTGAGTTTTTCCATGTTTTTCTGAATCAGCTGGCTCATCATTTCCTGTACCACAGCAATATTCTTACCCATTCACATCCTATCTGAGAGACCATCCATGAAAGTTTTTTCCCCCCAATTTTATGCATTCCTTTTATGCTTGATTTTATTTTATGTATATAAGAAAAAAAACCAAATTTAAGAGATTCAAAATTATCCTTTTTCCATGGAATCATAGATTTAGAGCTAGAAGACATCTTAGAGGATAACTAGTCCAGCTTTCTAAAAGAAATATATCCATATAGAGAGAACTATAATAAGTTCTAATTTCCAAAGCTTGTCTATGCTTCCTTTTTTCTTCTGAGCATTTAAAAAACTGTTATCGTAGCACATATATCCCTTTTTTGGCATTATTATTACTAATTCTTCTCTAAAAATTGAGAGAAAGGCCTTTAATTTACAGATGAGGAAACTGAGGCACAGGAAGGTCTCTGTAGTGCTTGAGGGCACACTCCGGGAAATGGCAGAATCCAAAGTCTCTGGCTGTGGCCTCCGTTCTTCCTCCTGGACCACCTAAGTCCCCCTCCTTCCTCTCTACTCCTGACCCTGCTGCCTTGGAGCTCATGATGACAGTCCATTGTTTTTGCCACCCTGTGTTTTAGATGCAGGTAAACACTCAGAGGGTGGAAGCCCAGGCCTGGGAGGAGGATAATGGCTGGGAGCAGACTGAGGTGCACCTGTCCGACTTGTAGGGGGACCCGAGATAAGCTTCTCCCCTCTGTCTGCCTCCCTAGCTGGAGGCAGCTCGGGCAGAGGACCTGCTGTGTAGGGGGCATTCTGGGACTTCAAAGGATTTTATTGGGGTTGAGCAGGAGACACTCACTGAGGGATGATGGTAATTAATGGAAGGGTTTCTTTTTCCCTGAGGGCTGATGAACTGTGGGATGCAGTGAGGTGGAGGAGAGGGGAGGTATCTTTACCCAAGCACCTTCCAGGATCACACAGGAAAGGAACTCAGGTTGGAGCAGGGGGCGTTTATGTGCCGGTCAAAGGAGTATCACAGGTGAGGGAAAATGTGCTCCTACTTTCTGCCAATAACAGGTATAGACCCCTTCCCTGGGCCTCAGTTTCCCCATCTGCAAAATGAGAGGATTGGGCCAGAACAGGAGTTGTTCACTTTTTTGTGAGCTGGACTCCTCCGGTCATCGGTCTGGTGAGGTCTCTGGACTCCTTCGTAGAACCGTGTTTGTCCCCTTTATTGAAGGAACTGCTAAATCTCAGATAAAGGTTAGTAAAAATAAAGCTGTTCTTCCCCTCCCCATTCAAATCCACATACACCCCCCCCCCCGAAATTGATCTACAATCCCCTTGGGGGAGCGAATGGACCCAAGCTTAGGAACATCTTCAAAGTGTGTGCTTTTCTATGTCTTTCCTTTTGTCTTATTCTTTGTTTCAAGGTGGGGTTTCATTGGAAAAAAAGGAAGAGATTCACCAGTGAAAGTGATACAAAAACAAAAACTACCAATGTACATCGTAATAAAGGGCAGGACTTAGGTGTTCTCTTAGCTACCAAACGGGGTCCCTCTGAAGTGAAACTTTGATGTTCTTAGAGCCTTAAGGTTCCCAGCTCTGATATTCCATGTTCTGAGTCATTCTAGCTCTGACATTGTCTGTTCTAAGGTTCCCTCCAAGTTCTGACCTTCCATGTACTAAGGGCCCTTCCACTTCTGACGTTCCCTGTCCTAAGACTCTTTTCCACCTCTGACCTTCTATATTCTGAGTCTTTGGGACTCTTAGAGCTGGGGCTCTGACATTCCCTGTTTTAAGAGCCCTCCCAATGCTGACATTTCTTGTTGTAAGGTTCCCTCCCAGCTCTGACCATCTATGTTTTAATAGTCATCCCAGCCCTGACACCCCCTGTTCTAAGCCCCCTCCCAGCTCTAACATCCCCTGTTCTAAGCCCCCTCCCAGCCCTGACTTCCCCTGTTCTAAACCCCCTCCCAGCTCTGATATCCCCTGTTCTAACTTCCCTCCTAGTTCTGACATCCTCTATTCTAACTTCCCTCCCAGCTCTGACATCCCCTGTTTTAAGTTCCTTCCAGTTTTGACCTTCCTTGTTCTAAGGGTCCTCCCAGCCCTGACTTTTATGACTCCATAATTCAAAATAAGGATTGCTGAGTTGAAGATCTACAAGGGGCCACCCCATATGCTGACAAAACTCTGCCCTCCACCCCCACCTTAAGATTCAGGGTTGACCTTATTTCTTATTGCTTGCATAGTCAGGACTTTCTGTCCTTCCAGCTCCCAGCGGGGATGGCAGGAAACTGCCTGTTGTATTGTCCAGCCCTCCTGAGGCTCCCAGGACACCTCCTGTTGTCTCTCCAGCCTTTGAAGCCCTCCTCCCCCAAGCTCCCAGGACTCCACAATGCCTCCATTGTTTGGGGCACCTCTGTGGCTCCACAGCTGCTCTGGGAAGGGGATGCTGTGAACCAACAGGCTAGAGAAGTCTGCTCCATGGCCCCAGGAAGAAGTGACCTTGTAAAGTCCCCTTAGAAAGGACCCACAGGGCAACTTTTCCAACCCCTTCATCTTAAAGGTTTTTAACTAAAATTCTCTCCTGCTCTGCCCCCCTTGGACTGGCCCAGCCCAGGGCATTGCTACTAGATAGGGTTCATTCTATGTACATCAAGCAATAATTCCATAGTTTAGATGACATGTGGTACCTGCCTTCACAGAGTATACACCTTAACAGAGGATGCAAGGAGAGAGAAAAAAAGAGGAAAAGAAAGGGGAAAAAAGAGAGGAAAAGGAGTAGGAAAAAGAGATTGGGAAAAAGAAAGAAGGAAACAAAAGAGATAAAAAGGAAAGGAAAAAAGAAAGAAAGGGAGGAAGGAAAGAGAAAGAAGGGGAGAAAGAGAGAGGAAAGGAAGGAAGGAAGAAAGAAAGAAGGAAGGAAGGAAAAAGGGAAGAAGGAATGGAGGAGGGAAGGGAGGAAAGAAAAAAGGAAAGGAAAGAAGGAGAAAGAAAAGGAAAAAGACTTTTAAAAATTGATTAAATGCTTATTATATGCAAAGTATTAATACAAATAGGAAAGAAAATGGTCCCTACCCTCCAGACAGCTATAATCCATAGTCAAGTACTTTATAAATAGCAGTTTGCAGAGTGGTTAGAGAACTGGATTTTTTTTTGGAAATGGCCAATGTAGGGATTTGCCATACTTGACTAAATATTTGTTACAAACACTTTCTGTTTCTTTTTTTCTCACTTGGGATGGCAGTGGGGGGAGGTGGAAAGGAGAGAAAAAAGATTTTTCTTCATTGAAAATTCTAAATATGGGCATGGGGAGAACAATGAAATATATGTTGGGAAATCTGATTAGGGATTTATTAAAAAAGGTGTGAAGGACAAAAAAATTAGATAGATAGATAAAGATAGAAAATTCTAAATAAAATTTTCTTTAATTTTTAATTAATTAATTTTTTTAATTTATTATTTTTAAAAATAACTTTTTATTGACAGAACCCATGCCAGGGTAATTTTTTACAACATTATCCCTTGCACTCACTTCTGTTCCGATTTTTCTCCTCCCTCCTTCCCCCTCCCCCAAGATGGCAAGCAATCCTATACAGTTAAATAGGTTACAGTATATCCTAGATACAATATATATGTGTAGCACCGAACAGTTCTCTTGTTGCACAGGGAGCATTGGATTCAGAAGGTAAAAATAACCTGGGAAGAAAAAGAAAAATGCAAGTAGTTTATATTCATTTCCCAGTGTTCTTTCTTTGGATGTAGCTGCTTCTGTCCATCCTTGATCAATTGAAATTGAGTTAGATTTCTTTGTCGAAGAGATCCACTTCCATCAGAATACATCATCAGACAGTATCGTTGTTGAGGTATATAATGATCTCCTGATTCTGCTCATTCACTCAGCATCAGTTCATGTAAGTCTCGCCAGTCCTCTCTGTATTCATCCTGCTGGTAATTAAAAAAAATTTTTAAATGCTTGTTGACTCATTGGATTCATCTCATCTTTCAACCCAACATTCCTGATCCCACCCACAAGTCCAAGCTCCTATTTGGTGAAAGTTTTCCTCTTTTAGTTTAATCTAAACCTACTATATGATCTCCAGCCATCTTTAATCACTTTCTCCCCCAACATTCCTAGAAAGGATGGTCAAGGCTACCCTTACTGTCCCTGTGATAGTCTAGATCAGAACGGCTTCCCTTCCCACCACCACTTTCATTTATCTGTTGTTTTCCTTTGCTATCAGTCAATTGATTAACCAATCGATATTTGTTGAGTGCCTACTATGTGCTAAGCATTGAAGATGCAAAATGAAGCAAAAGACAGATCCTGCCCTCGACTAGCTTACTATCTAAGGGGAGAGAAAACATGCGAACAAATACATACAAAGTTAACTATATACAGGATAAAGAGGAAATAATCCATAGAGGGAAGGCACTAGAGCTGGGAGGAGTTGGCAAAGGCTTCCTCAGAAGGTGGGATTTTAGTTGGAGCTTAAAGGAAGATGGGAAGGTCAGTAGTCGGAACAGAAGATGCATAGAATTCCAGGCATGAGGGACAGTCAGAGAAAAGGCCCTACATTCCTCAAAGGCAGGGACTGCTCTGCTTTTTGCATTGGTGTGCCCATTGCTAATAGGGATTGGCATAAACTAAGTCCTTAATAAATGCTTTTTCCATCCATCTGTTCATTTGTTCGATGCAAATATTGAATTTTCTGTCTGTCCCTGTCAAATTTCGTTTTCTTACGTTTGACCCAGATCTTTCTGGCTCCTGACCATATCTATCATCCACCAGTAGCTTCCCTTCCTAGCTTTGAGCTGTATCCAAATGTGACAAATATAACTTATAGGCCTTCATCTAAATCATTGATTTTCCCAAAAGGTAGGGGTCAAGGCTGGCTCCCCAAAGCCCTCTAAATTGATATTGACCCATTAATGACTGACTATCTTTGGGAGGAGTCACGTATCTAGCTCCATGTTAATTATCTTATCTTCTAACCCATCTGTTCTTCTCAAGTTTAGCACCAGAGATCTCATCACCTCCTCTGCTGAAATCTGGATAAATCACTATGACAGCATGCACTGATCCAGCAGATTTATTCCCCTAGCCAAAAAGGGAAATGAGGTAAGTCTACGGTGACTCACCTTCTTCTAGCCCAAAGGTGGTGATTGATGGGAAAAGGTCAGAAAGGAGACTGGAGTCTGGAGACAGAGTTTAATTTTTGGTAGAAAGAGAAAAGTATGTGTCGGTAGAAGGACATTTTAATTTTATTTTTAAAATTTAATTTCATTTTTTACTTAGTTTTAACACACATTGCTTTATGAATCATCTTGGGAGAGAAAAATCAGAGCAAAAGGGAAAAACCATGGGAGTGATTTAAAAAAACAAACAGAAAAAAGAAGTGAGCATAGTGTGTGTCTGAGCTACATTCAGTCTCCTTAGTTTTTTTTCTGGATGCAGATGGCGTTTTTCATCCAAAGTTTATTGGGATTTCTTTGGATCACTGAACCACAGAGAAGAACCGAGCCTTTCATACTTGATCATCATACAATCTTGCTGTTATTGTGTAAAACGTATTCCTGGTTCTGTTTGTTTCCCTCAATATCAGTTCCTGTAAATCTTTCCAGGCCTTTCTAAAATCAGTTTGCTCATCATTTTTTAATAGAACAGTAATATTCCATTTGCCAGTTGACGGGTAGCTACTTGTTTTCCAATTCTTTGCTACAAAAAGAGCTGCTACAAACATTTTTGCACATGTGAGTCCTTTTCCCTCCTTTATGATTTTCTTGGGATGCAGACCCAGTAATGGTATTGTTGGGTCAAAGGGTATGCAGTTTGATACCGCTTTGGACACAGTTCGAGATTGCTCTCCAGAATGGTTGGAACATTTCACAACTCCACCAACAATGCATTGGTGTGGAAGGATATTTTTAAAGATTATTTCTGATGGGATCACATTTGAAACCTTATAACAACTCCAATCAGAGTGGTATGATAATCCCCATTTTATTATTGATTATCATCTCCATTTTACAGGTGAGGAAACTGAGGCTGTACTCAAGGAGGTGACCTGTCCAAGGTCACACAGTTTGTGTTAGGAATTACATTCAAATCTAGGTCTTCTTGGCTTCATGTGCAATATTCTATCTACTACGCTAGACTGTCACCTCAAAAACAGCTGAGAGATACAATGAGAAGGTGACATGATGCAGTGGAATGTGGATGGTTTTGGAGCCAGAGAACCTGGATTCAAAAATGCTTCTCTTTTATTCTGTCATACTTACTTTCTGGGACTCAGTTTCCCCTAAAGTGACAGAGTTGGATGAGGCGATCTCTGAAGTCCCTTCCAGCTCTGGATGGAGGATCCTAGGAACTTTATTTCCTATAATCCTATGAGGCAGCTAATTTAAGTTCCTTCTCCATTTTCTAAGTTCAAAGATATTTAATGGTGTCTATCAAATGGAGATCTCCTAAACTCTATGTTTTCCAGTGAGGAAGGTGGAAGAGTAAATGAGAGGCAGAGAAAGCCCTGAACCAGGTTCTGGTTTTTATAACATCCTTCGTGGGCTATACAAAATTATAATTTTATAGAACTCAAGCAGTGGAATTCATCATCACCTGTGGTAACCTTAGCAAAGGATATCGAGGGTCTTATATAGCCCGAGAGCTGGCTGTTCCCCACCCTTTCCTTGGATGAATCACTTTTATTCTCTCAAATTATTTCTCTTTATACTTTAAAATTATTTTTCTTTAATTTTTAATTTTGTAGAATCACATTCATAGGGTTGTGAGAATTTTTTTGGGGAGGAGAAATTTAACCATTTTATTAGGAAGGTCAACAAGTATTAAGTGGGTGGTCATTTGGCCCCCTCTTTTAGATCAAAGACAATCGTATATAAATGTCCAGCAAACATTTCATCAAGATTTTCTAACTATGGGACTTATGAGGAGGAACGTGAGAGGGAAAAGGGAAATGTGGATGGCGCTTTGACGAAAATCAAAGGGGGCAATCCCCTTTGATAAAGAGACCTCACAGATAAAAGACAAAATGGGAAAAAAACAAGTAGCTGATTCTCTTCTGCTAGAAATAGTCCGATGGCCTCAATCTCAGCTCTTCTCCAGCTAGAAATTTCCTACAGAATTGGTCTTAACAAATTTAAATTTACTTTGCCAATAACCAGGTAAGGTAACCCATTCACAGTTGATGGAGCGTTAGGATTTTCTTGATTTAGTTTTTCTTCCCCAGTTTTATGAGTTCTCACCATATTTTAAAAAGAAAGGATTAGCATGTAATTCTTGTGTTGACCTTGCAATATAAATTTAAATTAAAGGCCATAATTCAATGAAAAGCTTGAGTTCCATTAAAATGACTTTTTTTTTTTAAGCAAAAGAAGGTTGACTTATGACCTCATATAGATGGTTTTAATGGTGTTTGTGCTCTGGGCTCCAGAGGACCTTACTCTCTCTCATCAGGTATTGACCCTTTCAGAAATCAGTATTCCAAGAGGGTATGTCCCTTTGAACAGCTCTGGGACTCAGTTTCCTCATTTGGGTATAATCATCATGGCTGGACCTATGAGTTTCCTATGAGGGGTTCCCTGGAGACTATAAGGACTAAGAGTTTCTGGGAACTCCTCTGCTATTTGTAATCTTAGAGACGTTCTTGAGGGCTCTGAGAGACATGGCTAGTATATATCAGGACTCAAATGCAGTCGGAAAGACTTGGAAGCCAGCGCTCTATCCAATGGCTTGCAGGGAGTGGCGCTTTGTGCCCAGGATTTAGAGCAAAACCCTGGTCCGTCCCATAGAGCGGTGGCTGGTGCAGAGTGCAAGCTCGTTAATGTTGATGGTGATGATGATGATGGTCACGGGTTCCAGGAGGGTCAGGGAAGGTACGAAATAGCCAGGAAAGTCAGTTCTTGCCAGGCTCAGAAGAGATGACGAACAGAAGAAGCCATCCACCAATGTATGTTATTATTGCTAGTCTTGCTCAGAGGGCCGTCCTTGGGAGGTAGAAGGCTTCCTGCTCTTGGAGGACTGTGGGAGGGAGCCTCGTTCTGTCATCTCACAGGTATCCAAAACTGAGCTAACTGCCTCCAGGAGACCTGAAGTGCTCCATGGGAGACTGAGTTCTCATGTCACTCTGTCCCCCATTTCCCTGTGTGACTGGCAAAGTGATTTCCCTGATAAGGATCTGCTTTACCCGGAGGGCCAGGACAGGGCAAAGTACCAAGTTAATGGGTTGCTTAACAAGTAGGTAAGGAGACCCACCCACCCCTCGTCAGTCTCCTCCTGAGAGAGGCCTTGTAGTCCTGTGAGCACAGCCAGGGTCCCAGGGCAGGTGGGCAGACCTGGTACCTTCTATCCTCCAATTCACTACCATCTCACACCTTCTCTCACTGACAGCAGCTGGAAGTAACTACTTCTTGAATTTAGTTCAATTCAATTGTACGATGCGGGGGAAAAAACAAAAACAAAAACCTACCTCTGGGTCAGGAGATCCGGACTACAATTCGGTTTCTGATGCATGAGAGGTTGGACTGGAGGGGACTCCCTGGGCCCCAGTTTCCCTGTCTGTAAAATGGGAGAGTGCGACTAAGGCACCTTCTGGCCATTATGATCTTATGCCTCCTTGAGCCTCAGTTTCCTATTTGCAAAATGAGAGACTTGGACTAGAGCACTTTTCAGGCTCCTCTGGAATGAATTCCTTCATTCCCTTCCACTTTGATTGGGGGGCACAGTAGATGGGAACCACCCCCACTCCATTTCAGTGGCCCTTTAAACTTTCCAAAGGGCTTTCCTGAAAGCTGGGACTAAGGCTTATTTAGTTTTTGTCTCTAGCACCTGGATTTTGTTTTGTTTTGTTTTTCTCAGGGAGGAATCTCTATTTTCAAACATACCAGCATCTGCTCTCCAACTTATAGAGAGCACACAGTAGGCGCCTACTCAGTGCTGATTGGAATGGATCGGTGTCCATTAGCACTGTTTCAGCCATCCATTTCACAGAAATCGCCCTTCATTGCTTCATCCTGGGGCTGGATCACCTTGCTCAACCTTTTGTTATTTTACAGGTAGAGAAATAGAAGGTCACAGAACCAAGAAGCTGGCCCAAGGCCACACAGCTGGGTCATAAGGGACATAAACAATGTCCCTCAGGCAATGACAGATTCAGACCGGAAGGAGGTAGATGGTTGCCTATTCCTGGAGGGTTATGGAAATGTGAGCCTCTAATCTCATAGGTATCTGAAGGAGGGAAAATAGAATCGGACCTCAGAAAGCTTCTAGTCCAATCCTCTCCTTTTACAGATAGGGAAACTGAGGCACAGAGCTGTGAAGTACCTTACTCAAGATCAAAAAGGAAGATTTCAACCCAGGTCCTCTGCCTTCAAAGAAAGTACTGTTTCCACTGTACCACATCTATGAATCATTTTGTAAAATACACCGGCATTATCTGTGCCAAAGTGGAAAGCTCTCAGGCATCCAGAGGATTTTTGGTAACATGGCAATCCCTTTACTGGGGGGCATTTAGGCTTGACTATAAACTCCCCATTGGGGACAGGTCACTTTCTCCTCTAGCATAGCACTGGGCATAATCCCGAAGTTTAAGTGTTGGTTGAATGGATTGAAGAAATCCTATTGCCCTTTGGGTAGTGACGCCATGTTGGGTTTAAAGACCTCAGAAAGGGGATAATTGCCGGGGGGAAACTTCTCCGGCAAATCCATGTGCAGTGTTCACTTAGCCAGCTTCTCCCTGACTCAGCTACCTGCCCCAAAGAGCAGCCTAACTAGGGGATGGGAGCCCAGCTGTGCAGACCCATCAGAATGACATCACCGGGGTGATAATAATATAATAGTTAGTGTAGTGGAAAGAACACCTCATTTAGGAATCAGAAGGTCTGAGCGCTAATCCCAGGTTGTTGTTTGGTTGTTTTCAATCATGTCTGACTGTCTGTGACCCCATCTGAGGTTTTCTTGGTAAAGACACTGGAGCGGTTTGCCCTTTCCTTCTCCAGTGCTTTCTACAGGTGGGGAAACTGAGGCAAACAAGGTTAAGTGATTATTTCATGACTCCATTTGGGATTTTCTCAGCAGACACTGAGCGGTTTGCCGTTTCCTTCTCCAACACTCTTTACAGATGGGGAAACTGAGGCAAAGATTAAGTGACTTCTTCATGGGCGTTTCTTGACAAAGTCACTGAAGTGGTTTGCCGTTTCCTTCTCCAACACTCTTTACAGATGGGGAAACTGAGACAAAGATTAAGAAACTTCTTCATGGGCCTTTCTTGACAAAGTCACAATGGTTTGCCGTTTCCTTCTCCGTGTTTTTCACAGGTGGGGAAACTGAGGATCACACAGCTCGTTAAGTGTCAGAGGACAAATTTGAACCCACAAATTTGAGTCTTCCTGACTCCAGGCCCTATGCTCCATTTCTTTGGGTAAATCCCTTCGGTTTCCCCTTGTAAACTGAGGGTGTTGGACTCTGATTTCTTATCCTAACATTGGGCTAGTCTCTTCTGCTTGAGCACCATGGAAATGCTATAAATGGTGGTGATATACCCAGGCCATTTCTAGTAGCGGTGGCGTGTTTCAGGGGTCGGGGGCTCCCTATAAACCTGGGGGAGAATGATTCGGTGAAGGACCTCTAGCAGGATTCTGGTGACAGAACGATGACCGCCGTCCGAGGACCAGTCTTGCTAATTGTACAGGGGCCATCTCATGAGTTTATTTTCTAATAGAGGGAGGCCACGGACCAATCAGAGTCAAAGAGGAGAACTCTGGGTCAGAAAATTACAGGGATGGGTTAGTGAAAATACAAAAACCTGAGCCTGATTTCCAAGCCACCTTTCCAGATTTTTTTCAGAATATTCTCTCCTCTGTCTTGCTCGTGCATGCTGGGTTTATCTCTCTCCAGATTGAAAAGTGCTCCACCCTCATCCGGAGGTGACGACTTCTTCCCAAAAAGTCTAGCTTACGGGCCACCTTCTCCAGGAAGCCTTCCTTGGTTGTGAGCACGCTGGGACCAAAGAAGTATTTAGTCTGTATCTTTCCAACATCTTATCTGGGCTATGCCAAAACTCTGAGCGCTGATAAAGGGCTTTTTTTTTTAATTTAATGAGTTGAAATTGCACTAACACTTTAATGAACTTAAAATTGCAATAAGATTTTTAGGACAAGTGTATGTTATTGCTTCCCATAATTAGGCTATAAACTCCCTGAGGACCCAGGCTGTTGCTGGCTTTCCCTTTGGTGGATCCAGGGCTTTGCACTTGATAAAGGTTTAAGTACAAGAGGATTGGGCAGTTATTGGAGGAGCCTAGTTTTTAAAGCTGGGAGGGGTCTTAAGAAGTCAGCTCGGTGGTGCAGTGGATAGAACACCATCCGTGAAGCCAGGAGGACCTGAGTTCAAATCTGGCCTCAGACACTTCCTAGCTGTGTCACCTGGTCTGATCTCCCCATTTTACAAATGGGGAAACTGAGTTTCAGAAGGGGAAAGAGACTTGTTCAGATAACACAGGTAAGGGTTTTAAAACCACAGGTCTAGAGCTGGAGGAGATTTCAGGGCAGATAGGGAAACTGAGGCTTGGAGAGGCTGCCTGTTGTTAACAGTACCGCTGGTCCTCGGCTCTCATTGTACAGAAGCTCCCATTTCCGTGTGGGTTCTAAGCCTCCCACCTGGGGGCCGGTCTCTAGGGTCAGGTATGGGACAGGGCTGAACTGGGGGGAGGGAGTAGGGGGGATGTTCCACGGTTCCTCAGCAGAGGCTGTTCCTGAAGCCAGGGAGACTCTCCGGAGCTGACCTCTGACTCCCGGGTCAAGGGACTGACCGGGGTGGGGGAGCAGGGCAGGACCGATGCATGTGACCGGGTTCTGTGCTTGGCTTGGGCTTACCTCGCAGGGTCTGCTGGGTTTGGGGGGGGGGGGTCACGCGTCCCTCTGGGGGGAGGGCGCTGCTTCTGGTTTATCTGCTCATCTGGGGGAAGGGACTCAGTCCCTTAGACCCGTGTGCTGGGGAGGGACGCTGCGGAGCTCCAGGCTCCGGCGGAGCCCAGGAGATGTCTATCTGCAGTAGCCCCGGGGGAATCCCCTGAGCACGTGCGCCGGGGGCTTCTGGGGGCCGCTCTAGAACGCCGCGGGGGGGGACGCCTGGAGGGGAATCCCTTGGGGAGGACGGGGGTCTGGAGGGTGGGAGGAGGGAGAGCTGGGGGTGGGGGGCCTCCTTCCCCCATGTCCCGGACCGCCCTGCCCCGTATAAGGAGCCGAGCCGGGCAGGGCGGGTGAGTAAGCGCCAGGCGGGCCGGGCCCGGCGGGGCGGGGCGGGGCGGGGCAGGCTGGACAGGTCTGAGCAGGGCCGGGGAGGAGGGGCGGGAGGAGGAGGGAGGGGAGGAGCAGCCCGAGCCCAACCCGCAGCGCAGCCGCCAGAGCCGGGGTCCCGCGGGGCGCAGCCGGAGGACGAGCAGGGGCGGCGGCGGCGGCGGCGGGACCATGGCAGGGCCCCGGGCCGCGCTGCTGGCCTGGTGCCGCAGCCAGTGCCGGGGCTACCCCGGCGTGGAGATCCGGGACCTGAGCGGCTCCTTCCGGGACGGCCTGGCCTTCTGCGCCCTCCTGCACAGCCACCGGCCCGAGCTGCTGTGAGTGCGAGGGGGTGGGGGGAGGGGAGGAGGCACAGGAGGGGAGGGACGGCAGCGGGAGGAGGGGGATCCGGGGTGGGAGCTGGGCGCTGCGGACCTGCGGGCAACGGGAGGGGGGCGGGGGGAGCCGCTGACCCTGAGACCCCGCCAGCCCGAGACAGGAAGTCGGGGGAGCACGGGGCAGAGATCTGTCAGTTTCGCCTCGTCTGGGGCCCGGGGCCCGGGGCGGGGGGCTCAGCCCGGTCCGAGAGCTCACGCCCCGAGGAGGCTCCCCCCCTCCCAGCCTGTGTGATGGCACTGCCCGTGGAGCGGGACAAGGGGCTCTTTCTCCTGCCTCTGGGCTGTGCTAGTGTGGCTGGAGTTGTGTGAGTGCGAGTGTAAGTTTGTGTTGGAGCGCGGGTTTGTGTGTAGTGTGTTAGTGAGTGTGATTGTAGTGTGTGTGTGTGTGTGTATGTGTGTGTGTGTATGTGTGTGTGTGTGTGCGACTGGTGTGTGTGTGTGTGACCGTAGTGTGTGTAGTGTGTTAGTGAGTGTGATTGTAGTGTGTGTGTGTGTGTGTATGTGTGTGTGTGTGTCTGGTGTGAGTGATTGTAGTGTGTGTGGTGAGTGTATCATGTGTGTAGTGGGTCAGTGTGTGTGAGACGTGTGTGTGATTGTTGTGTGTGTGTGTGTGTGTGTGTGTGTGAGACTGGTGTGAGTGTGTAGTGGGTCAGTGTGTGTGTGTGTGTGTGTGTGTGTGTGTGTGTGTGACTAGTGCCAGCGCGCAGTGAGAGCACAGAGTGTAGTGCGCTGTGTGGGAGTGCCGGAGCACCAGCCACCTGAGCCCCCCCCAGCCAGTGTTGCTCACCGCCTCCTGGCAGTTCTCCTCCAGGCCCGGCCCAGAGGTCACTGCTTAGGCTTGCCTCTTGCTCCTGCTGGGTAGCTCCCTGGATGTGTTCCCAGACCTGAGCCATGTTGGGGGGGTGGGAGGAGGGGCTTCAGAGACCTGGTCCACACCCTGTATTTGCAGATGAGAGCCTGGGCCCCAATGGTGGAGGCTGTGGGGGTCCGACTCCATAACAACCTCTTGTGGGTCACAGGCAAATTTCATTGAAAATCTGCCCTTTTCTGCCGTTCTTGCCTTTTATCTTGTTACCTGTTTCCAGTCCGGTTTGGCCCGTTTTGGCCCGCTTTGGCCCATTTTGGCCCGGTTTGGCCCGATTTGGCCCGTTTTGGCCCAGTTTGGCCCGGTTTGGCCTGTTTTGGCCCGGTTTGGTCTGCTTTGGCCCGTTTTGGCCCGCTTTGGCCCGGTTTGGCCCGCTTTGGCCTGTTTTGACCCGGTTTGGCCTGGTTTGGCCCTTTTTGGCTTTCTTTGGCCTGTTTTGGCCCGGTTTGGCCTGGTTTGGCCCGGTTTGGCCCAGTTTGGCCTGGTTTGGCCCAGTTTGGCTCGCTTTGGCCCGCTTTGGCCCGCTTTGGCCCGCTTTGGCCTGCTTTGCCCCGGTTTGGCCATAGGGTGTTTGGCGCTTCAGATGGAGGAGTTTAAGACTTGGGGTTAGTGGCCGGCGGGCCCAGAAGCCCCAGATGTTTCAGAGGAGGAAGCGGAGGCTGATGAGCCAGAGGGGGTCGCGGGGGCCGGGAGCAGCCCTGGGAGCCGGGGCCTCTCTGGGGGAGGCCTGTTACCTGGCGAGGAGCGGGTTTCCACTCCCTGCCTGTGGAAAGGAGGCGTGGGGGAGGCGGCGGGAGGGCCCATCGGTGCCCGCCGTCCCTCGGGCGCAGGGGGAGCAGGGGCGCCCTGGGCCAGGCCGCGGTGCTTCCCCACACTTTGGGGGAAAAGTCCTGGGCGCAGAGATGGGGGGGTCGGGGCCCCGGGCGAGCACCGGCCCGCTGGTTCCCTTGCGCCAGTCAGTTCCCTCCCTGGGGAATAAAATCGCACCATTGTCCTGGCCAGTCCCAGACTCTGAGCTCCTTCCCGGCCCGCCCGGCCTTCGGCCGTGCTCCTTCTCCGGGCGCAGGCAGGGGTCCATGAGGAGAGAGGAGGAAGCCCCGGAGCTCTGGGGGGGCGGGGAAGCCTCTGTTTCTCCGTCTGTACAATGGGAGCCTGGCTCGGGGGCCTTTCCCTCTCAGCTGCTGACGGGAACGCCGGGGCTGGGCCGGCCGAGTCTGACGTCCCAGACGGGGAGCTGAGGGGGCCGGCACCGGAGCCCGGGGGTTAGGGTTCCAGCCAGGGCGAGACCCCAGGAAGCCTCAGAGCCGGGCGTCCCCCGGACGGACACGCCGATGTGGGTGATCTCGGACGTCTTCCAGCCGGCGCGGGGATTCTCGCCTTGTGCGTGTGTTACATCTGCTTAAAGGTGGTCAGCCAGTCTGTGAGGGCAGAGGGCAGAGGGCACAGACAGCCACACTCTTCTCCCTCCCTGCCCATTCTCACCCGCTCAGGAACCAGAGGCTCCTCTCTTCCCGCGGGGGTTGGAAGCTGGGTTACTGGGGCCCCGAGGGAGACTTGGGAGGACGTTGAAGACCCCATTCTGGCCCTGGGAATGAGACCAGTGTTTTTGGAGAAAATAATAGGGTTCAGGGGGTGAGATGCTCTGGAGGGCAGATGAGAGGGAGACAGAGGGACCCCCGTGTCGGGAGCTTGTTCTGGGTCACGGCTGGCGGGGAGAAATCTCTGCAGCCACATCCTGTACGCTGTGCGTGGGGACTGGCCAACCCTCAGGGATGGCCCCGGGGTCTCCTGCGCCCAGACCCCCAGCGCGTTTCCCACTAGCCTTCCTTAGGCACACAGTTTGGGGGTGAGCCCCTTGGCGTCAGAAGTGCTGCCCCGGGGGGGATGAATTAACCTCTCACGGTGTCCTCCGTGAATTTATAGCCTAAGATAATGGGTGTTGTTCAGTCAGTCATGACTTTTTGTGACCCCATTTGGGGTTTTCTTGGCAGAGATACTAGAGGGGCTGGCCATCTCCTTCTTTGATTTTACAAATGGGGAAACTGAGGCAAGAGGATTTTTTTTTTCCCCTCCTTTTGGCAGATACGCTGGAGGAGTTGGCCATTTCCTTCTCTGGCTGATTTTATAGATGAGGAAACTGAGGGAAAAGAGAGTTTTCTTGGCAGATACAATGGAGAGGTTGGCCATTTCCTTCTCTGGCTGATTTTACATGTGAAGAAACTGAAGAAAACAGGGTTTTCTCAGCAGACACAATGCAGGGATTGGCCGTTTCCTTCTCTAGATCATTTTACAGATAAGGAAACTGAGGCACCGCAGTGACCTGCTCAGAATCACACAGCTGCTAAGTATCTGAGGCTGGATTTAAGTTCACAAACAGCCCAGCCCCCTGGGCCTCAGGGAAGGGAGCTCTCGTACTGGGATGAGTTCCCCTATATTGGTGAAGTTACAGGACAAGCCCTTCTCCTCTCAGAAAACAAAGCAAAAAGCCAAGCCCAGATCTCCCCAATTTAGGAAAGGAAGCCGGCCTCCCTGGCCACGGATGGGGCTGCTCTGGGGCTTGGCTCCGTGCCCATCTGTGGGCAGCCTGGTCAACCTCCCAGGCCCCCTTACAAGGGCATTGCCTCCTGGCGGGGGGAAGGGCTGCCCCGGCTGGTTTCAGCCGCCCAGGACCGAGAGAAAGGGGGAAAGGATCCCCTGGTGGGGGAGCTGGGCTGGGGCAGGGAGAGGAACTCTAGGTGAGTGAGGCCCTGGGTCACAGCTGGAAAAACAGGCTCGGAGGAGGTGCAGGCCCCTCCCAGGGCTGGCGGAAGCATTCTCCGAATGCCAGCTCCGTTAACGTGGAAGGGCTCGAGGGTCTCTGAGACGCTCCTGGATGTGTGGGGAAACTGAGACTCACTGAGCAGGACTGAAGGGGCCCAAAGCCACAGGATGTGGCAGGAGCAGGGAGAACGGGCCTGTGGCTGGGACCCTTTGGTGAGGGGTGGCTGAGGAGTGGGAAGCCATATTAGAGCCTCAGTATCTTTAGCTGTAAAATGTCATTGGAAAAGATTGTTTCTAAGCCCCCTCCCAGCCCTGACACCCCCTGTTATAAGCCCCCTCCCAGCTCTGACACCCCCTGTTCTAAGCCCCCTCCCAGCTCTGACACCCCCTGTTCTAAGCCCCCTCCCAGCTCTGACACCCCCTGTTCTAAGCCCCCTCCCAGTTCTGACATCCCCTGTTCTAAGCCCCCTCCTTCCTAGCCCTTGTATAAAATGTTCTAAGCCTGCAGTGAAGTGTATAAGGAAGTAGACTTGGACTTCAGAAGACGGGGTTCTGGTCTCAGCTCAGACACTGTGTGACCTCTGTGGCCCTTAGTTTCCTTCATCTATACTATGAGACTTTAAAGGTCCCCCCCAAATCCGGATCTGAGATCCTAGGTTCTAAGTGGGCCCCTGCAGGGTTCCGGTTCCCGGGCCCTCGAAGGCTGGGCCGGCCTCCGTCTGGGATCTCGGGCCCAGGAGTGTCCTCCTGGAGGCTCGCTCTGGCCCCTTTGCCCACCACGGAGCGGGTGCCAGGAGAGTGCTTCCCCACCCTTTGTGGGCGCTCTCTGTCCTGTTTATGGTTTCGTGGCCAGGAGCCTCAGACTGAGCCGCCGCTCAGCCAGCTGCCCCCCCCCCCTTCCCTCTCCCTGGAAATGCCCCAGGAGCCCTCGGTGCCGATGCAGGCCCCAGCCAGGACCCGAGGGGTTGGGCCCGCCCTTGCCCCCCAACCATGGTCCTGCTCACGGGGGTCTCATCGTGGGGGGACCCAGTGGGGCCCTTGCCCGCAGGCCCGGGTGCCCAGGAGGCGTGTAGCCTGTGCCAGCCAGTCTGGGGAGGCAGGCGGAGACACACAAGTCAGAGAACGCCAGACCGAGGGCCCCGCGTTCAAGGGCAGCCCGCTTTGGGGGGGGGGCTGGCGGCCTGGCTCGGCGGGGGAACCCCCTGAGCCCCACTTCCTTAGAGCATATGATGCTTCCGGCCCCTTCTCCCCCCTACCTGCCCTGCAGAACTGAGCCACGTAACCCGTCTAAGGGCTTTTTTCTTAAGATAGTTTGTTTTAAAAATAGGCGGAAGACCCTGCTTCTTGTGCTTTCCATCTCTGAAGCATTCCAGCCTCGGTTTCTCCCTCTGTAAAAATGGCTCCAAGTCCTACGAGAATCCCTTCTCCAGGGCTTGGCTCAGTCGCCCCTCCTTCCTTGAAGCCTTCCTGGATTACTCCTCCCATCCCCCAGTTAAAAGTTGTCTCCTCCAGACTTCCTAGAAGCCGAGTCCGGGCTCTGGTTTGGACCTAGTGTCAGGCCCTGGCCGGAGCCCTGCCTCCCTCCCCCGCGGCCCCCCGAGCCCCGTCCGTCCCTCACTGTCCTGTCTTTGTCTCTTCCAGAGATTTCGACTCGCTCTCCAAGGACAACGTTTATGAAAATAACCGCCTGGTGAGTCCAGACAGATGGGGCCTAGAACAAAAGCGGGAACAGAAGGCGGGTGCCCGGGGAGGGGCTGGGCTCTGCTAAGCCGGGCCACGTTGCCCGCCCAGCCCGGCTCCGGACGCCAGGGGAGAGCCGCCAGCCGCGGGGCCCCGTGCCCGTCCCGCTTGCCCAGCTTGCCCCCCGCCCCCTGCCTTTCCTTTCTCCCACCGCCCTGTGGCCTGTGCTGCCTGGTCCAGGAAACCAGGCTGTCTGTCCCTCCCAGAAGCCACCGTCCCGTCCTCCCTGAGACCTGGCAGGAATCAGCCCCCGGGGGAGGCTGGTCCCAGGCCCCAGGAGCCTCATGCTGCCTGTCTCTGTGCCCGGGACCCCGTTTCATGCTGCCTCTGTGCCCGGGACCCCGTTTCATGCTGCCTCTGTGCCCGGGACCCCCGTTTCATGCTGTCTCTGTGCCCGGGACCCCCGTTTCATGCTGTCTCTGTGCCCGGGACCCCCGTTTCATGCTGTCTCTGTGCCCGGGACCCCCGTTTCATGCTGTCTCTGTGCCCGGGACCCCCTGTTTGATGCCCCTGTCTCTGTGCCCGGGACCCCTGTTTGATGCCCCTGTCTCTGTGCCCGGGACCCCCGTTTCACGCCGTCTCCCATCCCCCCCCAGGCCTTTGAGGTGGCGGAGCGCGAGCTGGGCATCCCGGCCCTGCTGGACCCCAACGACATGGTCTCCATGAGCGTGCCCGACTGCCTGAGCATCATGACCTATGTGTCCCAGTATTATAACTATTTCACCAACCCCAGCCAAGGTGAGCCCCCCGCCTCCAGACACTTCCAGGACCCTCCCACCCCTCTGGGGGTCCCAGAGGGGAGGTCTGAGGGCCATGTCCTGGCAGAGGAGCTGAACTGGAAGGCGGGGGGGGCTGATCTGTCAGTAGGTACTTAGGGAGCACCTACTATGTGCCCGGCGCTGTGCTGATCACTGGGGGGAGAGGGGAAGAAGGGCACAAAAGGAGCTGAGGCCGTCGGAGGCGCTGATGCTTTGCTGAGTTGGGGGCAGCCTTCAGGGTCATCGGGGGTCATCGTGTCCAGCCCCCTGTCCGAAGCATAAGTCCCCTCCCCCTGCAGACAAATAATCCATCTCTTGAGCCTCTTTGTTCTTGGGGGGCTTTGTCCCCTTTCTCCACTTCTCAAAGTACCACAGAAAGGGAGGGAGGGGTGCGTCCTGACCCCCCAGCTGTGAAGTCTTTGAGAGGAGGGGGCGCATCCTCCCCGCAGCCCTTGGGGCCGGGCCCTGCCATGAGCAGGAGTCCGAGATCTCTGCCAGCTGCCGGAGCCTCTCGCCGTCTCTCCCCAGCCGGCGTCTCTCCACCCAGGAAGTTCCCAGCTGCTCCTTCCTCTTCCTCATCCGGGGCAGCTCCCCACGCTGATGCTGAAGGTGGCGGGATCCAGGTGGGTGCGGGGTGGGGGCCTCTCCCCGGGGCCGGGAGGGAAGGGGCGAGGCTTGCGGGGGCTCCCTGGGGAGGGGGGAGGCCGGGAGGCCCGTGCCCCAGGGGGAAGGCCGGGCCGGGGAGCTCAGGCCGAGCGCAGGGAGCCCTGGGTCAGTGGCGGGCCCTCCCGTGGCCAGGCTTGACCCTCCTCGGCCGTGGTTTCAGAGCCACAGCGCGCAATGCAGCGGATGGGGGAGGCGCCGAGCCCGCTGAGATGCGGTCGGTGAACGGTTCCGGCGGGTTCCAGGTTCAGAGCCCTGGGGGCCCCGGTTTTGCTCTTGTGTCCTTGGGGGGCCCCGAGTCCCATCCAGGAGGGTTGTGGCGGCAGCCCCCCGAGAGCCGGGGCTGGGGCCGCTCTGACCCCGCCCCGGGGCTGGCTCTGCTTCCAGGAGGAGCGGGCGGCGGCCCCCGAAAGCCTGGCGGAGCAGGGCTCCCGCGGCATCCCCAGCAGCACCTGCGCCTCCTGCGGGCAGCACGTCCACCTGGTGCAGCGGTACCTGGTGGAGGGCAAGCTCTACCACCGCCAGTGCTTCAGGTGAGCGCCCTGCCCGGGGCCTGGGGGGGGGGGCGGGGCGGGGGCTCCCAGAGCGGGCAGGGCTGAGCTTGCCCTGAGCCTGCCTCCGTCCTGGCCCCTCCCCCGGGCCTCAGTTTCCCCAGGTGTAAGGTGGAGGGTCAGACCGCCCGCTGGTGATCTCAGCGCTCTGGGTGCAGGCTCTGCTGGGTGAGGGGCTGTCCCCTCCGGCTCTGGCTCGCTGCTCCCCCGCCCCTCGGGACCCCTGCCCCTCGGGACCCCCGCCCCTCGGGACCCCCGCCCCGCTCACGCCGTCTCTCGCCCCCAGGTGTAAGGAGTGCTCCAGCACGCTGCTCCCCGGAGCCTACAAGAACGGGCCGGAGGTGGGCACCTTTGTGTGCACCCAGCACCGGGGCAAGCTGGGCCCCCAGGGGGGCGCCGAGGGCAGGCCCCGAGCGGCCCTGCTACCCCCAGACGCGGCCGGCCCGGCGGAGGACAGCGAGGATGCTGCCGTCTCCAGGAGGCTCCGGGGGGAGCCCCAGCCCGGCTCGGAGCCCCCGCCTCAGACTGTGTGCAAGCCCCCCCTTCCCAGCAAGCCTCAGGAGCTGGGCTCCCCGCCGGCCCCCCGGCCGACCCCCGCGCCCAGGAAGGCCTCGGAGACGTCCGCCAGCCCCCAGCCCGTCCCCCGGCCGCGCTCCAGCGTGCAGGGGGAGAGCCCCGGGGAGCAGGGCGGCTGCCTGGTGAACGGTGAGTGGGGGCCGCGGGGCGCCCAGGGCCTCACAGAGGGGCAGGAGGAGTCCGACTGGGGCCCTGGGCGGGAGTCGCCCACCGCGGGGCCCACAACCAGGCCCACTGAGGGGTCCCCGGGCCCAGAGCAGGAGCTCCCCTCCCCGGTCTCCAGGCTCACCCAGGCCCGGCTGGCCCTGCGCCCCCTGGTGGACTCTCAGCACATGTCTGCTATGGGTGTGTCCTAGGTGGCCCCAGGAGCCTCTGAAGCCTTCCAGCCTCCCCCTCCCCCCCAGGGCCCCGGGAACTCCATGAGTTAGAGAGCTGCAAGGCGTATCGGGCTCAGTAGTCCAATGCCCCCCTTTTGCAGAGGAAGAAACTGAGGCCGACAGGGAGAAGTGACTTGCCCGGGGTCAGCCAGCTAGTAAGGCCCAGATTGGAGCTGCCAGACCCCGGGCCCTGACCCCAGAGCCCCTCCTCCTAAATCCTTCCGTATTTCTTTCTTTGCATGTAGTCCGTATTTACTAACGTGAGCCCTGCTCGTAGAAGGTTTGCTCCTTGAGGGCAGGAACTGCTGGACTCGGCTCCATGTCCCCTGGGGGCCTGGCTTGCTGAGTGAATGCCCAAATCACAGCCCCTGCCCCCAGCTGCACCCCCATTTTACAGATGAGAAAACTGACGGCCAGAGGGCTGTGATTTGCTGAGTTGGTGCTGGGAAGGCAGCCTCCTCTAGCTCCTTCCAGGCCCCTGGGAGCGTGTGGAGCCCTGGTGGCTGGGGGCTCTTCGCCCACCTCCTCAGAGGTCCCCCCAGACCTGGCCCTGCCTGCCCCAGAGGATGGGCCCAGAGCAGTTTTGACATCTGCAGGCCGGGCCAGACCTCTGACTGGAGCCGTCTCCCTGCCGGGAGCTGATAGCGGCTCCTGGGGGGGTGCTTCGAGCCTCACGATGGGGGGAGGTCCCAGCTCCCGGGCACCTGCTGGGCGGCTTTCTGATGGAGGAAGCTGCTGTGTTAGCTGGGCCCCTCCATCAGGGTGGTGAGAGCCAGGACCTGAACCCAGAGCTTCCTGACCCCCCGCTCCGGCTGGTCCTTTGGGTCGCAGCGTGGGTGGATGTCTCCCTCCCCAGGAAGCACAGGCTTCTGGCCACTCAGGCAAAGCTCCCACAGCCACCAACAAGGGCCGTCTCTCTCTTACTCTCCATCTAGGACGGCTGCATGACTCCAGCCCCCCAGTCCCCAAACCACGTGGGCCGCCCAGGGCCTCCGACCGGTACGTTCCCTTTCCCGCAGCCCCGGAGACTGCCCCGAGCCTCCACCCTGGCAGCTGAGTAACCGCGGGCTTGGGACTCAGGAAGCTGAGTCCGTGCGTCTTTAGGGAGCACTTCTTGTGTTCTGGAGAGGAGCTTCTCTGGGAAGCTGTGGAGGGTCTCTGGACCTCCCTGGGTGCCCCTATGGTGACTCTTGGCTGGTGACCTCTGCCCTAGCCTCTGGATAGGGCAACCCCAGGGATCTGGGAGGGGGGGGTTGGGGGGTGGCAGGACTCGGCCCCCAGCACCCCTGGAGACACAGAGGGGTTTCAGCCTGTGTCATCAGGGAGGGGCGGTCCCCACGCTGATGAAACAAGAGGGGGATTGCTGGGAGGCTCAGAGGGAAAGGCTGGCTAATCTCCCTCCTTGGAAGCTTTCCCAGTGGGCAAGGTCCAGCGAAGGCCGGCCTGGGGGGCGGGGCTGGCCACTATGGTCAGAAGGACTGGGGGCCTTCCAGTATGTGAAGGGATGTCCCAAGGCAGCAGCGTCTGTCCATCCTGCTTTGGCCTCGGAGGAGGGAACCAGGGCAATGGGTGGAAGGACAAAGAGATGGGTTTCCGCTGGATGTTAGGAAGAATTAACAGGGAGGAAGTAACTGATAATGAGGAGGCCAGTGAGAGGGCCAGAAGCCCCCAACCGGGTGTGAGGGAGTGGCCCAGGCTGGTCCGACCACCTCGAAGGCCTCCGAGTTTCACTGATTGTGGGGGTCATGAGGATTTCTTATCAGTAAATGTTTGGTTTGGGGGCCTCTTTTATATCTCCGTATTCCCATGGTTGAGTAAAACTTTCTCAGATGAAAAAGGGAAAGTTTTAAGAAGCTATATTTGGGAGGGCAGTGGCCCTCTCTGGCCCCAGTCTCACCTTCTGTCCTTGCCGGACATTAGCCCTCTTGCAGCCAAATGGGCCTCCGCTCTCCCTCACTCCCAGCGTGTGGAGGTGGGAGACACCTCCAAGCCTTTGCCATGTCCAGGCCCCTAAGTCTGGCCCCCAGACCCTCCACTCCCTCAGCTCTCCTGGTTTCCTTCAGGGCGCAGATCTAGGATTTTTCCCATCCCCTCACCCGCGCTCAGGGCACTGAGTAGTGTCCTTGTATCCACGTGGGTCTGTTCTCGATAGAGGGAGGGACTTGGGGTCCCAGGCGAGGTCCGTCATTCCTTCTGGACTAAGTGAAGTGGCCGGCCCAGGGTCACACAGCCGCCGGACTGAGGCCAGTGCCCAGGATCCCTCGGGGGCGTCTCCCAACAGAACATAAGCTCCCGGAGGGAGGGACGACATCTCTCTGGGTCTCTGCGTGCATAATGCCGGGCACACAGGAGGTGTTTAATATGTGCCGTTTGACAGACGGATTGATTTTTGATTCCTCCAGAGCTACAGCCCCCAAGAAGAAGGACCCCCCGTGGATGGCCTTGGTTCAGGCAGAGCCCAAGAAGAAGCCTGCCCCTCCGCCTCCCGGCAGCCGCCCTGAGACTCCCTCGCGGGCCACTGAGGAGGGAGAGAGCCAAGGAGAGAGCGCGGCTCCGGAGCAGGAGAGCCGGCCGGCCGCTCCCGAGCCCAGGCCCTACAACCCCTTTGAGGAAGAGGAAGAAGAAGAAGAAGCAGCCCCGGGCCCCCCGAATCCTGCAGAGCAGGCCCCCAAGACTTTGCACCCCTGGTATGGCATCACCCCCAACAGCAGCCCCCGGACGAAGAAGCGGCCGGCTCCGCGAGCCCCGAGCGCCTCCCCCCTCGGTGAGCCCCTCGCCCGCTCTCCTCCTCTTCCCTTTGGCTGTGACCTTCCAGGCTGGGGCTCCTGAGCCGGATGGCAGCTCGAGCCTCATCTGGGACTGGGCCTGCTAAGCCAGGCCCTGCCCGCTCTCATCGAGCCTCCGTTCCCGTGGCCGCCCGGCTCCAGTCTGGGGCTCCAACCTGTGGCTGCCCAGCATGGCCCGTCTGGGCTCCATCCCCAAGGCCATTGGGTGTGACCAGTCTGGGCTCCACCCCTGGGCCACACCCACTTTGGACCCCGCCCCCACGGCCACATCCAATCTGGGCTCCATCCCCCATGGCCATGGGTATGGCTAGTCTGGGCTCCGCCCCCATGGCCTGGGCTCCATCCCCAAGCCATTGGGTGTGGCTAGTTTGGGCTCCACCCCTTGGTCACACCCACTCTGGGCTCCGCCCCCATGGCCACATCCAATCTGGGCTCTGTCCCCATGGCTATTGGGTGTGGCCAGTCTGGGCTCCACCCCTGGGCCACACCCACTTTGGGCTCCGCCCCCATGGCCACATCCAATCTGGGCTCCATCCTCATGGCTATTGGGTATGGCTAGTTTGGGCTCCGCCCCCACGGCCCCCCCCCCCCCACCATGGGTGATCCCTGGCGCAGTCAGACTGAACACACTGGAGGGGCCGCGGGGGTGGAGCCCAGGCCGGATGGCTTCCGCAGGTTCTGGGCATTGTTCGCCCCCAGACCCCGGACTTGCTGCGCGTTTCATCGCCCTTCTCTTGCCCCCATAGCTCTGCACCCTCCCGGCCCCCCCACACCTCGCCTCTCGCACTCAGAGCCGCCTTCTTCGACCCCGTCTCCGGCCCTCAGCGTGGAGAGCCTCTCGTCGGAGAGCTCCGTCCCAGCCCCTGGGGAGCCGGAGCCCCCCGTGGTGCCCAAGAGCTCCTCTGAGCCCACCGTGCACGCCCCGGGCGCCCCGGCCAGCCTCTCGGCCTCCTCCTCTGAAGAGGTGGCCCCGCCACGCCGGGACCAAGCCTCCCCCAGCCCCTCCCCGAGCCCCTCCGCCAGCCGTGCCAAAGGGCCCCTGAGCCCCCTGCCCGCCAAGCCCTGCGCCGGGGCCACCCCCACCCCGTTCTTGTTGGTGGGAGAAAGCAGCCCTCCGTCCCCTCAGCTGCAGGTGAAGGTGAGTCCGGCCCGGCCTCTTGTCCCCTCTGCCCTCCCCCTCCCCGTGGCTGGGTACCGTCAGAGACGCCCTGAGGGAACCTGAGGGAACACCTGGGGTCGGGCAGCCGGGGAGCGGGCTCAGGCACTGCTGGCACATGCCCCCTGTGCCCCTTTACTGTGGCTTGTTCCCTTGGCAGCCCCTGCCCCAGTGCTGGGTCTGGGTGATGCTGCCCCTCCCCTAGTTGGGGGGGAGAGATCTTTGGGGAGGGAGTGCTCCTTCCCATGGGCCGGACTCGTTGCTCCAGAGGGACTCAGGCCATAAGCCCAACCCCCTCCTCACACAGGAAGAAAGGGCCCATGCAGGGTCCCCCTGGTGGCAGTGAGAGGGCCCCAGGTGGAGAGCCTCCACCTGGATGGGATGTCCCAGCGAGGGGGGGATGGGGGGCAGATGGGGTAAGTGTGGAGGGGGAGGAACATCAGGGGAGAAAGAAGAGACTAATTGCCCCAGAGGTGCTAGGGAGCCACTGCAGCTTATTGAGCCAGGAGTGACCCGATGGACTCTGGAAAACACCCCCAGATCTCTAGAAGGGGGAGTTTGCATCGTTGGGTCAGTGGTCTGCGCCCTCCGCCTCAGGCCGGCTCTTCTCTCCTCTCTGCTTGCTTTCAGTCCTCCTGCAAAGAGAACCCCTTTAATCGGAAGGCATCCCCTATGTCTTCCCCAACGACGAAGAAAACCCAGAGGGGCCCCAAGCCCGCGCGGCCGCCTGCGCCCGGACACGGCTTCCCGCTCATCAAACGGAAGGTACCTTTGGCGTCCCCTGGAGCTCTCCGACCCACCCCCTACCTCCCATTTGGGTCCTCTGTGAGCGTGGGCTGGGACCCCTGAGGGTCTCCGGGCCAGGCTGGGGGTGAAACAAGGACGGATGGATGGGAGCGCGCCTCCTGTGTGCCCGGCACCGTGCTGTGCTTTGTGGATCAGCTTCGGCCCATGGGCACACGGGTCTGTTGTCAGAGCTGGAAGCTGGATTCGAACTGGGGCCGTCCTGACTCAGCTCTCTTCACTGGCCCATGCTGCTTCTTACTCACTCTCCTCTTTCCTCCTTCCCCCTGCTCTCTCTTTGTTCTTCTCTTTTTTCCTCCTCCTCCCTCTCTGTTCCCCCATCCACCCTCTCCTCTCCCCCTCCTCCCTTTCCCTTCCTCTTTTCTTCTTCCTCCTCCTCCACTTTCCTCTCCCCATCCTCCCTCTCCCCTCCCTTTCTTCTCTCTCCTTTCCTTCTCGTCCCTCTACCCTCCCCAAATTTCATCTCCCTTCCTCCTTCCCCCCCCAATGCTCTTCCCTCCCTCTCCTTTTCTCCTCTTCCCTCTCCCTTCCTTCTTCTTCCTTCTCCTTTCTCCCCTCCTCCCTCTCCCTTCCCCTTTTCTTCCTCTTCCTCCTCCCTCTCCCATCCCCCTCCTCCCCCTCCTCTCTCTCCCTCCTCCCTCTCCCTTCATTAAGGATGTTTTCGTTCCAGTGCGGGTCGGCCGTGTCCATGGCCCAGTTTTAGAAGGCTTGCCTGGGCCCGGGGCTGGCCGCCCGCAGCCTCCCCCTGCCTTGCCTTGGTTCTCACCCACATGCTTTTTGGGCAGGTCCAGGCTGACCAGTACGTCCCAGAGGAGGATCTCTATGGAGAGATGGATGTCATCGAGCAGCAGCTGGACCGGCTGGAGCACCGTGGGGTGGCCCTGGAGGAGAAGCTCCGCAGTGGGGAGAATGGTACGTGGGGCGCCCCGGGGGAGGAGCCGGGAGGCGACTGTGGCAGGTTGGCCACGACCCGTTCCTGGGAGCTCCGGGGCCGCTGGGTTCCGGGCATCCTGGTGGGGAGGAGGCTGTGCCCATGGCTGGGATCTGGGAGGGCGGCAGTGTGCCCGCCTCCCCGCTCTGTGCAGTTCCCTTCCAGGGGGAGAGGGCAAGCAGAAACAGCCCAGCTGGCCTGGGGGCTTTCAGGAGGTTCCCCTCCCCCTTCCCGCGGGCCTCGGGGCCAGCCCCCCACTCAGGCTGCGTGCTTCCCCTTGCAGACGGGCGGGAGGATGACCTGCTGGTAGACTGGTTCAAGCTGATTCATGAGAAGCACATGCTGGTCCGGAGGGAGTCGGAGCTCATCTATATGTGAGTGCACAGATGAAGGGGGCATCCCTCCCCTGAGGGATGGAGGAAGGCAGGGAGAAAGACAGAGACAGAGACAGACAGAGACAGACAGAGAGAGACACAGAGACAGAGACAGAGAGAGAGAGACATACACAGAGACAGAGACAGACAGACAGTAAGTGAGCAGCAGAGGGCTGTCTCCATGACTGTCTCTGTCTCTGGATCTCTCTGCCCTAACTCTGCATGTGTAGATCAGCTCTTGGTCCTTTTTGTCTCTCTTTGTGTTCACCTGCTTCCCAGAGAGCTGGGCTCTGTATGGGCCCTGGGCCTGGGCCATTACAGTACAGGGAACTCCCAGGAGGGGGAACTCCCTCCCCTCGACACCCTCCAGCCTTAGAATATGCAGTGTCCTGAGGAGTCAGAGGCAGGCGCCAAGCTCAGGTTTCCTGACTGGTTCCCCTCCTCCCCCCCTTCCCTCACTTCTCTTGCCTTCCTCATCTCCCCTGCCTCCCTCCTCTCTCGTGCCTTATAGCAAAGTAAAAAGGGAGGTGGGGAAAGCCCTTTCCACAGAAGTGGCCAGCACATGGCCCCAGCCTGAGGATGTGTCTGCAGCCTCCTGTACCCGTTGCCCCCCACCCTTGCAGAGGGAAGCCACTGGGGTCTCATCCCTGTTGGCTCCCACTCTCAGGAGCCCTTCCAGCTCTCAGCCTTTTGTCTGTGTCCCCAACAGCTTCAAGCAGCAGAACCTGGAGCAGCGCCAGGCCGATGTGGAATATGAGCTGCGCTGCCTTCTCAACAAGCCAGGTGAGTGTGTCCCCGGGGTTATCGCCCTCTTCACCATCTCCCCTCCTGCTTGGGGCACTCTCCCGTCATCTCTTCCCCCACATCCTTCACCACTCCCAGGTTATCCCCTGGGTCATTCCTCCCACTCCATCCTCCTCCTTCTCCCCCATCATTTCCCAGGCCATCGATGGGCAGGCAGGGGGTGGGCTCGGCGAGGCCGTGTGGGCAGGACAGAATAAGTGGGAAGGCCGGCTGCAGCCTCCTTTTCCAGGGCTTGAGCGGGAAGAGAATGGGCAGAGCTAGGCGTGATATAGCACAGAAAGCACTGGACTCCCAATCTGAAACACTTGGATTCACATTTCTGCCCCAAAGCCTCATTAGTGATGGGACCCTGGCATGTCCCCTGCCCTCTGGGTCTGTTTCCTCACTAATGTTGAATTAGATGCCCTCTAAGAACCCAGGGCCTCTCTTAGGAGATGCAGTTTGTGAGTCAAGACACTTTTGTCCAGTGGTGGCCGGAGCCAGGGCCCAGGGTAGCCTCCTCACTTCCCCCTCGCTCAGTGGTCTTCCCCCTTGGCCACACTGCTCAGTCAGGAAGTGAGCTCTCCATTGACAGAAGTATCCAAGGGCAGGCTCAGAGAGTGCCGGCAGGAGATGTTGCTGGAGGACTCCCCGTGGGTTAGACCAGGGAGTCTGAGAGATGTCTTTTCATGGTCTGAGCTTGTATTATTCTCTCCTCCCTCCATGGGCAGATAAGGACTGGACAGACGAAGACCGGGGAAGGGAGAAGGTGCTGATGCAGGAGCTGGTGACCCTCATCGAGCAGCGCAATGCCATCGTCAACTGCTTGGATGAAGACCGGCAGAGGTGAGTGAGCAAGAGGAGGCTTTGGCTTCTGTTCCCCATGATGGGGGTGGGTTTGCTTAGCCGCTCTCCTCTCTCCCATCCCCCCACTGCCAGGTACTTGCAACTGCAGGTTGGTACCCTGTGGGGATGGCTCCTCCAGGTTCAAGAAATTCTCTCGATCCACAAGGCTAAAACTAGGCTTCTTGAGCCCCCAGCGGCGTGTGCCCCTTGTCTCTGCCAGTCAGAGGTGACAGCAGGCTTAGTGCAAAGGCATTTACTGAAAAGAGCAACAGAACATCTGGTTCCTTTCCTGGTTCCAGGGAATCAGGTGGTTCGAGCCTGAGACCTTTTGTCTATACGTTGTGGCCATGGTTTTTTGAGGAACATAGTCTGTGGTGCAGAGGGAGGGAAAGGAGGGGCTCCTTCCTCTCATTACTTGAAGGGAATAAAGGGTTGAGTGTTGGAGATCAGGAGAGGGCACTGATTCCCAGGAGCCTCCTGGAATTATCTCAGAGGCTCCCAGCTCACCAGCAAGGGCACTTCTGGGTAATCTTGAGACTTCGGGACCGGCCAACACCAGCTTTTCACACTGGTTATTGTTTCTCAGTTTCCTGATCTGTTAGATTGTATGAATGCATAACCTTGAACATTAATGTGGAATTCTAAAATGATTTATAGGTTAAAACTACACTAACACTTTTGGGACATTGTGTATTTGTTGAAAGGCATTTAGATGCTTGAGTGCTGGACCTGGAGTCAATAAAACTCCTCTTCCTGAGGTCAAATCTGGTCTCAGGCACTTCTTAGCTCTATGATTTTGGGCAAGTCATTTTACCTTGTTTGCCTCAGTTTCTTCATCTGTAAAAGGAGCTGGGGAAGGAAATGGCACAATACTCCAGTGTCTGTCGCTAAGAATCCCCACATTCTTAGGGTATTTTTAGGGATCATGAAGAATGGGACATGACTGATGATGAATATTTTTTGGTTGAATGAGTAACCTATGTGTGTTATATATCACCTCAATGGAACTCAGTATCCTTTTCTGTAAAATGAAGGGGTTGGACAAGATCGGGGGTTCTTAGAGTTCTAGACTCCTGGCAAACTTAAATACTCCTCAGAATCAGGTTCTCAGATTTATTCTGTAGGATTATAAGAGAAAAATCTGGATACAGTAATATAAGAAATCTTTAGTTAAATTATGCTAATTAAAGAAAATTATCCTGAAGTGTTGGAGCAAGAGGGAAAAGTAGAAATGGAAAAATCCACTACTCACCACCTGAAGAGACCCCACCTACAGGAACATTATTGCTAAATTTCAAAACCCCATTTTATTTTATTAAATTTTATAAAGCAACAACAACAACAAAATTTTAGATATTATAGAGCACAGTCAGAATCACACAAGACATATCGACGACCACAATAAATGACCACAAAGCTTGGAACGCTGAATATCAGAGATCTTAAAGAACCTGGGTTGTGGCCAAAAATGTTATCTCCAGCAAAATTAAGTATAATGCTGAATAGAAAAAATGGACACTCAGTGGATTGCCAGATTTTTGTGGTAAACAGACCTGAACACAACAGAAAAATGTGACATATGAGAGTCAAATCAAAGACAAATTTCAGGGGACTTATCAAGGACAAATTGATGTTTTATACGTGGAAATGTAAACCATATGTCTAAGACTGTCGTTAGTAACTCGAAAGAAAGATTGGGGCAGAGCTGAGTATGATGTGATTCTATAAAAAGTAAAGACCATTTAGGAAAAGGTAGAAACACTAAATGTTATCCAAGTAAGGTGCCGGAGCAAGAACCGACACAGAGGAATTAGACGGGGGAGGAGGACGGGTAGTTCTGAAATCCTACTTACATTGAGAACAGGTTAAAGAGGAAATAATATGGGGGCAGCTAGGTAGCGCAGTGGATAGAGGACCTGCCCTAAAGTCAGGAGAACCTGAGTTCAAATCTGATCTCAGACATTTAATAATATATCCAGAAGGTATAAAACCTTTTTATTTGTAAATTTTATTTTATAATAATTTTATAATATTTTATTTTATATTTTATAATAAATAGAATTTATAAAGAAATAAGAAGAGGAGGGAATAGGATAAGATGGGGTATAGAAGGGTATGTATTAATGGGAATAGGATAAGTTGTGTAAATATTAATGAGGAAGACATAAAGAAAGAGTGAAAGGGTAGGTAGGGGGAGAGGATAAGGGAAGAATCCTTGGGAAATGGGGTGGTTAAGTAATAGCAAAGGTAAGATGGTGGGTAGAAAAGCAAAGTAGAAGAGGATTATAAAAAAAAAATGATACTGAAAGCCTGTCTGTTTCTATCTTCATCTTTCTATCATTCTGTCTTTTGTCTGCCTGTCTTTCTATCTTCTCTATCTATCCATCCATCCATTCTGTCTGTCTGTCTGTCCATCCATCCATTCATCTATCCATCCATCATTCTCTCTCCCCCATCCATTCATCATTCCCTCTCTGTCTCTGTTTCTGTCTCTGTGTGTGTCTCTCTCCCTTCAGCCATCCATCTATCTTTCTGTCTCTTTCTACCTTTGTACAAGTCCATCTTTCTGGATGTCCTTGAAAACAAAGCCCTGGACCCCAGGTTAAAAGCCCCAGAATTAGATGGTCTGTATGGGCCCTCCCAGCTCCAACATGCTATGATTCTAGCTAGGGCTGATCCTGGGCCTTTGAGCCTCAGTTTCCCTGGCCCTAACCTCTGGGTAGATTCCATGTTTGTCCCCCTCTCACAGGATAGTTGGGTAGGCACTATCGAGACCTTGTTTCTAAAGGCACATGGAGGGCAGCCAGGTGGCGCAGTGGATAGAGCATCAGCCCTGAAGTCAGGAGGACCTGAGTTCAAATCTGGTTGCAGACACTTAACACTTCCTAGTATGACCCTGGGCAAGTTCTCTTAGGAAGAAGCATCAGATGGTTTTATGCCGTTTTCTTTTCTTCCTTGCTGACTTTCTCTCATCCTTCTCATTGATCTCAGGGAAGAAGAGGAAGACAAAATGTTGGAAGCCATGATCAGGAAGAAAGGTGAGTAGATCTTGGGACTGCCATTCTCTGGTCGGGACCCCCAGGATCTTGTTCTCTGTCCTTGTTCCTGGGGAAGCTGGTGCCTGAGGCTGGTGTCTCCATTGGCCCTTGGGTGGTCATGGGTCATGGATGTGGGTGTGGTGGTGGCCTGAAGGGGGGGGGGGTGGTATGTGAATCAGCATCCACACACACACACACACACACACACACACACACACACACACACACACGTATATATGTCTGTTGTGAATGTATGGGGGCAATTGAATAGTACAGTGAAGACCTGAGGGCTTCAGGTAGCTCAGTTTCCTAGCATCTATAAAATGGGCTCATAATGGGTAGGTGCTAGATCAATACTGATTCCCTAACTTTCTCCCCAAATCCAGGCACATAAGTATATAGAGAATTAACACAAATAGAATGACTTAATTATGGGTTGGGGTCTGTGGTACTACGTGTGTCCACTGAGCCAACAGAGGGTAGCCTTCAAGCGAAGGAGTCTCTGTCGGGGCTTATTGGGCTCCGATGCCAGCGGAGGAGCTGTGTGAGTCCACACCACTGATAGCAAACTTGCCCGTCTCTACCCTCCCTCCCACAGAGTTTCACAAGGAGGCGGAACCTGGGATAAAGAAGAAAAGCAAATTTAAAAACATGAAGGTGCTGAAGCTGTTGGGAAACAAGCATGATCCCAAAAGCAAGTCCTCAAAAGACAAGAGCTAAGAGCCTCATGGAGTGTGTGGCCGCCCGTTTCCGTGTGGCCGCCCGTTTCTGCGTGGCTGCCCATTTTTGTGTGGCCGCCCGTTTCTGCGTGGCCGCCTGTTTCTGTGTGGCCGCCCATTTTTGTGTGGCTGCCTGTTTCTGTGTGGCCGCCCATTTTTGTGTGGCCGCCCGTTTCTGCGTGGCCGCCCATTTTTGTGGCCTCCTGTTTCCATGTGGCCACCTGCCTCTTCCCTGCCTGTTGGCTTCCTCCCGTGTTGGGCTGGGCCCATACTTGGTCTCCTCAATGATAATGGAAGCTGTGGCCCCTCTTTTCTCTAGGGAGGGGGGTCCCAACACCAATGAGAGGGCTTCCAGGATGGGGAGGTCCCCTTCTCTGCCTCCTCCAGCTGAGTAGGGCCAGAGAGTTCCTCCCCTTTCCCTGGCTGTGGATGTCAGGAAGCGCGGCAGCAGGAAAGTAGACTATTTATTCAGCGGTGTTTTCACGGTTATTATTATTGACTGAGCAGTAAAGGATCTGGGGGTCGTACCCCTGTCCCCCCTCTTTAGTCTCCTTCCACTTCTAGAAAGCTTCCTGTGATTGAGGTGGCTTCTGTGTCCCAGAGGCAGCAGTCCCTCTCCCCTTCCCCCCCCACATACACCCCCCCCCCCCCCAACAGGAGCTATTTATTAATGATCAGTGGGTTGGAGTTCAGTCCAGACTGGCAGACGGGGCTGCCTCAGTTGGTCTCACAGGGGAAGAATAGAAGGGATTACCGCCAGAAGTGTCCTTCCCACAGCCCTGAAGTGGCTCCTCCCGGGCAGCACCAGGAGACGCCATCCCTCTCCTCTTCTCCCACTAACTTCCCGGCCCAGCGCTCTCCAGCACCTGTCACTTGGCACAGGTAGAGCAGATGGCTCGTTTCCATTTCCACGTGGGGAAGGGAACTTCCGGAATGTAACCCTTGTGGAAGGGGAAGTCCCCTGGACTCCGAGACCTCAGCTCGTCCTGATCAGCTCCTCCAGAGCCAGCGTCTTCACTTCCCACACCTGGGCTGGCCCAGTGACCTCTGGGGCCGGGCTGGCGCGGTCACAGAGCTCAGTGAAAGACCCCACTGTATCATCTTGGGGATGTGCTTTTCCCCCAAATAAATTGAACCCAATTAATTTGCCCCCCAGTTGAATCCCGCTGGTGATTTATCTACCAGGCCTCTGTTGGGCAGCTGTGGTTGAGGAAGCTCAACAGTATCTATCCCCTTCCTCCCCCCATCTCAAGCCGAGATGGCTGTGCTGACTGTGCCAGCCTGAGTCTTGCTGGCAAGCTCCGGTGCCACATCCGTGAAGGGGGCATTCCTGTTGCCTCATTCCCTCACCTGCAGGCCAACCTTTTTTGATCAAAGGTTCAGACCGGCAGGATTGGAAGGAAACATTCACGCTAACTGGGGACCCCGGAGATGCCTAAGCCCAGAATCTTAGGATGTCACAATTGAAAGGGAATTTGGAGACCATCTAATCCTCTCCAAAGCTGATGGAGAACCCCTCCTCTCCAATCTCTGGTGAGGGGAAGCCCACCACCTTCTGGGCCGGTCCTTCTCAGAGGCTCACCTCCAGCCTAAATCCCCTCTGGGACCATCTGGTGTCTGATCCCTTCATATAACAACAGATTTTCCCCCCATCGTCCTTGAAGATGGCATTTACCCCCCACTGCCATACCGCCTCCAGTGCTGATCCTCTAGACTACATTCCTATTTTCTTGAGAAGGGAAACTGAGGCTCGATAGGTAACTTGCTTGAACTTTAGACATTCCCAGGACGTGAACCTGAGCTTGGTCTTTAGATACCATCTCCAGTGCCCGTCCTGCCGGGCCCATCCGGCTGGGATGCCTGCGTCTTCATCCTGATTGGAGATGTGACCGGCAGCCTTTCAGGAGGAAGCCCTTTGGACTTCATGGCTGGGAATCCCAGCTCCTTTGTCCCTGTCCCTAGTACCTGGGAACACCCCTGGTCTCGGGGCATTGCCCAGTGGCACTGCCCAGGTATCCCTTCAGCTAGGAAAAGGGGCTGGCAGCTGCTTCTAGGATCGAAGGAGCTTTGTGGAAAGCACTTGGTACCCCGTAAACTGCTACTAATACTTGAAATTTCACTATTAGAGAGTGGGGGAGAGCATGGTGTGAGGGAACGCTGCCAGAGGCAGGAGGGTGAGGTCAAAGCATGCTGGGCTTCATTTAGAAAGTACTAACGCCACTTGGTTCCTCCCTAGGCTGAGAGGATCCGAATGGGGATCCGCAGCGGTCTGGGCCGTCTGGGGTTTGGAGAAAGCTGGACAGTGAGCTCATCCGTTATGGGGACCATGGGGTGGGAATCGGGGGGTGCAGCTCATGTGGGATCCAGTCATGACAGGCTGGAACATGGGCCCGTTACTAGAGAAAGGCGAGATGAGGCAGAGAAATGTCAAGTCTTACACTTGATGTCAGAAGGACCAGATAAGGGGAAGTTTGTTCAGCAGTGGGGTCCCCGAGTTCTTGGGACTGGAGCGGACAGCAAGCGCCACGAGTCAGCCGTGCGAGGTGACTGCCAAGAGAGCCGGGGCCGTCTCAGGCCGAGGGGCTGCTGGGTCCTGGGCAGACCACCCCAGCCGGAGTATCCAGAGGAGGCAGCATCCATGGGGAAGGGCCTGGAGTCTGGCAGGGGGAGATCCTTTGAGGAAGCCGATTGAGTAAGGGAAGACCACCAGGGCAAGAGCTGCCTTGTGGAGGGAGGATCAGCCCCACTTTGGCCCTAGAAGGCAGAGCCAGGCGGGGAGGGTCTTCAAGCTAAGGCTGGCTGTGTTGGATACTTGGGGAAGGGGGGGACTCCTATCGTGAATGGATTAGGCCAAATGGCTCGGATTCTGCGGGCTTTGGGTAGAGATGATATTGGGCGAACCTTGGAGTGCTGACAGAGGGCAGCTATAGCTCCTGGCTCCCAAGCACTTGGGGCCCTCAGATTCTAGGGCGCTAAATGAGATTTGTCCTTTAGAAACAAAGCTGCTGTTTCCCCAAGAGAGTTTTATTGACCCTCCCCCTCTGGTGGTTAGCGACCCTGGCCCCCGGTTGGGAGATGGCCGGAGGGCCCGGAGACAGTTCCCAAGAGTGTGGAGCTAGTGGAGCGTGAGCTCCCTGCTGCCGCGGTCTCCTCAAGCTTGGAGGCCTCCTGCCCCGTGGGCAGTGGCGGCTTGGGGCTGGGCACTGTCTCTTGGGCTCTGGCCGGCCCTCTGGAAGCGGGGCCTCTCTAAGCAGAGGGGATCTGTTCCCCCACCGGTGACGGGCTTCCAGGAACATGGCGGGCAGGGCTACAAAAGGGCGAGTGGCTGACGCCACCCTCTGGGCTGCTGCCCCTGCCCCCGGGGACGGGTGGGCTCCTTAAGGAGAGGCTTTGGCCAGTGCCTTTTGAAGCTCATCGTTTCTCTTCTGGTCGATGTCTTCCATCTCCCGCAGTTTCTGCAGAAGGCGGGGTAGAAAGGATGGTCAAGGGAGAGAGCCGAAGCGGCCGCCTGTGCCCCCCGAGCCACGGGGTCCGGGGGCGCCCCACCTGTGAGATTTCAGTAAGGATTATTCCTCGGTACTGCTTGCCTTGGCCGAGGGCCTGCATTTCAGCCAAGAACTCTTGCCTTTCTCGGACTTCCTTCACCACTGGAGAGGAGACAAGACTCATTCGTTGGGAAGTGGAGGTGGAGCTCCTCAATCCCAGCCACCTCTCAGGGCCTGCCCTGAACTGTTTGCAGGCAGGGAAGGACCCCCGCTGGGGGGGAAAGGGAGACCCATCACGCCCTGTCCCCCTCCCCTGTGCCGCCCCGGGTTCTGAGCAGGATGGAAGCCCCCGATGGCGGCAGGACCCCCCCTTCCCCCAGAGGCCCGAGCGGGCTCCTAGTGCCTTACATTCTTCAAATCTATCTGGCTCTGGGTCCAAAGGCAGAAGCTTGGCCTGCCGAACAGACTGCTTCTTTTTCCTCTTCTCAATGGCTTCTTTCCCATTAGTAAATATGTCTTGGAGCCGCTCCTTCTCCTTCTCTGTGTCTCCTGCAGGATCCCAACAAGAGCTCAAGTCGGGGGGAGGGGCGGGAGACCCAGGGCCCCGGCATCGCTGGGAGGCAGAGGAGGGAAGGGCTCTGTGCTGGGCACCCACAGGGCAGGGAGCGGGGCCAAAATGGCGACGGACACAGGGAAGAGCCATTTTGTAGGAGCTGAGGTGGGGTAGGAGGCCCCCTCCCAAGATGAAGCTCAGAGAGGAAGGAAGGGGGATGGGAGAGGGCAGAGCTCCCCAATAAATCTCCTTTGGACACCCTGTTTCCTCTTCCTTCGTGCTGCGCTCCTTTTGGGGGTTTGGATGGGAGCCCTTGACGAGCTTTGGGGTTTGTTTTAGGGAGCATCGCCCCGTTCCGGCGTCCATCCTCGGCGCGGGGCCGCGGCACTCACGACAGGGTCTCGGCTTGAACTGGTCTCGGCTGTAGGCCTCGTTAGCCTGGCAGACTTCAGCAGGGCGGAGGTGGGGCCTTGGGCCCAGGATGGGTGGCAGGCAGAAGGTGCTGACTCTCTTGGGCGTTGGCTTCTGGCTGGATGACGGGCTGCACCGAGAGGGTAGGGCATCGCCTCCTGGGGAGAGGGGAGGGGAAAGAAGGCAAAGGCCCACGCCCCTGGAGCCCACTTTTGGCCCCTCTGGGCCTCGGTTTCCCAATGTCTCCAAGAGGGATGACCCTTCCGGGGCTCCAGTGAATAAAGGTGGCACATCCCCACCAGTGTTGGGGACTGTCCGGGGGGCAGAGTGGGGATGGGGCTGGGGAGAGGGGGAAGATGTGAAGGAAGGTCCAGGGTGAAGGAGAAGGATTGAGTCCTCCGAAGGAGGGAGAGCCAGGATTTAGCAAGGGACAACATCCTAATGGGGCGAAATGCCTTTGCTCTATCCCAGAGCCTCCAAGATCTAGATGGCAGCTAAGCAAGATGCGCTCGCCTGGGACTCGCTCCTGCCCGAGGATTGCTCTTCCAAGGAAGTAACCCCCTCCTGCCTCCTAGCTGTCATTAAACTTTGCAATTCCTTAATGGGCTTAAAGTCTAGCCAGGTTAATCGTGGCCCTCTATTAGGGAAGGGCTACTTAGACATCTTTCCGTCCTGCTTCCAGCACTTAGGTCAGGGTGTTCCATCTAACAGGTCCTCAGCAAATGGGTCGCAAGAATGGCTACGTCACTGAGCTCAAGCTAATTCTTATGCATGAGATGAAGGAGGGAAGGAGCAGAGCCACGGATCCCAAAGATGAATATCTCATGAAAAGACCACGAGAGTATCTGTCATATAAGGGAGACCGTCACTGGCTAGTACGAAGGATGCTGGGAAAAGTAGCTAAGGAGATAGCCGAGTGCCCCAGCTCAGATCCTGACTTGGCTTCTAACTGGGAAGGGTCTGAAATGGATGGTTCCAGAGGTTCCAACTCTGCATCTGAAACCCTGAGATTGGCACGGGAGAGGGAGCAAGGCACAGTGGGTACAGCTGGCCTGAGACAGTAACACTCAACATCCTGTCTAGGCAACCCTCTGATTTTAGCAACTCTCCAAGGCTGCAGAGCAGAGAATATCATCGCCTGGACAGTCCATCTATGAAATCACAGGTTCAGTCCCTGTACCTAGCCCTAGGAATGGCCCAAGAATGACCCACCGAGGAGTGGAAGAGAGACTAAGGCTACAACCGACTAAGGCTGGAAATCCTCTGCCAAGAAGGAGGAGTATGAACGGTCTTAAAAGATGGATGAGATTTGGATAAGGGGAGTGGGACAAAGACCCGCCGGAGGTAAAGAAGAATGTCCACAGAGTATAAGGGGAGTTCGTTTGGTCAGGGAGGAGGCTCACTTAGAGGGAGCAATGGGAAAAGGGTGTGGAGAGCCAGGTTCAGGCCAGATTGTAGAACACAACATTTCCCACAGAATTCCAGTTAGACAGCTTTTCGGAGGACTATTCTTTTCAATTCGATCCTTATCCTGCAAGTCACCAGACAACCCATCTCCCACTTTTCTGAAAAAGGCCAGCAGAAGAAAGCTTTCTCAAGATTTCTCTTCCCAGTGCAATTTGGAACTATACCCACAGGGCTATCAAACCGAGCATACCCTTTGACCCAGTAGTGCTGTTACTGGGTCTGTATCCCAAGGAAATGATAAAGGAGGGAACAGGACCCACATATACAAAAATGTCTGTAGCAGCTCTTTCTGTGCTGCCAAAGAATTGGAAAATGAGTAGATGTCCATGCACTGGGGAATGGCCATATAAATCATGGCATACAAAAGTAATGGAATATTGTTGTTCTATGTAAAATGATGAACAAACTGATTTTAAAAAGGCCTGGAAAGATTGACACAAACCGATGCTGAGAGAAACAAGCAGAACCAGGAATACATTGTTCCCAGTAACAGCAAGATTGTGTGACAATCAATTATAATGACTTGGTTCTTCTCAGCAGTTCAGTGATCCAGGACAATCCCAATAAACTCTGGCTGGAAAATGCCATCCACATCCAGAGAGAGAACTATGGAGACTGAATGTAAATCAACACATGCTAGGTTCACTTTTTTCCCCCTTTTTCTTCTATTTTTTTTTCTTGTGGTTTTCCCCTTCTGATTTTTCTTTCCCAACATGATTCATAAGGAAATATGTACAAAAAAAATGTACATGTATAACCAAAAATTTTTTTCTTAAATAAAAAAAACAAGATTTCTCTCCCAAATATCCCAGTGAAACTAAGCAATTGACTTCTGTGAAAGGAAGAGAGTCTCCACCACCCTCCAAAAAAGGCTGTAAAGACTAGATGGGGAAAATGAGACATACACAGATGACACATAGTAATATAATGATGCCAAACCACCCATCCCAAAGGAATCTAGGCAGTAAGGAAGAAGTGTCCAATCAGCTATATACTGCTGTGCCATTAGAATGAAGGGGTGGGGAGGAGGAGGATCAGGGCTTCCAATTACTTTTCACCGAATCCATGAGATGCCGCTGCTGGAAATTGGTAAGTTTGGACTCCTCCATCATCACTGCAAAACAAACAGTTGTGATGAGAGCCAGGGGGCTTCTGGCCACGCCGGGGCTCTTTCCTGATCAGCCCTTCCGTTGGTGCAGTCCTTCCACTGACCTTTCAGCAACTGACAGGTTTCTGGGGTGTAGCCAGATTGGGGTGCTTGCCAAAAGCCAGTACCTTTGGCCACCGCTCCTGATTTCCCCTTTGCTGCCATGGCAAAACCCTAGGGGTGGAAAAGAAAGCTTTTGGCTTCCCAGAAAGTATGGAGCTAGAGAGCTAGAAGGGGGGAAGAGGAAGGGGAAGATGTGCCACTGAGAGTTCTTGGGAGAGGAAATGCTAGCTGTCCTTCGGCATTAGAAAGGTTATTATGTGGATGGATGTCTGCTGCTGCTTGCTGTCAGAGGACAGTCTGACACAACTAGGAGGGATGGATGCCAATTTATGCTTGACCTCAGCAAACACCCCTTGACAGAGCTATTCCAAAATAGAAGAGGGATTCCCTCTAACTACAAATAGGAAGCTGGACGATCACTTATCACTGAATCGGGCTTGAAGGAGATCACAATATCGGATCCGGAAATGGAAACAATCTCTCCAACGTGTGGAAGCAGCAGTCATTCAGACTCTTCTTGAAGACCTCCAGTGAGAGGGAACTCGCTACTTCCCAGGGCACCCCATTCTGCTTTGGGGCAGCTTTCAGGAGTGCAAGATGGAGGGATGGGGGATTCCTAGGGGGGGCGCGGCCTTCTTCTGACCCCTAGCAGTCCGGCTTCAGCCTTTCCCAGGCCAGGCCTGATGGGAAACATCTCGTGCTCTCCAGAGATGCGCGAAGTTGGGGGCACAGGCTGCGCTCGCGATGACGAGGAGAGGCAATCACTACAGCAGGCCCGGTTCCACGCAAAGAACCAAACTTCCCGCTTACGCTGTCAGAACTATCGCGACAGGCTGACCTTGTCGGGGAAGAGCCACGTGAGAAGCCCCCCACGGCCACCCGCCCCTGGGCTTTCCTTCTTCCCCAGGGACGGGCTCCGGACCTCTCCGGTCCTGCAGCTGGATCCATGGGGCTCAGGGCAGCCGGCGCCTCGGGCTACCATGGCAACGGTACGGCAAGGGGAGACCCCGCCTATCCTGTCAAGACAACTGCTCAGGCTCCAAACTCTCCTCCGGAGAGCTAGGCTCCGCCTCCGGTACCATAGCAATGGCCGAGCCCGCCTTTCAGGAACATTCTGGGCCCCGCCTCTGGCACCTCCTCCTCAGCTACACCACCTCCCCTCAATCCCCGCCCCTTTCACCGACGCTTACGTAGCCCACCTCCCGATTCTAGGCCCCGCCTCCAAGTGCCATGGCAACAAACGCTCCTCCCCTCCAGATCCGCTCTTCTAGCTTCCCCTCCCCTTTGTAACTCCCAGCTCTGCCTCCGTTGCAAAGTACGCGCACCGGGCTCTGCCGCTGCACCTGGACAATCTGGGCGCCCTCTCCTCAAGCGCTCTCGGCTCTGCTTCCGGCTCTGCTTCCGTCTCCACCTCCGGCTACCGAGTGAATAGCCGCGCTCCAAGCTCAGAGCTCTCCGGCTCCTCTTTGCCATGACAACGGCAGCCCCACGCCCCCTCCTGGCACCAGGCTCCACCCCTTGGATTTTTACCGCCCTTTCTTGGAGCAGGAGCTCGAGGTTCCGCCCCTACTTTATTCCCGGAAATTGCGTATACATTGTGGTCACTGCGCAAGCGCAGCCGATTCTGGAAGAGCCAACCCGGAAGTGGATGCTAGAAGTCGTGAGGTTGGTGGCGGAGGCGCGAGTCCGAGTAGCGCCTGACACGGTGCCAGGCGGCTGGGACTAGTTGGGTTCTGAGAAGAAAGTGCTGTCTCAAGACAGCTTCTCCTGGCCAAGGCGGCCATTCGGCCCAAGCCCGAGGATCCGCAGGCATGTCTGACAACGAGGACAAGTGAGTGCGGGAAAGTGAGGCTGGGGGAATGAGGTGAAGAGGATGGAGGGGCGGGGAGAGCGGGGAGAGGTAGAGGGGGGATGGAGGGGCGGGACTAGGGTTAGGTAGGGGGGGGATGGAGGGGCGGGGCTAGGGTTAGGTAGAGAAGGAATGAAGGGGGAGAGGGATGGAGGGGAAGGCTAAGGGAGATAGAGATGAGGAAGGAAGAGAGGGGGATGGAAGATCTAAGGGGGATAGAGAAGGGAATTGAAGGAGGAGGAGAAAGGATGGACTGAGGGGGAGGAGGGATGGAGGGAGTAGAGAAGGGGAATGAAGGAAGGGGATATGTAGGGGAGAGGCTAAAGGGATAGGTAGAGAAAGGGAATGAAGGAGGAGGGGGGTGGAGGAGGGAGCTAGGGGGGATGGAGGGTAGGACTACGAGATGGGTAGAGATGAGGATTGAAGGGGGAAGGAAAGGGAAGGACAGGGTTAGGGGTCAAGGAGAAGAGAAGGGGATGGAGGATGATTGAGGCCAGGAGATGGGGGCTCAGTGTTAAAAGGTTAGGTGAAAAGAGATAGGGTCAGAGAGCCATTATGGTCTAAGTTCAATGTCCCTGATCCTGACAACCTAGGTGACCTTGTGTGGGTTTTTGCCTAATTGGCCTTGCTTGCCTCCTCTGTAAATGAGGAGGTTGGATTCAGTGGCTTGTGAAGGCCTTCCCAGCTGTCTGTAGACTTGATTCCTCTGGGAGAGTGACTGCTCCCAGAAGGCAAGGACTTCGGTCTCGTTCTCTATTCCCGGTGCCCTGCATAGCTTTTGGCACGCAGTGGGTGCTCAGTAAATGCTGTGGACTGGGGATGTGGATCTAGCACCTTGGGGATCCTTGGGGACAGAGATACAGAGAAAGATGGGGCCTGGGACTCCTTCCAACTCCCTCTTTTTACAGTGAGGGTTGGAACCCAGTTTCTCCACTTTCTGCCCCATCAACGCCAGGCTAGAAGTGGGGAGATGAGTAAAGGTGTTCAGCTCTCTCTGAGCCCCGGGTCACAGGGTTCTGGTTCTTTCTTCCTCTATAGTTACGATGGAGATGACTTCGATGATGTTGAGGAAGATGAGGGCCTTGATGACCTGGAAAATCCCGAGGAGGTCTGTTCTTCTCTCATGGGCTCTTACTGTCACAGCACAGCACAAGGTGCAGAGCAGGCTGTCATTCTAATTCGTGGCTCTTCTCACCTGGGACCACAGAGAAAGCCACTGGTCATTGAGTGGAACAGCCACCCTATGGAAACCAGCAGCCCCGTTTGCAAACATGCTGACTACAGGCTTTTCGTCCCATCCTTTGACTGTCCTTGGTTTCTGGGGCTGTCGGTCCCTTATCACAAACGAAGCGTTCCAGAAAGGATAGATGTAGGATAGAGTAACTTTGGAAGACAGACACCTTCCCTGGGATCGAGAAGGATGTGGCAGCTCGACAGGGGCTTCCCCACAAGCCTATATTTCCATTTGACTAATAATGTGGACAGTCAACGGAATTTTGGTCTGGCAGGCAAAATCTTTTAAACTTTTATTCCTCCAAACTGACTCTGCCAGATACTTGGAAAATGGGAAATGTGCTTCCAGACCTCTGTTGGGAGGACCCATAGCCTTACTTCCCCATTGTGTCTGGTGGAAGTTACCAGGAGCTTCTAGGTCTGAGCCAAAGGGAAACTTCCCACTCTCCTCTCCCTCTTTTTCTAGGAGGGCCAGGAGAATGTGGAGATCCTCCCCTCTGGGGAACGGCAGCAAGCAAACCAGAAGAGGATCACTACTCCCTACATGACCAAGTATGAGCGAGCTCGGGTCCTGGGCACACGGGCCCTTCAGATTGCGTAAGTGGGAATCCCTCTTCCTGCCCCCACCCCCCAACACTTCCATTGACAACTCATTTCAGCAGACTTTTGTAGGTATTTTCTCTTAAAAGCACTGAGGCATAATAGCTTAAATGATGAGTTTGAGAGCCAGGACAACTTGGGTTCAAGTGCAGCCCTCACAACCTTCATCCAACCCTGTCACTTCTGCATTATTCTCTTGGTGACTGCTGCCTCAGATCTAATCCACTCAGTTCTTAATGGTTTGCAATCTGCATTTGTGATAGGACTTCCTACACCTCGGAAGACTTGGGAAATTGACACAGTTAAAAGTCAAAGGTTTCTCTGTCATTCTTGAGTTATTTTTCAGTCACATCCGACTCTTTACGATTCATTTGGGTGTACTCGGCAGAGGTGCTGGAGTGGTTGGCTCTTTCCTTCTTTGGCTCATACTCTAAAGAACTGAGGCGGACAGGGTGAAGTAACTTGTCCATGGTGCCATAGTTCTAAGTGTCCGAGGCCAAATTTGAACTCAGGTCAGTCTGACTCCAGACTCTATGTTCTATCCACTGCAGTGCCCCCTAGCTGCGTAAGTCACCCAGAAATCCAAGGCCCAGAGCTCAGTTTGACTTCACGAAAGTCATTTTGTTCTGGGCTTCTTCATGAACAAGATGACTTGAAAGGTCCCTCCCCTAAGCTCCGATCGGGAGATCCTTGCCTTCATGTCTCTGGTGCTAAGAGGCAAATGGGATCAAGTGTTAGATTTTTTGAATGGCAAGAGCCTGTCAGAAGTGGAGTGGGTGCACAGAGAACTGGGCTAAGCAATATTAGCGCATTGTAGAAATGCAGCAAAGACCAGGAGCATAAATTCATTGAGGAAGAGATTGCTTTCCCATGAAGGGTTTGATTTGGGATCTCCCAAAGCAGCGGCAAGATGAGAAGGGGGGACAAAGGGAAGTCCAGGTGTGTCAGAACCTAAGTGGTAGGAATGAATGAACGAAGCATTCATTAGGCTCTTTGAACAAATCATTTAGGGCTCATAGAAAAGTCAGCCCTGTCCTGAAGGAGCTCATGCTTGAAGAGAGGAGATGGCACTGAAGGAAGATTTCAGTAGGCCGTCGGGTGGAAGTGACCCAGGGTCCTCGGGGGGCAGGGCAAAACAGATGTTTGACCTCTTCTTTCATGTCATTGCCACTGATAAAGTCACCAGTGATTAATGTTAAATGATTGGGCAGTCCCGAGATTTGGGGGGCAGGAAATTCTGGGTCTAAAAAAGGTAGTGCCTGGCAATCCATTCTTGGCCACGTTCTGCTGGGCCTTTCTGTCACCAGCCGGGATGGAGGTGACACGCTTCTGGGAGGGATGATGTTCCTATGGGTTGTGTCTAACCAGACAAAATGGAAAGAAATGAATGTTTCCCCCAGTGTGTGAGTTCGAACTTGGCGGCTAAACATGAGCTGACCGAGAAGGCCCTGGCTAAGCCACGCCATTAGAACAGATGGGGAGGTAGCAATTTCATTAACGTGCTGATTTCACTGGCATTACCGGTGTGGCGGCAGGGCAGCGGGGGGAACCCAGAGGACTGGAGGCTCAGGAGAGGCACGAGCCGCCAGCCGGGGGAGCAGGTAGTTAGTCCCGGCAGCCTCTGCCCAGGGTCTGCCACGTCTGCAGTCAGTGGCGTTCGGAGGCTACGTTTTAGGAAAAGTTTTGACAAGCAAGTGCTTATTTGGCAAGTGCAGGGTGATCTGTTTGAAGGAAGAGGGCTAAGAAAACTTGCAGTGGTGAGAGGAATGGGATATCTGGAGAACTGACGTGGCAGGAGAGACAGCTGTGCTTTGCTCGGCTCAGAGGGAACGATGAAGAATCAGTGACATAGAGACAGACTTTGGCTCGCTAAAGTGAGGATGGCAGCGTATGGAGCATCAGGGAAGGAAGCAGGCGCTGGGGAGCTCTGATCCCAGCTCCCCGTTGGGTCCAGTGACCTCTGGGGCTCTTTGCACTTCTGTAAAATCAAGGGTTGGACAAAGGTCAGGCTCTGAAGAACCTCAGGGACCAATTGCGCCTCCTTCTTCCCAGCCCAGGGATTGTTGAAATGGATAGTAATTATTGGGCGGGATTCACACCCAAGTCTTCTGACTCATGAGCTCTTAAAATCACGTTTCTGCTTTCCGTAGAGGGAGACTTTTCTCCTAATGGAGTCTCCGTCATTGAGGTTTGTAGGTGGAGGCCAGAGGAGAACCCTGCTCAGGGTGAACTGGAGGACGGGCCTTTCCTTCCAGCAAGAGAGACTGTCGGAAACGTGTGTGAAAGTAGGGCTCTGTGACCTCGAAAGGGCTGGACGGGTTCCCAGGGTGCCTGTTAGTTGAGATCGTTCTTTGCTGAGCGGCTTTTCTCGTAGATTTTTCCAGGCTCCTTGAAGCCAAGGCTTTTGTTTTAAACCTCTTTGTGTCCTTTTAAGGATTCAGCTCAGGGTCTTCCAACCAGGGAGAGTTCTGGGAAGAGACTGACTGAAGGATCCATAAGTTCTCGCTCAGGCCATGAGCAAGCTTAGCTTAAACTGATATTTTGGAATTAAAGTGGAACCGGAACAGTGGGCCTCGGTGTGCTCATGAGCCCTTCTCGAGGTTAACGGCCGCCCCGGGGGGAGGGGGTTTGGGCAGGAAAGTGGCCAGGCTGGCAGGGCTGGTGGTCAAGGACTGCTCCGGCTGTAGCCTGCCACCTGCTGGTCACTGCTGTAGAGGCCATGTGGGCTGTGCCGCGCCACCTGCTGGCCACGTCCCTGTACTGCAGGCTCCTCCTTCTGCGCTCTTGAGGACTTGGAGCTAAAAGAGAGCTCAGAGATTTTTGTCCGCCCGCTTCCAAGTAGAAAATCTCACAGTAGGGGGTAGTTGGACTCTAGTGCCTCTAAAATCCCTGGGATCAAGGCCTTTTAAATACTCTCCCTGTTTGCTAACTAAATCACGTGCGAGAAGCGGCTGGGGCTGAGTTTTAGGAATCGGATGGCTTCCGCTCTAGATCTCAGACCTACAGGATGGAGACAGACATCACTCCTGTAAAAGTATCCTCACAAAGCTCATGCACCTCCCCTCGTGATTAAAGCCCGGAGGGAGGGGGTCGGTATGCATAGACCCCAGATCTTGGGCCGTCCACTCCTCTCAGGAGACCCAAGGCCTGGGGAGGCGTCCCACCTGAGTGGCCGAGGCAGAGCCTTAGAGGACAGGGGGTCAGAGCTCACCCAGGCACGGCCTCGGAGTCCGGCCTAACCATTCACTTCACTGAAAGGGAAACGGGCCTGCAGGCCCCCTTTCAAAGGCCACCAAGTTCATTAGTAATAGTCAGATGGAAGACCAAGTGAGAAAACTTTTTGTAAAGCGCTTCATAGACCATCAGTTACTCGATGAGCCATTATCTTCCTTAGCACGAGCTTCCCTCTCCCAGGCCAGGCGGCTTCAGGGGTTCAGTCTGCTTGGGACAGACAGGGTCTGCCCCTGCCCTGACACAGCTGCTAGAGACAGGGAGCTGGCAGCATCTTTCCCAGGTGACCCTGGACCTGTCATCAGTCTCTCTTGGTGCAGAAAGGCTTCTCCAGGGTTCACTCACCAGTCTGTTCTCCCTCCATCAGCTCTGCTGGGTAATTACATCGTCCGGCAGAGGGAGTCCCTTTCCTCTGCCTCCCTTAGGGTATGAAGGAAGGTGCTTTCTCCAGCCATTAATTATAAGGGCATAGTGCACCCAGAGCCACTCTCCTGAGGCTCTTCTCATGGTCAGTCCTGGATGGAACCATGCAGAGCATTTCGTTCAGTCCCCCCCATTCTCTTCCAGGCCAGGCCCTGGGGCTGACTCAGCTGGGCCACGGGACCTCTTGGCTTTGCTATGGCCTGGGTGGACTGAAGTCTCCTAAGGTTACTTCCAGCTGAGGTTTCCTGTGATCTGGTGGAGGGAGAGCTGAAGTGAGGACGTCCACAAAAGGCCCCTCCCTGTGAGAGAAGGCTCCCTGGAAGTGTCCGGCGGCTTTGACAAGGGTGGATTGTACCGGCCTTTGTGTGGGATCCAAGGGAATCCGAGTCCCCGGTGACCCCGGGCAGGTGACTTCCTCTCTCCACCCCTAGCTTCCCTTCAGTGAAATGAGGAGTCCTGGACTGGATCAATTCCAGGGTCTCCTCTGACACTAATGGTCTCTAGTGCTAATGATGTGAGTTTCCTTTGATCGCCCCTCGAGGGTTTATAAAGTAGGGGCCTCGGCAGCTCAGCAAAGGAGCTGGCCCCAGTGTCGTTCCTCCGTTTTATGGATGAGCAAAGTGAGGCTCGGGCAGGCTTCCTGGGGAGGTCTCTCCTGGCTTTGAGACTAGGACTAATGAGGCCGTGTTGCTTTTGCTTTGCTAATGGTGTGATCTGTAATATTCAGGTCCAATGTCCATTTGGAATTCATTGTGGAATAGGATGTAAAGTGTGAATCTGAGGCTGAAAGGGAGAAAGAGAAGATTGGCTAAGAGGCTTGGAAGCCGGAGGCCCGGCCGGCCCCAGAGATGTGGATGTAGGTGACCCAGAGCTCAGCCATCCTAGGCAAGACCCTTAACCTTCAGAGCTAACTTCCTTATCAGAGTATGAACTTGTTCCTGTTGTCCAAGTCCTGGATTGCCCTTCCCAAGCCCTGCCCGTACCTCAGGGTGCAGTGGAAGGGTCTTTCCTATGATATCTCCCTCATCAACAATTACAGAATGTCAGAGCAGGGCCACAAAAGACCTAGAACGGCCGAGCTGGGAGCGCTTATCCAGAGCCTCCAAGTCTGAATTTAGAGCTGAGAACCAGTTTAGAACATCTGGGCCCAGCTGGGAGAGGCCATGGAGCATTTAAGCGTCCTCATCCGAGGGCCTCAGGGCCTGAGGCCGGGGGAGCCCACTGTTTGCTCCTTACTCCTTGCCAGCTCAGGGATCCAGGCTCTTCGTGTCCAGAGCTGTCTCTGCACGCTGCCTCTTGAAAGCTCTCCTTCCAATTCTTCCCTCCCTCAAAGGGAGTGTGCCCATGTTGTCCCTTTGTCCCTGCAGAATGTGCGCCCCTGTGATGGTGGAGTTGGAAGGGGAGACTGACCCACTGCTCATCGCCATGAAAGAGCTCAAGTGAGTTATCTGAGAGCCCCGCATTCACCACCCTGCCCTGCCCCTCGCCCCCTGTGCCCGGCCTCCTTGGCTGTCTGGCCCTGTGTGGCCAAGCTGCTTCCCAGGAAGGGGCTTTCGAGCCTCCTTTCTGAACTTCCTGGGTTCTCGGCCTCCCCTCTTCACTCTGATAAGCAGACCTTTTCGTTCTGCACCCTTCTGTTCCTGTCTTTGCCCCTGGAGGCGCCCATGGAGCCTTGTGGTCTCTCAAGCCTCTCCTTCTGCCCACAGAGCTCGAAAGATCCCCATCATCATCCGCCGCTACCTGCCCGATGGGAGCTATGAAGACTGGGGTGTGGACGAGCTCATCATCACCGACTGAGCCCCGGCCCCTGCCCCTGCTCCCTGGCAGTTTTTCTGTTCTCTTTGTTTTTGTATATGGATAATAAAGCCTATTCACCCTCTCCTGCTCTCCGTACTCCAGCTGCCTCCCCCTTTGGGTGCCACTGCCCGGCTCCTGGGAGCTGGTGCCAGGCTCTGGCTTGGCCCCCCCAGCAGCTCTCTAAGAACCTCTGCAGCCCCCTGCACGCGCCCCCCCAACCCAGCTCACAAGAGACTGTGGCTGCTGCAGGGAGGGAGACACTTCAGCTGCCTCCCCAGCACACAGACCGGTCTTTGTGCCCAGGGAACTGGTTGCCATGGAAACCTCCAATTTCCTCCGATGGGGACTGACTTCGGGGGCTTCTCAGGAGTATCACAGAGCAGGTCTCATCAAGCCACCCATTGTTTCCTGAGGACCTGCCCCAAGCCCCTTATCACCCATCGGGATCCCCTTTCAGGAGCGTTGTACCAGCAGGAAGCACAGGACTGGAGTCAGCCTTCCCCCTCCTCCCTCAGCCCCACCTGGCCCTGTTGGAGCCCTGGACAAATCAGCTGCCCAGCAGAGAGTCTGACACCCGCTTTCCCCGAGGTACCCCCCTCTCGGGCCCTGGCCACACCCCTCCAGGTCCTCCCCTTTTCCTTTTTACCTTCTCTGGGCCAAGGAGGAGCGGGTAGACCCCAAGTGCCGGCCTCGCTCCTGACTCAGAAGGGGGCCTCAGTATTGTAAGGCAGGCCCTCCCCTTTGCAGCTCCTAGGACCACGTCTATGATCTCCCCCAGAGGTAACCAGGGGTGACTTGAGCCTACTCCCTCCCTGCCTCGGGGAGATCCCTCAGTCCTTTCGGCTGCCCCCTCGCACTTCGTTTCATCCCAGGAGTAGGAAGGACCCCAGCCTGCCTCTACCATTATGGGCAGGGACGGGATGAGCTGTCCCAAGTTATCAGCAGCCCTGGCTGCAAGGGGGACAGCCCATACTGTCCAGGTGGGAGAGGGTTAATCTGTGGAGCTAAGCTGTGGCCTTTCTGGCCCTTCCCCCCCATCACCCACCCTCCACCCCCGCCCCAAGCTCATGGAATCCTTTAATCACATCGGGCGCTGAAATTTCAGTCCTGAAATGCCGCCTTTGTGCAGGCATCCCGGGCCGCCGCCCCGGAGTGCGGGGGTCATTTTCTCTGCCCCATTTCTTTAAATGGCTTCTTTGTTCCCTGCTGGGCTGCTCAGTATCAGATGTGATTAAAGGGAGGTGGGGTTGGGGTGGCAGGGGGGTGGGATGGTTGGAGGAGATGGGGGGGAGGTTAACCCTCAGGGGGCCAGTAAAGTCGGACTGCTGCCCTCCCTCCACCTTGTTTCTGTGGTGGCCTGAGCATCTCCTGACCCCGCCACTGTCGGCACTCCTCTGGGGTCTGGCCCACCGTCCCTTCACCCTCTCACTTGAGACTCGCTCAGCTCTTCTCTCCTGTGAAACTCACTGGAGCCCCTTCTCCACCCCCACCCCCTCATCCCTAGGGACAGGTCTTTCCTTTTTCTTTGCCTCATTCTCGTCCCCCTCCTTCGCCCCGTGTCCTCAGCCACCTCCAGTCTCTCCCAGGCCAGCAAACTGAGGCATCGTTCTTGGACTTCTGGCTTCCTCATCCTACCCTCATTTCAACGGGGGAGAAACACATTTAATTTAGATGGGATCCAAAAGCTTTGTCCATTTTTCTTTCTAATAAATTTAAACAAAACATTTAAATTGCTACAGTTTTTTCTTACACGGTGGAACACTTCCAACACCCAAATCCCTTTATTAAATCCTTGTTTACTTGTTGACTTTGAAAGTGCTCTGCCTGAAAAGTGGAGCAGGATAGCATAATTACCATGTTCAAGATTGAAAATATGATTGTCAGTAATTAAATCATGGAGCCCAAGAGAGATGTTAAAGCATTCGGGGTGGAGTAATGGTCTGATTTTTTAAGAAGATGGGAAATAAAAGTGGATTTCAGAAAATACAGACCCACAAGTTTAATACTAATCACTCGGCTAGATTCTAGTCGACATTCATGAACTGATGGTGCAAGAAAGCAGTGGTCATTGGGAGCCAGCATGGATTCATTATGAACATATACTTAGTGGAGTTGCCCTATAATGTTCTGTTGGGCTGTTAGATGAGCAAAATGCTGAAGATGTGGCCTATCTTAGGTTTGTTCCAGTGTCCATATGGATAAATGTGGGTCAGGTGATAGTATGTTTCGGTAGTGCCCCAGTCCAGCCCAGTCCATTGGGAGATTTTAAGAATCCACCGAAGAATCAAAAATCAGTAATTAGTAACTTTCGTGGGACACAGTTTAATTCACTCAGAGAAGCTAGTGCCTGCAATTCATGAATCCCATGGAAGCAAGTGAAGTTCAAGCCAGAGGGACATCTGGTCTCGGGTTGCCAGAAGGGGAGGGAGCCTGCATCACGATGGTCCTCACACCACAGCAGGAAGAAGGGGATGGATCTAGGGAGAGGCTGCTCATGGCATGGTGGGCCCAGTTTCTGCCATGTTTTTAACATGTGGATCACCTGAGTCCTTTATCTCTTTACCAGGGCAGCTTGTTCTGATGCTGAAGGCCATCGGCTTTATTTTTGTGTTTGGTTTATTGACTCTTTTTCCCCAGTTACAATTAAAATTTTTAAAAATTTGTTTTTAAAATTTTAGTTATAGCTTCTATCCTTTATCCCCACCCATAATTAAGAGACCACATGTGAAGTTATGCAAAACATTTCCATAAAAGTCATGTTGTGAAAAGAAACATGGATCTCCTACTCTAAGGAAAATAAAAACCCTCAGGAAAAATAAAGAAAAAGAGAGAATGCTTCAATCTGTATTCAGACACATTCAGTTCTTTCTCTGAGTACGGGCAGGATTTTTCATCCTGAGTCCTTCAGAATAGTCATGGATGATTGTACTGTTGGGAATAGCAAAGTCATTTACAGCTGGTCATCCCAAAACATTGCTCTTTGTATACAGTACATTTCATTTTGCCTGAGTTCATGTAGGCCTTTCCAGGTTTGTTTGTTTTTTTCTGAGCGCATCCTGCTCATCATTTCCCATAGAACAATAATCCGTCACAAATACGGACTACATTTTATTGAGCCATTCTTCAATTTATAGGCATCCCCTCAATTTCCAATTTTTTTTTTCCTAAGAAGAGAGCTGCTGTGAATATTTTTTGTACATATAGATCGATTTCCTTTTTTCTTTTTTAATTTCTTTTATTCGTGCCTAATAGTATTGTTAGGTCAAAGGGAACGCATGAAGTTACAACCTTTTGGGCACAGAGCATATCTTTTGATCATTTTATCAAGTGAGGCATGGCTCTTAGTTCCTTAATAAGAGCCTTAGTTGTTTTGCATATGTTTCTCTATTTATGAATTATTTCCCTCGGTTGATTGTAAACTCCCTGAAGGTAAGAACTGTTTAATTTTTATCCTTCTATCTCTGATTTCTAGTACTGTACCTGGCATATAATAGGTGCTTAATAAATGCTTATTCATTGTTTGATTTCTTCATCTTCATCTACCAGCAATTTAAAGCAGAGTGGTTTAGCCAGATTCTTTCCAGTTTTAAATATTTATGGATCAATGCTAACCTGGAAAGAGCTCTCTGGTAGGGAGGAAGAAAGCAAACATTTATTAAATGCCTATCATATGCTAAGAACTGTACAAATATCTCATTTGATCTTCCCAACAACCTTCCTGAGAGGTAGGTGCTATTCTTATCCCCGTTTTATGATGGGGAAACTGAGGCAGCTTGAAGTAAAGTGATTTGCCCAGGATCCCACAGCTACTGTCTGAGGTTGGATTTGAGTTCAGTTCTTCCTGGCTCCAGATCCTTGTGTCAGAACTGGCTTAAACCCAGAGCAGAGGGATGAGGATGTGAGACCGAGGGTTGAAAATTTCACCCTAGGATGCAGGGGAGGAGGAACATGTTGGACCTCGTTTAGAGTCTCAGTTGAACAAACAGGTTAACTTCAAGCCTCAGTTTCCTTTCCTGTAATTAGGAGATAGCATTATTTGGAGTACTTTTTCGTGGGGTTTCCTAAAACTATAGTGTTAATGTAGTTAAGTTGCTATTGCTACAAGAAATTGGGATAGTTTATCCCCAAGATGGGGAGTGAATGAGGTGGGATCTCTATCTTCCCATCTTTGAAGGGCTCTTCTGGGGAAGAAAGAGCTGACTTACTGTTTTTTATCCTGACTCAGGTGGGTAATTAACCAATGCAAATGAAAGACCTGCTTATCAAATGGGTGTTTTCTTCGTTTTGATGCAACAGACACTTCCTAATCTATACCCAAACCAATTTATTTGCAAGATAAATTACAGGAGAAAGTTTTATGAACTGTCAAAAGGCAGAGGAAGGAGAGGCAGCTAATGGCACAGTGGTTAGGGAGGCCTCCGGCCTTGGAGACGGGAGACCTGAATACTAAACTGTCCCTTTCACTAGCTGTGTGACTTTGGGCAGATCATTTAACTCCATTGCCTCCAAAAAGAAGGAAGGAAGGAAGAAAAAGAAAGAATGGAAGGAAAGAAGAAAGAAAGAAAGAAATCAAAATCAAAGGAAGATGTGTTCTGTATTTTAGAGTTCAGAACAAACATTGACTACTGAATTCAGAATTTTCTTGTCTTTCAATGTTGGTTTTGTAAAATGGGTCAGAAACTGACATGATTTTTATTCTTGAAAGAAGAGCCCGGACCGTTTGTTTTGCCACTACCCCCCAAGGACCATGAGATGTGTTGGTCAGACTTGCCAGCTGAAACCTTCCTTCAGTGTGCTTTCCCCTATTAGAATATAAGCTTCTCTAGAGCAGGGACTGACTTTTTAATTTATGCATAGTGCTTTGCACCCAGTAGATGCTTATTAAATGTTTTATTTATTCATTCGTTTCTATCCTTATGTAAGCTGTTTTTATAAAAATTTCCCATCCTCCCTTTGCATCAGTTTATTCGTGTCTTCCAGCCTTGTCCAGGGTCCCGTAGCTACCACGTGTCTGAGATCGGAATGGCAAACTAATATTCTATTACATTCGGAAGCTGTTATCCCGTTCCCTGATCTTGCGATGCATCTTATTTTTGTTATCACCAATAATGCTGCTATGAACATTTTTATCCCCGTGGGTCTTAACTTGCAGTCAACAATCTCCTGGCATATTGTCCCAGTAGCGGGGTGGAATGGCATGACTAATTTAGTCACGGGTTGTACATAATTCCAAATTGTTTTGCATCAAATTCCCACATGCTTACTGAATACCCTGATGACCCTAGACTGGAGGGGTAGGGAAGGAGCGGGGCTAGCCGATAGATTAAGTTACAGGATCCCACAACGCTTTGACTGGCATTTAATAAATGCCCATCAACTTGACTCGGGAAAATCTGTTGCCCACCGACAATTTGACGGGAATAAATGTCAAGTTTTACAGTTGGTTCAAAGAGTCGGCAGGATGAGTAGAAGATAAAGTCATATGGTCTACATGTGTGAAAAATGAGACTTGGTTTTAGTTGACAGTGGGTTTGATCATGATAATAATAGCATTAGTTCCCCTTTGTCTATTTATGTTTTCCCTTGTGTCCACCCTCTGGCAACCCTGTGGGGTGGGTAGTATGGACAATTATTACCCTCAATTTTATATATACCATTTTATAGGTCAGGAAAATAAACTCTAGAGAAGTGACTTGAGGGTCATTCTTCTCCCCTTCCATTTTCTAGAGCCTCCAGATCATCTCTTATTAGTAGATATTTGTTTTTGCTTTCATGTTCCCCCAGTAGAATACAAACGTGTTGCGGGTGGGGACTTTTATGTTGGTCACATGACTACCAAGTAGCATGGCTGGGATTTGAGCTCATGTCTCCCGGAGCCAAAATCCATTATTTGTCCACCACATCGAACCGTCATTGGTTCATGGGCTTTGTACTCCTCTTACCTCTGCCCAGACTGGCCGGTCCTTGCCAGTCCAGATCACAAACTCTTCCTTTTGTGGCCTTTTTGTGCTTTTCCACAAATTCACCATCCACTGTTCCAACGAGCCGGGGGCCTTCCTCTGGGTCTTTCCTCGTCTTGTGTACACCAGTCTCCCGTTCACTGCAACATGAGTTTAACGTGGAGCAGAGGAGAATTTGGGGGCCATGACCAATTGCCTTCAAGTGTTTGAAGGAATATCTTGTGAAAGCAGAGTCGGATTCACCGACTTGACTCTGCTTGACCCCAAAGAGCAGGACTAGAAGCTTGGTATGAAGAACTTCCAGCAATTAGATCTCCCCAGCTATGGGGCAGGCCGCCTTTGAGGTAGTGAGCTCCTCATCAGGGGAGGGATCTGGGGGAGATAAGTCTGCCTTTTAGTTAAAGGAATTCCTGCCCTGATGGGAGGTTGGCCCAAATGATTCTCACCGGCATTTCTGTGCCATCTACTACGTTCCAGGGGTTGCGCAGGTGAAACGTCAGAGTCCACCCCAAACCAGTTATCCAGAGGCAGTGTGTCTCAGTCCCATTTTCCTCACCTGGGAGGCGGAGGTGGATTCAGTGACTCTGAGGGTCTCTTGGAGCTCTTAGACTCTTCCCAGGATTCTGGGAGTCACTTTGTGAATTGGGACATTTGTCCTCCAATCTTGGGTTTCCCATTCCCCGTTAACAGCACTAACAATGGCTGGTAATCACATCTTCCGTTTCCTCCGTGACCCGGGGATGTCATTCGTCCGGGCCAGGTGGTTTGCAGTCATGGCCGCTAGGTTTCGGAGGGCCCAGTCGGATGAACTCTACCCCAGATCTCTGTGAATAGATTCGGAGATTTCCGGACCTTTTGAATCTCCAGCCCCCTCGCCTCCCACATACCTCTGGTCCTGGTGGGCCCTCCTCCCTCAGGCCATCTCCCCCAGGGTGTGAGAGTGGGAACAGGGTCCTCCTGACTCTGGGATGGCGTAAAGGGCGGGTGGGTGGAGTGGAAACAGTGGAACATCTCCTCTCCCACGGCGGGAGCCAGGAGTACATGTGTGTGGGAGTGTGTGGGTCATGTGAACATCATGTGTGGGTAAAGTGTACACATATGTAAGTGTGTGGGAGTGTACGTGTGCACCCGCCCCATCAGGAAAAGGGGCTCCGCTTTGGTCCCCAAGCCCCTCCCTCTGAGCTCCCTTCCTAGCCGCCATTCGGAGGGCCGCCCTATCCCACCCTCTTCCCGACAGACAGACTAAGGCCAGGCCCAGGAGGCCAGTAACTGAAACCTTTAATTTTATTATTCTGGATTGCTTAATGCAGAGTTAATAGGGAGTCTGGGCAAGGGGCTACTGAGATAAATAGGGGGAAAGGGCAATAATGCGTTATATGTGGACTGTGGGGCTGGGAAACGGGGGCAGACGCAGCTACATGTTTTATTTAAACACCAGGGGTTGGGGTGGGGGCTGGGGGCTGGGTGGATAGGGCCAATGACCCAGGGAAGGACAATGTACATAGTGATATTTTGGTGTCTTAGGGAGGCCCTTGCTCCCAGACAATAGGGTCTTTGCCTCCCCCTGGGACCGGGAGCCCAAACTCTGGGGGCAGATGGACCTCTCTAGCCTTGGAGTCCAGGGGCCTGGGACACGGTCAGGGAAGTGGGAACTATTGTGGGGAAAAGGGGGGATGTGGGACATAGCAACACCTCCCCCCATTAGCTGTTTCTAACTCCTCACTCTACCTCCCTTCCCCATCACTGCCGGGGGTGAAGCCCCCAGTTCATTTAGCAAAGAAAACAGGTGGGAGGAGAATGGGAGTCTCTGGTCTTTGCCGAGCGGGCCGCGAGGGCGTCAGTACCGAGTCTGTCCCCGGAGGGCTCTCTCCACTGCCTCCTCTGTGGATCCTCAACTTGGTGGGGGGGGGGAAGCCCCACGAACCTTCCCTTCTTTCCCTTGCACACACGGTTGCCCCGCATGGTCCTCAGAGGGTCTCTGCCTCCCCCACTGCCATGCCAGTCAGGGGGTCCATTCTCGGGGCTTTGGCCAGCCCTGAGGACTGGGCTGGCACCCCAGGGCTGCGCAGGATCCAGGACAGGTGTCCTCCCTCTCTGACGGAGATAAGCAAAGTCTGTAGGGAGGCCCACAGGAAGGGCTGCCTTCAAGGGAGTCATAACAGAGCGGGAGAAGAGCCCCCACTGAGGTCCTGAGTGGACAAGGCCTCCTCTAGCCCAGGGGAGGCGAGTGGGGGTGGAGGGCTGGGGAGAGCCTCCCGTAGAAGGAAGGAGACTTGGCAGTCCTTGGCCTCCACAGCCCCCACCAGCCCTGTGGCAGAGAGGGGAGAGGGCTGAGGGGGGGGCCGCGGCCTCCGGAAGGGCCCCCTTCTAGGGTCTGGAGAGCGTCGTGTACACAGGCTGCTCCCAGTGTGTGGGGCTGTGGGACTGCGGCCCCGAGGGGCTGGGGTCGGAGATGGCCGTGTAGAGGGGCCGCTGAGAGGGCCCCATGTAGGAGAAGGCCGAGTAGAGGCCGGAGGCCTGGCCCGAGTGGCCGTAGTAGGGTCCCGAGGGCTGGTGGTCGGAGTAGTCGAACTGCGGGCGAGAGATGGATGGGAAAGCGGAGCCATAGTGGGGCAGGCTGAGGGAGGTATAAGCGATCTGGGAGGTGGACGGCTGGTCGGCATAGTGGGGGGGCCCGGGAGGGCCCGAGGCCTCCGTTTTCACCTGGGCCTTGGCATCCACGCCGGGCGGCGAGGCAGCCGGCAGGGCCACGCCGGGCGGCTTGGAGATCCAGGCCGAGTGTCCGCTGGCCACGGCCAGGGCGCTGCCCAGCCCGTAACCGGCCGCGGCGTAGCCCCCCACGTGGCCGGGGTGGCCGGCGTGTCCGTTGGGGGGCAGGTACTGGTCAAACTCGGCCACGTCGAAGGTCTCCATGTTGGACATCACCTCGTGGCTGATCTCACCAATGTCCATGGTTCCGAAGTCGATGTGGGGCTTCCCGCTCTCCCCCAGCGAGCGCCCGTCCCGCTTTGACTCTGCCTTGCTTGATTGCAGCTCTGTCTTTGGGGTGGTGGGAGGGGTGGGGGGGCCATGGCTCTGGCCTAGGGATGGGCAGAAGGAGAGAGAAACAGGGACACTGAGTCACGGCGTTAGGGGGTGACCCCGGGCAGACTCTCAAGAGCAGTAACTGGCCCCCAGCTGTGCTCTTCACAGCACGTCCTTCCCTCCGTGCACACGCCCTGTGGGCCAGCAAACCTGCCTTCTTCCTGTTCTCCATCTACCCCCTCCACGTCTTTGCCCTCGCTCCTCAGCTTGACCCCAGGGAAGCAGCTCTTCCCCCCCAGCCTTGCCGGATCCTCCGCCTAAAGTCACCTTGTATTTATCTGGCCTCTGTTTTGTGTGGGATGATGCACGCCATCTTCCTTGGCTAGCAATAAGGGGGCAGGGATGCCTTTTTGCGGTCTTAGTCTCTATGGTACCAATGCCTATCACAGTAGGTGATTCATAAATGCTCGCTGATGGACAAGCTGATGGACTGGCATCAGAGAGCATTTTCTGTGAGCCTCAGTTTCCTCATCAGTCAAATGGCAACAGTAATCCTTGACAGGATGGTCACTGTGTCCTCTCTTAATGGGAGAAGACAGTGGGCTCTTCCCCACACTTCCCCTCCGTCCCTCTACACTAAAAGGTCAGATCCTTGAACGCAGGAATTTTTGTCTTTGTAATACAGTAGGTGTTTAATAAATGCTTGTTGACTAATTAACTCAAGGAGCCACTCAGGGCTCTGTTTCTATTATTATAAACTCTTTCTGCTGAACTATGGAAGCTTCCATTTGTACTAAGACTTCTGAGACATCAGGACAAGGACTATGTGATCTGTCTTCATGTCCTGGTGCTTGTAACTCTGCCTAGTAAACAGTTGGTGTTTAATAAAAGCTTGTTTCACTCCACTGAATTAGTTGAATCGAATTTAAATCTGATGGTTTATTTTCTTGGTAGGAAAAAGGACACTGAAATGAATGTCAGGCACTTCTGATCACTATAGCAACTGGAGGGACCTCAGAGGCCCTCTGGTCTGGCCCCTCTCAATTTACAGATGGGGAAACTGAGACTTAGTGACTTGCCTCTAGTTGGTAACAGGCAGAGTCATGATTTGTTCACTTCCGGTAGAGTACACTGTGCCGGAAATTCTATTTGCTTATCCTGCTTACTACCTGCCTGGACTGTTTATATCGCCTCTGGGCCTCAGTTTCCACACTTGAACTCTAAGCAGTGATTCCTTGGATTCAAGGACCGTTCTTATCTAAGTTTTGTTTGCTTTGAGAGTCCCGCACACAGTGCAGGTGCTCAATAAATGCTTATTGATTATTCCGGAACTTTCCTTATCTAAGTTTTATTTCCCTGCGCACAGTGGGGTGCTTAAAAAATGTTTATTGATTGGCCAGTAAAATAAGGAAGTTGAACTAAATAGCCTCTATGGTCACTAGTGACTCATGACCAGGATTGTGCGGGGAGTCGGTTTAAACTTCATGCTGATTGTTAAATTTTTCAGAGGGAGCATTTCTATCGGAAATCCACAAACACTACAGATTAGGGCTCAATGTATTGCTCTGTGGATTGTCTAGACTTAAGAAAATGATGGAGAAAATGTTAATTTTGAAGATTAAACTTAAATGTATGCCCCGGGAGTGGATTTGCCCCGGAAGAGAGCTGACTTGCTTGCCTCACTGTAACTTCCTTGTCCAGAGAGTTCGGTGTCTTTCTTTCCATTTTTCTAGAGCATTTTGTCCGGATCTTTCTTTTACATTTATCGCACCCTACCTCAAATTAGATAAATTAGAGATCTACTTAGTAAATCAAGTAGATTGAAAACTTCCTGAGGCCAGCACCCTATTTATTTTGAAACCAGCTGTTTTATGGGCTTGAAGGCTGGAAGCCAGCTGCTTCTGCCCTTTCTGTCTCCTCTCTCTATCTCTGTCTTATCTCTGTGTGTGTCTCTGTCTCTCCTCTCTCAGTCTTTCTTGCTCTGTGTCTCTCCTTCATTCCCTCTTCCTCTCCTTTTTTCCTTCTCCTTCTCCCTCTTCCTCTACTTCTGTTTTTTTCTCATTTCCTCTCTTCTCTCTCTCTTTCCTCTCTTTGTCTCTGTTTCTTTCTCTCTCTGTCTCTGTTTCTCTCTGTCTCTGTCTGTCTCTCTCTTTCCTCTCTTTGTCTCTATTTCTTTCTCTCTCTGTCTCTGTCTGTCTCTCTCTTTCCTCTCTTTGTCTCTCTCTGTTTCTTTCTCTGTCTCTGTTTCTGTCTGTCTCTCTCTTTCCTCTCTTTGTCTCTGTTTCTGTCTGTCTCTGTCTGTCTCTCTCTTTCCTCTCTTTGTCTCTCTCTGTTTCTTTCTCTCTCTGTCTCTCTCTCTCTCTTCTCTCTCTGTCTCTCTCTTTCCTCTCTTTGTCTCTGTCTGTTTCTGTCTGTCTCTGTCTCTCTCTCTTTCCTCTCTTTGTCTCTCTCTTTTCTGTCTGTCTCTGTCTGTCTCTCTCTTCCTCTCTTTGTCTCTCTCTGTTTCTTTCTCTCTCTGTCTCTGTTTTTGTCTGTCTCTCTCTTTCCTCTCTTTGTCTCTGTCTGTTTCTGTCTGTCTCTTCTCTCTCTTTCCTCTCTTTGTCTCTCTCTATCTGTTTCTGTCTGTCTCTGTCTCTCTCTTTCCTCTCTTTGTCTCTCTGTTTCTTCCTCTCTCTGTCTCTGTTTCTGTCTGTCTCTCTCTTTCCTCTCTTTGTCTCTGTTTCTGTCTGTCTCTGTCTCTCTCTTTCCTCTCTTTGTCTCTCTCTGTTTCTTTCTCTCTCTGTCTCTGTTTCTGTCTGTCTCTGTCTGTCTCTCTCTTTCCTCTCTTTGTCTCTCTCTGTTTCTTTCTTTCTCTGTCTCTGTTTCTGTCTGTCTCTCTTCCCTCTCTTTGTCTCTATCTTTCTGTCTGTCTCACTGTCTGTCTCTGTCTTTCTCTCCAACACAAACTGGGAATGAAGAACACTGGCTAAACAAATTTACTGCTGTGTTTTTCCTCCTTGAACCCAGGTCTACCTTTTGTCAGCACAACCTTTTTTACACTGTGCCCACCTCTCCTAATAGTGGTTAGGGATATTCCCAAACCAGCTTCAGAGAGGATGGTGGAGCCCTTTTAAGGAAGAATGCCCCTTACCCTTGTCTGACCTTGAGTACATTGTTAACCATCTTTGGGAATCAGTTTTCTCATCTGTAAAATGGGTTAGAATTAGGTGATTCCCAGAGCAAAGAACCTAGCTCTCAATTGCGGACAGACAGGGGCGCGGATGAATCCCAAGTGGCTCTTTAAAGCCGGTATCTTTATTGGGACGGGTTCTCCCCCGAGGCAGCAAGCCTCTGCCGGCTGCCGGGAACCCCCCGCGGGCTCCCTCAGTGCCACGATGGCCGCCCTCTGGAATAGGCCCGCAGGGCTCCCTTGTCGCGGGTCCCGTTAGAACCTCTCGCCCCGGAGGAGGCCCGGCACGCAGATGACTCCCTACGGGTTGTCACAGACAGTGTGCCCGGGCGGGCAGCCCCTTCCTCCCTGGGCCTGAGCCGAGGGGCGGGGACTCCCCAGGGGGCAAGTTCCCCCTCAGATCTGGGGTTCCTCGGGCTCAGAGACGACGGCCTCCCGCCAGAGGGACTGTCCCAGCCTCGGGCCCCGCCCTGGCCTTCACCCGAGCCCCCAAGACGTCCCCTCGTCCCCAGAAGACGAGGGCGCCGCCGAGCTCCGCAAAGGGAAGCCGGACTCTAGTTCCTCCCCCCTCTCCCACCCCCAGGCAGGGCCAATCAGGGCGCGAGCTTCGGGCTCCTGGGCCGCGCCCCGCTCACACCCCGCCGTGCACTCCCTCCCGCCCCCCCTCCCGTCCCCCGGCCCTGTTCTCACCTGAGGAGTGCTCCGGGTTCCCGTCGGACATGGGGGAGCCCTCGCCCGGGTGCCTGTGGTCCAGGTGGGAGTTCTTGTAGTGCGCCTGGATGGCGGCCGCCCCTCCGGGCTCGCCCTCGCCGGGAGCCTCCCCCTCCCCCGAGGCCGCCTTCCCGTTCTTCCTGCGCCGGGGCTGGTATTTGTAGTCGGGGTGGTCCTTCTTGTGCTGCATCCGCAGGCGCTCGGCCTCCTCGATGAAGGGCCTCTTGTCGCTCTCGTTCAGCAGCCTGGGGGCCCCGAGGAAGAGGAGGGAGGGGGCAGGAGGAAGGAGAGGGGAGGGTGGGATGGGGGCAGGAGGAAGAGGGGAGGGGGATGGAAGAATCATGTAAATGTCGCATCTTGGAGACCCGGCCTCAAAGCGCTGCGGCGTGCATCGGCAGTAATGCTTTGGGCGCGCTACAGCGGCGGGAGCGTGGATAACCTCTGAGAGATCCTGCCTAGTCACCTGCGAACTGCGGGGTCTCGGGCAAGGCTCCCAGCCGCCTTCCCTCAGTTTCCCCGTTGAACCAGATGGTTCCCATGTCAAGGGCTTCGCAAGCTGCGGCTCCGCGGAGATGCCCGTTCGTACCCGTATTTATTCTCATTTCTCTCGCTGCCGCCTCGGAGGGCCCGCCCCGGTTCTGCGCTTTGGAACCTGGGGGGTCAAGCTCCCTGAAGTCATTGAGGCCGCCCCCCACCCCCAGCCACGAAGGAAGCGCCCCCAGAATGCCCCAGCGCGCATCCGAGTGTCCAGGGACGGGGAGCTCACCACCGGCCTCCCCTTCGGTTTCGCTGTTAGGAGACCCGTCTTTCTGCTCTTTCCCCCTCCACGGCGAATCCAGCAGATCAAGGGTAACCCCCTTCCCAGCCAGGGCCTCCATCCAGAATTCATCCGTTATGGCCCCCAGAGCTTTCCTTCTTCTTTCTCCCCCACCCCCACCCCCACCTGGAGCTGGGACGTTGGGAGGATGGGAACAGAGAGGATGGTGGGAAGCAGCGGCTCCGAACCCTCAGCCCCTGGGAGGACCTGACCTTGGGGTGGAGAGGGGAGCACTAGTTTGGGTCGGGACAGAACACGTCCCTCTCCCAGCTTCCAGAACCTGGGCTCAGTGGGCTCTGAGGAAGCCATCCTGCCTTGGCGGACAGAAGGGCATGACCCCGGGGACCAGGGCAGGGATTCTCGGGGTCCCTGTCGCTCTCAATGACCCCCCTTCTCCCAGCCGTTCTCAAACCCGGGTTCTTCTCCCCACCAACTCCCCTCTTGGTCTCAGGAGCTGAAGGAAGTTCTTGACCCCAGAGTTTGGGCAGGCCCCCATCCCCCATCTTTCCCTGAGGGCAGGTCTGAGGTTCCCAGAACTCCCCCCACCTCCAGAGACCCCCAAGATCATTTAGCTCATCTCTCAGCTGCCAGGAAACGAGTGCATGAGGCGGCCCGAGATTTTGCTTGCTGAGGCCCGTGGGCTCCATCCCAGTGAGACCCTGTCAGAGCCGTTGGGTGTGTATGTTTGCCTCCTTGCCGGAGGCCAGTGTTTGCTTGTGCTGGGGACTCCCCCTGGATTGGGAGCCAAAAGACCTGGGTTCAAGGAGCCTGACTGTGCTATTTGATTAGCCCGGCTCCCTCATTTCCTGCCTCAGTTTTCTCATCTGTGAAACAAGGACTTGACTAGTTGACGTCCCAGAGTTCTCTAGCTCTAGCAAGGAGGGGAGGGGGGAGACAGACTAGGGAGAGAAACTTGTTGTTTGGGAGGGGACTGGGTGCAGAGCAGTTGAAAATCGGGTTTTCCCCGACCACCCAGGGGAATAAGGAACAGTGCCCTGGCGCTCCAACCACTGTCCTACCCTGCCTCCTAACCACTGTCCTACTCCGCCTCCTCCATGACTGGGGGACAGACTCACTAGAGGGGGACAGGGAGGGTCTTTATGTGGAAGTGACCCAGTTCTAATTCTGGGGGCAGAGACGAGGGGCTGGGGGCACCCTAAGTAGCGAGGATACAAGGCAGCAGAGAAAATGCCACACATGTTCATTTATGTGCCAGTCTCTCCGGGAAGGGAGCCACTGGATGGCTGTCCCCCCCCCCCAGCTTTATGCCTCCCCCTCCCCTACCAGCTTTGGGCTCCCCTTTGTGCCTCTCCCCTCCCCCTGCCCCAGCCCGGGTGTGAGGGCGTGGCCATGCCGGGCGTCCCTGCCTGCCCAGCATTCCTAGGGCCAGCATTCCTGGGAGACTTTCATTCCTGAGCCTTAAACCTCTGAACTGCCAGGCGCTGGCCCTGGCCCGCACACCAGCTGCTCCTCCCCGCCGCCAGCTTCCTCAGCCCTGCCCTCCGGCCAGCGGCTCCAGGCCCCGGGTTCGAATCCCCTCGTGCCATTTGCTACCCTTGTGAGCCAGGATAAACCACTTATCTCCAGGCCTCGGATACCCCCCCTCCATCCTCCCACCCCCCTATCCCTGGTATGTGCCACCCATCAGAGCCGGGGACTTTGCCACTCTCTTCTGGGCCCAGAGCAAGATGCTTATGGGCACACGCTGCCCATAAGGGAGACAGGGTTTTAATCCTGCCTCAGATCCTCTAGCTGCGTGATCCTGGTCAAGTCACTTCATTTTTTGAGCCTCAGTTTCCCCATTTGTAAAATGGGAGTGACTGAATTGTCAAGAGGAGACACGAGATTGTGTGTGTAAAGTGCTTTGCAAATGCTTGAAATGTTCTGGAAAGTGAGAGATCCTTATTTTTACCCAAGGGTCTGTAACCTCCAGTCACGTTGCGACCCTGTACCATTACAGGGGAACATAACACAAGAACAACAGCAGCAACGATAATAATGAGGCTGACAGAGCATTTATATGACTCTGAAGTTTACACGTTAGCTCATTTGATCCTCACAACAACCCTGGGAAGTAGGGGCTGTTTTTATCCATATTTTATAGATGGGGAAACTGAGGCAGACAGGAATTAAGGGACTTGGTCAGAGTCACACAGCTAGTCAGTGTCTAAGGCAGAATTTGAACTCAGATCTCCAGCATCCCTACTCCCCCACCCTATCTCTGCCCCCGACTAGCCTTAAACACAACCCGAGCCTCAGCTTCAGCCCGAGTCAGGGTCTGCCTGGGGATTCCAGCCCCTTGACCCCAGGCTGACATCCTTCTAGTGGCACAAGGGACTTGCCGGCACATTAGTCTGACTGTCCTCCCCTTGAGGGAGGTCACTGGGACCTCTGGGCAGTGACTTGCCCAAGCTGGCACAGTAGCCAGCACCAGGGCTGGGTTTGCATTTGGGACCAGGCTCCTGAGGACTGACCCACTCTGCCCTGGGGGGGGGGAGCAGTAGAGGAAAGGGTTTGACTCTGTGCCCCGTCCCTGAGTAGCTCACCGGAGGGAAGTGGGCTATGGTTCTCCCCGGCTCTGGTTCCCCGGTTCCCTGGCCTGGGCTGCCGGCCTTGGCTTCTGAGCAGCTGGGATCTCAGGGAATTTCAGGTTAAGAGGCAGAACTACATTTGAGATGCCTCGGTGGGACCTGGACACTCCCCCAGCCCCCAACGGTGGGCCCCCAGAGCTCTCACCCGCTCCCGATGTACCCGTCTCGCCCTTCGGAACAAGGACAGGAAGTGTCCTAGAGGGGTTCGGGGGCCATCGGGGAGCTCGGGGACTCTCTGTTCTCCCACCCAACCCCCACTTCTGGAAAGCTCCAGGAAGGAAGTCTGGGTGGGGAAGTAGAGGCTGCTTCTTTCCCTCCTGGGCACCTTCCGCCAGACTGAAGCTGCTCGCCCTTTCTGGGCATCTTCCTGGAAGGCCGCCTGCTCAGTGGTGGGAAAGGGGAGGTGTTCCTGGGGTCTTAGCCCTGTCCCCCGGGGGTCCTGAGCTGGCAAGTCCCTCGGAAGCCTCTGGGGAGCAGCCAGCTTGGCTTTCCAACCACCCCCAAGCCCTGGACGCGCCGAGCTTTGGGGGGCCTCTGGCTCCCGGCCTGCTAACCTCAGGCACTGAATGTGTTTGCCAACCCGGCCTGCCTGGCAGCAGCCCCCCACCCCCCGGCCCTGCCGCCGGCACGCAGTCACACCTAGCACTCTCCTTCCTCATTCCCGTCCTCCATTACCCGGCCCAGGCAGGAGCACACCTTGTGACCAGACTGGGCCTAGGACTTGCCCGTCGCCAGGTCCTGGGTGGGAGAATCTAGGCAGGGAATGGTGGGGAGGGTCGAGACCTGGACGTTGGGATTGAGGGGGCCAATCCTCGGCCTGGAAGGCCCTGGGAGCTCCCGTGATCCCTTGTCTGCCAGGGCTGTTTCCCCTCCACCCCCAGCATCTGCTATTTAGAGTCTTTCCCAGTTATACCGTCAGCTTTTCCAGGGACAGGGACTAGTATGTCTGCCTTTGTAACCAAGCTTGGCACACAGAAGGCACTCAATAAATGTTTGCTGATTTTGTTAATTGTATCCTCAGTGTCTAGCATACGGTAGGCGCTTAATAAATATTTGCTGTTGTACCTGCAAGGCCTGGAACACAGTAGGTGTTTGATAAATATTTGTTAATTGTATCCTCAGTGTCTCACATACAGTAGGTGCTTAATAAATGTTTGCTGTTGTGTCTGTAGTGCCTGGTACCTAGTAGGTATTTGATAAACATTTGTCCATTGTATCCTCAGTGTCTAGCATACAGTAAGTGCTCAATAAATTTTTGTTGATTGATTATCTGCAGTGCCTGGTGTAGAGTAAGTACTTAATAAACACTTGGTGTCTGGCATACACTAGGTGCTTAATAGATGTTTGTTGATTGATAGAGTAAGCTACAGGTCCCAGTGGTTTAGAAAGCATTTTCCTTCCAACCATTGGTGCAAGCCCGGTCATTGGATCGTTGGCAGGGAGCTACTGGGACTTTCAAGGCCGCCCCAAGGAGGAACTAAACGACCTGCCCAAAGTCACACAGAGAGCAAGAGGCTGAGGCAGGATTTGAATCCAAGCCCCGACCCTAGCGCTGGCACTCGGTGCCTCACTGCCTCGCTAAGGTGTTTTCCCAAAGGGCTTGAGGTGGCGGTTACTTGTGACTTGCTTAGGGCTCCTTCCCAGCTCCCCCCCACTCGCCAGCCCCAAGGAACCTTCCCCTCCTTCCTCCCCCTCCCCCCCGTGGGTCAGAATCTGTCCCAGGAGGGGGGCCGAGGGCCCGTCTCCCCAGGCAGGCTTTGCTGCTCATCCCCCGGTGGTCCCAAGGGGCCAGCGGCTCTGCAGGGGGCTCTGGGTACCCCTCTTGCCTATCCCCCGAGCCTTGGGACTGGCTACCGTGGCTACCCTGGCGGCAAAGGGGAGATGGGGCCAGGGAGGTGGTTAGTTTGGGCCCCATTAGGAGATCTAGAACCCGGATGATCACAGCCTTAGAACACAGGACGCCAGAGCCCGCAAAGAGCCTGGAATGTGGACTGTGAGCGGGAGGAACCTTGGGACAGAGAAAGTCGGAACCGGGTCGGGCACTCTGGCCGCTGGGAAGGCCTTGGGTCCCGGAGCAGCTCCCTCCTCGCCTGGGGGCTTGGGGATGAGGACCCCGAGCTTCAGCTCGCCTCCTTGCTCCCTAACATGGCCGGGAGGCCCAGGAGCGCGGTTTCAGGCTGGAACGGAGGGAGCAGAGGTGGGGAATTGTGGGGCAGGGCAGGGTGCCAGCAGGGACCCGCCCAGGTCCCCTGGTCTGAAGACCTGCCCTTTTCCAGAGAGAGGCTGGGGGAGGGAGCCCCACCTCGGTGGGTGAGGAGGTCGGCTGTCCCAGCCCAGCCTTGGGGGAGCAGGAGCCGCCAGGGAGAGAGAGGGGGCACTGGCAGGGTCCCGAGAGGAAAGATGGCGCCGGGGAGGATGGGCCCGCGGGTCCCAGCAGGAGGGCCGCGGGCGGGGGAGAGAGAACTCAGCCTGGTCAGGAGACAGTCCCTGACTGGGGGTCTGCAGCCAGCTCTTCCTTCTTAAAGGAAGAAAAGGAAACCTGGGAGTGGCACATGACGGGGGGTCGGGGAGACGGGCCGGGGAGCCTGTGCCAACTGGTGCCACGGAGGACTTGGGGCTGGCGGCCATGGCCGGGGGCAGCGCCCGCGGGGACTGCTGCTTCTCACCCATCTCTCTCTTTCACTCCCCGGCCCGCGGGATTGTCTCTGGCCCAGGACTAAGTTGGGAGGAAAGTTCGTGCCCTTCCTTCCCCTTATCCACTGTCCCCCACACAGAGTCCCCTACCCTTAGTCAGCCGTCAATCACAGTCCCCCAGAACCGGGGAGGGGGCAGGCTAAAACTGCCCCCCACAGGAGGGGGTGAGGGCCAGCTCCTTGCCCAGCGTCACCCGGGGGGAAATGGCGGAGCTGAGCCTCAGCCCGGAGCTTCCGCCCAATAATCAGGCTTCTTGTCCCCCCCAGCCCTGTTCTGCTCTCAGGCTTGGGAAGTGGGGGGGCTCTGCCGTCGGAGAAGGCTGCCCGGGACGGGGACGGAGAGGACTCGGTCTCTCACGTGTAAGATGGGATGGTGGGACTAAGGGGTTGCTTCCCAAGGTCTCTTGGGGGCTTGGGGACCCCGCTGTCCTGCCAAGCCACCGGGCGTCCCCAACCCAACCCATACTCTCGTCCCCTCCCTCCCGCCCCAACAGAATACCAGCCACCAGAGGGCACTGGGGGGACCCTGGCCTTGGGGAGAGGCTCCCGGAGGTCGGGGACTGGGGGACAGGCGGACTTGTGGGGTACGCGAGAACGAGGCAGAGAAGGCCCGGGCAAGAGCCAGCCTTGGGTTAGTCAGGGCCCCGGGCTCAGCTTTGGGCTCTGCCCTCTTGGTGCCCTGCCGACCTCAGACGGCCGCCCTCCCGCGCTCAGTTTCCCACTTTTGCCAGTCCCCCCCACCCCCACCCCCCCGGGGGTCCGAGCCCCGCGCCGCAGCCACTCACCTCCACAGCTTCCCCAGGGTCTTGCTGAGCTCGGCGTTGTGCAGGTGCGGGTACTGGTCGGCCAGCTTGCGGCGGGCGGCCTGCGCCCACACCATGAAGGCGTTCATGGGCCGCTTCACGTGGGGCTTGCTCTTGCTGCTGCCGTTGACCCGCACGGGCATGGGCACCAGGGTCCAGTCGTAGCCGCTGAGCACCTGGCTGACGGCCTCGCGGATGCACACGGGGAACTTGTCGTCGTCCACCTCGGGGTCCTGCTGCTCCTTCTTCACCTTGCCCAGCTCCCCGGGCGCGGGGCTGGCGTGCAGGGCCGCGCCGTCCGGCCCCAGGGGGGGCCCCCCGGGGGACAGGCAGCGGGGGTCCTCGGAGCCCACCGGGCTCAGCTCCACCTCGGACAGGTCCTGCTCCTCGCTCATGGCGCCGCCTCTGCCGGGAGCCCTCTCGCCTCTGCGCTGGGGGAAGGCGAGAGAGAGATGGAGCGAGAGCCTCCCGCCCCGGGGAGCACCCACAGGCCCTCCCTCCCCGTCTGGCTCCGGCCCAGCGGGGTGGCGGAGGGAGACGGCCCCAGCTCCCACCTCGGCAGGCTGAGCCCCGGCCCCGGCCCAGGGGATCGGCCGCAAGTCCCTCCCAGACGGCAGAGACCTCCCCCCCTCGCCCGTCCCAGCCGCTCCTCGCTCTGGGTGGATGTGAGGAGGCTTTTTGTTTGTTTCTGCTTTCAGGTGGCGCTTTGTGGGGAGAAAGGGGGAACAGCGGGCTCCCCCCGAGGCTCCCCCGGGGAAATCCCCGCTCCCCCTCCCTGCCTCTCAGCGCTGCCCGTCGGGCCGGGCTGAGCCTCCTTTAGCCGCCCTGTCCCCCACCAGAGGCAGGTGGGCCAGAGAGGGCGAGGGCTGGGCAGCCCCCGTGCGCTCCCTCCGACCCCACCGCCCCACGGGCTCCTCTTGCCGTCTGCCCGCGGCAGAAGGGGGAGCGGGCACAGGGGCGTCCAGAGAGCCCCGGGCCGGGGAGGGAGCTCACCTCGGTCGGCCTCCAGGCCGGTCTGGAGCAGCGGGTCCCGAGGGGGGCTCCCCGGGCCGGGGGTCCGGCTCCGGGCTGGGGTCTTTGGGCGGGCGGGGAGGGGGCCGAGGGGCCCAGAGGGCCTCAGGCTGCTGCCATGCCGCAGAGCAGCCAGCTCGCAGTGCTCACCACCTCTCCGGCTGGACGCCACTGACTGACTGTGCGGCTGCTGAGGGCTGGGGAGGAGGGAGGGGGAGGGAGGGAAGGAAGGGCAGAAGGTGGAGTCAGGCTCCTTTGCTGTCCCCGACCCGTGGGGTTCCTCCAATCCCCCCAGGCGCCCCACTCCCTCCTCCGCCCTTCCTCCCGTCCTTCCCACTCTGGGGACACGGGGCGCCAGGGCTGCAGGGAGGCCGGGGCCTGCGGACTGAAGCCCCTCCGTCGGGAAGCGGGGCCCTGGGCTCAGGGGGTGTCCAGGGCCTTCCTGGGGTCCGCTACCCCTCCCGCCTTCCCAGCCACTCCTTCAAGTGCAGGCCCCTCGGGTGTGGGGGCCTGGGGAGAGAAGCAGGGAGGGAGGGGGCCGAGCTCTTCCCCGGTTCAGACCCGTGGCCCAAGGGATCACCCACCTAGGGGGGCTGGAGCTAGAGAGGACGCGGGGTGTTCGGGGGCAGTGTCAGTGCTAGGAGAGCCCCACGACATGGCCTGTCAGGGCCGGGAGAGGCCTCAGAGCAGGGGTGTGAGGGCTGGAGGGGGTTCAGAACAGGGGTGTCAGGGCCGGGAGGGGGCATGGAGATAGGCCATCCCACCCAAGTCCCTCATTTAACAGAAAAGGAAACTGAGGCCCCCAGATGACAATCTTGGACTCTTGCTTTGCATGCGGATGTTGGGCCTGTTTTAGGGATCAGGGCAGTTGAAGTTAAAAGCAGGGTGCGACTGACCACCTTCCCTCTAGGTGAGACTACAACTTCCAGCATGCCCTGAGGGAGGGGGTGAAGGCTGCAGGAGTCCCTTCATTTGTGGGGGTGTCTAGTGGTGCCCCAAGGAGGAGGAACCCATGAAAAAAGAGGCTGGGGAGGAAGGAGAAAAAGAAGGGAAAGACCACTGGGGTACAATGTAGTGTAATGAGCAGTTCTGGGTCAGAGGTTAGAGGACCTGGGCTCATCTTGGACAGTTGCTGCAAATCTTCGTCTCAAGCTCTAATGTTCTTTGTTCTAAGGGTCTTCTCAGCTTTTTGTTGACGCAAGGTCCATGTTCTAAAGTTCCAACAAGTTCTGAGCTTTCTCTGATACCCTTCAGCCCTGACACCCCCTGTTCTAAACTCCCTCCCAGCCCTGACACCCCCTGTTCTAAGCTCCCTCCCAGCCCTGACACCCCCTGTTCTAAGCTCCCTCCCAGCCCTGACATCCCCTGTTCTGAGCCCCCTCCCAGCCCTGACAGTCCAAGGGTCTGTGTCTCCCCCTGTGCTCCTGCCTGGGGCCGGAGGCGTGGAGGTGATCTGGGACGGGGAGCTGTTTCCCAGCCCTTGGGGAGGTGGTCCCCGCTGGAACACTGGGCTGATTGTCTCTTCTCCTTTCCTCTCTGTCCCCTCCCTCCGGTTCACCAGCAGAGCTAACCTGGGGGCAGGGGGAAGGGATGAGCAGGATAAGGTTGGGGAGAGGGTGTGGCCAGCGTGTCACCATCACGTGCCTCCTCCCTGGTCCAGCTAGGGAATTAAGATGGGGGGAGGGAGGGTTGCTTATGGGAGAGAATTGGGGGGAGGGGAGCAGGATTTTCTCCCTCCGAAGTCAGGGGGTTCCCCTCCCCACCCCCAACAGAACTTCCCGTGAACCTTGGAGAAAAGGCAGGCTCTGGGGAGGGGGGAGCAGCCCCCACCCCCAATCCCTGCTTCTAACACCTTCGGCCCTGGCTCCCCGCAGGGGCCAGTGACTGGGAGAGGGATTATGGGTGCGAGCTGAAGGAGACTTAGATAACTTAGTGACCCTCAAGTCCACTAGAATTTCCCCTTGGTGCCTCATGGGACATTGTGGACAGCTCCTGTCAGCCCTGTGTGACCTTGGATGTTTGGAATCCATTTGATGGGGCTGGGAAGGTTAGGGTCCCCCCAGCCCCCAGTGGCTCCGCCCCTGCCATCCCCCCTGCCGGCTCTTTCTTGCCCCTAGAGTCTTTTTCTGTTTCCATTTTCCCAGGCCCATCCACCATCCTCACCTCTCTTTGTGATGTCTCCGTTTGCCCTTCCTCATTATGTCCCCCCGCACCCCAATCAGGACACTAGCAACCCGGAAGGAATCATTTAGTCCAAAGTCAGTTGAGAAACTGAGCCCCAGAGAGTCTGGGCTGCTTAGGGTCACCCGGCCAGTGTCAGAGAAGGATTTGAATCCAGGTCCTGGACCCCCCCTCCAATTGCCCACCCTCTCTTCTCCTCTTGTCCATAGGGTCTCTTCTGGGTTTCTGAGGCTGGCTTTGGGACCTTACCCTGGAGCTGGTCTCCTGGCCCAGTGCTGAAAGGCCTTCCCAGCGGACCCCAGGCTTGGGGGGAAGGAGCGGTGGGGAGACCCCTTGAAGCTGGAGTCCCGGACACCTGAGAGCCCCAGCAGCACTGGGTGAGCCCGGATGGCTGGCTCTGCGGCCGGGGGTCCCATGGGGGGCGAGGGCCATGGTGGCCCATGGCCGGGGAAGGCCAGATTCAGGGGGGCCTGATCACAGTGAAAGAGTCACACACAGCGCAGGCTGGGGGGTGTGCAGGGGGTGGACACTGTAAAACCCCCCATACACACACACACACACACACACAACACACACACACACACACACAAACCCCGGACAATCGGGCCAGTGTGTCGGGACTCGGGAGCCCGATGAATTAGGAGTTTGATAAGGGTTTTCTCTTTCTCTCCCTCGCCGGACTCTGACAATCCCCCCCCAGTTTTCCCGACGCCACCCCCAGTGTGGCCAGCCCCCACCCCTCTACCCGCCCTTCTTCCCTGTGCCCGGCCTCGGGTTTGGGGCCTTGAAACAGTGAGCCGTCTTTGTTCGGAGTACAGGTGAACGGCAATCATGTGATGTGCACCACACACACTCACACACACACTCCCTCACATAAAAAGCTTTTTGAGAGCAGCCGGCGGGCCAGCCTCAGAACCGATGGGACGGGCGCCCCAGCCGGAGGCAGCCTCCTGGCCCGGCCTCCCGGCCTCCCTCCCTCCGTCCCTCTGCGGTGGACGGCCTCCGGCCCCGGCTCCTTGCTCCCGGTGGGTCCCCCTTTTCCATTTCTTTTTCCCCTTAGCTCCCGGGCCCTCAGTCCCAGGGCCTCGGGGGCAGGGCAGGAGTAGAGAGATCCCTGTTTTGGGGGAGGCTGAGGAGGGAGGGTGCATCCGACCTCTCCCTCTCGGGGGCACCCCTCCCTCTAGAGCGGGAGGGGGGAAGGGGGATATTTTGGCTTAGGAGGGTCCAGAGCTGGGGCAGCCACCAGAAGGAAGCCATGGACCGCCAAAGTCGGGCTTTCTGTTCCCCAAAGAATTGTTGGTGGATGTGGTGGGGGTGGGGGATAAAGAATAGGGAGAAATCTCACTAGAATGACCCGAGGTGGAGACGGAGGCTTCCTAACCCGCCCCCAGCCCCCCATTCCCAGGCTGCTTTCTCTGACTCCACATATTTTGTCTCTGGAGTTAGAAGACCGGGGTTCACATTTTATCCCTAGGTATGATTGTAACTTTCCTGGTCTCAGTTTCCCTATCTGTAAAATGAGGGAATTGAATGAGATGGCCTCAGAGGTTTCTTCTAAGATTCTATGATCCTGAAGTTGTCTGTAGCCCCTCCCTTCCCTCCACCCCCCAAATACCAAGGGCCAATCTGTCTTTTGGGGGGAGGAAAAAAGGATGGAAACTCATTTATTTTAGAGGGCTGTGTTTAAGGATTGGCCCTGTTGGGGGGGAGGGGAGGGTCAAATCATGCATCTGTCCCTATAGAGATTTGGGGTATAGAGGGAAGTGTAAACCCCCAAAATCTATCCAGCGATGATTGAAAACAAATCATAACCTCCCCCCATTCCTAGGTCCCCGGACCCCCCTTTTCTGTCAGTCCCCAAGAAGCGCGTGCTCCCAGGAGAATGTCTGACACACTCCTCAGTGGTCGAGGAGAGCCTAAGGCTCACTTCCCCACCATCTTGCATTTTAACAGAGCACAGAATCGGAGAGCAAAGGGATCCGGCTTTAAGGATGGGCTTTCAGTCATCAGGAGGTGATGAGATATCCCCCATCATCCCATGGGGCAGCTCTAGGGGATGGAGATGAAAAGACCCTTGAAGAAGGCCTCGCACCCCGGCTGGCCATTGATTCCTTCCAGAGGATGGCATTCCTGCTTTCTGAACCGGTAAACTGAGACTAGCTGACTTTTACTGTCCCTTGATCCAACAGTTACTGTTCTATGGTACTTCCAGGCTCTGACACCTGTGTCCTAAGTTTCTTCCTAACTCTGTTCTAAGTTCTCTTCTAGCTCTGCTATTCCTTGTTCTAAGCTCCCCACCAGCTCTGCCATTCCAAGTTCTAAAGTCCTTCCCAGTTTTGACATTCCATGTTCTAAACTTCCTCCTAGCCCTGCTATTCCCTGTTCTAAAGCCCTTCCCAGTTTTTATATTTCCATGTTCTAAGCTCCCTTCCAGCTCTGACATCCCCTGTTCTAAGTTCCCTCCCAGCCCTTACAACCCCTGCTCTAAAGCCCTTCCCAGTTTTTATATTTCTATGTTCTAAGCTCCCCACCAACTCTGCCATCCCCTGGTCTGTGTTTTTGGTCTGTTTCTGTGATTCTTCTCCATTTACTAACAAGGCTGGCCCTAGAAGCCCACACTGGCAGATTACACCCTTGGGAGACTGAAGGTAAATCAGAGTCCCCAAATTGCTTCTCACTCTCCTCTGGACGACATGGCCAATCCCAGGCTGCTTTTTGTGCTCATTCCTTCAGGGTCCTCGACTCTTAACCCTTTCGTTCCTATCCTTTTCCTCCTCCTCCCCTCCCCCCCCCTTTTCCTCCTTCGTCTTCCCTTCCCCTCCCCTCCGTCTTTCCTGGTCTGTGAAGGAGCCTTTTGTAAATGGAGGATTAGCAAGCAGGCGCTCCCCTTCCCTCTAATTTGTTTCTGCTGGGCTTGGCTAGTTTAAAGGGAACCCCACCCTGATCCCCACGGGCTCCCGAGGGTGTGCCCAGAGGCCGTGAATGGCCACCCCTCCCATCTCCCACCCCCCAGAGGATGAGCCCCCTCCACCTGGCCCAACTAGGGCTGTTTCAGGGTAGAGACAGAATCAGAATGGACTCCCTGGGGGACCAAGTCAGAGAATGGGAGATTTTCCCAGAAGTTAGAGGGAAAGAGTCTTCTGGGGATTAGGGGTGTTACGTGGGGGTAAATCCTGCCAGTTTGGACCTCGGTGGGCTTAATGACCTCAGAGGTATTGAATTTGGCAATCTCAGGAAGTGGGGGGGCCAGTGCTGTATGTTGTTAACCCAAGGGATGTCCAGAAGAGAAGTGTATCGTGGGTTCTGTTGGCAAGTCCTGGGGGCTCGTCCCGAGACAACCAGGTGACAGGAGGAATGGCTTCTTGGGGTGAGAAAGGCCTCGGAGCCAAAAAGGCACATCCTGCCTTAGGCACCAGCTTTGTGACTCTGGACAAGTCCGGGAAACTCTCTCAGCCTCGGTTTCCTCATTTGTAAAATGGGGATAATAATAGCATCTATTGTAAGCATCAAATGAGATGGCAAGCTGTAGAGCTCCATAAATGCTAACTGTTATTGTTGTTGTTACCTGTTGGTTTGAGTCGGGGTTTGTGAGGAGCATTAGAGGCTTGGGGACTTTAGTCCTGGATTCCCCTCCACCCCAATCCCGTGCACATGGGATTTCTGCCAAGGTGATGGCAGAAACAAGAAGAGCCTTGAATGACACATTTTTTTTTAAAGGAGGAAGTTGCAATGAGATGTACCTCCCATTGTATCTGAGCACCCCCTTTTACAGAGGGGTCACACCACTAATCAGTAGCTGAACTGTGGTCTCTAAGTCCAGTTTACCAGGGAGACTCAGAGGGACCACAGGGTTTTAGATTTAGAGCTAGAAGGGACCTGAAGCTTTGCTGAGACTTTACAGAGAAGGCCGATGAGAGGCAGGTGACTCGCTCAGGGTCACTCAGCTAGGAAGTGCCCGAGGCAGGATTCACACTGCCAAGTCTAGCTTGGGTTCCTTTTGGGAATAAGGGTGAACAACAAATCTGTGGTTCTCTCCACAAAGATCAACCAAGGGAGGCTTCCTGGAGGAAGGTCCTCTGTATGGAAGAAGAGGCTGTCGTCCCTCTCTCCCTAGCCCTCTGCCCTACCAGTCAAACCCCCTGTGGGTCTGCACCGCTGTACCCCAACTCTGCTCGGGATCCCCCAGAGCCAGAGAAGGCCGGGGCCTCTGGGTGTCCCAGGACCGGGCCGACCGGCATTCACGCCTCCCGGCTGGGCAGTGGGAGGAAGGGGGAGGAGGCCTGACGTCCCCTGGCTTCCCAGAAATCTGAGAACACGTTGCCACCTTCCTGGATCACACAGCCCTCTCTGTCTCACCTTCCTGTTGTCCCAGCCCGATCCCCTTCACGATGAAGCTGGGCTGTCTCTCGTGTGCTCGGGTGCTTTCTTGAGGATGGGGGAAGGGATGGAAAACTGATTCCTTCTATTGCTTGTAACTAGACTCGGAAGGAGAAAGCCCCGATACCACTCTCAGGCCTGCACTTAGCCAGGTGCTCGTGGACCAGTCGTTCTTTCTCTGAGCTTCCGTCCCTCCTTCTGAACTTTACTGCCATCAGTCAGCTCACAAACATTCATTAAGGGCCTATCGGGTGACAGACCCAGTGCTGAATGATAGGGAGATACATTTTAAATTCAATTATCTAACTTTTTCCCCCCTCCCTCTTACCCCATCACTTCTAAACTGGGATTAAAAAACACAACTTTTTGAACAAACACAGTCAAGGAACACAAACTCCCACACTGGTCACCTCCCAAAATGTGTGTCTCATTCTGTATCTTCGTCCAGCTCTTCTCTGTCAGGAGGTGATTTCCCGTTCACTTAGGATTGACCAGAGCTCATAATTCTTTCAAAGTTGTTTGTCTTTCTCATTTTTTTTGTTTGTTTTTATTTTTATTTTTTGCTTTTTGTATAAAGTGTTTTCCTGGTTCTTCTCACTTCACTTTTTTTTCCGTTGATACAAGTCTTCTCAGGATTCTCTGCAAGTTTCTTCATTTCCTATAGCCCAGAAGCATTTTACTCCATGTCCCTCATAGATGGGCACCCCTTTAATTTCCAATCCTTGATCATCACAAAAAAAGCTGCTATATGTTCTATTGGTATCACTATAGAAAGCCATACATAGAGCTATAAGCTGCTATATGTTCTATAGTATCTTCATCTTTGATCTTTTGGCACAGTGCCTGACACAGTGTACCAATTAATTTTTATTGAACTGAATTAAGTTGGGGTATAGTTCTGTTAATGATATTGCTGGGAAAATAAGGATACGAATGAAAGGAAAAAACCACACAAGCTAGTCTCTGCCTGCTTTATGTGTGAACAACATGAGATCATAGATCTAGATATCATCTTGTCTGGAGGCTCCTCACCTTTTTCTGTGACCCGGATCCTTTTGTCAGTCAATCCGGCAAAGCTAATGGACCTCTTCTCAAAATCATTTTCTTTTCTTTTTCCTTTTTTCTTTTTTTAGCTTTTTATTTTCAAAATCCATGCATAGATAGTTTTCACCATTTACCCCTGTGAGATCTTGTGATCCAAATTTTTTTTCTCCCTCCCTTCTCCCTACCCCCTTTCTTAGACAACAAGTAATCCCATATATGTTTAAAGCGTGTGTAATTCTTCTATACATATTTCCACAGTTATCACACTGCACAAGAAAAATCAGATCAAAAAGGGGGGAAAATGAGAGAAAACAAAAAGCAAACAATAAAAACGTGAAAATGCTATGTTGTGATCCACACGCAGTTCCCACAGTCCTCTCTGGATGTAGATGGCTCTCTCTATCATAAGATCATTGGAACTGGCCTGAATCCTCTCGTTGTTGAAAAGAGCCACGTCCATCAGAAATGATCATTGTATAGTCTTCTTGTTGCCATGTGTAATGATTTCCCAGTTCTGCTCACTTTACTCAGCATCAGTTCCTGTAAGTCTCTTCAGACCTTTCCGAAATCATCCTGCTGGTCATTTCTTATAGAACAATAGTATTCCATAACATTCATATACCATAACTTATTCAGCCGTTCTCCAGCTGATGGGCATCCACTCAGTTCTAAATCATTTAAATGCATAAAATAAAATGTATAGGATTACAAAGGATACCACTTATATTAAAATTATAACATATAATTATGTGTAAACATATATAAAATTATAATATATATCATATATAATAAAATTAAATTAAAATATAGCAATCAAAATATTTTTGAAAATAAGGTCACAGTCACTATATTGAGCCCCGATTTAGTCCAACCCCTTTATTTTACAGATAAGGTAACAGGTCCAGAGAGTGATTTGTTCAGAATCATAGAGGTTATAAGTGGTCGAGCCGAGATTTGAATCCAGGCCCAGTGATGTCTTCCTCTTTCCACTGCGTTACACTGCCTCTCCATGTACACACTTATGCAAAATATATGCAAGGTAAGTATAAAGTTGTTTTTTTTTAAGGGAAGACACAGACAGATAGGAGGGATGGATCAGGAAAGGTCTCATATAGAAGATGGCACTGGAGCTGAGCTTTGAGGGGAAAGTAGGGCATGTAAGCTATGGAAATGAGGAGGAATGGCATTCCAGGCCCGGAGGATTGCCAGTGCAAAGGCAGGGAGGCAGGAGATGGAATGTTACTTCGAAGAATGACAGATTACTCAGTTTAGTTGCGGAGAAGACGGAAGAATAAGGCTGGAAAGAAGTGGTAAAGAAGCAGACTTTGTATTTGCTCCTACATTCAAGGTTTCTGGAGCAGGGGAGTGATGTGCTTTGTGAATCTCCCTTTTTAGGACTTCCAAGATTGCTGATTTCCTTCCCATCCAGAACCCAACGGTCTCCCTACTTCGGTGGATGGTCTGCCTGAGCCGCCATGTTTAACCCAACGCAGAGCTCAGTGGCCAAGTTTGTGGTAGTGAGTCTCTCCAACTGGGCCAGGCTGGGCTTGTCTTAGGCTCCCAGAGTGGGACCTGTCAGCCTGAAGAACTGCCAGCTTGGGCAGGAGTGACCACCCTTTGTGCTCCCTTGGCCTTTGAGAGCCTCCGTGCCCTGGAGACGGCCTTGGGTGGAGATTCTCATCAGTCAGTGAGGTCGGTGTGTGGCTCACAATTTTTCTCTCCTCTCCAACTTCTGCCCTTATTCTAGGGAATATCAATATACACATTGTTTCTCCCACACCTTGACTGTTCATTCCCTCAACTTACTCACTTCCCCTGAGCTACTACTCATCCACTCCCCCTCAATGCACACAAAATTGGCCAAACCCTTTATCTTGCAAATATACCATGTCTATGTTGAAGGATTCAGAAATTCCTTCAATCTTTTGGTTTTTCACCTCTTCCTCTGTTTTCCTTTCTGTAACCCTCTCGACATCTCATTTCTCCGTTGTCTCCCCCGCACTAACCACTCTCTCTTCATTTTCCCATCATGACTCCTTGGTGAACCAATTCAACTTCGCTCTTCAATCCCTCACCTTATTTTAGTTATCAACCCTGAATCACTTATGCTGTTGGTCCCCTTTCCCTCAATCTGTATCCTACTGAATGAAGATGAAGAAATACAACTGTTCTGGTTGGGTCCATTACCGACTTGGGTACACAACTCAACAGGATCCTCTCTGGTCTTCAGCAATCCTACTTTACCTCTTTTAACAGCTCCACTAGCCCACTCTCTTGCTTGGCTCTTCCAAACATTTTCATCCTTTTTTGAACTTTCCTCAGTTAAAATCCTTCTCTTATTTTACAGAAAAAATGGCGGCCATTCAACATGAGCTTTCTCTTCTCTCCTCTTCCTCCTCTATCACTCAGGTGCTCTTTATCACTCTCTTCATCCCTGTCTCTCATGATGAGGTGGTCTTATGCCTTACTAATATGAAACGGTCCATCCCATTCCATCCATCTCTTCCCATAGATCTCCATAGATTAATCAATCTCATATACAAAAAAGACTTTTTTTTCCAGTGCAAGAGCACTTCATTCTCATTTATTTTTATTTAAATTTTTATAATTGATCATGCACTTAGCTCTAAATAACAAGAACAAGAAGAACAAAACAATTAGCATCCATTTTCAAGTATTTACATTTTAAAATAAATTTCTTCGTGAGATGTCCCTAACAGCTTTTCAGTAACTGTCTCTGAGTCTTATCAGCTCTCAAAGTCCCCACTGATCTCTCTATTTTTGTTCACATTTTCCCTTTCATATAATCCTGGTCAGTGTAGTGTTTTTATTCTTCTAACTCTTTTTTCTTTTTATATAAAAATACTTTTATTTTTTTTCCTTTTCTTTCTTTCTTTCTTTCCATCTATCCATCTTTCTTTCTTTCTTTCTTTCTTTCTTTCTTTCTTTCTTTCTTTCTTCCTTCTTTTCTTTCTTTCCTTCCTTCCTTCCTCCCTCCCTCCCTCCCTTCTTAGTTTCTTTCTTTCTTTCTTTCTTTCTTTCTTTCTTTCTTTCTTTCTTTCTTTCTTTCTTTCTTTCTTTCTTTCTTTCTTTCTTTCTTTCTTTCTTTCTTTCTTTCTTTCTTTCTTTCTTTCTTTCTTTCCTTCTTTCTGCTGAGGCAATTGGAGTTAAGTGACAGGTAAGATGTATTGAGTGTCTGAGACCAAATTTGAACTCAGGTCCTCCTGACTTCAGGGCTGATGCTCTATCTACCCTATCTCTGTAATAAAGACTTTTTAAAAAATAAAAGAAAAAAATACAAAACTGATCAGCATATTGAAAAAAAAAAAACTAACATTATATATAGTGTCCTCTACCCGTAGATCCCCACTTCTGTAAAGGAGCTGGGAAAGGTCTAATTTCCCCTTCTTTTCTTTGGAATTTTTCTAGTATAGTCATTATTAAGAGAGACGAATTGTATGTACCAGGGAACATGGTTCTGGCTTCAGTGGTGTTCATGCTGGAGAGAGCCCCGAGCAGAGAGACCCAGAATCCGGACCCCAGTCCCAACTCTGCCATTCGCCGTGAGATCCTGGGCAAGTCATTTCCCCTTTAGCTTTTTCCTAAGTGAAATGAGCTCTCAATGATCCCAAAGGTTCTTTCCAGCCCACCTCCTGTATGATTATATGAATCCTCACTGTCTGTATTTCTAACTGTTAATGTTAACATCAGGTTAATGTCTGTCTTTAGCCAAGGGGGTTGGCCACCATTCAAGAGTCAATGTAAATGCAAATGGAAGAAGAGCTTTCCCCTTTCAAGTGTGAGAAGTTAAATGCAAAGACTCAAAAATGTAAACACAAACTTGGAACGGGGCTCAGGGCTCCTTGGAAGCATTCCCCTTTTTGTGTCCCCGACACCTCCACAGTCAGGCTGGTGAACTGAGTCCTTCCCAGAATCCTGTTTTTAGAAGCAAAAACCGAGATGAACCATTACAAAGAAAACCAATTCTATTGAAAACATGTGGGGGAGGGGAAAGAAAAGGAAAAAATGTGTCATTATTTGCTCATGCACACTCATGACTCCCCTCGTTCAGTGGCTCCCGGGTATTATTCTGATTTATTTTCCAACTCTTTTTTTTTTTTTGTTTTTTTGAGGCAATTGGGGTTAAATGACTTGCCCAAGATCCCATAGCTAGTAAGTGTTTGACACTAGTTTTGAAGTCAGGCTCTCTTAATGAGAGGGCTAGTAGTGTTCCCTGATCTATCTATCTATCTATTTATCTATCCATCCATCTATCCATCTCTCTATCTATCTTCCCATCCATCCATCCATTTATCCATTCATCCATCTATCTTTCTATCTATCCATCCATCCATCTGTCCATTCATCTATCTATCCATCTATCTGTCTGTCTGTCTATGTATCCATCCATCCATCCATCTATCTATCATCTATCTATCTATCTGTCTGTCTATCCATCCATCCATCCATCCATCTATCATCTGTCTGTGTGTCTGTCTATCCATCCATCCATTTTTCCATCTATCTATCTATCGATCATCTATCTATCTATCTGTCTATCTGTCTATCCATCCATCCATCTATCCATTCATGCATCTATCCATCTATCTATCTGTCTGTCTGTCTATGTATCCATTCATCCATCCATCTATCTATCATCTACCTGTCTGTCTATCCATCCACCCATCCATCCATCTATCTATCATCTGTCTGTGTGTCTGTCTATCCATCCATCCATTCTTCCATCTATCTATCTATCTATCGATCATCTATCTATCTATCTGTCTGTCTGTCTATCCATCTATCTATCCATTCATGCATCTATCCATCTATCTATCTGTCTGTCTGTCTATGTATCCATTCATCCATCCATCTATCTATCATCTACCTGTCTGTCTATCCATCCACCCATCCATCCATCTATCTATCATCTGTCTGTGTGTCTGTCTATCCATCCATCCATTCTTCCATCTATCTATCTATCTATTTTTTGCTGAGATAGTCAGGGTTAAGTGACTTGCTCAGTCACACAGTCAAGAAGTGTTAAGTGTCTGAGACCAGATTTGAACTCAGGTCCTCCTAATTTCAGGTATTCTATCCACTGAGCCACCTAGCTTCCTCTCCCCCCCCCCCCCCCCCCGATTTATTTTCAATAGAGTTTGTGGGCAATGCTTAATAATCCGGATTTTCCCTGCAGTCACCTGAAATTCATGCTTGACAGATGTTCACCTTCATTGTTAAATGATGCAGAAGTGGGTTAGAAGACAGTTTGGGACTGAGAATCAGGAGAGCTGGTTTGGCTCCTGGTTTGGCTCCCGGCTTCGCTACTAATTTGCTCTGATCCCAGGCAAGCCCCGTTCCCTCTGTGTGTGTGCCTCAGTTTCTCATCTTGAAGATAAGAGTGGGGATTGGATGATCTCCGCCATTCTCAGTGGAGACAGAGCGCTGGGGCCTGGCTCACTGATTGCTTCCAGGGGCCCGAGAGTATATACCTGCTATAAACATGATGCTTTACAGGGGCTGAGCCTGGCAGGGACATGGGAGAAAACCCACTGGAAAAGGGAGATCTGGGACTGGAAACAGGAACAGGGAGAACTGAACAGCCAGGAAGAGGGGAAGCAGAGGCAAGGTGCAGAAGGGTCCGGAGTTAGACTCAGGAACCCTCAGGGTGTGGGAGCCAAGTTCTCTCTGCCTGAATCTGGGGAGCCTCCTCCTAGCACATGGAGTCAATGGAGTATTAGGGCCTCGAGCACTCAGGGGATGTCAGAACTAGGAAGGAGTTTAGAATAGGCAGTGTCCATCTGGGAGGGAGCTTAGAACAGGGGATATTGGAGCTGGGAGGGAGCTTAGAACAGGCGATGGCCAGCTGGGAAGGAGCTTAGAACAGGGGAGGTCAGAGCTGGAGGGAGCTTAGAACAGAGGATGGCCAGCTGGGAAGGAGCTTAGAACAGAGAGTGTTCATATAGGAAGGACTTTAGAACAGGGAATGTCCCTCTAGGAAGGAGCTTAGAACAGGGGATATTGGAGCTGGGAGGGAGCTTAGAACAGGGAATGGCCAGCTGGGAAGGAGCTTAGAACAGGGGATATTGGAGCTGGGAGGGTGCTTAGAATAGGGAATGGCCAGCTGGGAAGGAGCTTAGAACAGGGGATATTGGAGCTGGGAGGGAGCTTAGAACAGGCGATGGCCAGCTGGGAAGGAGCTTAGAACAGGGGAGGTCAGAGCTGGGAGGGAGCTTAGAACAGGGGATGGCCAGCTGGGAAGGAGCTTAGAACAGAGAGTGTTCATATAGGAAGGACTTTAGAACAGGGAATGTCCCTCTAGGAAGGAGCTTAGAACAGGGGATATTGGAGCTGGGAGGGTGCTTAGAATAGGGAATGGCCAGCTGGGAAGGAGCTTAGAACAGGGAATGGCCAGCTGGGAAGGAGCTTAGAACAGGGGATATTGGAGCTGGGAGGGAGCTTAGAACAGGCGATGGCCAGCTGGGAAGGAGCTTAGAACAGGGGAGGTCAGAGCTGGGAGGGAGCTTAGAACAGGGGATGGCCAGCTGGGAAGAAGCTTAGAACAGAGAGTGTTCATATAGGAAGGACTTTAGAACAGGGAATGTCCCTCTAGGAAGGAGCTTAGAACAGGGGATATTGGAGCTGGGAGGGAGCTTAGAACAGGGAATGGCCAGCTGGGAAGGAGCTTAGAACAGGGGATATTGGAGCTGGGAGGGTGCTTAGAACAGGGAATGGCCAGCTGGGAAGGAGCTTAGAACAGGGGATGTTGGAGCTGGGAGGGAGCTTAGAACAGGGAATGGCCAGCTGGGAAGGAGCTTAGAACAGGGGATATTGGAGCTGGGAGGGTGCTTAGAATAGGGAATGGCCAGCTGGGAAGGAGCTTAGAATAGAGAATGTCCTGCTGGGAAAGACTTTAGAACAGGGAATGTCCGGCTGGAAGGGGTGCAGAACAGGATGTGTCCAGCTGAGAGAGGCTGTAGAACGAGGAACGTCGGAGCTGGGAGGGGGCTTAGAATAGGGAATGTTGGAGCTGGAACAGTAGAAGAGAAGGTTACAGCTCCTGATGGATTTAGAGAAGAGCTAGTCTGGCTTTTTATTTTACACGGGAGAGAACAGGGCTCTGTTCCTGCGGAGCTGGAGCTCAGTTCCCCTGTGTGTGTGGGGAGGGGGACGGGGACCGAGCCCCAGGACTGTAGGAGGCAAACGTTAGAGCCGCCCCAAGGAGTGACGGGGCGGTGTCCACGGCTTGTCCCGGCCCAGACTCCCCCACCTGGAGCGGACGGATGGTTCTGCTTCAGACACTAGAGCCCAGGGGCCCGGCCTGAGCACCCAGTGGGCCCCGGCAGACAGGAAGCAGCCACCCCTCCCCCTCCCCGCTGCCCCGCCCTCCACCCCCACCTCTGGCTCCCAACGTGAAGCCCTGGGGCCTTGGCTCAGGCCTCTCCCCATCAGCCGGAAGGTTAAAGGAGGAACATGGGGTGGGGGAGTGGGGGGAAGGGCAGGAGACAGAAATCGCGCCCCTGGGGCCTGATCTGCGCTGGGGCTCATCTGGGCATCAAGCCCCACTGTTGCTACCACTCAAGCAGCCCCTGGAACTTGGGGGCACCCGGTTCAAGGGCCCCCTAATCAAAAGGTCTAGATCAGGTGAGCTGAACTCCAGTGTCATGGCATTGTCAGAGTGAAGTCCGCCAGAAGCCTTGGTGAAGGGGGGCTCTTCAGGACCTGCTCCCGGGCCCCCATTACAGCTTTAGAACCGAAAGGGGTCTCAGGCACCACCCATTCCTCATTTAACAGATGGGGAAACTGAGGCACAGAGAGGCGTGACTTACCCAAAGTCACCCAGGAAGGATCTGAGTTAGAATTTGTCCTTTCCCTGCACAGCCATCCAGCATTTCCTCCAAAGCACCATCTTTTTTTCTTTCTTCACCACAGTTTCATACAATATTTATCAGAGATGAGTGTTGAGAAAATTATCTCCCCCTACGTACAAAAATACAAATTTTGCCACTAGGAAATGAACAAGACAAGGACCACGAAAACGTGTGAAATTCAGCATCTTGCTATAGCCAAAGGAAGAGCTAAAATGTGAGTGGGGGGAGACCATATTCTTTTTTTCAAATGGGGGGCAATTGGGGTTAAGTGACTCACCCAGGGTCACACAGCTAGGAGACCATATTCTTTAAAAAAAAAAAAACTTTTAAAATAATTTTTTAAATTTTTAAACAAGATTTTGAATACATGTAAAGATAGTTTTCAACATTCAATTTTGTAAGACTTTGTGTTGCAAAATTTTTTTCCCTCCCTCCCTTTCCTCAAGACACCTGATTTAGTTTAAATATGTCCTGTATCATCTTCTTTACCTGTTATTCTCTCCATTTTTCAGTCTCTCTATCAGCCTGTCTCTCCTTAAATTAAATGAGATAATCTTTGTAAAGCGCTTTGCCGCCTGGACCCTTTAGATATTGAAAGAGCATTTACTGAATGAAGTGAAAGGGGCTGCAATCATATTACAAATCCCCAGCATCCTCCAGGCTAGCACACTGTGCCATTTTCTCTATAGGTTGGACTACGGCTACTCAGACTGGCCTGGAGTGGGGAGGGCTGCCTGGGGTCTGGGTTCAACCAAGGGAACGTGTCAAAGGGCAAATGAGAGGCTTGGAGAGGGTCGGGAGGAGCACCTCCTCATTCTCCCACTACGGCTGGACATTCGGCTCCCAGGAGCCCTTGCGCTGTTCCATGAGACAGAAGGACTTCTGGCTCCTCAATGGAGAAGAGATCCGGGGACCTTCCTGGCAATGGGGATCTCAAGGATTAACTTCAACCACATTTTCTTTGATAAGTCAATGAAGAAGTTTTCTTTAGAGCTCACTGTCTGCAGAGTGCTGGGTCACACAGAAAAAGTGAAAGCGGTTCCTGCCCTCTGAAGAGGATCCTTAGAATAGGGGATGTCAGAGCTGGGAGGGAGCTTAGAATAAGGGATGTCAGAGCTGGGAGGGAGCTTAGAACAGGGGATGTCAGAGCTGGGAGGGAGCTTAGAACTGGGATGTCAGAGCTGGGAGGGACCTTAGAACTGGGATGTCAGAGCTGGGAGGGACCTTAGAACAGGGGATGTCAGAGCTGGGAGGGACCTTAGAACAGGGGATGTCAGAGCTGGGAGGGAGCTTAGAACAAGGGATGTCAGAGCTGGGAGGGAGCTTAGAGCAAGGGATGTCAGAGCTGGGAGGGAGCCTAGAACAGGGGATGTCAGAGCTGGGAGGGAGCCTAGAACAGGGCTGACTGAGCTGGAAGGGAGATTAGAACAGGGGATGTCAGGGCCCGGAGGGGTCACAGTGAACATCTAGTCTCCCCATCCGGTAACGGAAAAAGCTGAATGTTAAAGATTGAATAAGCAGCCCAAGGTTTCTGAAGTGACTCTCATAAGGAAACGTCAGCACCCAGTTCTCCCCTGCTCCTAGCCCAGACTTATTAGGCCACGGGACAGCGCTGCCCAACGGAGCCCAAGTGCCCACGGGACTGAGCCAGGCTAAGACGGAAGTGGGCAGGGCAGGGGCCGTTCCCCTGAGCCAGGTCCAGGTCCAGTCACGTGGCTTGGCCGCGGTCCCCATGGCTGTCCCCCAGGTCTCTGGGAGGTGGTGCAAGGTCAGGGGTAAGGAGGGCAGAGTCCATCCTGGGCAGACCCCTGTCCTCTCCGGTGAGCCTGTGGAGGGTCCCAGGCTGCCTGCTTCAAGGACAGAAGAAGTCAAAGTTGGATAGATCACCTGGAGAGCCAGGACTGGGCCTGGCTGGGCTCTGGGTGGGGATGGGGGTGGGGGGAAAGGCTTCCCTTATAAGGGAGCTAATACAAGTCTTAGGAAAAAACCAAGACCGCCTGGTGAGCCAAGTAGCTCTGAGTCCAGTACCGGGCGATCTCGGGAAAGTCATTTCTCTTCCGCTGGGTCTCAGTTGCCACATCTGTGAAACGGGTGGGCTCCCACTGCCCCTGGCCCTCTGTCCTGCAGCCCTCCCCGTCTGGCTGTGTAGCTGCGCGGTCCCTCTGGGGAAGGCAGACTGAGGAGGTGGCGGGGTGGGGCGGTTCGCAGAATTGAAAAGAAGGGGACTTTTTTTCCTAAATTGAGCAAGTTCTCCCGTGTTGTTGGGGGCCTCGGAGGATCCAGGGCGCCTCTCCTCAGCTACCTGCCCTGGCAGGCGGTGTCCTGCCTGCGAGCTTTTAACCCCCTCCGGTGGGAGCGCGGGAAGGGAGGGCTGAGCCAGGGGACACCGGCGCCCCACCCCCACCCTCTCACCCGGGGGACACGCAATGGCCGGAGAGACGCGGAGGGGCGGGGGCGGGGGCGCTAGGTGCTACTCCGGGGCCCTGACTCCCGACAGACCACGGGGGCCTCCAGGCCCCCCTCAGCGCGCTGCCCCTGCTCCTTTTCTCCGGGGGGCGGGGCACGTCATCCCAGTCTCTAACGAGCTCCCCTCTCCCCCGGGCTCCTCCTGGCCTCGCCGGGAGAAGGGTTAACTCTCGGCTCGGCGCTGGCCATTCTTCCCCGAGTGGAGGAACCGGAGAACAAGGGACCCATTCTGTCTGTGGGAATTCATAGCGAAGACTCATCTGGGGTGTCATTCAAGCCCCGAGCAGCTCCCGGAGGAATGTGAGGGAGGGAGTGGGAGACAGACCGGGGGGGGCAAGAAAGAGGGGGGGCAGAGGCCGGCCCGTAACCGGAGCCTCCGCGGCCGACGGGCCACAAGGGCTCGAGCCAGTCCGGCTTTCTCAGGCCACGCGGGGCCCTGCCCCCACTCCATCCCCTCCCCCTTCCCCCCACCGGAGCCTCATCTCCCCCCTCCCCCCTCCTCCTCACCGGAGCCTCATCTCTCCCACTGTACCGGGTCTCGCCTCCGGGCCCCAACTCTGTGTCTCTCGGTCTGCCCATTCCCCTTCCATCAATGATGAATCAGCAATTATTAAGCACCTTCTCTCCCCCACTGAGCCTTCGAGTACCTGTTAATTATCCCCAGAGGGTTCCTGCCAACTGGCTGATTCCCTTCTCAATCCACATTTATTAAGCACCTGTTGTATGCAGAGCACGCTAACCTTGTACTCTCCCTTTCTGCTCCTATTTCCCTCCGAGCCGGCCTTGTGGGTCCGTCTTTTGCTCCGGCAATTAATCAGTATTTACCAAACATCTGTGCTAGCTACAATGGGCGTCCTATCTGCTCATTCTCCCCTCGGTAGATATCTCCCTTCCCTTCCCTCCTTCCCCCCTACACACACTCCCTGGGGCTCGGACTTCTGTCCCTGTCAGGAACTGGTGGGAAAACTTAGATCTGGCTCGCTTGGGCTCTGAGGGAGCTGGGCTGCTATCCGCTCACCTTCTGAGACCCTTCCAGGTAGGTAGAAGGTTAACATCTCTCCTGCGCCCCTAGCACGGAAAACTGGGGGTCCGAGGAGAAATTATTATTGTTCTTATTAAAGCTTTTTATTTGTCAAAACACACGCGTGGACATTTCTTCGACATTAGCCCTGGCAAGACCTTGTGTTCCAGTTCTCGTCCCCTTCCCCCACCCCCTCCTCTAGATGGCAAGTAGTTCGATATATATTAAACATGGTAGAAATATACGTTAAATCCAATATATGTATACATATTTATACAATTATCCTGTCGCCAAGAAAAATCCAATCAAATCAGTTAAAAAAAAAAAAAAGAGAGAGAAGCAAAATAAAATGCAAGCGAACAACGACATAAAGAGTGAGAATCCTATGTTGTGAACTACACTCAGTTCTCACAGTCCAGAGGAGAACTCATTTGCCCAAGATCAGCTAATAAACCAGCTAATCTGAACCAACGTGGGAGATGTCAGGGAAAAGAAACACAACTAGTGTTAGGGTTTTTAATATCTAAATTATGTATTTGTGTAATTTTGTTTTATTTTATTTAGTTGTAAATAAAATATTTATTTTAGTAATGACTCCCGTTCTGGTTGGATAATTTCTGGTGGACTATTATTATTTTAGGGTTTGTTAAGAAAGGTTTTTAACATAAAGCTTTGAGATTTATGTAATTTTATTTTATTTATAAATAAAATATTTAATTTAAGTAACGACTCCTGTTCTGGTTGGATGACTTCTGGTGCACTACTGTTACTTTAGGGTTTGTTAAGAAAGGGTTTTAACATGTAAAACTTCGGGATTTATGTAATTTCATTTTATTTCATTTATTTATTTATATATTTATTTTAGTAGGGACTCCTTCTGTTCTGGTTGGATGTCTTCTGGTGGACTGCATTCATCTCCAGCCAGCTCTTTTTAGGAAGGATATCACCAAACTGGGCTGTGGCTAGCGACCAGGACAGTGAGAGAATGGGCTGAAAGGAATTAAGGATTTCAGGCTATAGAAGAGAAAGCTGGGGGGTGTGGGGGGGAGGTACAATACCTGCCCCAAAATTGAAAGGGCTGGCTGTCCTATGGAATAGAATTCAATTCAATAAATATTACTGATAATCAAATAGGATAAAAAAGGGGGGGAATAAATCAAATCTGGACTTTTGATTTGATTTGAACTTGGCTTCAGACAGATCTTGGACAAGTCACTTAACCCTGTTTGCCTCAGTTTCCTCATCTGCAAAATGAGTTGGAAAGGAAATAGCAAGGAGGAGCCTTTCTGACTCCAGATCCAGAGGTACTTTATCCGCTGTGCTGAACCCCAAAGGGGAAAAAGATGGGGACAAACAGTTTATTCGGCCAAATTAACCAGCACATCACCCAAATTTGAGAAAATAAGCAAGATTCTATGCCCATCATCCTTCATGCCCAGGAAGAACAAAGGGTGTGCACTGTATTCTCAGCTCTATTCTGGGGTTCCTTGTGAATCCCTCTCACTTCAGATGAAAATTTACTCCTTTCTGTCTTCCCTTGGCAACAGGGGCTATTCCTTTCTCCTCTCCTGTCCTTTTCCTCAATCCCCCTTTACCCCCGGGGTGAAAGGTCATTACCCAAGGCTTCTCCAGGGAGATGACATACTCCTTGGATATCTCTGAGAACAGTATCGATCCCTTTTAGTTTGGAAAAACTTAGCCTGGCAATTCTCAAGTCTAGTTCAGGGTCACCCCCGGGGTTAGGGGAAGGGGGAGGGGGAGATCCTCATAAAATTCTCAAAGGGAAAATAATATTCAATGCATTTCCTTTGAAAACAGACAAAGGGCAGACAGTACTTTTAGGTAGCGGGGGGGTGAGTGAGGCTGGGAATTGAGGCTTGAAAGGAGGTTCGCCTGAAGGCAGAGCAAGGGGATGGAGGCCAGATCTACTCTGAGTTCAGGAGCGACTCCGAACTGAACCGAAGGGCGAGGGAAAAATAGGAGAGCAAGAGAGATGGAGAGAGATGGAGAACAGGTATATCGATGAGCAAATACGTAGCAGAGGGTCGATATAGCCCAGAATAATCAAGGGGAGTGGGGGCAGCTAGATGGCTTCATAGATGCTTAGTGCTGGCCCTGAAGTCAGGAGGACCTGAGTTCAAATCCAACCTCAGACATAATACTTCCTAGCTGTGTGACCCTGGGCAAGTCATTTAACCCCAATTATCTCGGCAAAATAATAATGATAATAATAAAGGTGGGTGATTCCGAGTTGGATGATGAAGTCAAGCTGTGGGCTGTGATTCTCTTTTCGGAAGCCAGGTTTAGCTGAGTTGGGAGAGGAAGGATGTGGAAGGTGGGGTAGGGAGAAATGGCCATATTCTTGAAAACCATCTAAGTTGGTTGGGGTGACTCGCTACAACAGCCAAATGACAGAGCCTTGAAATATTAAAGGAGAAAGAGACAGATACATAGAGACAGAGATTGAGAGACAGGAAGAGAAGAAAAGAAGAAAGGAAGAGAGATCAAAGGGAGAAGAGAGGGAGAGGAAGAGACCAAAGTAAAAAGGAGACAGATAGATGAAGAGAGATAGAGACAGAGATAGAGATAGGAACAGAAAGAGACAGAGACAGAGAGACACGGGAAGCAGCAGAAGCAGCAGGAGAAAAAGGAAGAGGAAGAAGAGGAGGGAAAGGAAGAACAAGAAGAGGAAGAGAGGGAGGAGAAAGTTGTGGGCAAGGGAAGGGGAAGGGAAAGGGGAGGAAGAAGAAAAAGGAGAAGAAAGAGGAGGAGGAAGAAAAGGGGAAGGAAAAATAGAGGGTAAGGAAAAGGAGAGGGGGAAAGGGAAGAAGAGGAAAAGAAGGTGGAGGAGGAAGAAGAAAAAGGAGAAGAAAGAGGAGGAGGAAAAGAAAGGGGGAAGGAAAAATATTGGGTAAGGGAGGGAAGGGGAAGAGGAGGAAGATGAGGAAGAGATGGAAGAGAAAGAAGAAGAATAGAAGGAAGGAGAGAAGGAGGAAGAAGAAAAGGGAAGAAAAAGAGGAAGGGGAAGAAGAAAAGGGGGAGAAAGTATTGTGGGTAAGGGAGGGGGAGAGAGAGGGAGAGGAAAAGGAGAACAGAGATGCAGAGGACTAGAGAGACAGAACAAGTCCCAGAGAGAAAGAATAATGATACACTTGCCTTTCTCTAGTGCTTTTAGGTGTCAAAGTACTTTGTCTACATTGTCTTGTTTGAAGCTCACTTCCTTAGTTTTGTTTATGCAAAATCTTTTTAATTTAATGGAATTGAAATTATCCATTTTGCTTTTCATATGTTCTCTATCTCTGGTTTAGTCATAAATTCCTCCATCCTCAAAAGACATGACAGGTAAACGATCCCTTGCTTTCCTAATTTGGTTAGAATATCACTCCGTGTCTAAATCATGAACCTATTTTGATCTTATCTAAGTATAGGGTGAGATGTTGATCGATGCTTAGTTTCTGTTATACCATTTTCCAGTTTTCCCAATAATTTTTGTGAAATAGTGAGGTCCTTGTCTCAGAACCTGGCGTCTATAGGTTTATTAAACACCAAATTACCACAGTCGTTGACTATTGTGTCATGTATACCTAAACTATTTCACTGATCCACCACTCTATTTCTTAGCCAATACCAAATGGTTTTGATGACTGCTGTTTTACAATATAGTTTTAAGTCTGGTATAGCTAGGCCACCTTTGTTTGCATTCGTTTTCATTAGTTCCCTTGATATTCTTGACCTTTTGTTCCAGAAGCCCCCTCTAACAATACAGATGGGCACCTTTTCTGCAATACAGTCTTAGACTTATAGCGTTGTTAGGGGTGAGGGAACTGTGGGATTGGGGTGGAGGGGCAGTACTGAGAGCTCGAACCATCACTTGCCCGTAGTTACACAGACAGGTTGTGTCATACGCAGGATTTGAAGCTGGGTCTCCCTAAGACTATCCTTTTGGATAGTGCCTGGCACACAGTAGGTGCTTAATAAGTACTTATTGCTCTAAATGTTCTGCTTTTCTGATTCACAGTGAGGGGACTTTTTTCTGACTGGTGACTTTTTTCTAGTGACCTCTCAGCTTCCTTAACTGAGGCTCAGATTGGCTAAATGACTTGACTTTGATCACACAATGAGTAAGGGTGAGAGGCAGAATTCAAACTCAGAACTCTTTTATTTATTTTGGGATTTTTTTTCCCCAATAGTATTCCCCCTCCCCCCCAATACATGCAAAGATAGTTTTCAACATTCACTTTTGCAAAACTTTTTGTTCCAAATTTTTCTCCCTCCCTTTCCCTTTCCCCCGCCCCAAAATAGCAAACAATCCGATATAAGTTAAACACATGCAATTCTTCTAAACATATTTCCATATTCGTCATGCTGTGCAAGAAAAATCAGCTCAAAAGGGAAAAAACCATAAGAAAAAAACAAGCAAACAAACAACAACAACAACCAATGATCACATTCAGTCTCCATAGTTCTCTCTCTGAATGCGGATGGCATTTTCCATCCCAAGTCTATTGGAATTGTGGGTCTTTCTTGCTTCCATGTTCAGTCTTTTTTTTGGCTACCCTCTGCTCACACATACAAGATATGGCCCCCCCGCCCTCAGGGGGCTTACTAGTAGGGGACTAGGGACAAGGACTCCAAGGATTGCTTGGGCAGTCTATGAAAAGGCCAGAGGATTGGAAAGGACTTTAAAAGCTCCAGGAATTCAGAGAAGGAAAAGTCTCTGAAGCCTGAGTGGTTGAAGAGAAAATGGATGGGGACTTGAGTTGAGCCTTGAAGATGTAGCAGGAAATAGAGCATTCTGGGAAGGGACGCATCATGAGCCTTGTGTGGACAGTCCAAGATGTCTATTGCATAAAATACATAAAGGAACAGGAGTGAGATGTTGGGAGCATTTCATGAAAGGCCCTGACTATTAGCCTGAAGAACTGGGATGTTATAGACACAATAGGGAGCTAATGGAGATAACCGAACCGGGAAATACATTTTTATTGATGTCTTCTGTTTCTTAACATTATCATAGTTATCCTTAGCCATCCTTCCCCCTCTCTATCCCAGAGAGCCATTCATATAACAAATGGTATCTTCAAGAGGGAAAAAAAATCAATTTAACTATTCAATTCAATGAAAAAATTTGAAAACACGTACAATGTATAATATCTGTGGATCTCTTATCTCTATGAAAGGGCAGATTGGGGAGTATCTCTTCATTTGAGTCATGCTTGAGCTTTATCATTTTGTTATATTCACTTCTGATTTTTTAAAAATTTCTTTTCATTCACATTTAGTGGGAAGATCTGTATGGTTGGGTGTGTAGATTGGATGAGAAGAGAGAAGTGGAAGCAGAGAAACTGGTAAGAGTTACTGGGTGGATGAATGAATGAATTTGCTCGTTCCTTGATGGAGGCCGGGATCCAACCCAAGACCATCCCATTCCATAAGAACCTAACCACTGGCTTTCTTTCCCTATCAGCCCAATTAGGGATGGCTGCTGTGAGGACCTAAGGTAGAGCTACTCTTGGAACCTGTTTGATTTATAAGTTGAGTCTGGTTTCCTGGCTATCAGATGTGCTGATTCAGTCTGCCGTCATCTTACCTTCCCAGCCTTGTATCATATTAGGGAGAAAGATGGTGGGGATAGGCGTAAGAGACATCGTAAAAGAAAAATAAAACAGCAAGACTTGGCAACTGAGTGAAGAGGTGAGGAAAGAGCTTGGGAGTCAGAGGATCTGGATTCAGAACTCTCTTCCAAAACTCACTACGTATTTGATCTTGGACGAGTCCCTTCCCATTCCTGGGCCTCAGTTTTCTTACCTGTAAAATAAGGGGATAGGACTAGATGATCCCTGAGACTCTTGTCAACTCCAGTTCCAAAATTCTAAACGGAAAAGGAAGATGATTCAGACTTTGAGCCTGGGTGCCGGGAAAGATGGGGATGCTTCCCAAGAAGAAGCTATTTCAAATGGTGGGAAGCGATTAGCCAAGCTCTAGACACAGTCAGAGCTGTGAGTGTCCGGATGACTTTTGGTAGAGCTAAAAAGGGCAGATTCTTGGAATAGCAGTGGCTTGAGGTCACCTTCTCCATCAGCTCTTCCGAGGTGACCGGAGTGGTCAAGTCTCAACTTGGAAGAAAGAGCCTCTCTATTCTTTGTATTTTTTTCAATTCAGCCAAAGGAGTCATCGGACATCAAAAACTCAGATTTGAAATAGACCTTGTGACTGACTTAGTTCGACCCACACAGATACCTCTGCAGGATTTCTGATACACAGTCCTCTAGTTTTTTTGCTTTTTGCTTTTGTTCCAGTGATGGGGAACTCATTATCTATTGAGCCCCCCCCACCCCCCCCACCCCCGCCCCATTCCAACTTATGGAAAATTCTGTTAGTAAGAAAAAAAAGTAAGGAGAGATTGAGGGAGGGAGAAAGAAAGGAAAAGAGGGAAGGAAGGAGGATGGAAGAAAAGGAAGGAAAGGAAGGAAGGAAGGAGGGGAAGAAAAGGAAGGAAGGAAGAGAAGAAAATGAAGGAAGGAAGAAGGGTACAAAAAAGGAAAGGAAGGAAGACAAGAAAGGAAGGTGAGAGGGAGGAAGAAAAAGGAAAGAAAAAGAAAGAAAAAAGTTTCCCTATCTTAAATTTAAGAACAAACCTTCCAGTAATAATCCTTCAGAGACAAGTCACATATAATCCCAAATCTTCCTTTTTCCAGGCTGAAAATCTCCTGTTCTTTCCACTCACTGATCCTTACCTTGATCATAGGACTTAAAATTAGAAGGAACTTCAGGGATCATCTGGTCCCCAATCCCTTCGGCATTCTACTTGCCTTTCTCCTGTTTGTGCCAGACCTGAACACAATCCTCCAAGTGGGACCTAACCCAGGGGAGTTAGACTTTTTGTGGATCCTGCTTGTTTTAATGAAATGAGACTATTCTGTTATATTATTTATTCATGTTAAACTTGTAGTCCACTAAGCCCCTCAGATCTTTTAACATGCGTTATTGTTCAGCCATATCTCTACCAGCATCCTTCTTTGCTTATGTAATTGATTTTTTGAACTCCTACACTTGACATTTATTCATCTAAAATCTTCTCTTCTTAGATTGGGCCTCTTATTTCTACCCACCAGGCTCCTTTGGGATCCCAGTTTTCTTGTCGATTCAATCAAAGGAAGGAACAAATACAGACTTTCTGGACAGAGGGAGAGAACAGATCTTTCTTCCCATATAGTCCCAGTCGTTCTATCTTTGGCTCAAGGGCTGCTAGCAAGACTAAACCACATTGAGTGGGAGGGAAGTAGGGACCTAGAGTAGAGAAGGGGATGGAGAAAAAGAGGAGAGGAAAACAAAGAGAAGACAAGAGAAGAGAGAGAATGGAAGAAATAAAGAAGAACAAGAGGAAGAGAGTCAGTAAGAATATATTGGGGCCACACATATATTGGGGATCTAAGAAGTCATCTACTCCAGTCCCCCTCATTTTACAGAGGAGTAAACTGAGGCACAGAGAAGGGTGATTTTTCTAAGATCACAAGATAATTAGTGACAGAGGCTAGATTTGACCTTTGCCTCCAAAACTTTTTCTCTCTTTCCATTGCACCATTATAGCCTCCCTTGATTCTGTCTCTCTCTCTCTCTCTTTTTTTTTTTTGATTCTGTCTCTTACTAGAATGTGGAGCCTCAGTTTCCTCATCTGTCAAAAGAAAGGATTGGACTAAATAATCTCTGTAGTTCTAATCCCTGTGATCCGTATTAGACTATAAGCTCTCTGAGGGCAGAAATCTTGTCTTATTACTCTTATCTCCTTCAGCCCTGCACATGTCAGTAACAAGTGGCGGAGGAATAAATTAATTTGCCCACGAATCCCCTGGAGCCAGACTCCAGCCCGTGTCTCCCCCCCCACCCCCCTCTGCCATCCTCTGCAAACCAACCGCTGGCTTTCTGTGTCACCCTTAGCATAAGTGATCAGATAGTGGGCTGCTGTGAAGACCTAGAGCAGGGCAACTTGGGGAACCTTTTGGTTCCAATTTCTCGGAGAACAAAACATCTGATTTAATTAATTCTGCTCTAACTTTCCAGCTTTATTTTGTCTCATACGGTTTATGGTTTAGCCAAACTGGATGACTCTGTCCACAAATGCTTGTTTTCTCCAGCTCCCATGCTTTACTTATGGTGTACCCTATACCTTTCCCTTCTTTCCCTGCTGAATCCCTACTGTTACTTCGAAGCCCAACTCTGATGCTATTTCTTTCAGGAAGTCTTCCCTGATTTCTTCAGTCAGTAGTCAATCTTCTTGGACCGCACACAGAACCCCGTAGCTTTCTACTGTCCTTATTACGTGATCTTACTGTCGCAAACATTTCTGTGCGTGTCTTTTCTCCCTATCAGATGGATAGCTCCATGAGAGTCGGAATTATATTTTCTTCACATTTTTTATCTCTCTCAGAACTCAGCGATGCCCAAAATACATTAGATTCTTAATAAATCATCAATAAGCATTTAGTAATATAATAAATGTTTAAAAACATTGGACAGTATTGATTAAGCTCCTACTATGTGCAAGACACTAGAACTGGGGATGTAAAGACAACAGGAACAGCCATTAATCCAACCTGGAAGGCCCTTCTCTCCCCTTCCCTGAATATGGTCACCATATTTAGGTGCAGAGCAAGTCCCTGTCTTCTCAATTTGATGACTGTTTCCCCAACTGTTTCCCCAACTTCACCAACCCCTTTTCTGAACACCTGCTGTACCAGGCCCATAAAATGGGCCTTTATCTTCCCATGTCTGGCCTTGTCTGTGATAGAACAGAAGCTTCTCAAGGGCAGAGAGGGCTTTGTGCCTTTGTATTCCTGGCCTAGCACAGTGTCTGGCACACTGGGGCTGCTTAATCAGTGCTTCCAGAGTGCATCTCCTCAGGAGATCTCTGCATGACCAGGAAGCCAAGGAAGGGATAACCTGTCTAGGATGGGACGGTAGATTAATGTCTCAAATTTTAGAATATCTTATCCTGAGAGAGAGAGAGAGAGAAGAGAGAGAGAGAGAGAGACAGAGACACAGAGAGACAGAGACAGAGACAGAGAGAGAAGGAGAGGAGGATGGGAGAGAAACAGAAACAGAGACAGAGAAAGACAGAGAGAAGAGACAGAAAGATAGAGACAAGAGAGACGGAGAGAGAGAGAGACAGAGAGAGAGAGACAGAGAGAGAGACAGAGAGAAGAGACAGAAAGATAGAGACAAGAAAGACGGAGAGACAGAGAGAGAGACAGAGAGTCAGAGAGAAGAGACAGAAAGATAGAGACAAGAGAGATGGAGAGACAGAGACAGAAAGAGACAAGAGAGACAAAAGAGAGAGAGAGAGAGAGACAGAGAGACAGAGACAGAGAGAGAAGGAGAGGAGGATGGGAGGGAAACAGAAACAGAGACAAAGAAAGACAGAGAGAGAGAAGAGACAGAAAGATAGAGACAAGAGAGACGGAGAGACAGAGACAGAGAGAGAGAGACAGAGAGAGAGAAGAGATAGAAAGATAGAGACAAGAAAGACAGAGAGACAGAGAGAGAGAGACAGAGAGAAGAGACAGAAAGATAGAGACAAGAGAGATGGAGAGACAAGAAAGAGAGAGACAAGAAAGACAAAAGAGAGAGAGAGAGACAGAGACAGAGAGAAATAGAAACAGAGAGAGAGAGAGAGAGAGAGAGAGAGAGAGAGAGAGGAGAAGAAGACGAGAAAGGGAGGGAAGGAAGAGGGGGAGAGAGAGAGACAATCATATCAACCAGTGTGATGGTGTGTGCAGTGTTTGGGACCCACGATCCCCCACTTCAACAAGGAAGGGGAGGCTGTGAGTGCTTTGTTCTGTTTGTTCTATAGGCCCAGGTCTCTGATAATTGCAGAGCACTCCACAGGGACTTTATGGACATGTCTTTCTGTTTCTGTTCTTGACTCTGGGGTTTTTCTGGCTCTTCTTCGCATCTTCACTTCCCATCATGCAAGTCTTCCAACCCCCTCTTCATTCACCACATTCTTTTTTCAGCACCGCAATATTCCATTCCATTATCTGCATGTTTCATAACTTGTTTAACAACAATAATAAAAACAGCTAATATTTACATTGCACTTATTGTGTGCCAGGAATTGTGCTAAGCACTTTCCAACTATGACCTCATTTGATCTTTACAAGCACCCTGGGAGGTGGGTGTTATAATTACCCCCATTTTACAGACGAGGAAACTGAGGCAGCCAAGTACTTGCCCAGGGTCACATAATCAGCCAGTATTAGAGGCTGGATTTGAAGGCCGGTCTTTCTGGCTTTGGGTTTGGTGCTCTAAGGACCCCGATGATAATGGATCTAGGAATCTAATCTGTCTATCACCCCGATGGGCAGCAGCTCTGCAATTGGTCTTAAAATTTTGTGCAGAGCTCTGCCAAGTCCGGTGATTTGACCAGAGTTCTGTGGCTAGTGCACGTTAGAACAGTGCCCCTCGACACTAGTGGAGTACGATATAACGTGGTGTAATAGGTAACTACATTTTACTATTATAATAAAAAATGGAAATATATATAATAGATAATATAAGATGCTATGCTGTACTATAACATATATATATATATACATATGTAACATGACAAAATACAATATTATATCAAACATATGCTACAATTGCTTTAGGATGATATTATTTAACATAGTTATGATACAGCGTGATATACTCAATATGACATAACAGATAATTATATTAAACTATTATAATACAATATAGCCATATAGAATACAAGATGCTATGCTGTGCTATATAACGCATAAATAACATAACATAATAGAATACAACATTATAGCGAACATATGCTACAATTGCTTTAGGATGATATTATTTAACATAGTTATGATACAGCGTGATATACTCAATATGACATAACAGATAATTATATTAAACTATTATAATACAATATAGCCATATAGAATACAAGAGACTATGCTGTGCTATAACACATTATATATATATAAAACATGACAGAATATAATATTATATCAACATATGCTACAATTGCTTTGGGATGATATTATTTAACACAGTTATAATACAGTGTTATATACCCAATATGACATAATGTGACATGATATATCGATGATAGCATTGCTATTTAATATACTATATAAGATAACATAAAATATAATATACAATGTAATAGCATAATCTGTGTCTTAACAATATCAAATGCTGTTTAAATATCTGGCACATAGATTGCTGTAAGTTTGGCGAGGCATCTTACACAGGCAATTTCACTCGAACCTCACAATAGCCCTTTGGGGTTAGTGCTTGGAGGAGAGCCTGATCCCATTTTGCAGAGGAAGAAACTGAGTTGGAGAGATTTGTTCTGGGGTGACACAGTCAGAAATCTGAGGAAAGATTCGAATTGAGTCCACACCTGAATTCCCAGGCTAACTTGACATTTACTGCATTGACCTTTCTCAGCCTCAGTTTTCACATCTGCAAAATGGAGATAATGTACCTCATCTATTATCACCACGCTCTACTCAGGATGTGAGAAAATTCATCTATGTGAAGTGCTTTGCAAACCTTAAATGCCTATTTAAATATTAGATATGATTTGTCTTTTTTTTTAACTTTTCCCTCTGCCTACATGGCACCACTTCAGGATCCAGCACGATACTGGGCACATGCGGGGTGAAAAGAAGTGCTTTGGAGGCATCTAGATGGCAACTAGATAGAACACCAGTCCTGGAGTATTGGGGGGGGGGCTGAGTTCAAATGCAACCTCAGACACTTAACACATCCTAACCGTGTGATCCTGGGCAAGTCACTTAACCCCAATTGCCTCAGCAAAAAAAAAAAAGCAAAACAATAAAAAAATAAAGAAGAAAAAATGCTCTTGCTTTACCCATCAGTGGGAATTATACCCATATATGCCATTCATTCTTTACGGGTCACAAATTTCAGTAAAATGAGTGCTCCTTACAGACAGGAACTTGTTGCTTTTGTTTCTGTGCTTCTCTTTGGATATGTGATGCTGGGAAAAGGAAGGCAAGGGAGGTTAAGGGAAGGGAATTATATTTTCTTTATCACTAGCATGTAGCACAGTGGCTGGTACACAGTAGGCGCTTAATAAATGCTTATTACCTGGCTAGCGATCCGGTGTGTTAGAAGGAATGCTTGTGCTTTTTGAGGCTATGGGAAGGTTGGGAGGAGGCGGCTACGCAGGATAAACCTGGTCATCAGTGATCAAGGCTGATCCCCACAAGTGATCATGTGGGAAATACAATAAAGTGTTTCCTGATTGGGTGAGAGTGAGCACAGGGCAGTGTTTGATCCGGGATGTCCTGGATGTCCGGGATGATCTGGAGATCAGGATACTTGAAACACACCCAGGGGAGCCGGGTTCAAATCCACTCTGCTCTTTACTACATGTGGTCTCCAGCTCTCCCTCCTTGACCTGAACCAGATTAAAATGTCGCTCCTCTCTGATTATAATGTGTTGATGTTTAAATAAAAAAAAAAAGAAATACATAAACATGTGTGGTTTGCTAAGTCAATACGTGTCCCATGGGGATCCTTGTATGTCTTAGTGGCTCCCGTTTCTATTTAAATTTGATACCATTGGTCTAAAGCCTCATGGTTTGACATTCAAAGCCTTTTAGGACCTGGTCTCAATTTACCTCTCCAGCTTTATTAAATATTACCCAAACCGTCCCTTCACATGCTTTATAATCCAGCCCAACTAGTCTCCTTTACTCACTCTGCACGTCAGAGGCCTGGAATGGGTTCTCTCTGCTCCCTTAAGCCCTTCAAAGATCGGCGCAAATGCTATCTCCTACATGAAGCCTTCCTTGATTTCCCCAAGGGTCACTCCCTTCCCCCTCTCCCATTGCCTAATGCTCATTTTATACATACTTAGGTGTTGATTCCCTGTTAGAACGTTGACTCCTTATGAACTGATCCAATGATTATGGCGAGCAACCTGGAACTCCGCCCAAAGGGCTAGAAAACCGTACATGCCCTTTGACCCAGGAATGCCGTTACTGAGTCTGTATCCCAAGGAAATCATAAAAGAGGGAAAAGGACCCATACGTGCAAAAGCGTTTGTAGCCGCTTTTTTTTTTTCTTTTTTTTTGTGGTGGCAAAGAATTGGAAAGGGAATGGATGCCCATCAGTGGGTGGGGGGGAGGGGAAGATGGCTGAACAAGCTGTGGTACATGAAGGCGATGGAATACTATTGTTCTATAAAAATGATAAACAAGCTGATTTTAGAAAGGCCTGGAAAGATTTATAGGAACCGATGTTGAGTGAAATGAACAGAACCTAGAATACTAGAACAGTTAGTGTGATGATCCACTATGAAAGACTTGGTTCTTCTCAGCGGTTCAGTGATCCAAAGCAATCCCAGTAGACTTTGGGCAGAAAACACCAGCTGCATTCAGAAAAAGAACTAAGGAGACATGTTATGGTCACTTCTTTTTTCTGTGTTTTTTTTTCTCTCCCATGGTTTTTCCCTTTTGCTCTGATTTTTCTCTAACAACATAATTCACAAAACAATGTGTATTAAAAATAACTAAACTCAAATCTGACCTCAGACACTTAACACTTCCTATTGTGTGACCCTGGACAAGTCACTTAACCCCAATTGTCTTAGGAAAAAAAAACCTAAACTAAAACAAAAAGAATATAAACTCCTTAAGGGCAAGAATTGCATTTTCACCCTCTTTTTGATCTATAGAGTTGAGCATAGTGCCTGGTATACAGTAGGTCCTTAATTAATGCTTATTAATCAATAAAATTAATTAATCAATAATCAATAGATTGCTTGCTTGTACCAGCAGCCTTTCACTATATTTACTGAGCAGCACAGTAGATAGAGGCCCAGCTTTGGAGTCAGAAGATCTGAGTGCAAGTTTTGTCCGACGCATCCCGGCTGTGTGACATCACCTGGGGAGCTCTCTGAGGCTACAGGTTGAAGACGAGGCGCTCCCTGCTCTGACCGAGGACCTTTCCCCATCTGAACTGTCGGGGTAGTCACATTGAAGGTGGGGGCCAGGAATGGGGGAGCAGGAAGGTGGTTAAATTCCTCTTCGGCTAAACACCCACATGCCTCAGTCGTTGTTAGAACAAGTTTCTAAAAACCAAAACAAACCACATGATCATTCCTGATGTTTTCTGGGGTGAGAGGCTGAATCGGGATGGTCTAAGTTGGGCCCTGGAACTGCTAAAAAAAAACCCAACCTAACAATTTAGAATGCCTCAGCCTAGGCCTTCACACGGTACCACAGAAGGTTTCCTTAGAAATCATAGAACCTGGATTCAAATCCTGGAGGAGTTGAGGCCTCAGTTTTTCCATCTGTGAAGGGGGTGGATTGGACTGCCTGGCCTCTGAGGCCCCTTTCAATTCTAGCCTTCTGACTTAATTTCTCTGTGTGTCAGTTTTCTCCTCAGTAAAATGAAGAGAACCCTCTGAGGTTCCTCCAGCTCTAGAACTGTGATTCTAGAGTCCTATCTGTCATGCTTCCCTTCCCTGTGCCTCAGTTTCTCCATCTCTAAAATGAGGGGATTGGATTCAGATGGCCTCTGGGATCCCTTCCTGGGCTGGTTTCCTTTGCTCTGCTCTCTGAGTGACTTCATCCAGTGGGCTCTTTCTGGATTTCTATATCCTTTCCCCTGTAAATATTTCAGAGCTCTGTGCTTTCCCCAGGGATTGTGTCCATGGATACAGGAGCCAGCCCATCCATCCCCCCCCTTTTTTTTAATTAAAGCTTTTTATTTTCAAAATACATGCATGGAAAATTTTCAACATTCACCCTTGCAATTTTTTCCCCTCTCTTCCCCCACCTCTTCCCCTAGACAGTAAGTAATCCAATATACGTCAAACATGTGCAGTTCTATATATGTTTCCACGATTATCATGCTGAACAAGAAAAATCAGATCAAAAAGGAAAAAAAAAGGAGAACGAAAATGAAATGCAAGCAAACAACAAGCAAACAAAAGAGGTAAAAATGCTGCGTTGTGATCTACACTCAGTCCCCCCAGTCTGTCTGGATATAAAAGGCTCTCTCCGTCACCAGTCCTTTGGAACTCATTGTTGAAAAGAGCCACGTCTATCAGAACCGGTCACCGTATAATCTTACTGTTGCCGTGTACGACGATCTCCTGGTCCTGCTCATTTCACTCAGCGTCAGTTCCTGTAAGTCTCTGCAGGCCTTTCTGAAATCAGCCTGTTGGTCGTTTCTTACAGAACAATAATATTCCATAATGTTCATAGACCATTCTCCAGTTGATGAGCATCCGCTCAGTTTCCAGTTTCTTGTCCCTACCAAAAGGGCTGCCACGAACATTTTGCGCATATTTCCCTCCTTCATGATCCCTTTGGGGTACAGTCCCAGTGGAGACACTGCTGGAACAAAGGATACGCAGTTTCCATCCACCTTTAGGGAGGTCCCACGAGTTGCTGTGTCCCCAACATTGGTCCCCTGCTGGCAGGCCCTCGGGAGCCCGACCTCTCAGAAGTCAGCCAGGCTGGCTCTCAGGCGGGCAGAGGCCTGGATTTGTCAGACCGTGGGAGGTGGAAGCTTTTCCAGCTGCTTGGGATCAACTGGAGCTCATGTCTCCTGGGCTTGGTCTTTAGGAGCTCAGTACAAAGATGCATGGAGGAAGAAACTTTAGAAGCCAGGTAAAGCAACTTTTTTTTTTACAGCTGGGGAAACTGAGGCCCAGGGGAGTGAGTGACTTGACCAAAGCCACACAAGTCATGTCAGAATTAGGATTCCAAAGACCTAGCACTAGAAAGGACCTCTTGGGCATCTAGTCTGCCCCACTTGTGTGATCCAGAGTGTGGGGGGATAAGAGAAAAGGAGGAGCAGATACTGGAACTGGGTCCAATGAGACGGAGGCAGTGGAAAGGGAAGAGGGAAGATGATCAGGGTCCAAAATGGCAGATCTGTGAATCCTGGGAGCCAAGGGGGGCTCCAAGCAAGCTTGGGGAGATCACAACCATGAAAGAAAGTAAGGAAAATGGCAAAATGACACGAAGCAGCATTTATATGGCACTTTAAGTGCTTTACAAATACTATCTAATTCTATTCTGACACTACCCTGGGAGATGGGTACTGTTATTCTCCCCATTTTTCAGATGAGAAAACTGAGATTGTGACTGGCTCAGGACCACACTGCTAGTAAATAGCTGGATTTGAACTCAGTGCTTTTCCAAGTACAAAATGTGCTCACTGTCTCAAGGACAAAGGTACCCTTGGTTACTTCGGTCCAATCCAACCCGCATTTGCATGTCAGGTGCCAACCAACCAATCAGGTTGGTTGATTGAAGAGTTACACAACACCACAATCTATATCTATTGCCGTGTAGAAGTCGTGCACTTGACTAGTTTTTCTTTTGTTTTTGTATCAACTATGCCTTGTACACAGTTAGTGCTCAATAAATACTCATTGAGATGATTGAGGTCAGTTTCAATGATCTTATGATGAAGAGAGCCATTTACACCCAGAGAGAGGATTGTGGGAACTGAGTGTGGATCACAACATGGCATTTTCACTCTTTTTGTTGTTGTTCTTTTGCATTTTATTTTCTTTCTCATTTTTTCCTTTTTGATTTGGTTTTTCTCATGCAGCACGGTAATTGTATAAATATATATACATATATTGGATTTAACATATTTTTGCCATGTTTAAAATATATTGGATTACTTACTATCTAAGGGAGGGGGAGAGAACAAGGGGACGGAAATTGGAACACAAGGTTTTTCAATTTTGTTGAAAAATTATCCATGTATATCTTTTGAATAATAAAAATAATTTTTTTTTGGAAAAAAATGCTCATTGATTTGCATAGACAGCTAGATAATACAGAGAAGGAGGAGTTGCACTTGGAGTAGAGGAGACTCGAGTTTGAATCCAGCTTCAGACATTAACTAGCTGCATAACCCTAATCAAGTCAATTATTCCCTCTTGGCCCCTATTTCTTCATCTGTAAAATGGGGATTATAGTACTGGCACATGCCTTTCAAGATCATGATAAGAAACTAATGAGATAAACTAAAAAAAAAAAAAAAAAGCAAAAATATAAAGATAAAATAAAGATAAAAATATAAAGATAAAGAAAAAAAAATAGTTGACACTTGGCTGGATGAAGCTCGTTATGAGAGATTTGAACTGGATTTACAGATCTGAGAGCCATTTACATAAAGATGATCATTAAAGCCATGGACACTGATGAGATCACGGAGCATACACAGAAAAGAGAACGTCCTGTCCAAATCCTTGCTCCCCGCCCAATGATTAGGGACTGTGATCTGGCTGATGATTTAGCAAAGGAGTGTAACAGGAGGGAGCAGAAGGGAGTCTGCAAGAAGACCAAAATGGGGAAAGAGTATCCAGAAGGAGATGGCTCTCAGGGGTCTCTAGGGCTGCATAGAAGTCAAGAAAGATGAGGAGTGAGAAAAAGCTGCTGGATTTGACAACTAAGGGGTCACCGGTAATTTGGAGAGAACAGTTCTGGTCATGAAATGAGAAGCAAGATTACAAAGGGTTGAGAAGTGAGTGGGAGCAGAAGTGGAGACCATGGCATTAGACAGCTCTTTCTTGGAGTTTGTTGGAAGAATGGAGGAGAGATATAGAATATAACTTGAGGAGACGGGAGATCTAATAAAGGGTTTTTTTTTTTTTAAGAGTGATTTTTAGGCCTGTCGCCATATTGTCTCTCTGACCTGATGGCAATGGACATGGCCTCCTTTTCTGAAATCACCTCTTTCAATGGAAGTTAAATTTTCTAGTCCTTGGTTGCCGTTCTCACCATTGGGGGATTCTGCCCAAATACCAGTTGATGTTGTTATCAGATTCACTGCTCTAGACCAAAGTTTCCTAAAATGTGGGTTTTACCCCTTGTCGGGTAAATGGTCTTGTCCGGACTCCATCTCCATCCCAGGATGCCTTGCACCCACTCCCAGTGGTCACCACCACCAATGGCCACGTCCGGACCCTCTGTGACACCATCAGCACAGCCATCCCTGGCTAACCCGTAATCCCGTGAATGCAGACATCATCGTCTCTGGGGTTTCCTAGACCGCCGCCCCTCGGGGTTGGCCACGCTCAGGGGGAGCTCCCTCGGTTCTGGGAGAAGAAGGGACCGGCCCCGGGATGGCTCCTCTCCCACCTCCGTGGCGATCCCCGAGGCCAGATCCTCCCTTTGGGCTTGGAGTCCCTGCCTCCACGCTATGCACCAGTGAGTCCCGTGATCCTCCAGGAAACACTATTCATGTCACCCCTACCTCTTTCCCCATCCCAAAGAAGGAGGCCATTGTCCCAGAAGGGTTAATAAGCAAGGCAAGGAAGGGGCCCCTTAAAATGGGATGCACTCTGACCTTTCGTAAATCACAGTGGCAGGGGTGGAAGCTGGGGGGTTAGAGAGGAGGAGGAGAGATGGGGGAGCCTTTGGGGGGGGCGGTTGGCCCGAAGCAGCTGGGCCGACATTGACATTGTTTCCACCATCTATATGGCCAACAAATCCCTCTATTGTGTTCCCGGTTTATCTGGTTCCTCTTGTTTATTAGCTGAGGTTGTTTGGCAGAGATTTCAGCCCTGGGCGGGTGGAAAAAATTCTGGCACGCACCGTGGGGGGGGAGGAGGCAGCCGGGGGGGGGGCTCCCCCTCGTCAATGCCTGTATTGTCCCATCCCTTTCTGTTTCTACTGTAATGATATGCTCCAGGGAAAAAAAGAGGGGGGTGGAATCAAAAGAAAAAGAATGGCGGAGGGGACTCGGTGGGGATTGTTGTCTGGGCCCCGAGCGGATGTGTCCGCAGCTGGGGAAGGACGGGCCTGAACGGAGCTGGGCCAGGGTGCCCCGAGGGACGGGGCAGAGGGAAGCCAGCTCCTTTCCCAGCCTCACCTCCCGATGCCTGGCACCAGGTCCCCCCACCATCCTCCCACTGGGCCCGGGGACATCCACAAAAGCCCCGTCCCTTCCTCCTCTCCTCATTCAGGCCGGTCCTAAATAAGGGTACTGCCGAATATAACCGTGGTTCGTTAAGGGTGAATTACGAAGCCCTTTTGTCACAAAACATCTGACGGGGAAGAGAGAGAACTTAGGGTTTCGAATGCCCCTTTTTGCAGATGGGGAAACTGAGGCAGGAAATGAGGCGGGGGGTGGCCAGCACAAAGTCATAGGTAAAGGGCTAAATTTTGGACCCAGGTCCCCAGACTGCCCTCGAGATCCCAGGGGTCTTCAGCAGACTTCAGTTCTCGCTTCTCCGCAAGCTGACGATTTGTTATAATGGAGAACTCTCCGGGAAGAAGAGGATTCTACCTTTGGAAATGATAGCGATATTAGCATAAAAGATCTCAATGAGGACTGTTTATGGAATTAGACCGAATAAAAGAATGGTCTGTGGCCAGCTTTTAGTCAAAATCAGGCATTTAGAATCATTCTTTTCAGTCAAATCTCAATCATGATCCAACTCTTAGTGACCCCATTGAGGGTTTCTTGGCAAAGATACTGGAGTGGTTTGCCATTTCCTTCTCTGGGTCATTTTACAGATGGGGAAACTGAGGCAAACCAAGCCCAAGGGACTGACCTAGAGTTACATATTTAATAAGTATGGCTGGGTTTGAACTCAGATCTTCCCGGATCTGAGCCTGATCCTCTACCCACCGAATCAGGGATCACAGGGCCGAAACCTCTACAGTGGGAAGGAACCTTAGAGGCCACCTGATCTAAACTCCTCATTTTAGAGATGGGGAAACTGAGGCCGATAAAGGTTGAGTGACTGTCTCTGGTCTATGGCCCAGTCTGGGGGTTTGGGGAAGGGGATGAGTCTGTGCTGGGGGTTGGAAACGAGTCTGTGCTCAGCCTGTTTTAGGGATCTGAGTCAGTCCATAGCCAAGGTCAGATCTCAGTTTGTGGCCCTCCTTAGGAGAGCCATTTGTGAGAGAGAGCCAGAGCTGACTCATTAGGAAGGAGTGACCCCTGAACTCTAACCACTGAACTCACAGAACGAGGATCATGGGTGGGTGTCCGGAGAGTCCCATCCCACGGTACTGCTTGAAACTCAAGTGGGCAGAGGAAGCTTCCTCCTGGTGGGAGTGTTGTCTACATAGCAGGGAAAGAGAAAGAGGCTCGGAGCTCGGGCATGAAGGACGCTGGGAAATTTAGGGTGGAAAGCTATGTTTGCTGTCTGCTGGAAGGTTTGGGTGGGGGATTTCCAAAGTGAAATCTTGCCCCTGTTGAAAGTCGGGGGAGGAAGGTTTTGGGGATTAGGGATCCTAATTATCGGAGGGGATTGAAGGCCTTTATAGTGGTGGAGAGGAGAAAAGGAGAGAAGAAGAGAGAAGAAAAAAGAGAGGGAGGGGAAGGAAGAGGTTTTAGAGCAAGGGATGTCAGAGATGGGAAGGAGCTTAGAACAAGGGTTATTAGAAACTTAGAACAGGGGATGTCAGAGCTGAGAAGGAGCTTAGAATTGGGGATGTCAGGGCTGGGAGAGAGCTTAGAACAGGGGATGTCAGAGCGGGGAGGGAGTTTAGAACAGGGGAAGTCAGAGTTGGGAGGGAGTTTAGAATGTAGAACGTCAGGGCTCTCAAACCATCACTTTTCCCACGTCACCACTGTTAACTTCTCTGAGTCTCAGTCTCTTCCATTTTCCTATAAAATGGGATAATAACACCTACCGTTAGTCAGGGTTGTAACAATCACCTTGGATCCTGACTGTAAAGGGCTCTACCTGCTTTAAAACCCCAAAGAGATGGACACCTCTAGTTCAGGGCAAAGCCTGCTCTGGAGCCTGAGGAAGGAGGCCTTTATTGGCCAAGAGGATCAGAAAAGGGAGCTCCAAAAATGTCTGACTCTGAAAACGGAGGGTGAGCACCCTCAGGTTCCCCGGTCCCGCCAATCTGGGCTCCCGAGCCGCCATCATCACCTGTGTGGCTGGGTGCCCAGGGCGTGGGTGTGAGGGGGCGTGGTCTCCTGCCCCCTTCGTGCCAGCTGCTGGGGGGGGAGGGCCGCTCTAATATTCATTTCCTGTGGCTTTGATTAATTTTGGGTTGATTTCAGTTGTTGGGCAATATTAGCAGTCCCGGCGTTAACAGGAAACCCCCCCGAGAACAGACATCATTGTGTACACGTCGCCTGAGTGGTTCCCTCCGCTGGGCCAGTGGCTGGGAAACTGGCAGGTTCTCCGGGGCAGGACCTGTCAGCAGTGCCAGGCACACAGAGGTGCCTAATAAATGCTTATTGACCAACCCTCAGGGTCATTCTTTTGTTTTCCTGAATGACCAACCCCCCTTTCAGCTCCATTGGTAGAGCAGTCTGTATTTGCTTGGGAGGGCAAGAAGGAACTAGCCCAGAGATTCTTAACCTGGGGTCTGTCAGTTATGATCTTCCCTCTTCTAAGTCTCCTCTCAGCTCTGACATTTCATGTTCTATAGTCCCTTCTGCTCTTACCATTCCCTGTTATATACTTTTTTTTTTTTTTTTTTGCTGAGGCAATTAGAGTTAAGTGACTTACCCAAGGTCACCCAGTCAGGAAGTGTCTGAGGCCAGATTTGAACTCAGGTCCTCCTGACTTCAGGGCTACTGCCCCCCTGTTCTATACTTTTAAATAGGAGCGTAGGCCATTGGGTATTGATGTGGGTATGTGTTGGGCAAGGGGTATTTGTTGGGCCTGAATGGAGCGTGTGCACAGGTACATTTGTACGTGTGACTAGGTCCATGCCCATGTGGAAGGGGGAGTAGATAGGTACATATGTCCGTGTGGAAGGCCGACTCGATTTCTTGGTGTGTGTTTGTGTTAAGTTTGTATTAAGACTCCAAATCAACTCCTATGTCCATGAATTCTCAACGGCTCTAAGACCCTTTATATCCAACCCCCCGAAACTGGGTAAAGGGGGTTATAGCCAGGGACCTCCCCCGGCTCCGATGCTCTGGGGACCTGGCCTCTCACATGGCTCAGACCTGGTGCCAGATGGAGTCTGACCTCCGGGGGATGCTTCGTCAGCTGAGAGCCCGTGACCCGCTCCTGCTCGGAGCTGGACGGTATCCAAGAGTCCCCTGGGGAGAAATCACACGCTCTCCCTCCTCGGCTGTCGAGAGAGGGCTGGGGAGGGGAAAGGGGACCTCAGGATTTGTCACCAAAGCCACCCACCGAGCCTCCAAGACTCAGAGTATCAGGACTGGGAGGGACTTTAGGCTATGGAGTGTCAGAGCTGAGAAGGAAAGGAGAGACCAGTAAGGGCAGTTTCCTCATTTTACAGATAGAGAAACTGAGGTCAGCAAAGGGGACGAGGCGAGTTTAGGTCACCGACTTACCAGTCCGGGGCTCGTTCCACCGTAGACTCTCCTGCTTGGGAAAGACCAATCTCTTCCAATCTTTTTTTTTTTTTTTTTTAATTTATTTTATTTTATTTTATTTTTTATTTTTTTTCAATCTCTTCCAATCTAACTCAACTCCAGTGCTGACTCTCCAGATGGAAAGAGAACAGTCCAACAGGAGTGACTATCACACTTGGGGAAAGGTAGAGACAGGTGGTGAAACCTTCCCAGGAAAGGTGATTAAAGAGTCTTGGATGGAGGTCAAAGATGGCGCCCATTTCAAGATGAACGGCCAACTAGCCAGTCCCCATGGCTGGGTCTTTTTGGGGGCAGTTTTTAGTTGACCCTCCAGAAGAGTATCCTAGATGAATGACGAAGTATTTATTAAGTGCTTTCTGTATGCCGTTTTAAGGCACTGTTTTAAGTGACTTAGATGGAAAACTGAAGCTGACATTCTAACTAGGGGACATATAAGAGAGTGCAGACGCGGGGCTGACGGAAAGGGCCACAATTCCCATTAAGCAGCGCAGTGGATGGCAAGGCCCATGAGTCCTTAGAATGGGTTTTCTTAACCCAAATTTAACAAGATAATAACGTAAAAGTGGCCGTTTGGTGCTTAGACAGTCAGTAAGCATTTATTAAATATGCTAAGTACTGGAGATACAAAAAGATCAATAAGACAATTTTTGCCCTCAAGAAGCTTACAATCTGATAGAGTTAGTGGTGGGGGGAGGAAAAGACCAAAAAACATGTATCGATGAACATTTACTAACCTGTTAGAAGGCAAGTGCTGTGCTAAGGATGGAGATACAAAAAGAGACAAAAGGTAGCCCCTGTACACACACACACACACACACACACACACACACACACACACACACACGCCAAACTATACATACAGGATAAATAACAAATATTTAACAAAGGGAAGGCCCTAGAATTGAGGGTTGGGAAAGTGTTTCCTCTAGAAAATGAGGTTTTAGTTGAGACTTAAAGGAAGCGAGGGAGATCAGTAGTTGGCGCAGGGGAGGGAGAATGTTCGAGGCGGGGGGAGAGCCGTAGAGAACACCCAGAGCCAGGAAACGGACGGCCTTGTTTGTAGACTAGCCAGGGGGCCGATGTCACTAGACAAAGGATGTGTTTTGGGGAGTGATTGTAAGAAGCAGGAAGGGGGTTAGGCTAGAAAAGGTTCTGAACGTCAAACAGAGCATTTTGTATTTGCTTTTGGAGGCAATGGGGAACCACTTGAGGTAACTGAATAGAGGTGACATGATTAAACCTGTTTCTTTTTTTTATTGTGAAAGTCTTTTTTTTCCCCTCATTGTTGAAAAGAGCCACGGCCGTCAGGACTGATCATTGTATAATCTTGTTGTTGCGTCTTCAACTGCCTTTCGGACATCTCAGACTAGATGTCAAGGATCGTGAACCCCGAGCAGGATGGCAATGGGGAGCCACCGGAGTTATATCGGGTAGATGGTTATGGACGTGGTCAGCCCTTGACTTCTGGGAAAAAATATCTTATCGAGTAGGGGACTGTGGATTTCAGAGAAAGGACATGAGAGAAATTTCAGGGCATTTTCAGCTTCATAGAGGAGGTAGCTCCCGGGTGGGGTCTTGAAAAAAGAGAAGGATTTTAGCCAACGGAGAGGAGAAAGGGAGGGTGCTTCAGGTAGAAGGGGCTGTGTGGGTCACTGCTTGGAGTCTGGATTCAGATTTCCAGTTGGGAGCACAGCCAATAGGTGAAATTTGTCTAGAACACAGAGTGACGGTACTGAGAAATATCTGCAAAGGGGATGTTGGGAGCCAGATTGAAGAGGACCTTAAATGTCAAGGGATAAATTTATATTTTATCTCCAAACCATCAAAAAAGTCTTTGAAGGAAGTAGCTATCTAGTCGGCCCTTTTTTAGAATCCCAACTCTTACCCTTTCAGTGTGGCCCCCCAGCCATGGGATCCGAACAGCAGAACAGCAGAGCTGGGAGGGACCTGTGGGGTCCTCTGGTCCAGGGGCTCCCAAGATTCCCTCAGAGGTCCACGAATTGATTTGAAGGAACCATGAATATGGATGTAAAAAAATTGGATTCTGAATCTTCCTTCACTTTAGGCTTCCTTTGCAACCCTACATATGTTATTCATCTCTCCTGCAGAGAGCCGAGCACACAGTAGGTCCTCAGTTAGACTCCCGTGATTTTATCTGATGCATTTCAAGCCATGATACTGAGAGGGCTTCACCAGTCTGGCTGCCAGCCTTGGTCCAGTCCAGTCTTTTAATTTTATTTTACAGAGGGAGAAACCGAGGCCCAGAGAGGGCCCACAAGGGCAATAAATCAAGGAGGCAAGCCGAGAGGTCGTAATGCCTTATCTGTGTCCCGGAGATGACCTTGGCGTCTGATGGCCCCGGGGAGGTTTTCAATGTGGCCCCGAAAAGGGACTGGAGCCTTTGTGGGGAGGGCCCCTGGCCCTTCAGCTGGGCCATCAGGGGCTGCCTCAATATGGCATTGACTAAGGCGTGATATGCATCAGAGGGCTACAGTACAATATTGGGGCTGGGACCCAGGCCCTCTGACTGGCACACATCCCGCAGCCTCCACACTGCTTTGGACCCCTCGGGGGGGGCAGCTTTAGGGCAGGGAGATGGCCAGAGAGCCAGATGCTCAGAGCTTAGAACGGGGGGTGTCAGAGCTGGGAGGGAGCTTAGAACAGGGGGTGTCAGGGCGGGAAGGGAGCTTAGAACAGGGGGTGTCAGAGCTGGTGGAGAGCTTAGACCAGGGGATGTCAGAGCTGGGAGGGAGCTTAGAACAGGGGATGTCAGGGCTGGGAGGGAGCTTAGAACAGGGGGTGTCAGGGAGGGAAGGGAGCTTAGGACAGGGGATGTCAGGGCTGGGAAGGGGCTTAGAACAGGGGATGTCAGGGCGGGAAGGGAGCTTAGGACAGGGGATGTCAGGGCTGGGAAGGGGCTTAGAACAGGGAATGTCAGGGTTAGAGCTGAAATCATAGAAAGTTGAAACTGGAAGGAAGCTTGGAACAGAATGCTTGAACTAGATGGAACCTTAGAACAGAACATCAGACTTTGGGCGGGACCTCATTCCGTCAGTCTCTGTGCTGGGTTGGCCCTTTGGGGGTCCTTGAGCCCTTTCCCTCCTAATTAGGATGTCTCCAAGAGCAGCTCAGAGTGGGGGCCCCAGGGATGCCATGAAGGGGTGTGTTTGACCCTAGGTAAGTCCCTTCCCCAGGCCCGGCCTCCCTGCCCCCTCTGTAAAGGGAGGGGGTTGGACCGGGGGCCTCTGAGTCGCTTCCAGCTCCTCAATTCCAGAATTGTCTGCCTCCCTGAAGGGAGGTGGGAAGATGAAATGGCCCCATTTCCAGCCCCCAGCCCCAGATCACCCCAAAGCCACCCCCTCCCCTCATCTCCCTGGAACTTCCCTGCAGCTGCAGGCTGCTGAGACAATTGGGTGTTTTAGAGAAATCCATTTGGGGGCTAATTTGCCATGCATAAGTGTTTCTCTTACCCTTTAAAGCTGAGGAACAAAGAGGGCATTCTCCAGCAGGGCGGCCCACTGGGGAGCAGGCCTGCAGCTGTACAGCACCAGGGCCGCCCGGCCCCTACCCTCCCTGGATCCCTCCATGCTGGCTGGGGGCAGAGATTTTCCCAGCCCCCGCTCCCTACCCCCACTCTCCCTGATGTCCCCTCTCCTCTTCTCTGTCCCTCCGTCCCCTGGCCCCCCGCCACCCCCGCTCCAAGTCAGTGTCGGCGAGGGCAGGTGAGAGGGAGGCCTAGGTCAGTTGGGACAGGTCATGTGCCCAGTCAGGGCCGTCATCGGCCTTCATATGGGTCATATGAGAAGTGTGTGAACGGAGCGGGCCACAAGAACCGCCAATCAGTCTTTCATGGGAGCACATAGCCGGGGGCTCGAGCCAGAGCGGTCATGAGACTACACAGCGCGCGCCGGGAGGACCCCCTGCCATCGGCCCGTTCAAGCCCCCTCCCCACTTCATTTTACAGAAAACGAAGATTAGACTCGGAGGAAGATGTCTTGCCCAAAAACATCTACTTAGTGGATAGAGCGCCGGACCCGAACTCAGAAAATCCCAAGTTCAAATGCAGCCTCAGCACTTCCTTCCTGTGAGACCCTGGGTGAGCCCCTTGCCCCTGGTCTGTCTCAGTTCTTCATCTTTAAAAAAGGGGTAGTAATAGCACGTTCCCCCCAAAGGGAGGATCAAAGAGATAAGTTGTCTCCGGCTAATTACGGAACTCTTTCTGGACAATCCCAAGGTTTTTATAAGGGTTTGCAAAACGGATTTTGCTGCACAAAAGTTTTATTTTAGGTTGTGGGGATGAAATATCCATCTCATTTTGGTTCTGTTAGCCCTGCAAAGATTGGAAATAATAAGAAATAAAGGTGATGGAGAAGGGGAAACATGGGGTTCTGTTAGCCCTGCAAAGATTGGAAATAATAAGAAATCAAGGCGATGGAGAAGGGGAAACATGGGGTTCTGTTAGCCCTGCAAAGATTGGAAATAATAAGAAATAAAGGTGATGGAGAAGGGGAAACATGTGATTCTGTTAGCCCTGCAAAGATTGGAAATAATAAGAAATAAAGGCGATGGAGAAGGGGAAACATGGGGTTCTGTTAGCCCTGCAAAGACTGGAAATAATAAGAAATAAAGGTGATGGAGAAGGGGAAACATGGGGTTCTGTTAGCTCTGCAAAGATTGGCAATAATATGAAATAAAGATGGAGATTTGGTGCTTTTGTGAAAGGTAAAAGCGGCATGGCGGCCTCTGAGTGATTGCAGAACTGGCTCTGAGTGGGATGGGGAGAAAGAAGGAGAAAGGGAGGAGGGAAGGAGGGAAAGAGAGGAAGAGACGGGGAAGGGGATTTGGAGAGGGGGTGCCAGTTACCATCCCCATAACATCACTTTTCATCCTAATCCTCCATCCTAATCCTCTGCGTGGGCCGGGGAGAAGCCAGCCACAATCTCCTCCCCTATCCACACCGGCACAGACAGCCCTCTTGTGGGTGAGGCCATTCCAGGGATAAGGAGGGGATACGGCGGTTTGGCCCTGGGGGTGCTGGGGGAGCAGGGGTGGAGGAAGGATGACTGGTGAAAAGGAGCATCCTTTGTTAAGCACAAAGCAGGGACCAAGGGGTGGGTAGGACACTTCCCAGAAAATCAGAGGGACCCCCAGCCTCTCTCCGATGTGTCTTCCCTGTGCCCGAGGAGGGGAAATCCAGCAGGAGGGAAAGTCCTGCCCTTGACCTCAAGTCACTTATGATCCTGGTCAGGGGAAGGGAAGAAGGGATGAAGAAACAGATGAAAAGCAGAAAGAGGGTGGTAGGGACTCAATGAGTGGCGGGACTCAGTAACTAGATTAAGCTGAGCCGGACTGGGGGTGCAGGAGAAAGATGGCATAGGGACAGTGAGGGGCTTTGGGCTGGGTTTTTGTTAGAACACTGAGTGAGGAGAATGGAGAGGATTCAGGGTGGAAAGAGTGATGGGGGTTAGGGACCACACCTAGAAGCCCAGAATAAATAGAATGTTGGGACCCTCCTACAGCTGAGAACCTATGACTCTACTCCCTTGGCCCATTTGGGGCAAATCTGACCCTAGAATTTCCTCCACTTGCCCTTATAATGGAAGCTCTCAGTGGGCAGGCAGGGCACTTTTGACTGGTGACCCAGTAAAAGCCTGATCTTTCTTCTATGTGGCAACTCTTCCCCCCCATACTAATGCCCTCTGAAACATCCCTTCTTAGCCCTTCCCTAAATGGACTCTCAGATTCCCACTCTGTTCATCATCCTGGTCACTCTCCGCCAAATGGGGTCCAGTTTGTGAAGGCCGTTCCTCAAACCACACTCAGAACTTGAGTACAGGACTCCAGCTGTGGTCAGATCAGGGCAGCAAGAATTGTGATTCTGTCCCGGGTGGCTATCACCCTCACTCCAGACCCATCGAGGGCATTTGGTGCCTTTGTGATTTGGGGGTCAAATAGCAGGGACTGCAAAGAGAGGGGGACAAAGAAAGGAAGTGTGGGGTTACTGCTAAGGGGTAAGAAGGGTTCAAGTGGAGAATAAAATTGGGGGAGCTGGATTGTGTGTGTGTGTGTGTGTGTGTGTGTGTGTGTGTGTGGACTGATAGAATGGCAGAAGGCCCCCAAGGAGAACTCTGGTATCACCGAGGGCCACTGGAGAGATCTTACCTGGATGTCCAACTTCACCTGTGTCAAAAGCAGTGACCCGATTTGGGATTCTAGTCCCAGCTGTGCCTCTGATGGGCGGTGATCATTGCGTTCCAGGCTGAGGTTTGGTAGGGAGGGTATAGAGTCATAGGAACATCAGATCTGGAGCTCGAAAGGACCTTGGATGCCAACTAGTCCATTTCCCCCTCCTCCCATTTTACACAGATAAGGAAAATGAGACTTAGCACAGTATCTGGCACATGCTTAATGAACTTTTGGTGCTTAATAAATGTTTATTGATTGAGGTTTAAAGAATTTAGATGACAAGGTCACAGAGAGTTGAGATTTTGAACCCAGATCCTCTGAGTCCACCAGAACAAGTGTTTCCTTCTGATCACTAAGATTCCTGCCAGCTGTAAGATTCTGGGACTCCATGTACAGAACCAAAAAAAGCCTCAAGTAGCTCCTCCTCTCAGTCTTCCTGTTCCCATCAATGGTACCACTGTTCTCCGGTCACCCAGACCCAAACCTTGGAGTCATCTTTGACTCATCCCAATCCTTCATCTCCCGTAACCAGGCGGTCACCAAGTCGCATCCACTTTTCCTACAAAAGAACCCTCTCCTTCTCCATTCCGGTGCCTGACGTCACCATGATCGCCCAAGCCATCGGCCCCCGCTCAGTCTTTTGTTGGGCCAGCATGTGAGAGCTGCTGTGAGTTCCCATGCATCTATTTCTGTGTCTGCGATGTCCACCATTAGTCTCTGCTCTGGGTTAAGGGACTGAAGGTTCCTGTTTAATAATGTGCTAAAGTGATCCCCTGGGGGAAGTATGTTAAATCCATTAACACCCACTAAACTCATTAGTAGGATTAAAACTAGCTCAGTCAAGAGAGAGGAGAGCCTAGAAGTTTTAGGACAGATGATCAAGGCAGATGCCTGTTGTGAAAACAGTCTGGATTTGACACTAGAGAGCCTGGATTTGAAAGCTGATCACCTTACCCATGTGACCCTTGGCCAGTCATTTTACCTAAAGAGATTTACCTAAAGACATTTAACTATGTGGTCTGAGCTGTACTTAGGATCAGGAAGACCAGGATTCAAATATAGTCTAAGACATTTGCTACCACGCTGGATGAGCTTGAGCAAGTCAAGTAAAATCCACAAGCATTTATTAAGCTCCTATGTGCCAAGGACTGTGCTAAGCACTGGGAACGTAATAAAAGGACAAAAAAAGTTCCTCAACAGATACAGCCAAGATGGTAGAGACAGCAACCCAACTGTATATTCCCAAAATTCTTCCAAACAACTTTAAAATAATTCCTCAAATCAAATTTGGGAGTGTTGGAAGATAGACCGAGGAGAGATAATTTAAGAATTATTGAACTACCCGAAAGCCATAATAAAAAAGAATCCAGATGTCATATTTCAAGAAATTATAAAGGAAAACTGCCCTGATACCTTAGATTCAGAGAGTAAAATAGAAATGGAAAGAATTCTCAATTATCTCCTGAAAGAGATCCCCAAATGAAAACTCTGAGGAATATTGTAACCAAATTCTACGGCTCCCAGGGCAAGAAAAAAATATTGCAAGCAGCCAGAAAGAAGCAATTCAAATATCATGGAGCCTCAGAAAGATCACACATTTAGGAGCATCCACATTACAAGAATGGTGGGCTTGGAGTATGATATTCTAGAGGGCAAAGGAGCTAGGATTACAATCAAGAATAATCTACATCTTTTCAAAAAAGAATAACTTACCCAGCAAAGCTGAGTATAATCGTTAAAGGGAAAAATAATTTAATGAAATAAAGTCCTTCCAAGCATTCCTGATGAAAGGACCAGAACTGAAGAGAAAATTTGATAAACATAAGATTTGAGAGATATTTGAAGGAATAATCATAAGACTCAATAAAGTTAAATTATTTATATTCCCATTGAGAAGATGATGCATGTATCTCCTAAGAACTTTGTCCTTATGAGCTAAGTTAGGAGAGCATGGATGTGAGTTGATTATATTGGTTTGATCTCCAAAAAAATTGAAGTAGTGAGAAAGAGGGATGCACTGAGAGGAGATGGAAGAGAGGGGTACACTGGGGGAATTTTTCTCACACTAAAGCAGTTGACAAAGTTTTTACAGTGGAGGAGAAAATAGAGGGGTGGAGGGCAATACTTGAACCGGACTCTCATTGGAATTGGTTCAAAGAGGGAAGAATACACACACACACACACACACACACACACACACACACACTCTCTCTCTCTCTCTCTCTCACTCTCTCTCTCTCTCTCTCAATTGGGGATAGGGAAATAGTGGGGGAAGGGGATAAGAGATATGGGAGAGAGAATGATAAAAGGAAGGATGAATTAAGGGAGGCAGAGGTTAGAAACAAAACAGACTTTTGAGGAGGGACAGGATAAAACAAAAGAGAGAAGGGTCAACAGAAGAAAATAGGATGAAAGGAAAGCACAGTTAGTAATCATAACTGTGAATGGGAATGGGATAAGCTCATCCATAAAACAGAAGCAGCTAGCAGAATGGATTAGAAACCAGAATGCAACAATATATTGTTTACAAGAGACACAATTGAAACAAAAAGACACAAGTAGAGTTAAAATAAAGGGTAGGAGCAGAATCTATTATGCTTTAGTTGAAGTAAAAAAGGCAGGGATAAGCGAAAAAAGAGATAATTAAAAGAGATAATCAGGGAAACTACCAGAGACAATGAAGCAATATAAAAAAATTTTTTTTGCAGCTAGTTTCTCTGATAAAGGTTTTATTTCTCAAACATATAGGGAACTGAGTAAAAGTTATAAAAATAAGAGCCATTCCCAATTGTTAAATGGTCAATGATTAAATATTAAGTGGTTAAATCAATAGATGTTTTTCAAAAGAAAAAATCAAACATATCTATAATCATGCTTCAGAAATGTTCTAAATCACTATCCATTAGAAAAATGCAAATTGAAACAACTCTGAGGTTTCACTTCACACCTGTCAGAAAGGACAAATGATGAAGGGAATACATGAATATAGACGCATTAATGAATTAATGGAGCAGTGAACTCATCTAACCATTCTGGAGAACAATTTAGAACTATGGCCAAAGAGATATAAAGTATATCCTTTTTTTGTTTATTTATAGCTTTTTATTTACAAGATATATGCATGGGTAATTTTTCAGCATCGATCAGTTGCAAATCCTTTTGTTCCAATAAAGTATATCCTTTGACTCAGCGATACTGCTCCTAGGACTGTACTCCAAAGAAATCAGAAAAAAAAAAGGAAGAGGACCTATATGGACAAATATATTTATAGCAGCTCTTTTTGTAGTGGCAAAGAATTGGAAATTGAGAGGATCCTCATCCGTTGGGGAATGGCTGAGTGGCAAGTGATTATGATGGAATACTGTTGGGCTGTAAGACATGATGAGGGGGGTGATTTCAGAAAAGTATGGTAAGAATTATATGAACTGATGCAAAGTAAAGTGAGAAGAAACAGGAACAGTAATAATGCTATGGTTCCAATTGTCAAAGACTTGGCTACTCTGATAAATATCTTGATCCAGACATTTCCAAAGGACTCATGATGCAAAATGCTGTCCACCTCTAGAGAAAGAACTAACACCCTCTGAGCGTAAATAAAAATCTAATTTTGTCACTTTATTTTTGTTTTGTTGACAATATAGGTAATATGGAAATAAACTGTTCTACGTGATTTCGCATGTATAATTGATATCAATTGTTTTCCTTTTCAGAAGACAGAATTTGGAAGTCAATTTAAAAAAAGAAATAATGAATTTTTAAAAAATTGCTCTCAAAAAAGCAAGTCCTTTCCTCTCTGCACTTTAGTTTCCTCCTCTGGAAAATGAAAAAGTTGGGCTCAATAGTCTGCCAAGTTCCTTTCCAGTTCTAAACCTATGGTTTTATGAGCTCTTAGAACCTCAGTTTTCCCATCTATAAAGTGGAGCTAATGATATTTTATGGTATTCACTTAGTATGTTATCCTCATCCACAGAGGTCAAGAGGTGCTTGACCTCTGGTCCCCCTGGCTCTTCCATCTCCTGTTCTGAAGACCCTTCTGCTTCTGAAAGTTCCACTTCCAGAGCCTCCATCGATGACTCTGCAACCTCACCCTACTCCTCCAGCAAGGAACAGCCAAAGAAAATGCCTGGGTGTGGATTTGGACTCTGCCTTTTCAAACTTTCTTCTGGTCTCGGCCTGGGACAAAAATGCCGGACATTCAGGCCGACGGTGGAGTAGTCAGTGAAACCCGGAGTCTGAGAACACGGGTTTGAATCCCAGCTTCGTCACTGAGAACTTTGTGATGCTGAGACATGCACCCTCCACGCCACCTCCTTCTGCCTTCTCTAGAATGAGGAAGCTAGATCACGGTCCCCTCTAGCTTTAGAACTAGGATCTTGTGGGCCTGAACCACCTTGCACCTCAGTTTCCCCATCTGTAAATCAGGGGACCAGATGACCTTTTGGGTCACAGATAGCAAAGGGCAGGGGGTTCTCAGGGGTGGGGGCATCCTGGGCATGAGGCTACGGCTGTGAGAGAATTGTGGCAATGATAGTAGTAATGTTGTGTTTCCTCCTCACATCGGCCCTGGGAGATGGATGCTATTATTATCCCCATTTTACAGATAAGGAAACTGAGGCAAACAGGGTTACGTGATTGCCCGGGGTCATACAGCAGGAAGGACTCCTAGTTTAGCTTTCTAAAGTTCCCTATGCCATCTTGCAGGATGGGGGCAGGGGTGGCCGGTATGGAGATTTCTTCAAGGCTCTCCAGTGTGCCCAGCTTGGGGGGTGGGGACAGACTGAGAAGAGCTTAGAACTGGGGGTGGGGGATTGTCTAGGGGGCTTCGGGAGGGAGTTTAGGTTACCCTTGGGAGCCTAAGCTGAGAGCCACCCCCACTCCCCACTCCAGCTCTGGAGGACCTCTTGGCACGGGGCTGGTTCTTCTGGATCCTGTCCTGGGGTAGCGGGCTAGCCGCCAGCCCCACATAGCCCGAGTGGCCCAGGTGAAGTCCGGTGCCAGCGGGCCCTCGCCAAGCCAAACAGCCCGGAGCTGGGGGCTGGGCCGAGAGGCTGCGGAACACCACTGGGGTGTTTGCGGTTACGCTCCCCCCCCAGGTACCCAACTGGGGGCAGCGGGGAACAAGCTAGGAAAGCCCCAGGGAAGGGGAGAGGGGCCGGCGGATTTGTGTTTCCACATGATTTCCTCTCTTGTTTTTGAAGAACTGATGAAGGAAAAACCGAGGGATGGGGGGCAGGGGTGGAGCAGGAGGCACCACTCCCAGCCCATGTGACTTCCCACTTGGCTGCCCTGGCCCTGGCATGGCTGGGGCACCGGCGGATGCCAAGAGAAGCAAGACGCCGTCCCCTGGCCCTCCCAGCAGCCTGGGCCTCCATTTTCTCACCTGCAAAATGGGCGGTGGGATTGGAGATTTAGAGGTGGAAATAAGGGAGAGAGAGAACATCTGGTCCAACTTTATCCGACAGACCGAGGAGGGACAGAGAGCCTTGACCAAAGTCATACTGTGAAAGAACATCAGCCAGGACTGGAACACAGACCCATCGGCCCAGTTTCTCTAATTCCACACCTTGTCTGGAGCCAGCCGACACCCCAGGGGGCTGCTGGGAGTAGAGGGGCCGCTGCTTCTCTGTATTATAGGAACCAAAAAGCTCATCCCCCCAAACCCTCTGGGAACAAGCCTCACTGCATGATCCAGGCTGGTGGGAGATGACAGTCATGGGCTCCGTAGCCTAACTGTCCTTAAAACCTGCCTCCTTCTCTCCTCTCCTTCCTTCCTTCCTTCCTTCCTTCCTTCCTTCCTTCCTTCCTTCCTTCCTTCCTTCCTTCCTTCCTTCCTTCCTTCCTTCCCTCCCTTTCTCTTTCCTTCCCTCCCTCCCCCTCCCTTCTTCCATCCCTTCCTCCCTCGCTCCCTCCTTCCTTCCTTCCTTCCTTCTTCCTTCCTTCCTTCCTTCCTTCCTTCCTTCCTTCCTTCCTTCCCTCCCTTTCTCTTTCCCTCCCTCCCTCCCCATCTCTTTCCCTTCCCTCCCTTGCTCCTTCCTTCCTTCCTTCCTTCCTTCCTTCCTTCCTTCCTTCCTTCCTTCCTTCCTTCCTTCCTTCCCTTTCTCTTTCCCTTCCCTCCCCCCTTCTTCCATCCCTTCCTCCCTCACTCCCTCCTTCCTTCCTGATGCCGCCGCCCTCCCTACCCTTACAATCCAAATTCAAAGTACATCTGTCCAAACTAAATAAGACAAACCCCCCACCTTTTGCTAGTTATCATGATTCCCAAGCACCGGTTAAACATAACTAGACAGGCAAGAGGCTTGGGAAGCAGATGAGGCTCTGATGGACTTGCAGGCAGAAGCCTGGTTTTGCCGCTTACACCCTGTGTCACTGCGATTTCTTCTCTTCATTTTTAAAATAAGAATGGATGAGAGATGTCCCTTGTCATCCGGGGATCTCCTGCTGATCCAGCTCCAAAGCTATATGCCCTGGAAGGAGAGGACCTTTAACTTGTCTCAGCCTCAGTTTCCTTCTTTGTAAAATATGTTTGGACTAGCTAGCTTCTGAGCCCCCTCCCAGCTAGAGCTATTATCCTTTGATTTAATTATTCAGCCAATACAGTTGTTTTCGATTCTCCGTGACCCTATTTGGGGCTCTCTTGGCAAGGAAATGGTTTGCCATTTTCTCCTCTAGTCCACTTCATAGTTGAGGAAACTGAGGCAAGCAGGGCTACATGACCTGCTCAGGGTAACACAGCTAGGAGTATCTGAGAGCAGAGGGCCTGATTCCACCACTGAGCCATGGTGTTTGGGAAACTTTAAGGAGGTGAACCTTCTCGTCTCCAGAGCCTCACTGTCTGTACATTAGTAGACAGTTGTTAAGAGTGGTGGCGTGGGCCTAGCTTAGTATCGAGCCCCTGTCTGACCTTGGGCAGCCTCTGACCCTAGCTACCTGGTCCTTGGAGGACAGACTCACAGCCTACTCCTTTCCATCTTGGGACAGATTTCCTGAGCTTGCATTCCCCTGGTAGGACCTTCTCTACTCCAGTGTCACTTCCAGACCGTGGTGAAGTGCTAGAGGAGGACGTGGTGAGAAGGATGTGGTTGTGTGTGATATGAAGGGGAAATTGTAGAGTGGGATGGTAGAAAGTGGCCAAATAAGGTTGTAAATGTGAGTCAGGGTGGGTCCGGGAATAGCTGGAAGGGCAACTCTGGTTTCCTAACCCATGACCTGCCCGGCCCTACAGAGCCTTCTTGAAAGAAGATGAATCTCCCCTGGTAGGGAAAAGGACCTTACCCTAGCTCAGGCCCAGAACCATCCCACCATCTCTATCAATCAGCCTATGCCACACACCCTTCTCTCTGCAGATCCATTTCCAGCCCTTTTTGCCTGTGCCCATGAGGTTAAATCATCCAATTTCTCTTCTTCCTCCTCTTTCTTTACTTTTCTCTCTCTCTCTCTCTCTTTCTCTTTCCTTCCTTCCTTCCTTTCTGCCTTCCTTCCTTCCTTCCTTCTTCTGTTCTCTCTCTTTCTTTCTCTCTTTTCCTTTCCTCTCCTCCCTCTCTCTCTTTCCCTCTTTCTCTCTCCTCTTCTCCTTTCTTTTCTTTCTTTTTTCCTTCATTCTCTCTTTCTTTCTTTCCTTCCTCTTCTCTCTCTTTCCTTCTTTCCTTCTTTCCTCCCTCTTTCTTTCTTTTTTCTTTTCTTCTTCTTTCCTTTTCTCCCTCTATCTTTTCTCTCTCCTCCTTCTCTCTCTTCTTTTTCTCTTCCTCTCCTCTCTCCTCTTCTCTCTTCTTTCTTTCTTTCCCTCCTTTTCTCTTCTCTCTGTCATTTTTCTCTTTCTCTCTCTCTTCTTCTCTCCCTTCTCTCTTTGTCTCTCTTCTATATCATCTTTTCTCTTTTCCTTTCCTTTCTGTCTCTTCTCTCTCTCTCTCTCTCTCTCTCTCTTTCTCTCTCACTTGTTGTTTTCTAAGCAATGAGAGAGAATAGTTCTCTTGTTACAAATATGGCTTCTGGGCATTTGGTAATGCTCTCCCTTTTCTCCCTCTCCCCTCCATCCTACAAAGGAACCTTTTGTTTCATTCCCTGCCTTTCTCTGTCTCTGCACTTCCCCCCCACCCCAGCCCCCACCAGCCTCAACTCCCTCCTTCTGGCTACCCCCACGCCCCTTAACTGCCAAACGACTGATGAGGGGCAAGAAATGACCATGGTTCCCTCTCTCTCCTGAGCTGGCCTGGTAGAGCTGTCCGCCATTTTGAATCACTCTCTTTCCCCATCACTTGGGTTCCATTCTGTATCTCTGTCACACACACACACACACACACACACACACACACACACACACACAGAGGAATGGGGAGGGCTGGCGAGGCAGCGGTGTCTCGGCGTCAGCACAGGCCCAGAAGGAATGTTGATGATGTCGGAAATTCCGAACTGTGTGTTTTTCCTTCTTCCATTACTGAGCGGCTCTGGGATTGTTTGACTATATGTATGTGGATGCGTACGTGCTTGTGGGGAGGGAAGACCCAAAGTCTCAGGTGCTTTGAGAAAAGGTTAAAAACAGACCAAGGGCTCCCTCTCTCTCTAGTCCAGAGTGAGACTTTGTCTCCACTCGGAGCTGGCCCAGTCCTGCAGCCTCCGCACTTCCCCCGTACAGCTCCGGCTGCTGTCTACTGACATATCACCTGGGTACGTCCTCGAGAGAGGGGCGGGCTGCTCTGTGAACGGCCCAGGAATCCTCTTTTTTGTTCTCAACTGGAAATATTTATACTGATGCCATGTCTACACACCAATGAGTTTTGCAACCCCTGTCCCCAGGGTGTCTTCGGTGATCTCAGGGGGTGTTGAGAAATGTCTGGAAACGAGATTATCCTTAGTTACGTGATTTTTTTTTTTTTTTAATGAACATTGTGGAGCGTGTCCGGGAGAAAGGAGGAAGGGTGACTGTCACGTCCCCACTGCAGAAAGACTGGAAAGCAGATGTCTCTGTGCAGTTATCCAGACTCTAAACCTTCCTTAGTCACTTCTGCCTGAAATATCCCATTAACTGAAGCCAACTGGGTTTTTTCCTCAAACTGTCTAGAGAACACTTTGTTTTTCTATTTCAGTCAGTCCGGAGACATGCTCTACTACACAAAGTGTTTCCTGCACAGCTCATCTTGACTAAAAGAGATGGGGGACTATGGGTTTGGAACACTAAACACATCATCTAGTCAACGTGCATTTATTTAGCACCAATAGTATACCAGGTACTAGAAATTTTAAAATAATCAAACAAACCAGAAACAAACCATCCTTGTACCGAGGGGAGTTTGTGCTCTATCCAGGCAATGTTTTAGCCAAGGCAGTCAAGGCCCAGGTAGTGGATTGGTTACTTTGGCTGTATTTCTCTTTCTCTCTCTCTTGCTCTCACTCTCACTCTGTCTGTTTTTCCCTTTTTCTTCCCTTTGTCTTTCTCCCTCTCTCTGTCTCTGTCTCTATCTCTTCCTTTCATTTTCTCTTTATCTTTTTTCTCTCTTTCCTTTCCCTCTGCCCTCTCTGTGTCTCTTCTCTCTTTCTTTATCTCCTCTCATTCTTTCTCCTCTCCCCTATCTCTTCTTTATCTTACTGTCTTTTCCTCCAATTTTCTTCCTCTTTTTATCTGTCTCTCTCTTCTTTCTCTGTCATTTTCTTCTTCTTTCTCCCTCTCTTTTTCTCTATCTCTAATTTTGTCTCTTTCTTTTCTCTCTCTCTCTCTTTTTTGCTCTCTAATTCTGTCTCTTTTCTGTCTCGCTTTGTCTTTTTCTTCCTCTTTATGCCTCTCTCTTTTTTTTTTCTAATTTTGTCTTTTCCTTCCCTTTTTCTCTACTTTCTCTCCATTTTTTCTCTCTCTTTTTCCTTTCTTTCCATTTCTTTTCCTTTTCCCTCTTCTTTTGTCTCTCTTTTTCTTTCCCCTTTCTCTCTCTTCTCTTTTTCTTTTTCTTCCTCTTCCCTTTTTCTCTCTCCCTCCCTCTGATATATTATAAAGGATCAAAGGATGGCTCTTGAAAGGCAGATGAGAGGAAAATATTTGGAAATTAAGGGTTTTCCAAGCTTGTCCTGGGTACTGGTATATATATATTCACAATCCATCCTGTGCTTTTTAAATGTTAAAGCCATAGGATGACTACATTGTTGCAACCCTAAACCTGGGAAGGCCTTTAAAGGTCCCCAATTCAATTCCCTAATATTACAGAGGATGTAATGGAAGCCCAGGGAGATCATATGATTTGATTGACGTCACATGGTTATTGACAGAGGCCAAAGTTGAACCTAAGTCTTTTTTGATTTACTTTAAAATGTTTATTTCTTGATTTTTAAAAAGACATTTTTAATTTATCTCTTTCATCTTTGTCTTCCCTTTCCCTACTCTAATTTTCTCTGCTTCCTTCTTGGGGTTGGGTACCTCCAGACCATCTTATCCTTGTTGGATAGAGCAAGTACTGTGCATGGTTGGGTGTGGCCTCTAGCTCACAGCCAGAACTCCTTCTTTGTTTGTCCTTGCTCCTTGAAGAGGACCATGACATCCCATGCAAGAGAGTTGGATTTGAGGGAGGGAGGACTGTGCAAGGTCACCAGCCTCACTTTCTCCTCTAGAGTCATATAGGTCCAATGGCAAGATACAAATCAGGATGATTGGAGATAGTGCTGGATGCAGTGGGACCTTGGCCTTTTAAAGCAAAGTTCTTTCCCAGGTCTCAGTTTGACTGAGTGATTAAAGCTAGGTAGGAAACGAGGCAGAAAAGTCCCCTTTTACCTGGTGGAAAAACAAAACCAAAATGAATCTGGAAGGGGAAGACCCTCAGAGTTTCGGGCCAAAACAGAAACAAATTGCTATTTACACTCATTCTAAGCCAACAGAGCCCCCCAGATGACCAAGCGAGGTTTGGGCTGGGCCCTATTGCTGGCCAATCTACGAGAGCCAGAGGGATCTGGGTTTAACGCATGATCCTTAGGAAAGAACTCTAGTCCTCATACCCCAAGACATCCTGTTAGATCTCAGCGATCAGAATTTATATTGCTTTGGGCAGATACTCACAGGTAAGGGGAAAAAAAGATAACCTTCCTCTTTGTCCGTATCTTATATCTCCCTGGTTTTTACACGTTGTCTCCTTATAAAAGCTCTTTGGGGTACAGAGAATTTTTGCCCTTCTCTTATGTGGAGAGAAGAAGGGAAGGAAGGAAGGAAAGAGGGAAGGGGGAAGGAAAGAGGGAAGAAAGGCAGGCACGAAGGAGTTGTGGTTCCCAATTGGAACCGGCCATTTGGGTTCCTATAGGGCAGCTATCACTACTCACAGGTTGTTTAGAAATCCTACCACGACCATCCTCCTTCTCCACCTCCTCAGTGGAGAGACAACAGCCAGGATCTCTTTCTGTGAGCCATGGTAGGCTACCTGGAGGTCATTCTCAGATTGGGAGGGGAGGAACGGACTCTTGCTCAAAATCCCTCTTGAGTTCCTTTTCCTTCCCCTACGAATGGCTCTTTTTGAGCCCAAGGTCCCTCTATCATCCCCCAAGACTCCCTAGGCTGCTAAGGTGGAAAGCTATCTCCATGGCCTTGCCATGAGTGGAGAATGAGCTTGGAGAAGTGGTGGGAGCTGGTGACTCATTGAAGAGGCAGCCCTTGTCTTCCCCCCTCCTTGTGTCATGTCCCCCAAAGTTCTCCCACGATTCTGCAGACCAGAATCGACATTCCTTTGCTTTCCCATAGCACAGACCATCAACAAGCGTTCACTGAGGGTCATCTCGCTTCTGGCCTTTCTCTCTGGATGGGGTGGGGCGATGGGCAGCGACAACCGGAGCACTATGGGCATGCGTTGGGTCGGATCCTTCCCCCGCCCCTCCCCTTTGCATTCTCACTTTTGCTGAGTGGTGAAGAGTTGACAACCGGGGGCAGAGGGGGAGTCGAGGGGGGTTGGATTGGGGGGAGGAGACCTGGAAAGCAGCTAAATAAAGTCCTTGGGATCACATGTCCCGTCTCTCTCCTTTGCTCTTCTCATTCCCTTTTCTGGACAACAAGGCATCCATTGATGGAATGGGGAGGAGGCAGGAACGGTGGTGATGGGCTGGGGAGGAGGGGCTCTCGTGGTTGGTGGGATCCCCCCTCCCCACTTCTTCATGCTCCTTAACATGGTGTTCTCACTAACGGAGGGGCAGGCAAAGTCACCCCTCCTAATACCCAGTGATCTAATGAGATGCCCGCCGACTCATGCCAGTAAAACAAGGGAGGGAAGAGTAGAGTTTGGGGCAGTGGGAGAAGGTGGCGCAGAGGGTAGTGAGGCTCCAGGTATGGGGTGCCAGTGGAAGAAGCAGCCATGGCAAGGGGCAAGCAGAGTGTGGGGCTCCTCCCCAAGGATCATGGATTCCCAAGCCTCCTTGCCCCTCCCTTCCCTTCTCCAAGGTCCTTTTGCCAGCCTCTTTGTTTTTTCTGTTTCCATCTTCACCCTCTGCCTTTCCTCTCAAGCCTCCAGACATGGCCACTTCCTTCCTTTGCCTCTCCCTTCCCCACCTTTCTTCTCATTTCTTTCCCAGAATCCCTTTCTTTGGGTCCTACCCTCCTTTACTGTTCCATTGAATTCTCTGTCTTCCAAGCTCACATCTTGGCCACCCCTCCCCTTTGTCCTTCCTCTGGCTTTTGTTCCCCCTGTTTCACTCACAAGGATTATTCTTGATCAGGGATAGTTCCATTGTCCCCTTTGGGTGCCTCTTTCCCCATTTGCTTTCCCTCCCTGGTCCCTTGGCTCTCCAGATACCCACTCACCCTGGAATTTGGCCCAGACTCCAGGGCAGGGTCATTGGACCTTGGAAGGCTCTGCCCACTTCCACTCTGGCTAGAGAACAAGGAAGAACTGATTCCTTCTGAATCTTCCTACCCTGATACCCCAATCCCTTAACCTTCCCATCATTGAGAGAGAGAAGCACAGGGACAGATAGACAGACAGAGATAGAGACAGAAGGAAGAGAAAAGGAGAAGGAGGAGGGGAGACAAGCAACAGATGGATAGACCCTCAGAGAAGGGGAGAGAAAGAAAGAGAAAGAGAGAGAGAGAGAGAGAGAGAGAAAGAGAGAGAGAGAGAAGAAGAAGAAGAAGAAGAAGAAGAAGAAGAAGAAGAAGGAGGAGGAGGAGGAGGAGGAGGAGGAGGAGGAGGAGGAGGAGGAGGAGGAGGAGGAGGAGGAGGAGGAGGAGGAGGAGGAGGAGGAGGAGGAGAAAAGAACAAGAATAAGAACAAGAACAAGAAGAAAGATGGAGGGAAGGAGGGAGGGAAGGAGAGAGAGAGAGAGAGATTGAACTATTCCTCAGGTCCCAGAATGCCAAAATGTAGCCCAAAGCCTATCTTGAACCATGTCAAAGATGGCACCTTCCCCTTCCTCTTTGTCCGTAACTTATATCTCCCTGGTTTTTATATGTTGTCTCCTTGTAAAAGCCCCTTGCGGTAGAGACTGCTTTTGTCCATCTCTTGTATCCCCTGTGCTTAGTGATGAGATCCTGAGTAATTAGATGGGGTTGGCAGAGAGAACTAAAGTCCTGATAAGATAAAAGCTAGGGACCACATTGGCGATTTTACTGGGATAGGGACTTCCTGGAGGAGGAAACTTGACCAATGTGAGTCAGGACCTTCTCCCAAACTTCAGCATTTCAGAGAACTTTCTAGATCACTGAGAAGGCAGATGACTAGCTCAGGGTCTTGTGACGAGTATGTCAGAGGTGAGACTGATGCCAGGTTTTCCTGGCTTTAGGGTCAGTTCTGCCTTTCATGTCATTTTTCTTACTGAGTCATTTCAGTCACGCCCAACTCTTTGTGACTTCATTGGGGTTTTCTTGGCAAAGATACTGAGTGTTTTGTCATTTCCTTCTCTGGATCATTTTATACATAAGGAAACTGAGGCAAACAGGGCAAAGGGAGTTTCCCAGGGTTACCCCAGTAAGTGTCTGAAGCCAGATGTGAACTCAGGGCTTTCTGATTCCAGGCTGGGTGCTCTCTCCACTGTGCCACCCAGCAGTTCCCCCTCCCACCACATTAAGCACTTAATAAATGCTTGTCAACTGACCGGTAAATAGACAGGGAGAGAAGTAGGGGACAGCAGGCAAAGGTAGGAGGGAAGGATGGCAAGATTATGGATGCGGCAACCTTGAAATGATGGCTCACAAGAGCCGTGGTCCTTCATTCTCGAAGACGACCCTGACGAAAATGGGGAGGGGACAGAGGGAGATTCCCCAGGTGGAGGACGATGGAGGAAATGGGTTCAGAGGCATCTCGTCACCCAGAATTCTTTATACCTGAGTTATACCTAACTGTGCCTGGGACATGTGGCAGAAAATGAACTCTCTGTTTAAGGTCACAACAGCCGAGGTGATGGCCCATGGCTGGGAGACAGAGGACTCATATAGGCACACCTATTTGAAATGGCCACGGGAGACAGGGCAGGGGAGAAGAAGGGGCTCACTCCTGTTCTGGTCGTGTCCCATTTTAAAACTCAGGATTCTCATTAACTAGGTGCTGAGCTCTGTTGTTTCTATACTCGTTTCTGTACTAGGTGCTAAGCTCTGTTGTTTCTGTACTCGTTTCTGTACTAGGTGCTAAGCTCTGTTGTTTCTATACTCGTTTCTGTACTAGGTGCTAAGCTCTGTTGTTTCTATACTCGTTTCTGTACTAGGTGCTAAGCTCTGTTGTTTCTGTACTAGGTGCTAAGCTCTGTTGTTTCTGTACTCGTTTCTGTACTAGGTGCTAAGCTCTGTTGTTTCTGTACTTTTTCTGTACTAGGTGCTAAGCTCTGTTGTTTCTATACCCAAAGTTCAGCACCCTGGGACAGATCCCGGATTGCCCAACCTTAGTTATGGCTCTGACAGGGGAGAAGTGCTCAGGAGGTAGAGGAAGAACAGCAAGTGAAGGAAACAAGTTCAATAAATGTTGCTGCATTGGATTAATTGGATGAAAGTTTTCCATATGTGAACGTGTCTTTCTGCTCTGTCTTTTTTTGACTTTCTCTGTGATCAGAATCTGTCTCTATCTTTATCATTGTCTCTGACACTGTCTCCATCTGTCTGTCTGTCTCTGATTCTGTCTCTCACTGTCTCCATTTCTGTCTCTGATTGTCTCTCTGCCTTTGTTTCTCTGTCTGTCTTCATCTCTCTCTGTCTCTGATGCTGTGTGTTTGTCTCTGTGTGATTCTGTCTCTCTGACTCTGTCTCTGTGTCTCTGTCTCTGTAATTCTCTCTCTCTCCGTCTCTCTCTGTCTCTGTGATTCTGTTTCTGTCTCTGATTTCTCTTATTTGATATTTCAATGGACTTGACAGCAAAATGTTTTAGCAACTTTGTCTCTGTCTCTGTGATTCTCTCTGTCTCTCCATCTCTCTCTGTCTCTGACATTCTGTTTCTGTCTCTGACTTCTCTTATTTGATATTTCAATGGCCTTGACAGCAAATTGTTTTAGTAGCAATCTGTTAGAAGCAGTAGCACTTCTGTAATCCCACCTGTTCTCTCTACCCTCCCTCTGCCCCTCTATAGGTGGCACTGAGCCCAGGTTCTGACTTCCAGAAGAGGATGCCCCAGAGACTCATTCCATTCAAGGACATTAATTAGGCACTTGATGTATGCAAAGTGCTGTGCTCCTCAGCTAGTCATACAAAATTGAAACAGAATTTGCCTTCAAGGAGTTTACATTCCCCTGGGAGACTTAGCATGTTCACAAGATAAGAGGCAGTGGGGGAAAGAGGAATAATTGTTACTGTTTGTTGGAGGCTGCTGGGGGGCACTATAGTGCTTCCAGTGATGGGTTTGGCTTCTAAAAGACCTGAATTCAAATTCAACTTGAAACACTTCCTAGCTGGGTGACCCTTCAAAAATCAATTCACTTCTTCCTGTCCCAATTTTCTCATCTGTAAAATGGGGATAATAATGATATCTACCACTCCGAATTAGTGTAAGGATTGGATGAGAGATACTTGTAAATCTTGTTTTTGTAGCACAGTTCCTGGTATACAGTAGGCACTATATACATGCTTATTTTCCCTTTTCTATGGTGCTTTAAAGTATAATATTTAAATTTTTGGTTGATTTTTTTTCTTATCACTTACCTTCCCTCTCCCCTAACTAGGGATCTATCCCTTGCACAAAGTATGAAAAAAGACAGTGGGGAAAAAAGTCAATATATCAGACTAGACACAGCGTTTCAGCCTCATGGCCTTCCAACTTTACAAAGAAAAAGGTGCACTTGCTCATTTCTTCCTCGAGGTCAAGTTTGGTCACTTTGAATGTTAAGGTGTATGGGGTCCTTTAGCTCACAACGACTCTTTCAGGGAACACAAGCATGATGGTTCCCATTTTACAGATGAGGAAACTAAGGGTCAAAGAGGCTAAGTGAAATATTCTAAAGTGAAAAGAGCCCTAGATGTAGCGTCAGAAGACTTTTGATTCCCTGCTTCACTGTTGCCTCCTAGAGTGACCTGGAGCAAATCTCTCTATAAACCTCAGTTTCCTCATCTGTAAAAATGAAGAACCTGGCTCCAATGACCTCTCCAAGGTCCCTCAACATGACAGGGATCAGAAGCTGCCTCTCTAGTCCTCCTCAGCAGCCAGAAAGACCCAAGGACCTGCTTCTGCTCCCTCACAAATGGCCTTTGTCACCGTCCCCGTCGAGCCTGGAGTGGACCTCTCACAGTGTATCAAAGGCGCCTTTAGCCACTCCCCCAAAGGCAAAGGGGATTCCTAGTGCTCCTGACCCTCTTTGGGGGGCCTGATAATAGCTCCCCCAGTGACAGCCTCTGTCCATCCATCAGCTCGGGCCTCAGTGGGCTCATTAACCCCTGACCCTGCCTTCTTTTCATCCGCTTCCTTCACTCTGGGCTGGGGCTGGGGGTAAAGGGAGGAGGGAGATGGAAGCTGTGGAACGGCCTTTCTGAAATAAAGACAGGATAAAGGGCAGGAAGTGGGGAGGCTGTAAGGGAAGGATGTGACTGAGATGTGGGATAATCCATGCCCGTGACAGCCAGCCCCACGGACTGTGCCGGCCCCCTCCAGGCTGGGGCATGGAAACTCCCAGACTGCAGAGGGTTGGATCTTCCTATCTATGGAACCTGAGAAGGAAGGCTCTCCTAGCAGGACTGTGGAGAACATATCCTCGGATTTGGGGTTAATAGGCTGGGCTTGACACCTCAGTTCTGTTCCTTACTAGCTGCGGGATCACGTAACCTTATCAGCCTCAGTTTCCTTATCTGTCAAATGAGGGCATTGAGCTTTTCTCTCTCCCTCAGACTGAAATCCAGTGATGTATTCTCTGCGCTCTGCGGAGCCTGAGCTGGGGAAGGGGTGGGGGCGCGGCTGAGAGAAGACTGGGACCCTGAACAATGGGGTACTGTCCCCTTAGCAAATTTCCCCTGGGGACAGAGCTCAAATACCACACTCCCCCGTCCAAGCTCCCATCCCTTGCTGGGAGGCTTCCATCCGCTTTCATCACTGACCTTCAGGGCAGAGGGTTGGGAGGAGGGAGGGGTCAAGGGGTCAAGCCTGTGGCTTGCCAAGCTCTGCCAGAAATAGAGAGGGGGAAAAGGGGTAGCACGGGAGAGAAGGCACCGGGCTCACGGACTCCCTGTCTTAGACTCCGAAAAACGCCCCGGCCTTACGAGGGAAGGACCGGTCGAGCAAGGGGCCGATCCGGCTGGAGGTCATCTGGAGACGGCAAATTCCCACGACTAGTGTCCGGCCCGGGGCTTTACATACAGTAGGGACAGAATCGATGTCCATCGGGTGAATGGCTGACCACTGGACTACCCGAAGGCCCAGATCTTTATTAAATGCCCACCATGTTCAGCCATGACAGGAGCTGACACTCAAATATCCTCCTCAAGTTCCAGCACCTGATGGGATAAGGATATAACATGAAGGCAAATAATTCTAATGGAATCTGGCTCTAGATTCAGGTCTGGAAGGAACCTTGGAGGCCACCATAGCCTGTATTTTACAGATAAAGAAACTGAGTCCCAGAGAATTCAAGTGGTTCCCACATAAACCCTAAATTGAGGCCCAAGTGAAGTGTTCTGAGGTTTTGGAGGCCCATTTTCACTTGGGGGAATCACGGAAGGCTGCAGAGAGGAGGTGCCTGGGAGCTGGGCCAAGGTACCCAGGGAGCCTAGTCCAGGAATGGAGGGTTTCACTTCATTTCCCAGCAGGCTGTTCTCCTCTGACTCCTCCATTATGTCTAATTATTCGGATTCTCAGGTTTGACCCTGGAACTCACACCTCAGAAGTACCCACTATGGGAGACAGCTAGGTGGCGCTACAGTGGATAGAGCACCAGCCTTGGAGTCAGGAGGATCTGAGGGGAAATGTATCCTCAGATACTTGATAGTTTCCTACCTCTGCGATTTGGGGCAAGTCACTTAACCCAATTGCCTCCCCACCAAAAGAATACCCATACCCTCTGATCAGAGGCTAGTGGTCTCCAAGACCTCTGTTTAAATGGAGTACCCCGAGGGTAACTAGATGGCTCAGTGGATAGAGAACTAGCCCTAAAGTCAGGAGGATCTGAATTCAAATGTGACCTCAGACACTTAACACTTCCTAGCTGTGTGACCCTGGGCAAGTCACTTAACCCAATTGCCTCAGCTATATATAGTTCTTAAGCTTCAAGTAATAAGCACTTGATGTTTTTTGACCAGCTAGTGTTGTGACCAGGGAGAAGCCAGAAAGACTAATTCAAAGCTGGATGGGGCCAAAGTTTCCAGGGGCCGAGACCCACTGTGTCACCCACCAATGCCATTAAGCCCAACCTACACTGTTTTCTCCCTGTCCATGGTTCTGAGGCTACAGACCTGAATATTCTTGGTGGGAACAGCTTAGGGATTATAATTATAATAATACAGTTTTGTTTGGCCCTCTGCACTTAATACCCTCTGTCTTAAATCTATGACTATATCTTACCCGTCCCATTAAGGACCATCTTTTATCTACATTTTCCATTTCCCCCAGTATCTGAAACAAGAGCCTTCCCAGGTGATTACTCAATAAATAAACTGAATTGATTATAAGGGGCTGTGAGTTTAGAGAAACATCTCAATGTACAATTTGTTTTTTACTTTTTTTTTTTTTTTTTTGGCATAGAGAAATTCTCATGCTAATTAGTGTTTTTCCCCCTGAGGCAACTGGAGTTAAGTGACTTGCCCAGGGTCACACAGCTAGGAAGTGTCCACTGCACCACCTAGCTGCCCCTTAATTAGTGTTTGTAAAGTGTGGAGTAACAAAAAATAAAATCATTAAAAAATAAAATAAAGGAGTTGGACTTAAAAAAGAGAGAGAGACTTCAATTAAGGATGTGAATGCAAGGGATTTGATCAGTTTCTGATTTTTCTGAGGTTTTGTGGTGGGGGAGACCAGAAGATTGCAAGAAGGGTCCTCAGAGGCCATGATTTTACAAAAAAGGAAACTGAGGTCTAGGGAGGGAAGTGACTTGCCATGGTCACAGGAGGAGAGAGCATCAGCGCGAACTAGAACCCGGGCCTCAGATGCCCGAACTAAAGCTCTTCCCACAGGCCACCCAGATGCTGTACTCTTTCACATTTTGCCCTTTTGGAGACTGTCCTTGCTGTCTGAGAAGTGGCTCTCTCTCTCCCTACCCAGCCCCTTTGGGCCCTCCCAGCTGTGAAGTTTCCCTCGGCGGCCACAAGGTGACAGCATTTCCCCAGGAATCAAGGGTGCTTCTTTGCTTATAGTCCTGAGCAGAGCCCTGACAATTCCATCTCATAATTTAATCAGATTGGCAAATTAAACAGGAGGAGCGGCCCAGTGGTTAGAGAGGGAGCCTCTGAGTTGGGGAGACCTGTGCTTAAATACTGACCCACACCAGCCATGTGACCTGGGGCCTAGGAAGTGCTCCAAGATAAGTTGTAGAGCAGGTGCGTTACCTGCATCCATGGAGGGAGCTTCCTCATACCTGTGATAAGGAAAGAAATAAATCCACATCTCTTGAATACTCACTAAACAGTATACCAGGAAGCATGGTATAAAGTAGTTGCAGCTAGGTGGCACCATAGTGGACCCAGCCTGGGCTTGAAATTCAAATTTGATTTCCTACACATCCCAGCTAATGTGACCCTGGACAAGTCACTTAACTCAGTTTGCCTCAGTTTTCTCATCTGTAAAATGAGTGGCAAACGAGTCTGGTATTTTTGCTAAGAAAACTACCAGATGGGGTCATGACTGGTACAATGTAGTTCAGCTGAAACAGGGAGGGATGGACGGGCCATTGTGGCTTCCTCCGTTTTTCTCCGACAGGCTCCCCACCTCCAGCTTCTGTGACTCCAGCTGTTACTCACGCCTGAAATGCCATTCTGAATGGGCAGATGCTTAAAGGCAACTCAAGAGCTTGTGTTTACTTGGTGACTTGATATTATGTAAAAATGAAAAGGAGAAAAAAAAAAAAGAAGAGAGAAGGAACTGACTGGAAGACGAAACCCAGAGTTCCAGGGGTCATTGTTCAGAGAGAAGGGAAAATGGACACCTCCATTATTTAGACTTCATTCTATGAACCGATCATCAGACAGATTTGCAGAAAGATCATCTTTGATAGGAAAACATAAACAGGTGGACCTTGAAGAATAACATTAATTTGAGGCAGGAGTGTCTTTATAAATGATTAACAACCAAGGCTCCCCAAAAATTGTAGGGAGGACGCACTTTTACATTTAAACTGCATTAACACTTTTTCCACTTTAATATTTAGACAGCTAATAAAACAATAAATAAAACTTTGATTGGTAGTGCTTGCTGATTTCTGAGGTATAAATGCTCACAATGAAAATTAAATAATCAGTTCTGGGAGCTGTGGACCCCTGAATAGATCATCCAGGATTTCTACAAGGTAGATTTTTAGGGGGGGGAAAGGAGACCTACTTTCAGAGCAATGTTGGATAACTTTTTATTACATAAAAAGTTTGAAACTGTCTTTTCCTTCAATTTTTCAGGCTCTTATAGAGCTCCAGCCCTGAAGTCAGGAGGACCTGAATTCAAATCTGGCCGCAGACACTTAACACTTTCTAGCTGTGTGACCCTGGGCAAGTCACTTAACTCCAATTGCCTCAGCAAAAAAAAAAAAAAAAAAAAAAATTCAGGCTCTTATACTACTTGGGAAGCAGGGCAAATGTTCATTTCCTCTCTCTCCCCTTTCCCCCCCACCAATGAAGGATTCAAGGAAGTATGCATTCATTTAATATACTAAATCTAAAGAATTCAATAATTAATATATCAAATATCTTATATTAAGTATGACACTTTTTTGTCACAGATTATAACATTTTATTAATGCCTCAATTCTATTAATTTTCTTTTTTTTAAATCTCCATTTACAGTAAAGACTATGTTTAACTAAGACTAGATTGATCAGATAGGCAGGTAGGTGGCGCAGTGGAGAGAAAACTGGATTTAGAGTTTAAGATCTGAGGTCAAATTTGACCTGACATTACTAGCTATGTGACTTTGGACAAGTCCCTCAGCCTGTTTCCTTAGCTATAAAACATGACCTTGTGAAGATCAAATAAAATAATGTATGCAGAGTGCCTTGGCTATAAAAACATGAGTTATTTTTTTTTCTTATTAAAGATTTTTATTTTTAAAACATAGGTACAGATCATTTTTCAACACTGACCCTTGCAAAACCTTGTGTTCCAAATTTTCCCCTCCTTCCCCCACCCCTCCCCTAGATGGCAAATAATCCAATAAATGTTAAACAAAACATGAGTTATTTCTTAGAATGTCCAGCCCCAAAGGGTCCGTAGGGATAATCTAGGCTGTGTTATTAAAAACATGGTTAATAACATTTCGAAACGGAAGGAGCAATTCCCAAGAGCCATTGGCTTCACCAATGGATCATGGCAACCTAATCTCATTTCTTCTTTTGACAGGGATATTAGACTTCTGAAGATGGGAGTAGGTAGTTTTCTACTAAGTTTAGGGAAAACACATCTTAAGTCTCCCGTGTTATTCTTCTGGCCAAATTGGCCAGACACAGTGCTATCATTTTGGTTCAGTGTCACTGTTTGGACACGTCCTACCGTTTACTTCTTAATAACTCGGACAAGCAGATGGCCTGCTTATCCAATTTGCCGATTACACAAAACTAAAATAATTAACAGATTAGATCACAATCAGGCTCGAAAGGACTTTGACCAGATAGAAAAGAAGGCCAAATCCAATGCAATAAAAATGAACAAGAGTAAAGAGAAAGGCTTCCCTGGGTAAATATAAATAAAAATGAGCTTCTTTTAGTATACCGTGATCAGGAAGTGTGGCTGTAGAGCAGTTCATTTGAAGACATGGAGGTTTTAGTGGACATGTTTGATATGGCACAGGAAGCCAGAAAGCTAAGGCGATCGTAGGCTTTAGTGAGGTAGTGTCCAGAATAAGAGAGGTGGCAGTACTGCTATATTTGAACATCCAGAGGAGGGTGACCAGAAGATGGGACCAAGAGTTCATGCTATTTGGATGAAGTGAAGGAACTGGAGAAGTTTACATGATGAGACAATCTAAAGTACAAGAGAATTTTAATTTTTTTTTTCTGCTTGGCTCCAGATGCGTTCTATAGAGCAACCAAACCTTAGAATTCCCAATATCCTTCAAATTGCAGTTCAAAGGCTTATGGATTCCCCCATGGATTGGTGCCTTTCTCTGCAAAAAAAAAAAAAAAAAAAAAAAAAAAATTACCTAGTATATGGAAATGGCAGATGGAGACTTCAACTTAAAAGAGCTGGATTTAAGTCTCCCTTCTGATACAAACTGGTTGCCTAACTCTTGAGTAATTCATTGAACTTCTCAAGGCTCTATGACCCCGTTTCAGAGAAGGTGCCATTTGAATCCTACAGGTCGTTTCCTCATCTGGGAGTTCCCCATAGCAGGGTTGCCAATGAAACTTCCGCATTAAAATTGGGATGACTCTTTCCTACAATGAGATGATTGAGGCCAGTTCCAATGATCTTATGATGAAGAGAGCCATCTACCCCCAGAGAGAGGTCTGTGGGAACTGAGTGTGGATCACAACATAACATTCTCACTCTTTTTGTTTGCTTTTGTTTTCTTATTCATTTCCCTTTTTAATCTGATTTTTCTTGGGCAGCATGATAATTGTATGCTTACATGTGTTGGATTTAACATATTTTGACATGTATGACAAATATTGGATTGCTTGCCATCTAGGGGAGGGAGTGGGGGGGGAAGGAGGGAAAATTTGGAACACAAGGCTATGCAAGGGTCAATGATGAAAAATTATCTGTGCATGTTTTTTTTTAAAATAACTTTTTGACAGAACCCATGCCTGAGTAATTTTTTACATTATCCCTTACACTCACGTCTGTTCTGATTTTTCCCCTCCCTCCCTCCACCCCCTTCCCTAGATGGCAAGCAGTCCTTTACATGTTAAATAGGTTACAGTATATCCTAGATACAATCTATGTGTGCAGAACCGAAGTTCTCTTGTTGCACAGGGAGAATTGGATTCAGAAGGTAGAAAAAACCCAGGAAGAAAAACAAAAATGCAAGCAGTTTATATTCATCTCCCAGTGTTCTTTCTTTGGGTGTAGCTGCTTCTGTCCATCTTTGATCAATTAAAGCTCTCTTTATCAAAGAGATCCACTTCCATCAGAATACATCCTCAAACAGTATCGTTGTTGAGGTATATAATGATCTCCTGGTTCTGCTCATTTCACTCAGCATCAGTTCATGTAAGTCCCTCCAGTCCTCTCTGTATTCATCCTGCTGGTCGTTTCTTACAGAACAATAATGTTCCATAACGTTCACATACCACAATTTACTCAGCCATTCTCCAATGGATGGGCATCCATTCATTTTGCAGCTTCTGGCCACTACAAACAGGGCTGCCACAAACATTTTGGCACATACGGGTCCCTTTCCCTTCTTTATTTTCTCTTTGGGGTATAAGCCCAGTAGAAACACTTGTGCATGTTTTGAAAATAAAAAGTTCTAATTTTAAAAAAGAGAGATAACTATGGTTTTGATACCTAAACTCAGGAGAGACAAAGGATATAAATTATAAAGCAATATAACTAGTGAATATTTTAAAAACGTATTTATATTATTTATGACAAAAATGTAATTGGGAAATGTTTAATAAAATGTGTTAAGGTTTTCTAAATCAATATGTGGCTATACCAATTGCTATGTGTCTGACAGTAATGAAATCACCAGTCCAGTCCCTATTTTTAAATACTGCTAAGATCACATGCTGTGCCCCCCAAGAGAACTTAAGCTCTTGCAGAGCAGAGACTTTGCTCGGGCTTTGCACCCCAGCTCACTGCCCAGGGGCTTCAGAGCTGTGCAACGTTGGCGGGAGTTCCAGAGAAGTAGCTTTGGGCTTTAGTGCAGAGAACGCTCCTAATGATCACAACTAGCCCGAGATGGAAAGGGGACGCTTTGGAAGGTAGGGAGATCCCCCTGGGGAGGTCTTTGGCAGAAGGCAGCGGGAAGGTTCAAATTCCCTCAGGTGTGTGTTAGCCCAGGCCCTCCCTTCCCAGAACATTCTTTTGGACTGAAGAGAGTCGAGTTCAAAGATCCATTTCAGAGATGAAGAAACTGAGGCTCAGAGATGAAAAATGGCTGGTCCTAAGTAAATACCTGCTTATACAAGGGGGTCCCCACCACGCCAGGCACCTCAAGACCTGGAGCTTTTCCTATTTGGAGCCAAGCCTCTCTGGCTCCTTGAGTCCCCCTCCTCACCTCGGGCAGGGGTTCTCCCTGCCCCTTTGGCCTCCCATCTCGAGGGAGTCTCTTCCTGCACCTCTCCTCCACACCCCGGAGCTGGGGGTCTCTCCTTGTGCTCTCCCCTCCCATCTCGGGCGGGTGTCTCTCTCTATATCCCCTCCCCTCTCGGGCCTCTGCCTGTACTTCCCCTCACCTCAGGCCGGGTCTCTCTCTGTGCCCCGCTTCCCGCACCTGTGGCCTTCCTTCCATCTCGGGCCCGGCCTCTGCCTGTACTTCCCCTCACCTCGGGCCCGGGTCTCTCTCTGTGCCTCCCTTCCCGCACCTGTGGCCTTTCTTCCATCTCGGGCGGGTGTCTCTATATTCCCTCCCCTCTCATCTCGGGCCTCTGCCTGTACTTTCTCTCACCTCGGGCCCGGGTCTCTCTCTGTGCCCCGCTTCCCGCACCTGTGGCCTTCCTTCCATCTCAGGAGGGGCCTCTCCCTGTACTTTCCCTCACCTCGGCCCGGGTCTCTCTCTGTGCCCCGCTTCCCGCACCTGTGGCCTTCCTTCCATCTCAGGAGGGGCCTCTTCCTGCACCTCTCCTCACCTCGGGCCCGGGTCTCTCTCTGTGCCCCGCTTCCCGCACCTGTGGCCTTCCTTCCATCTCGGGCGGGGCTTCTGCCTGTACTTTCTCTCATCTCGGGCCGGGTCTCTCTCTGTGCCTCCCTTCCCGCACCTGTGGCCTTTCTTCCATCTCGGGCGGGTGTCTCTATATCCCCTCCCCTCTCGGGCCTCTGCCTGTACTTTCTCTCACCTCGGGCCCGGGTCTCTCTCTGTGCCCCGCTTCCCGCACCTGTGGCCTTCCTTCCATCTCGGGAGGGGCCTCTCCCTGTACTTTCCTCACCTCGGGCCCGGGTCTCTCTCTGTGCCCCGCTTCCCGCACCTGTGGCCTTCCTTCCATCTCGGGAGGGGCCTCTCCCTGTACTTCTCCTCACCTCGGGCCCGGGTCTCTCTCTGTGCCCCGCTTCCCGCACCTGTGGCCTTCCTTCCATCTCGGGCGGGGCTTCTGCCTGTACTTTCTCTCATCTCGGGCCCGGGTCTCTCTCTGTGCCCCGCTTCCCGCACCTGTGGCCTTCCTTCCATCTCGGGCCCGGCCTCTGCCTGTACTTCTCCTCACCTCGGGCCGGGTCTCTCTCTGTGCCCCCCTTCCCGCACCTGTGGCCTTCCTTCCATCTCGGGAGGGGCCTCCTCTCCCTGTACTTTCTCTCACCTCGGGCCCGGGTCTCTCTCTGTGCCCCGCTTCCCGCACCTGTGGCCTTCCTTCCATCTCGGGAGGGGCCTCTCCCTGTACTTCCCCTCACCTCGGGCCCGGCCTCTGCCTGTACTTCCCCTCACCTCGGGCCGGGTCTCTCTCTGTGCCCCGCTTCCCGCACCTGTGGCCTTCCTTCCATCTCGGCCGGGGCCTCTGCCTGTACTTCCCCTCACCTCAGGCCCGGGTCTCTCTCTGTGCCCCCCTTCCCGCACCTGTGGCCTTCCTTCCATCTCGGCCGGGGCCTCTGCCTGTACTTCCCCTCACCTCGGGCCCGGGTCTCTCTCTGTGCCCCGCTTCCCGCACCTGTGGCCTTCCTTCCATCTCGGCCGGGGCCTCTGCCTGTACTTCCCCTCACCTCGGGCCCGGGTCTCTCTCTGTGCCCCGCTTCCCGCACCTGTGGCCTTCCTTCCATCTCGGGAAGGAGTCTCTCCCTGCACCTCCTCCCCACCCGAGGGCTAGGGGTATCCTGGCGCTCTCCTTTCCCATCTCCCGCGGGGGTCTCTTCCGCACACACCCCCTCCCCGGCCGGATCCGCCACCGCCCCCCCGCCCCGGCTGCATAATGGAGGGCGCGCCTGGTGACCTCGTGCTCCCTCCCGCCAGACAGTGCCGGACGGAGAGCAGCCACGAGGCCGCACGAGGACACGGCCACAGCAGATCTGATCCGCACGAAGCTTCCCCGAGCCCGATACTATGTCAGCGGCTGGGCTGGCAGAATGCAAGGGCGGGGGGCGGGGGCAAGCCTCTTTGACCCAATCATTTGCTCCCACGATCAGGCAATCTCCATGGCGACGTGGAACTCCCGCCCCCACTTCCGCTCTCTCAGGTGCAGAGGGAGCTCGAGAGGAAACCGGAAATGAGCTGTTCAGGAGGCGGAGGAAATGCTGGAATGAAGGGGAAGGGACTTCCGGCCCCGCCCGGGAAGTGACGCGACAGTCGCGGCCTCAGGCAGGTAGAGCGGCCGGTGACTCCAAGTGCCGACGCGGCCCGAACCCGGCCCGGGCCCCGGGGCGGCCGCCGCTTCCGGGGACAGGCCCCGGGGGGCGGGCGGCGGGGAGACTGAGCTTCCTGTCCGGCAAAAGGAGGCTGAGGTCCGAGTTCATCATCTCCGACGTGGTAAGAAAAAGGGCTCCGCCCCCGCGCGCTGATGGGAACGAGGGGCGGGGCCAGGCGGCGGGGCGGGATTTGAGAGCGAAGGGGCGGGGCCTCTCTGTATTGGCAGGTGGGGTTAGAACGTAAAGCGGGTGGGGCTTGGGCCGGGGGGGAGTGGTCATGGGGCGGGGCTTGTGGGGGCGGGGCATACATGGGGCGGGGTCAACGGTTTGATAGTGAGAGGACTGAGGAGAGGACTGTAGAATCTTGGGGAGAAACTTACAGGGGCGGGGCCTAGGAATGGAGGGCTGGAGCTGAGAGGGGAGGGGCCCTGGGATGGTTGGGCGGGGCTAGAGAAGGGGGCTGGCATGGCGGAACGCCCCTCACCCACCTCCGCATCCTTAGCTGGGGAGAGTTCCCCCCCCAGATTCTGGGACCCTCCTCCTCCTGCCCTCTGCCCCCCATCCTGAGGTTGGGAGAATGGGATGGGAAGCGGATGCATCCCTGGTCAAGTTCCACTCCAACCTCACTGGCTGTCTTACCCTCTACCTCAGTTTCCTCCACTGTCCAGTGGGGATAACAGTAGCACCTCCCTTGCAAGGCTGTTATGAGGATCAGGCCAGCTTAGCACAGTGCCTGGCATATGGTAGGTGCTAGATAAATGCTTATTCCCTTCCCCCTCCCCTGTGTGTAGTTTCCAAAAGCCAAGCACAGTGCCGTGCACACTACAGGAATTTAATAAATGCTTTCTGCATTGCAAACTGTTCCCTGACCCCGGCCTGGAAAAGGGAGGGTCTCACCCGGGACAGGAGCCCGGTCTCCCACGGGATCGTGACCCCAGGAAATCCCGGGGTGTTCATAGAGCGGAGGAGGGGGGCTAAGGGCTCCACACTTCGTAAGGTCCCATGGAGAGCAGAACAGAGTGAAGATTTAAATCCAGGCCTGTGGAGGCCTTCAGTGCATGGAGTAGGGGCTTAATAAGTGCTTGGCTTACTTACCGGTCCTCTGTACTCGGATGCCCACGCACGATCTACGTGCGCTCGACAGGTCGTTTAACATTTCTGAACTCATAGGTAAGCTGTGTCTGAACCAGTGACCTTTGAGGTCCTTTTCTACTTGAAATTGTCTTAAGTCAGGTTGTACAGGAAGGAAGGGGCTGCTCGCAGATGTGAGCAGGGGCTGCTGGGAAGGGGAGGGGACCGGGGCGCCCCCCCGGCCCTGCAGAGGCGCTGAGGAGCTGGGGCCTGCCACGCACCGGGAGAGAAAGGGACGGAGCCTCAGGAGCCTCCGGTCCTCCTTCCCCCACAGAACTGGACGATCGGCCTTCGGGGCCAGCCTGTCCCAAACTTTGGGATCATGTTTGCTGACATGGATTATGACATCGAGGAGGATAAGCTGTGAGTACCCCGAGGCGCGCCCTCCTGGAGGATGGGGAGTGAGGGAAGGGCCTCGAGTCCCTGCCCTGGGGAAGGGAGTGGGCCAGTGCGGGCCTGGAGAGCAGAAGTCCGGCCGGGCCTGCTCGCTCCCCGCTCAGGGCGGCATTCAGTCGGGCGGGGTTTGTGTGCCCCAGAGGGCAGCCGCAGCCGCCCTGGGGGGGGGGGGCGTCAGGGAAGGCGGCCCAAGGGCTTGTCCAGAAGTGGCCCGACCTGGGGCTGCCTGCGAGGTGAGGGCCGGGAGACTCTCCAGCACAGCCCCTCAGGTAGCCGTGGGGCTGGAGTCGCTCTCAGGAGGAAGGCCTGAAGGGGCAGGGGCCATCTTCCCTAGCCCCCCGAGCAGCGCGAAGGCCGCTCCCCCACGGCGCTGCAGTGCAGGGCTCTCAGTGGGATCTCTGTGTGAGCCCCCTGGGGCTCTCTTGGCAGAGAGACGGACTGGCTTGTCATGCCCTTCCCCTGCTCATCTGACAGATGTGACATGTTTAGGGTCACACGGCTAGTGATTGGCTGAGGCCGGAGAGAGAGGCTGAGGCTCCCTGCCTCCAGAGCCAGCGCTCCGGGGCGCCCCTTAGCGGCCTCTCCTCCCCCAGCCGGAAGGAGAAAACACCGAGGTGGTTGTGCCCGCCCCCTTCTCCCGGCACCTCCCTGCCCACTCCCAGCTCTCCCTCCCAGGGGCCCTCACCTTCCTCCTCTGTAACCAGGCGGGGAAGATCTCCGGGGTCCTCACTCCCTCTTATTTTCTGAATGCATTTTTATTTCATTAAACATTTCCCATTTACGTGTAAAAGTTTTCTAACGCTCACTTTTTTAAAATTTTGAGTCCCCTTCTCTCCCCTCACCCCCCCTTCCCCTTGAGAAGGCAAACAGTGCACGGCTTAGACCTTTGATCATTCCCATATCGGCCATAATGCAGACAGTAGGAAACCCAAACAGAGGGAGAAAGTCGGAGTCTTTGCAGCCTCGGCCCAAGCAGGCACAGAGCGCGTGGGTCCGAGGGCCCTTGTGTTTGTCTATCGAGGCGGGAGAGGGACGTGGCTGGCATTTGCGCTTGGCTCTGACCCAGGGGTTTCAGGTTGTGGGAGCAGCGGGCGGTGGGCTAAGGCCGGCAGGGACGGCCTCTCAGCTCCCCGACCCGGGGCTGCTGCCCCGAGCGAGCCTCCCAGGGGAGCCTCCCCCCAGCAGCCGCGAGTGTCCTGGTCCCTGCTGCCTCTGGCCATCTCGGCTGCTCCCCAGCTGCTGGGGCAGTGATGGGGGCCCTGTTGCCCCCCCTGTGAGCATGCAGGCTTTGTGAGGTCGGGGCCGGCTTCACCCCTGCTGCTGTATCCCAGGGCCCGGCTCAGGGCCAGGCCCAGGCCAGTCACTCCACAAATGCTTGATGATTGATTGATCGATTAATAGTTGGCTGGCCCTCATCAAGCATTTACTCAGCACTTACTCCGGGCTTGGAGGGCCACAGAGTTCAGAGATGCACCGGAACGCCATTTCTCGTTACTATAAGATTTTAAGATTTACAAAGTCTTTTGCTCACAACAACCTTTTGAGGTGGGTAGTGCCGAGGTCATCACCCCATTGCAGGAGGGACCCTGGGGTTCAGGCCCCCGGGGGCGGTGGGGGGAAAACTTGAAGCCGGCTTCCCTGAGGCCAGAGCCTGCTCCATCGCGGTGCCCCGGTCTCACGGCCCGGTCCCTGCTGTGGTCCGCTAGGGAGTCGCACGGCTTGTGGCCGCTTGGCCCTGGAGGGAATGGGAAGGGGCCCTGAGCTAGGAGACGGGCTCCCCCCGTCAGCCGTCCGGGGCCCAGAGAGCTCTGGGAGCTTCCCGGGAAGCCTCATCCGGGAGAAGGCCAGGCTCCCGTGGGCCCTCCTGGGCCCTGGGGCCTCCTCCTCTCCCCAAGCCTCTGACTTAATCTCTGCCATGCCCGGGTCTGTCCCATGGCCTGGGAGGTGGGAAGGGCTCTGTGGGGGATGAATCAGGGAAGACTTCCTGGAGCCCAGGATTTGGGGTAAGAGAGGGTGTTGTGGGCAGGGCCTCCCCGGCCCCATTTCTCCCTCCTCTCCCCTCTCTCAGATGGGGGGGGGCCCTGGGGCCCCGGGGAGCCGTGGCTTTGGGGGCTCCTCCCTGCCCTCATCGCCTTCTCCTTCCCCGTGTCTAGTGGCATCCCCACAGTGCCCGGGACCGTGACGCTGCAGAAGGATTCCCAGAACCTGATCGGGATCAGCATCGGGGGCGGGGCCCTGTACTGCCCCTGCCTCTACATCGTCCAGGTACGGGGCCTTGGGGGGGGTCATTAGGAATGAGTTTGTATTGCTCAGGACTTTTCTTGCCAAATTCCCAAGCGCCCCAATGTTTTGTGGGGGCTGAGCCAGGAAACTGCCATATCCCATGGGAGGCTCCCCTTGGGACCACGTACTTGGACAGACAGGTTTGCGCGGGCCGCCCTCACCCCAGCCCCTCCCTTTGCTCCCCTCCCGGCCTCTCTCACGGCCCCCTGGGAGTCGCTGAAAGGAGGCGGGGGAGGGGCGGCAGGGCCGCTTGAAAGGGGGTTTGGCCCCTCAGCAGGCCGCCCCTCCCCCGCAGGTGTTCGACAACACCCCCGCAGCCATCGATGGCACCGTGGCGGCCGGCGATGAGATCACTGGGGTCAATGGGAAATCGGTCAAGGGCAAAACCAAGGTGGAGGTGGCCAAGATGATCCAGGTGGTGAAGGTGAGGGGGAGCCCGGGGGGGCCCGCAGGGAGCCTGGGCCTCCGGTCAGTCAGTGACCGGCCCCTGCGGACCTTGGGCCCGGGCGCGGGAAGATCGGGGGGAGGGGGGCGAGCCTCCTGCAGTTGTTCCACAACCACTTTACAAGTGTCTGGAGGGCTGGGCAATGGTGAGCATTAGTAAGCTCCTACTGCGTACCAGGCGCTGTGCTAAGGGCCGGGACACAAAGGCAGGCAGAAAACGGGGCCCGTCCTCAGGGAGCTCCCGGGCTGCCGGGGAGACGTGGTGCCGAGGCATGGAGCACGGAGGGAGGCCCCGGCCTAACCCTCACCCTGGAAGTGCCTGGCGCGGCCCCCGACCCTGCCCTGCGCTTTCTTCCAGGGAGAGGTGACAATTCACTACAACAAGCTCCAAGCTGACCCCAAGCAGGGCAGGTCCCTGGACATTGGTGAGCAAGCCCGCCCCGGGGCAAGGGTCACGGGCACCGGGCTTCAGGCTTTGGCCCACAGCCCCTCCCCAGAGGGGCCCTGATCCCCCCGGCCCCCTGACTTCCCGGGGCAGACCTGCGGGGGAGGGGGCCCCACCGCACATGGGAATGGGAGAATTGGCAGATGGAGACAAAAGGCACCGGGGTCTCAGCCGAGACCACCCCTGTGAGTGAGGGCGGGGCCGCCCCGCAGAGCCCCAGCCCCGTCCCCATCCGCGGGCCTGGGGCGCCGGGGGCACTGAGCACCAACCCCTCTCCCGTCTCCAGTTTTGAAGAAGGTGAAACATCGGCTGGTGGAGAACATGAGCTCGGGGACGGCGGACGCGCTGGGCCTGAGCCGGGCCATCCTGTGCAACGGTGAGCTGCGCCCGCTCGGGGGGTCGGGGGGACCAGGGTCCCCGAGCCTTCCTGGGCTCCTCAGGCACTGGGGCCTGTGGGAAAATGGGGCTGCTGAGACAGCTCGCCCAGTCACCAGCCCCGGGGCCTGCGTCCTTCCTGCCCCCCGGGCTGTCGGGCTCGGCTGCAGGGGGCTCTGGGCTGCGGGCACCTGGGCCTCTTGGTGCCTCCTGGCCGCCGTCCTGGCCCTTCCCTGAGAGCCCAGGCTGGGCTGGGGGGTCTGGGAGCCCTGGGGGCTGTGCCCAGCTACTCTCTCCCTCCCCCCCTCCCCCGACTCTGTCTCTGTCTTTCCCCCTCTCTCCCATACACGTCCACATAGAAAAGTGTCGCTGGTGGCGGGGCCCGTTCCAAACGCCGTCTAAACGCGAGGCCGCTATTTTTGCCTCTTCTGGCTATAAATTCTTGTTGCCGTAGTTACCACAAAATTAGAACTGGTTGTTGTGGGCAGGTTTTGTAGTTTTTTTTAAACTTGCCAGCTCTTTTCCCTCTGCCTGCCCCCAAAATAGAGTTTCTAAAATGAGACCGTCACGACGTCCCGTGACCCAGCTTGGGGGCCGGGCACTGGCACCCGCCCCACCTCCCCGTGCCCGCTCTGCTGGGGAGCCCGAGGCCCGGGGGCCCGCTCCCTCTGGCCCTTAGTGAGGTCCCAGCCAGGGCTCCCCCCGGCCCACCTTAGATGGCGCGGCCCAGACCTTCTGCTGGTTTCAGACACTCATTTAGCATCGCCTGCATGCAGAGAGCTGCCGGGCACTGCAGGAGGCTGCAGAATCACAACCTTCCCATTTTACTGAGGAGGAGACTGAGGCACAGGGATCAGGAAGGGACTTCAGGCCAGGCTGTCTCCCCCAGGTCCAGCTTCTCTCTCTGCCATACTGCGGGTTACCCAATAAGGGCGTGTTAAGCACTTACTGTATACTGGGGGACAAAGGTGAAGGGAATGGGCGCTGGGTTGATTTAGGGGGGCGTTGTTGAGCAGGAGCAAACATGTAGGAGAGTCAGGATAAGCCTTGTGAAGGAGGGGGCCCTCGGGAGGGCTTGGGGTACTCGGGGTGGGGCTGAGGAGGGAGAGGTACCGGAGTGCGCTGAGCCTTCCTGGCCGGAACCGAGCTTTTGTGAAAGGGGGAACGATGCGTCGTCAGCGCGGGGACAGTCTGGGCCTGGAGGGAGCCGCGGGGGGAGGGGCTTGTGGGACTGTGCTCTGAGGCAGGCGTGGGCTGGGGGGCTCAGGGACCGCTTGGTCTGACCGGGCCGAAGTTGGTGAGAGGGTAAATGTCCAAGCGGAGTCTGCAGAAAGCTCCTGGCCGGGCGGAGCCGGCCTTTACCGGCCTGTGGGGGCGGGGGAGGGGCGGGGCAGGTGTGCGGGAGCCGCTGGGGAGGAGGGAGGCCTGTGAGTGAGCAGCATCCCGGGCCATAGCGCCCCCTGCTGACCGGGGCTGCGCCGGGGCCCTGGAGTCCCAAGCAGAGTCGGCCTCAGCGCCGGGAGTTGGGGCCGTGGCCGGAAGCCCCGTTTTCCCCGGGCCTGGAGGCGGCCGTGGCTGACGCCCCCCCCCGGCTCTCTCCCTCAGATGGGCTGGTGAAAAGGCTGGAAGAGCTGGAGCGGACCGCCGAGCTGTACAAGGGTGAGTGCTGGGAGTGGGGCCGGGGGTGACCTGGGGGAGAGAGCGCCACAAGGGGGCGCTCCTCGGGAAACAGCCTGGGGCCTAACCCTGGCGGGCTCCCTGGAGGTGGCAGCCGGAGCCATGCGCTCTCTTGCCCCTTGGCAGCCCCGGGGGCCACGTCTGCTCCCGAGTGTTTCTCTGAGTTTGCTTCCCTTTCTGTCCCTGTAGTAAGAGTGCAAAGGAAACTCCCCCAGAGACCCCCTCCTCAAGGGAAAATGCCCTCCTGGGAGTGCGGGGGAAAGGCTGGCAGAGAACCAGCCTCTGTGCGGAGATCTGGCAGCAGCCCCGGGAGGCAGCGGGGGACGCCCGCCCCGGGGGGGAGTGCCAGGGCTGCCCCCTGCCCGCCTTTAGCCCTGGGCTTGGGAAGCCGAAGCGCCCCCTCTGCCAGCCCCGCCAGGCCCGGTTGGCCTCTGGGACCGAGCTCCCTCCCCGGCCCGTGACCCCCGTGACCCCCTGGGGGGCGGAGCTCGCAGCGTGTGAGCGGGGCTGCTTCCCGCCCTTCCCCAGGTATGACGGAGCACACCAAGAGCCTGCTGCGGGCCTTCTTCGACTTGTCTCAGACGCACCGAGGTGAGGCCGCCGAGCGGGCCGGGGGGCGCCGGGAGGGACCCGCAGGTGGTCAGCGCGGAGCCTGGCCCGGGGGGCGGGGGCCCACTGTCACCCCCCCATCTGGGGGCACGGGGGGGCACTTCTTCCACGGCCTCCCTGTCGCGCAGCCTTCGGAGACGTCTTTTCGGTGATCGGCGTCCGTGAGCCTCAGCCGGCGGCCAGCGAGGCCTTCGTGAAGTTTGCCGAAGCCCACCGCAGCATCGAGAAGTTCGGGATCCGCCTCCTCAAAACCATCAAGCCCGTAGGTTTGGCCTGGCCCCGGGGAGGGGGGGGGGCCCGACAGGTGCCCATCGGGTGCACTAGGGCAGAGGTCAGAGGGCAGGCTTGGGTCCTCCTTGTTCTGGGGGAGGGCGGCCCCCGGCCCTTCCCGGGCCTGAGACTAGCCCGAGGCCGGAGCCTCCGAGGTGCTCCCTGAGTGCTCGCTGTCCTGCCTCCCCCCGCGGAGTCTGGGAGGACGGCGCTCTCGACGAGTCACTGGAAGTCCCGGGTGGGAACCCTGCTTCTGAGAGCTCCCGGGGAGGCTATGGGACATCTTTAGGAGAGAAGGTGCTGCCGATCCGTGCAGGGAGAGGACGGTCCCCGCCGGAGCTCCCGGGCCCCCAGCCCAGCCTCTGACCGCTCCGGGCCCGGCGGCTTTGGGAGCCCCCTGTCCTCCACCCTGAGCCGCTCTGACGGTCGCTCCCTGCAGATGCTGACGGACCTGAACACGTATCTCAACAAAGCCATCCCCGACACCCGCCTCACCATTAAGAAATACCTGGACGTGAAGTTTGAGTACCTGGTGAGTACCTGGCAGCGCGGGGCCGCCCCTCTGGGAGGCGACCTCGGGCCCCCGGGAGCTCTTTGCCCCGGCTGCCCACGAGGCTTTGGGGAGAGAGGGCCCCTCGTGGGCGGGTGCGGCCTGCCCCTCACCCCGGCCTCCCTTCTCCCCTGCAGTCTTACTGCCTGAAGGTGAAGGAGATGGACGACGAGGAATACAGCTGCATCGTGAGTGCCCGCCCCGGCCCCGCTGCTGCCCCCCCCCCCCCCCAGGGGTCCGGGCCCTCAGGGCCCCACAGACTGAGCTCTTCCCTCCCCTGGCCACGCACTCCTCCATGTCAGGCGGGGGTGGGGCCGGATCACACACCTCCCTGCCCGTGGGCCCCCCCGCGCCCTCTGACCCGAGAGTCCCCTCCCCCGCAGGCCCTGGGGGAGCCCCTGTACCGCGTGAGCACCGGCAACTACGAGTACCGCCTCATCCTGCGGTGCCGCCAGGAGGCCCGCACGCGCTTCGCCAAGATGAGGAAGGACGTGCTGGAGAAGATTGAGCTGTTGGACCAGAAACACGGTGAGGGGGGTGGGGGGACACCCACGGCCTGGCGCTCCTGCCCTTCCGTGCCCCCCACCCCAAGGCCACCGGCCGTCAGGGCTCGGTCCAGGAACACTGTAGGGCGGTGGGCTCCCCGTCAGAGTCGGGCCGGCAGGGCTGGAAGGGTAGGCCGGCGAGTGGGGGCCGTCGGGGGGCAGCTAGGGCACGACAGGGGATGACCAGGAAGCTGACGCTCCCCCTCCCCCCCAGTCCAGGACATCGTGTTCCAGCTCCAGCGTTTCGTGTCCACCATGTCCAAGTACTACGACGACTGCTACGCGGCCTTGCGGGACGCCGACGTCTTCCCCATCGAGGTGGACCTGGCCCGGACCACCCTGGCCTACGGCCAGAAGGACCTGTACACGGAGGAGGAGGAGGACGAGGGGGCGGCCGCCCCGGGAGAGGCCCGGGGGCCCCGAGACTCCCAGGAGGAGAACGGCGAGAAGCTCATAGACATGCCCGAGTGACCTCCCGGAGCCCCAGGTGGGGTGCGGGGCTGCTGCGGGGGGGGCCGGGAGGGGACCCCTGGACCGACCGCCCGAGGTGACTGATAAAGACCCGCTGGTGTGGGGGCTGCCGTCTCATCTCTGCTCCTCCGTCCCAGACCGGGGGGGGACCCAGCCGCAGTGTCCCCCTCCACCGGCCCGGCTGTGGCTCCCCCCGGGACCCCCAGTCATTACCCATCTAGTGTCTCCTCCCCAGCTGGGGGGAGAAGGGAAGGAGAGAAAAAGACCCGTCCCAAGGATGAGGCCGGGCAAGGGGCCGAGCCCCAACCCGCTTTGCATCTCCTGAGCTGCCCTCAGGGAGGGGCCTCCTCCCTCCCCCCTGCCCTAATCTGGCCCCCCTCCCAGTTTCTGGTCCTCCCTGGCAGGCCTGGGGGAGGAGGTAGAGGCCAGACCCCCTCCACTGCCGGGGGCCAGGCCCGCCTTTCCCACCCTACTTGCCCCCAAAGCAGCTGGGGGGGGGCAGCTTCACTTGGCTTTCCCCCACTACTCTTTGAAACTGGGTCTCCTCTAACGTGGGCCAGCCCCCCAAGGTTCTGCTGTGGGATGGGGGTGACCAGACCTCACACTCAGGGGCGTCCCTTATTTATTCGGCTCCCCCCGGCCCTCCGCTTGTGCTCTGGGGCTCCGGTGCCTTGGGCTGGGGCCGGGGAGGGGGCCGGGGGTTGGGAATCCTGTACTTAATAAAGAGAAAGCTGCATTATGACTTTTCAGTGACTGCCCCTGCCGGGCTCAGTGAGGGCCTCTGGAAACGCAGGGCCTCCGAACTCCGCCTTAACTGAGCGGGCCCTGCCCGGCCTCCTCCCTGCTCCCTGCCCCCCAGGTCTGGGCTGGGGGCCACTCCGCTCCCCAGCCTCCTGCTGGCCCCGCCTGCCGACTGCTCCCCGCGACGGCAGTGCTCCCTGTGACACCAGTGTTCCCCGCGATGGCAGTGCTCCCCGCAATGGCAGTGCTCCCTGTCATCCCCAGGCGCCCGCCATGTCTCTAAAAAAAAAGAAAAGACGTTTTTATTGATGCCTTTTGTTTTTCCTATCCCGTTCACCCACTTTGTGTATCTCCCCATCGATCCCTCCGCGTCAGGGAAAGGAGCAGCTGGGTAAAGCCGGCGCCCCCGACCGCATCAGCGGCAGACACGCCTCTGAGCAAGAGGGCAGGCACGTCTCCCCCCCCCCCCCCCAACCACACGTGGCCGTTACCTGTCTAACGTTTTAAAAGCTTTCTCCATGCGTTGTGTCTTGTTACGTTACCATGGCTCCCCGCTCTGACGCCCACAATGCACTGGGGCCTTCCTAGCTCTTATTTACGGTTTTGCAGCCTTCCCTTGAAGGCTGATTTTGTGGTGGTTCTTTCCATTCACATCGTTGTCTCTCTGTGTAGTTTGTTCTTTCGGCCTTGCTGATTTCTTCCTGCATCAGTGCTTCCCATCTTCCCAGGCTTCTCAGTATTCACTCCCCCACAGTCCTTAGCAGCCGAATCTTGCCCCGTGGAAGATTTGGTTCAACCATTGCCCTGCTGGGGGACATCGACTTGGTTTCCAATTCTTAGCTGTCACAAAAAGAGAGTCTTCATTAATGATCCCCTCCTTAATAAACATAGGAAAGGAGTCTCAGGATCAAAGGGGATGGACAATTTTTAAATTAATGATCCCCTACTTAATAAACATAGGAAGAGAGTCTCAGAACCAAAGGGAGTGGACTTTTTTTTTAAATTAATGATCTCCTTCTTAATAAACATAGTAAGAGTCTCAGGACCAAAAGGAGTGGACATTTTTTTAAATTAATGATCTCTTAAACATAGGAAGAGTATTAGCATCAAATGAGGTGGACATTTTTTAAATTAATAATCTCCTTAATAAACATGAGAGTCTCAGGACCAATGTGGGCATTTTTTCTTATTAATGATCTCCTTATAAATATAGGACTAAAATCTCAGAGTCAATGGGGGTGGACATTTTAGTTCAGTTGCATAATTCTACATTATTTTTCCTAATTTTCCTAAATTTCCTAAAAATTCCTAAGAATTTTCCTAATTTCCTAATAATTCCTAAAATTCCTAATTTCCTAATTCCTAATAATTCCTAATTCTTATACTGATTCACAGCACCACCAATAATGTAGTATGCTTCTCTTCCCATAATTCCTCAGCTTCGATTATTCCCACCTTCTCCCATCTCTGCCAGTTTTCTAGGTGTGAGGTCAAACTCGGGGTAGTTTTGTTTTGTATTGTTCTTAGTGAGTTGGAACCTTCTTTCTTGTGGTCATTGAGAACTGGCAATTTTTTGGAGAACTTTGTTCACATCCTCGGATTACCTACTTTTGGGGGGGGATAGCTTTGGGTTTTATAGAAACACGTGGATGTTACATGTCTTGAGTTCAAGTGCTTATCAGAAAATTTGCTTTAAAGTGCTGCTTTGTAGATTCATTAGTTTTGTTTTTCCAGGAGCTTTCCTTTGATTAGCTTTGGGTTTTATTTTCACACACACACACACACACACACACACACACACACACACACACTCACTCACTTACTATGTATCTTGGGTACAAAGCACTTATCAGAACAATTTGCTATAAAGTGCTGCTTGTAGGTGTTAAGGGACTGATCAGTTCCCTGAGAGCCTCCACAGCTGTGGATCATAGCATCTGAAGGAGTTGCAGGGTAGCCTGGGCTGACGCAGGTGTTGCAGACAGGGAAGGAGATAAATTGGAGGCAGAGGGAAGAGGAGAGAGGTCAGACAACGCAACGGTCTCTCGGCCAGAGAGTTCAGAGAACAGCAGCTGCCTCTCAGTCTCCTTGTATCATCCTCTCCCAAGAGGAGATCCATTCTGGGTGGGATCTCCAGCAGCCACTGTCAGGTGGCTCCTGGTAGCACATGTAGGTCCGTCAGTTTTGTTTTTCCAGAAGCTTTCCTCTGATTTAAAGCTTTGGTTTTTATTTATATATACATCTCTCTCTCTCTCTCTTTCTCTGTCTGTCTGTCTGTCTCTCTCTGTCTGTCTCTCTTTCTCTGTCTGTCTTTCTCTCTCTGTGTCTCTCTCTTGTCTGTCTCTCTTTCTCTGTCTGTCTGTCTCTCTCTCTCTGTCTTTCTCTGTCTATCTCTCTGTGTGTGTGTATATATATATATGTGTATACACACACACACACACACACACACACAGATGTTATATATCTTGGGTACAAAGTGCTTATCAGAAAAATTTGCTATAAAGTGATGATTGTAGATATGTTAGTTTTGTTTTTACAGCAGTTTTCCAGTTCCAAATCAAAGTGATCTACCTTGTCTTTTGTAATTGCCTCTATCTTTTGTTTGATTAAAAATACGTCTCCTGCCTGTAGCTATGAAAGGTACCATCGGTTTCCCTTCTTCTGATTATGGTCGTTTTCCATTCAGAAGGTCTTGGGGAGTATGGGGGGAGATTTCGGCCCACGCCTGGTTTCTGCCAGACTGCTCTCCAGTTTGCCCAGCGATTTTGATCAAATAGGGAGGTCTTTCCTAAGGACTTGATTTTAGAGTATCTCGTCTAGTCCGATACATTAATCCACTTTGAACAGTAATTTTCTATTTGGGTTTTTCCCCACGTACGTTGTTATAGCTGTAGATAATATTTTCTTGGATCTACTCGGCGTCTGTTCCTAACACAAGTTTTTCTGTACTTCCCGTTCAGATTTGTTATTTCTCACGGCACGGTGCTGTTCCACTTAACACTTTGATTACCAGACCTCCCTCTTCCAAGGAAATCTCACCGTGAAAGTCTCCCCCCTTGCCTCACTTGTAACCCAAAGTCAGCGCTCCCAGGATGGCCCATGGGGCTTGGATTTGGGAAGGGTTCTAGAAGAGCCCAAACTTTCCCCTGATCTCAGAGGCCCAGGACTTGAGTCCTTTTTTTTTTTTTTTTTTTTTTGGCCATTTCCTTCTTTGGGGACCTTTGGCACATTACCTCTCTGACCTCAGTTTTTTTGGCCTGAAATGAGGGATTAGACCAGATGATCCCAAGATTCCAGCTCTAGATCTGTGCTTTTATTGGGTTTAGATCATCTGATCCAACTCCATTACTAGAGAAGGAAACGGGCCGGGGTGGTTGGCACTTGCCACATCCCCTCAGCTGGGAGTGAGCAGAGCTGTGAGACTCCCAGGCTCTCCTCCCTGTCCCTTAAAGTTTGGAGCTGAATACCGCAGAACTTGAACTAGAACCCAGACTTGGGGCTTCAGGCCCGTGAGGACTCCTGGACAGTTTTCCAGGATGGACTAGGAGGAAGCACAGACCCCAAATCAAACCCTCTAGTTCAAACCTGTTGGGAGCAGATTAGCTCTGCCTATCTAATGCCTCAGTGGTTAACCCTGTTAACCCCCGCTAACTGGTAGAAACCCCCCCAGAAATGAGGCATAAAATGAGAGAAGTGGGGTATAAAGAAAGAACTTCGGATTTGAAGTTGACAGAGTATCTGGTGAAGGCAGCCGTCCTGGTGGTGAAGATGGAAAGATGGCAGCCAGGGGGTCATATAAGTTAGGGGAACTCAGAATGGATTGAATAAATGGACCCAAGTTACAATTGATGATTGAATATAAGGCAGGGGGGTGGGGTTCCGCTAGATAGCCTCAAGAAACTATGTTTTTTTCATAACAGTGATGTTTTCACCCTTGCAGATGGATGACAGAAGGCTGGTTGACGTGGCTAATATTCTGGATGACTGATAGGATTTAAAAAAAAATCTAAGAATAGAAAAATGAACCAAGTCTAAATCAAATATAATTTAATAGCTATAAATGTAAACTCTTAGGCTCAGATTCCAAAATCAGTCACGTTGGCACCGAATGTGGCATATGCAGTGAATCAGGGATATTTTAGGATCAAATCTAGAACTGGAGATTTCAGAGATCATTTAATTGTCTCTTTTAAAGGTAAATTTTTATTTTCTTTTTTCCCCAATTATATGTATAAATCCTTATTTTCAAATAAGAATCTATCTTCCCCAACCCCATTGAGAAAGCAAGAAAAACAAGACTTTTTATTAAACACGTATGATGAAACAAAATATCGACCATGTTCTCCCCACCGTGTCTTAATCTTCACTCTTGAGTCCATCCCTACTTTTAGGAAGTGGGTATCTGGCCTGTTTGATCACAAATCTGGAATTGTGATTGGTCACATCACAGGCACTTGATTGATCAGAATTTCTCAGCCTTTTATACTTGTTTTCTTTACAGTGTTTGATCCTTTTATACACATTGTTCTCCTGGTCCTACTCCTTTCTCCATCGGCTCGTACACTTCCCAGGTTTCTCTTAAAACTGTCCCCTTCATCATTTCTTGATTCACACAGAGACTAACTGGTTTAGCTCTCCCTAATTGATTGTGTTTTATCTTTGCCACTGAAAAAACCAGCGCTGCTCTAAGTATGTTATAAATATAGATCCTTTCTCTCATTATTTGATCTCTTTAGTCAAAGGGTATCCACTGCTTAACAGTGTTTTGGCCGTAATATTCTGTTCAGAATAATTAGACCAGTCTATTGCTCCACCAAAAGTGCATTTACTTTTTTTTTAATTTATTTTTTACTTTTTTTTTAATTTAAAAGAAAATTTTTAAAATTAAAAAAATTTTTTTTTAATTTTAATTTTCCCCCACAGTGACTCCAGCATTTACCATTCCCTTCTTTGTTTTAACATGCATATTTCTATCAGTGGCTTTTAGTGTATTTTCACATGGATATTGATAGTCTGTGGCGTTGTTCCTAACCTTTGACCATTCCTCATTTGGGGAATGCACTTGAATGATTTCATCCAGTGAGGGCCACCCTTTACCCAAGCCCATACAGTGGCCCCCCTCAGAGGTGGCTCTTGGTGCCAGGTCTTTTGACTGCAGGAACTAGGGCGATTTCACTGTGCCCCAGGATGGGACGAAAATGAGCCAAAGTTTTTAGGAAACTGCGGGGTCATCATGTGGAACGGGGTGGTCGGAGCTCGAGCCCTGAGTGTTCCTGATCTCTGACCTGTCACATCTGAGCTAAGGAATTGTGCTCGGTTTCGGGCACCACATTTCGACCAGGACAATAATGACAGAGCGCTGCTTAATTTGATCCTCGAAAAAGTAGAAAATGCCCCCATTTTGCAGAGAAGGAAATAAGGAAGTGAGTTGTCCAAAGTCCTACAACTGGAGTCAGTGGGAGACATTGAAGCTGGGTGACCCTGTGATACTACTCTACCCGCGCAGGGGGTAGTGCCCGGGTGTGAACACCACACGGGGCTGGGGGAGTCATCTTGGTACCTGAAGGGCTCCCATAGAGAGGGAGAAACGTGTTCTGTTTGGCTCCCAAAGAACAAAGGGGGGGGCAGAATCTAGGATTAATAGAAAAAAAACTTCCCAAGAAGAGCATCCGAGAGCAGATGGACTGTGCTGGTGAGTGTGGGTCTTTGTCACTGGAGGGCAGCGCCTTGTGGGCCAGGGGTGTCAAACTCAAATAGAAGTGGGCCGCCACAGGCAGCCTGGAGGGGGGGGGGCGCAGCTGTGTTCTGTTGTGTTTTTATCAAATTTATCGACTATTTTCCAATCGCATTATCTGGTTCGGGCAGCAGCTTTTGAGCCCTGCGGAGGATTCTTGTTCAGCGCGGGGCTGAGGCCTGGGGCCCATGGGTGGGGACTGATTTGCCCGAGGTCCCTTGGCCTGGTGAACCCGTGTCTCGCCTCGAGAGGACTCTGGTCTTGGGGCTATTTCTGCCATGGGCCTGAGGATGGAGAGAGGATGGTTCCTCCCTTCCCTTCCCCCCCACTATGGAGGGTGTTCAGACTGAGCAAATGGCTTCGCTTAATTGGGATCTTCCCTGGTTTTGGACCCAAGAAAGCACGAGACACAGACCTTCTGTTCCGGACCAGGCCCTTGCAATGAGAGCCCGAGTCCTGCCGCTTACGGTCTCTTGGGCAGAAGAGTGGGGCAGCCCCGGGCAGCAGGCCCCTCTGGGCCCTGGTTCTGTCATTAACGTGGGCCATGGCCTCCTCCCCCCTCCCCAGGCTTTTATGACTGGGCCCTCCTACCCGTCCGTTCCGGGAGCCGAGGATGAGAGCTGCGTCCCGCCCTGGGACAAGCATTGGAGGGGGCGGCCCCGAGGCAGCCCAGGCTGATGTAACCCCCGGTCCTGCTGGGACCTGGGGGCTCTGGTTAGCTCTGGGCGTCCCAGGAGCCGGGACCCCGGGGGGAGTCCCCACAAGAGAGCAGCTGCGCCTGCGTCAGTGACAAGGGGCATGGGGGGCTCCCCCTCCTCCCCCAGGAGCCCCCTCCCGTCCCCGCGTCTCCGAGGCTAGAACACGCCCTTGCCCACAGTCTCCGTGGAGCCCCCCAGCACGGGCTTCCTCTCCTCCTCCTCCTCCTCGGCCTGCTCCCGCTCGGGGCCCACGTGGTTCTCCTGGGCGGCGGCGGCGGCGGGGCAGCCGGGCTCCCCGTCCGACTCGGCCTCCCCCGCGTCCCCGGCCCCGGGATGGTCTGGGGCCGGCGGGGGTCTCGGGGCCTCCTCAGGCAGCAGTAGGTGGCCGTGGCCAGGAAGAGGGCGGACAGGAGCACCTCGGAGCCCGCCAGGTAGAAGATGATCTCGTAGTTCTTGAGGGCGTCCACCAGGCGACCTGCAGGGAGTGGGACCCGCGTCACGGCCCGCACGGACCCCCCCCCCGCCCTCCCCCGCAGCTGGGCCGGAGCCCGAGGCCGTTCCCAGGCAACCTCAGGGAGGGCGCCCGGCCGCCTGCTGGCCCGGCTCGGACACCGCGCTCCCGGGGGCGCGAGGGCTCAGACCCGAGAACCGGCCCCGGGAGGGGGACACGTACCCGCCGAGGGGGGCCCGATGAGCACCGCCACGGCCTCCACCAGCAGCACCAGGCCGATGGCGCTGGGGAATCGGGGCGCCCCGACGGTGGCCATGAGCACCTCGAACTGCAGGGCGCCCACCATGCCGTAGGAGAGGCCGAAGGCCACGCAGAAGCCCACCAGGGCGCCGTAGGAGCGGGCGCGGGCGCTGCACACGTCGGTCAGCCCGTTGGCCAGCATGGCCAGGCTGAAGAGGTAGGTGACGTGGGGCCGGACCCGGGCCAGCCCGGCCAGGGCCCCGCAGGCCGGCCGCGCCACGATGTCCACGAAGCCGATGACCGAGAGGAGGAAGGCGGCCTCGGCGTCGGGCACGCCCGCGTCCTTGGCGTAGTTGACCAGCATGATGGTGGGCACAAACAGCCCCAGCACCAGGATGAACTTGGCCACGGCGTAGACCACGAAGCCCCGGTCGGTGAAGACGGACAGGTCCAGCAGCCGCTTCCCGCGCCGCCGCCCGGGGCTCCCCGGCGGCTTCCGGCCCGGCTCCAGGGGCAGCATCTCCCTGGCTTCCTCCTGGGCCCCGCCCCGAGCCCCGGGACCCCCGGGCAGGGGCCTCATGACGGCCCCGCACGTGCAGCAGTTCAGCAGCAGCCCCCCCATGAGCAGGAAGCCCCCGCGCCAGCCGAAGCGCTCCAGCAGCACCTGGCCCAGCGGAGACAGGGCCGACAGGAAGACGGGGCTGCCCGCCGCCGCCAGCCCGTTGGCCAGGGGCCGCCGCCGGTCAAAGTAGAGGCCCAGCATGATGAGCGAGGGCTGGAAGTTGAGGGCCATGCCCAGGCCTGAGGGTCAGAGGGGGAGGGCCGTGGTCAGTGGGGGAGGGAGCGGCTCCGGGAGCCGGGGGGGGGGGGGTCCCACCCGCTCTGCCCTCGGGCTTTGGGGAGCCACTGGGGGGTCGCCACCAGCCTGGAGGGGAGAGCGCTAGAACTGAAAGTCGGGCACGGGCATTGATTAGGCCCCGACGGCGTGCAGGCTCAAACGCCCCTTCTAGAGGTGAATCAGGGCAGCAGGGAGAGGGCCCGGGGCCCTGACTCCCAGGGGCTCAGAGACCCCTCATCCAGCCCGAGACCTCCTGACTCCCAGGGGCTCGGAGACCCCCCGCCCAGCCCGAGACCCCCCCCCAAATCCCAGGGGCTCAGAGACCCCTCATCCAGCCTGAGACCCCCCCAAATCCCAGGGGCTCGGAGACCCCCCATCCAGCCCGAGACCCCCCCCAAATCCCAGGGGCTCAGAGACCCCCCATCCAGCCCGAGACCCCCCCGACTCCCAGGGGCTCAGAGACCCCCCATCCAGCCCGAGACCCCCCCCAACTCCCAGGGGCTCAGAGACCCCCCATCCAGCCCGAGACCCCCCCCAACTCCCAGGGGCTCAGAGACCCCCCATCCAGCCCGAGACCTCCCCGACTCCCAGGGGCTCGGAGACCCCCCGCCCAGCCCGAGACCCCCCCGACTCCCAGGGGCTCAGAGACCCCACATCCAGCCCGAGACCCCCTGACTCCCAGGGGCTCAGAGACCCCTCATCCAGCCCGAGACCTCCCCGACTCCCAGGGGCTCAGAGACCCCTCATCCAGCCCGAGACCTCCCCGACTCCCAGGGGCTCAGAGATCCCTCATCCAGCCCGAGACCCCCTGACTCCCAGGGGCTCGGAGACCCCCCGCCCAGCCCGAGACCTCCCTGACTCCCAGGGGCTCGGAGACCCCCCCGACTCCCAGGGGCTCAGAGACCCCCCGCCCAGCCCGAGACCTCCCTGACTCCCAGGGGCTCGGAGACCCCCCGCCCAGCCCGAGACCCCCACAGGCACGGGAAGGGAGGGCGCCAGGACTGACCCGTGAGCACGCCGGCCGTGAGGTAGAGCTCCACGAGGCTGCGGGTGAAGGAGGCCAGGACCATCCCGGCCGAGGCCAGCAGGCCCCCCGCCAGCATCACCGGCCGGCAGCCAAACTGGTTGACCAGGATGCTGGACACGGGCCCTGCGGGGGAGGGGGCAGGTGAGGTTGGGGGGCTTGGCGGGGTCACTCCCCTCACGTCTAAGGCAAAATTGGAATTCGGGACCCCCTGGCCCGGGGGGGGGCCTGGGTGTGCTCCAGGGAGGACGGCCCCTGGGGAGTGGGGGGCAGGTCCCCCCTCGGGAGAGGAGTCGGGGAGGCCCGGCTTGGGCTGGCCGGGGTGCGGGCTGAGGGTCAGAGGGGTGGGGGTCCCCAGCAGGAACTTGGGGGCCAGAGGGTAACAGTCTAACCGTGCTCAGAGCTCGGGGGCTCTAGCGGGGGCCGAGGAGACGCGGGGGCGTGGAGGAGAAACGAGGGCTCCCCGGGCCGGGACGGGAGGCTGGGGGTCCCGGGGCCGGGCACAGGGCGGAAGGCAGGGGCGCCCGCAGACCTGTGCCGTAGAGCATGGCCAGCATGATGGAGGAGATCCAGGCCGTGTCGCTGTAGCCCACGCCGAAGTCCCGCATGAGCGCCTTGAAGTACACGCTGACCGCCTTGGGGAACGCGTAGGAGAAGCCCGTCACCACGAAGCAGCCGAGCAGCACCGCCCAGCCCCAGCCTCCGTCCGGGGCCGCGCCCGCCCGCTCGGAAGGGCCTCCGGCCCCCATCGCCGGCCGCTGCGGGCAGAGAGGGGCCGGTGAGGGAACCGAGGGGCCTGGGGGAGCCCGAGCGAGCGCGAGGACCTGAGGCCCCCCCGTGGGGGCTGAGAAAGGCTGAGGGTGCCCCCGTCCCCCATTCCCTGCCTGGAAGGATGTGGGGGGGCCTCGGATCCCACTCCTGACGCCGGCGCTCTTGGCAAGGCCGTTCCCCCCCAGCCTCGAGTCTCCTCTGCTTCTCGAGTTCTCCCCGGCTCCGGGGGTTCTCAGGAGAGACTCTCTGGGCCTCAGTTTCCCCAGATGTAAAATGGTCTCACTGGCTGAAGCCCCCCGCGCCCCCCCCCATTCCGGATTGCTCCGGTTCTGGTCCCTGTTTCTGGAATGTTGCAGACTGACCACGGCCTTCAGACCCGGGACCGGGCGGGGGGATGCTCTGGTCCCGAGGCCCCACTGCCTTCCCTCCTGGCCCAGCATCCTCTGGGGCTTCACTGGCAGGGACTGCCGGGGGCCTCCGGTGTGGGCTCTGCACCTGCTCCAAGCGCTCCCGAGTCGGGGGGACGTGGGAGAGGGGGCAGGGAAGCAGCTGGTGGGCCTGGGGGCTCGAGAAGCAGGGCCGGGGTGGGCGCCCTTTTCTGGGACCAGAAACGCAGAACGACGACTGACTGGCCCCGTCCCCTTGGGGGGCCCTGTCTGCATGCACCCCTTTCGGCTCTTCCTGTCAGTGACAGAGCCCCCGGCTCCTGGTGCTCCCTGGGAGCTCGCTGCTCCCGAGACCCCCCCGGCCCCTTCTCTAAGGGCCTTCCACACCCAGACACCTTGGGCTGCGGCCCACCCTCCGCGTCTCGCAGCCATCATCACTCGGCAATTCTCTCCCCTCCCTTCACTCCATCCCGCAGGGACTCGAGTCCTCCTCATCCCAGGGGGCTCAAGTCCTCCCCGTCCCGTGGGGGCTCAAGTCCTCCCCCTCCCAGGGGGCTCAAGTCCTCCCCGTCCCAGGGGGCTCGAGTCCTCCCCGTCCCAGGGGGCTCGAGTCCTCCCCGTCCCATGGGGGCTCGAGTTCTCTCCGTCCCATGGGGGCTCAAGTTCTCTCCATCCCATGGGGGCTCAAGTTCTCTCCATCCCATGGGGGCGCGAGTCCTCCCTGTCCCAGGGGGCTGGAGTCCTCCCTGTCCCAGGGGGCTCAAGTTCTCCCCATCCTGTGGGGGCTCAAGTCCTCCCCGTCCCAGGGGGCTCGAGTCCTCCCCGTCCCAGGGGGCTCGAGTCCTCCCCGTCCCAGGGGGCTCGAGTCCTCCCCGTCCCATGGGGGCGTGAGTCCTCCCCGTCCCATGGGGGCGCGAGTCCTCCCTGTCCCAGGGGGCTGGAGTCCTCCCTGTCCCAGGGGGCTCAAGTCCTCCCCATCCTGTGGGGGCTCAAGTCCTCCCCGTCCCAGGGGGCTCAAGTCCTCCCCATCCTGTGGGGGCTCAAGTCCTCCCCGTCCCAGGGGGCTCGAGTTCACACTATGGAGGCTCAGATTCACTCCATCCTATGGAAACAAGTTCTCCCCGAACGATGGAGATGCTTCTTTCTGTTGTCTCGGGACCTCCCGGGAGCCCCCCCCTGCCCTGCCCCCGCCCCTCCCGCCGGACACCGGCCCGGGGAGGTTGGCTGTGACAGAGACCCCCCCCCCCCGCCTGTCCCGGGCTTCAGGACCCCCGCCCGCAGCTGCCCAAACGTCTGAGATAAAAGGTTCTTGTTCCTGTTTTCCAGAGATGGTAACTGAGGTTCGAACCAACCCCAGGCTCAGCGGGGCCTTTTTCCCGATGGGAGAGGAGGGTGGGAGGCGGGAGAGGAGCGGACTCGGGCCGAGGCGGGCGCCCGCGGGGGCCGCGCCCCGTGCCCAGCTCTCTGCTGCGAGGCGGAGGCAGATTCTGGTTAAGCTCAGACAAACATGGGACGGCTCCGAAGCGGAGGTTTTGCTCTCCGGGGCCGCGCCGCTGGCGGGGAGTTGGCAGCGTCAGAACCGCTCTCCCGGCCCGGCCCCGGCCCCCCTTGTGTCGCCTGCGCTGCCCCTCGGCCCCCCGGCTGCCTGAGCCTCCCCCAGCCGGGAATGCCCGCGGGGCCGTGCTGGGTCTGGGGGCCGCTGACCTGGCCTTCTCTGGCTGTTCCCCCTCCGGGAGCCCCTCTGGGTCAGGCTCCCCGGGCCATTCGGCTGCGCTGGGCTCGGACCCTCCGGGCGCCCCACAGCCCACTGCGCCCCGGGGATTAGCGGCTCCGGGAGCTTTAAACGGCCCCTCCCCCGCCCTGGCTCTGCCTGGCGACCTGGCTGTGTCTGGGGGGGGGGGGCCCACCCCAATGGGACCCGCGCGGGGGGAGGGAACCGGAGCCAGGAACAGCCCGTCACCGCCGCGGCCCAGGCCAGATGCTGTCGGAGGCGCTTTGGGGGCTGGGGGGCACAGATACTGTAGCTCATGCCCAGACGGGTAAACCGAGGCAGGCGGCGTAAAGGGCCTCGCTCACACGGCCGAATGTCTGAGGTCTCCCCGGTGAGGGGGAAGAACCCTGGCACCCAGCGCCACGGACCCCCGTCCCAGTCTGGGCTCAGGGCCTCTGTCACCCGGGACGAGCTGTCTTTTTGTGCCTCAGTTTCCTCCTCTGAAAAGCCGGGAGATGGAACGGTTCCCTGAGGTCCCTTTCAGCGGCTGACCCTGGGAGGGCCCCTAATCCCCTAAGCGCTTTAGCCCCCAGCCCTTGCGCATTCCTGCTGCGGGGGCCTGGGGCAGGGGCTGGCCCAGGCTGGCTCGGGGCGTTCCTTGGCAGCCCAGTCCCGGGGGCCCGGGGGTCGGGGGGTCGGGGGGGGGGGCGCTCTGGAACAACCCCGGCTTTGTCACAGGCTCCGGCCCCCCGGGGTGTGGGCGCGGCCCAGCTCAGACTCTGCTGGAGCGGCCGGTCCCCTGCCCGAGGGTTGGGGGCCGGGGACGCCGCGGCAGCGTTCGGCTCGGCCCGAGAAAACTTCCCAGGAAGGAGACACGGTTCCCGCCTCTGTCGGGGCCCGGGGCCTGGTCACTCCCCAAGACCCCCAGCCCCATCCCCACAAGCACACAGAGGGCTCGGCTTTGTCTGCTCCACCTGCTTTAATTCCTCCCCACTTACACAATCAAACAGACTGGGGAGGGGAGGGGAGGGGAGCTCCTCGGGCCTCCGGGGGGGATGATGGGAGAGGAAGCAGCAGCAAAGGGAGGGGGCCGCCTCGTGCTGCAGCTGGCCCCTGGGGGAGGGGGGGGGGACGGTCGGATGGATGGATGTGGATGGTCGGACGAACGGATAAATGGACAGTGGACAGATGGTTGGAGCGGACGGACGGGTGGTGGATGGCTGGGTGGTTGGAGCGGACGGACGGCTGGACAGATGGACAGGTGGTTGGATCGGACGGGGGTGGATGGCTGGGTGGTTGGAGCGGACAGACGGCTGGACAGATGGACAGGTGGTTGGATCGGACGGGGGTGGATGGCTGGGTGGTTGGATCGGATGGCTGGTGGATGGCTGGACAGATGGATGGGTTGATGGTTGGATGGACGAGGGGGCGGTTGAAGATGGCCCCCGCTGACTCTCCCCCTTGCTGGGCCCTGCTGGCCGGGCACCCTGACCCCGGGGTCACCCTGTTTCGTTGGGGAGCGCGGTCTCCCTTGCTTCAGAATCTGCCCCGGCTGGGGAGAGGGTGGGCAGAGGGCTCGTGCCCTGGACCCCCATATCCCCGAGATCTTCGGCTTGGACACCGGAGGTTTCCAGGTGCTTTCTGGGGCTTCTGCTGCATGCTGGGAGAGGCTGGGTCTGCACGTGGGAGACGCTCCCCAGGGCAGGGGACCCTCAGCGGATGAGGGGGGCCGAGCGGTCGTTGGTGACGGTGGGACGAAGCTTCACCGTGGCAAAGGGGTTGGTGCCTCTGAGTGGAGAAAACACGAGTGAGGGGGAGAGCGGGAATAACGGCGACCCCCTGTAATCCCAGGGCTCCCCCAGACTCACTGAGGGTTTGGGGTAGTTCGGCTCACTCCTTCAAAAGGGGAGGGGGAGCCCCCCACATATGGCCACCAGGCAGCGTGCTACAGGCCTGGGCTCCAGCATCTTCTGGGTCTGTCCCTGGGCGAGGGGGAATGCTGCCCGCCGCCCCCCGCCCGGCCCTGGCTGCCCCGTCTCACTCACCGGGGGAAGAGCTCGGGGGGCTGCTGCTCCCAGGCCGTCTGCTTCTGTAAGGAAGGATCAGTCAGGGTGGGGCAGGGGCTGCCGAGCAGGAGCCGGCCTCTGTCTGTCTTCCCTCCCCCACTAACAGCTAAATAACAAGACTAGCGTCCATGGTGCTTTATGAACCTCCTCACGGCTCCGAGGCGGGTGCTAACGCGCTCCCCAGCTAACAGAAGAGGAAACTGAGGCAGGAAATGAGCGACTTGGCCGGAGTGACTCAGTGTCTCAGGCAGGGTTTGAGCCCGGCTTCCCGGCCTGTCCGGCATTTCCGCTGAACGACAAGGCGTTCTCTGCCCCAGAAGTTTGAAAATGGATCTGGCTGGAAAGCTCGGGGAGCTCTGCAGGAACTGAGGCCGAGGGAAGTGAGCAGAACCACTGCACAGCAATGAGACGGCTCTCTTCCCATCCGGGAGACGGCTCGGGCCCCTTCCAACGGCCGTGGGAGGGAGAGACCGCCTACGTCCGGTCGGGGGCCGAGGGGAGCGGACCTCGCCACCTCCCCGGTTTGTTTGTTCCCCTGGGCCTGGTTTTTCTTGTGTAACGTGACAAATATGGAGGTCTGTCTGGGAGGGTGGTCCGCGTTACACAGACTGCGGGCTGCCTCGGGGAGGGGGGAGACACGGGGAGGGAGAAATGCTCGGAGCAGTGTTAGGGAGGTAAACGTTGGAAAGAGTTTACATGTGTTTGGGGAGTACCATCGGAAATTAAAAATGTGAAAATATGTAATATTGAGAGAGAAAGGAAGAGAGAGAAAAGGAGGAAAAGAAGGAGGGAAAGAGGGAGAGGGAGGGAGGGAGGGAGGAGAAAGGGAGGAAGAAAACTGATCTGTCCAAAGGAGTCTTGATCACAGAGTCCATGAGAGGAGGGAACAGAGAAAGGCCTGGAGCAACACCAGGCCCTGCGTTCCCCAAAGCACTCTGGGAGCTGGGGATAAAACAGGCGTCGTTCCTTCTGTCTCTAATAGAGGAGGGGACTGAGTCACCCAGCTGAGAACCAAAGCCCTGACTCGGAATTCAAGGATCACAGGGCTGGGAGGGGGCTTAGAACAGGGGATGTCGGAGCTGGGAGGGAGCCTAGAACAGGGGATGTCGGGGCCGGGAGGGAGCTTAGAAAAGGGGATGTCAGAGCTGGGAGGGAGCTTAGAACAGGGGATGTCGGGGCTGGGAGGCAGCCTAGAACAGGGGATGTCGGAGCCGGGAGGGAGCTTAGAACAGGGGGTGTTGGGGCCGGGAGGGAGCCTAGAACAGGGGATGTCGGAGCTGGGAGGGAGCTTAGAACAGGGGATGTCGGGGCTGGGAGGGAGCCTAGAACAGGGGATGTCGGGGCTGGGAGGGAGCTTAGAACAGGGGGTGTTGGGGCCGGGAGGGAGCCTAGAACAGGGGGTGTCGGGGCTGGAGGGAGCCTAGAACAGGGGGTGTCGGGGCTGGGAGGGAGCCTAGAACAGGGGGTGTCGGGGCCGGGAGGGAGCCTAGAACAGGGGGTGTCGGGGCCGGGAGGGAGCCTAGAACAGGGGATGTTGGGGCTGGGAGGGAGCCTAGAACAGGGGATGTCGGGGCTGGGAGGGAGCCTAGAACAGGGGATGTCGGGGCTGGGAGGGCGACAGTGCAGTCCATAGAAAGAGCCCTGGGGTTCCCATCTTGCTTCAGACCCTTCTTGTCACTTCCCTGTGCCTCAGTTTCTCCCTTACAGCAGGGGCCCCGCCAGCGGGGAGCCCAGACGGGCCGGTCGGCGGCAGGCCCGGGCCAGAGCGCTCACCTTGCCGTCACTGGCTATCCCCATGCTGCCCACGCTGCTCCGGCGGCTGCTGGCGGGGGGCGGGGGGGGAGAGGGGGCTCGGCTCGTCGCCCGGCTGGTCGTCCTGCTGGGGGTGTGGGGCCGGGAATGGCCGTCCCAGTACTCGGAGGCCGCCGAGGTGCTCACGGGGTGGTCCAGGAGGTTGTCCAGGCTGTGAGTGCCCCGCAGTGGGTAGGCCCTGAGCCGGAAGGGAGCAGAGGTTGGGACCGGCCCCCCCAAAAGCGCTCCGAGGAGAGGTGCTGCCTGGCTGGAGGCAGAGGGCTGGCCGGGTTGACCTTGCCGTGGGGAGCTGGCGGGGGCGGGGCCGGCTTCCTTGCCACTCTCACCTGGAGGGCACCTCAGCCACGGGCAGATCTTCCAGGAGCTTCACGTAGGCCTCGGGGAACCAGCCGCTCCTGGGGGCAGACGGAGCTGGATCAGAGGCTGCCAGACCTGCCCCGGACCCCTCTAGCACGCCTGGGGGCCACCTGGGAGCTCCCGCGAGGGAGGCTCATCCCCCACATTTTCCAGATGGGGAAACTGAGGCCCCCAGAAAGTGATGAGGTTACGCTGTGTGCGACACTGTCTGCCGCTGTTTGTGCCTCGACTTCCCTCCCTGTAAGGGTGAAGGTGGGGGCTCGGTGGTCCCGGAGCTTCCTCCCGGCCGAAGAGCGGAGACCCCGGACCTCTCAAAGCCCGTCCCCCACTCACGCGGACGACCCCTCCAGCTTGCCGTAGAGCCAGCCATTCTGGGCTTCGGGCACCAGCACCTGGACGACGTCGCCGGCGGAGAAGGGCAGCAAGGTTCGGTTGGCGTTGTCCGAGTGGGAGACCAAGGCCTGAGCTCGCCGGGGGCCCCTGCCGCTGCCCTGGCGCTCCCCGAACGAGTTGGAGCGGGACCGCGGGGCGCTGCCGGCGTACAGGGAGGCTGTGCAGGGGAGGGGGACAGCGGGGGACAGCCCCCACGTCAATCCGGGCCCAGCGCCCTCCCTCCCAGGCGGCCACTGGCCCAGCCCTCACTGGCCAGCGGCTGCTCAGACTGGGCCCAGGGAGGAGGCCGCGAGCTGTAGGACTGCTGGGACGGGCAGTGAGTGGGGTGCTAGGACCCCTGGGGGAGGGTCTGGCCCTTGGGGGGGTCTGTCTTTGGGGTGCCCCAATGGATAGCATGGGGTCCCTAAGGGAGTCTCCCAGCCCTGACACCCCCGTTCTAAGCCCCCTCCCAGCCCTGACATCCCCTGTTCTAAGCCCCCTCCCGGCCCTGACATCCCCTGTTCTAAGCCCCCTCCCGGCCCTGACATCTCCTGTTCTAAGCTCCCTCCCAGCTCTGACACCCCCGTTCTAAGCCCCCCCCAGCCCCGACATCCCCTGTTCTAAGCCCCCTCCCGGCACTGACATCCCCTGTTCTAAGCCCCTCTGGGTTCTAACACTCCAAATTCTAGGGTCCTTCCCAATTTGAATAGTCTTCTTTGGGGAGGAGACAAGGTTCCCCCAGGGAGGGTCTATGTGGGCTAGTGGGGTGGGGAGGGGTCTGTCCCGTGACTCACTGGATGACGGCGTCCGGGGCAGGGGCATACGATCCGGCTCCAGTTGGGACAAAGGTCTCCCCTCGCCGGGCTCCTGGCCGTAGGAGCCCGAGCTATGCCGGCTCCGGGGAGAGCTGAAGTCTCCCAGAGACCTCTGGGGCTGCGAGGGGAGATGGGCAGGGGAGGGTGGGGAAGGGAGGGGAGAGGCAGGGCTGCCCCCCGCCCTATTCTGCCCCCCACCGCCAGTCCCAGGGCTCCCCATAGGGATTCAGCAGCCTCCTCCCAAGCCACAGAGGAGGTGGGGGGGAGACCCCAGGGGGGAGGTAGGGGGAGGACAGGGTCTCTCGGAAGCTTGAGGTTCTAGGGGGGAGGATAGTCCAGGATGGGGGCCTCAGGTCCCAGGGGGGAGGGGGGGAGGACAGGGGGTGGGTACAGGGGGGGTGAGAAAGGTGGCGCCCGTAGCTCCCAGGGGCTCACCATCTCCAGGCGGGTGGGGGTCAGGCGGCCCGAGAGGTAGGCTGACCCAAGGCTGGGGCCCAGCAGGCCCGGGGAGTGGGCACGGGAGGGGTTCCGGCTGGCTTCCGACTGCTCCTTCCACAAGATAACTTTGCTCTGGAGGATGCTCCGGGCCTGGGGGAAGGGAAGGGTTTAGTCCTGGCTCGGACCGGTCCTCGCTGTGTGACCTTCGGTAAATCGGGAGCCCTTTCTGAGCCTCAGCAAAACGAGGGTAGAGAATTAGCTGATTTTTAAGCCTAAGAGGTGCTGGTCCTTCCCTGTTCCAAGCCCCCTCCCAGCCCTGACATCCCCTGTTCTGAGCTGTGTGCGCACATGTTATACACATGCATATGGACAGACAGGCAGGCAGGGGGATGGACAAATGGACAGACAGATGGTAGATAGGTAGAAGGTTGGACGGATGGGTGAGAGATACAGATGGAAAGAAAGGGGGGGAGAGAGACAGAGACAGAGACAAAGAGAGAGACAGAGAGACAGACAGACAGAGAGAGAGATGGAGAGAGAGAGACAGAGAAAGACAGAGAGAGAGAGACAGAGAGACAGAGAGATGGAGAGAGAGAGACAGAGAGAGAGACAGAAACAGAGAGAGAGAGAGAGAGAGAGAGAGAGAGAGAGAGAGAGAGAGAGAGAGAGAGAGAGAGAGAGAAGAGAGGGAGAATCGAGGGAGAATCAGCAGCCCTGGAAAGGGCTTCATAAACCCTCACATCAGAGGTGCTAGTCCTCCCTGACACCTCTCTCGATATCTGTTTATTTGAGGAAAGAAGGAAGGAAAAAGGGAGGAAGGAGAGAAGGAAGGAGGGAGGGAGGAAAGAAGAGAAGGAGAAAGGAAGGAAGGAAAGGAGGGAGTGAAAAAGGAGGGAATGAAGAAAGTAAGAAGGGAAAGAAGCCGGGAGAGAGAGGGACCTGGCTCCTTACAAAGATCCCTGCATCCAGAATGGGTTGAAGCCCTGGCTCCAGCATTTACTAGCCAGCCAATGACAGCCAACTAGACTTAGAATCACAGTCCTGAACTCAGATTTGGGCTCTGACACAAGTTTTCCAGCCCTCAGTTTCCTCATCTGTAAAATGGAGGAGCAGAACTGGGGGACACTCCCACCTGTCTGCTCCTAGGATTTCTAAGACTGAAAAGGAATAAAGGGACCCCCCCCCACCCCTCCAGCTCCCAGCAGGCCTTGGGCTCACCCGGCCGAAGAAGTGCAGGAAGGTGTTGGATAAGAGCAGGTGCTTCTCGGCCAGGAACCGGTAGCGCCTCTTCTCCTCCAGCTCGGCCGCCTTCTGGCTCTCGGAGACGAAGGCGTGCATCTGGGCGTGCAGCCTGTTCACGCTCTCCTGGGCAGGGAGAGGGGGGAGGAGTGAGGGGCTCCCCAGAAATGGGGCCGGGGCGCCGCGGAATCACCAACGGCCTGTGCCGCGCTCAGTGGCTCCCTGCCAGCTCTCGGGGATGACCCGCTGGTCGACAATTCCCAAGCGTTTATTAAACACTATAATATATCAGGTACAAGGCAAAGAGGCTTCAGAAAGTTTGAAATCTAGGGGGGAAATCAAGGCAAACGGCGACGGGCCCACGGCAGGCATGGGCAGCCAGTCCTACTCTGAATTTGGGAGGTGTTCCCGGCCCGTTCCCCTCGTTCTATCCATGGGGGATTCGGCCCCCCACATGTGTGGGGCCCCTGCCCCATCTCCCCTGGGCCTCCTCGATCCCAGAGGGTCCCCGTGGCGTGAGCACCAGTCTGCCTCCGATCCATCGCCTGGCTCCGGACACTCTCCTTCGGATCCAGGTCCCATTGACAACGTGGCGCCCAGAATGGGGCACAGGGTCTGATTGTGGCGACCGGCAGCAGGGAGGGTACTTCCCTACTTCCCCTCACACCCCCAGACCTTTTTCAAGTGACCTGGGTCCCCTTCCCCCCTTTCCGCTGTGTCCTTTGCCTACTAGAAAGCCAGCCCCCGGAGGCAAGAACAACTTTGCTTGTTTTTATAACTGAGACTTTCGCACTTAACCACTTTATCTGTCTATACCGTCCAGCCCCATCTCCTCTCCCACCCCTCCCCCACCATTTGGGGCTTATGAAATCGATTGCTTGAACCTAAATTTAAGATCTTACATTTATTTCCCTCTGATTTCCTCCATCCTCTTAATTCTCTCGCCAGCACCTCCATAGGAGAGGAATGACCAACTCCAAAAAAAACCCCAGAAAATCCTCAATTTTCCCCACACCGTCCCTCTCCATTCCCTAAATCCAGCCTCGGACATTTACTGGGTGACTCGCATCAAGTCAGCCTCAGTTTACAGATGAGGATCTGTAAAATGGGAATAATAATAGGACTTACCTCCCAGACTTATTGTAAGATAACATGGCTTTGTAAACCATTTGATATTCTGAATAATAATTATTATTAAGTGCTTCTTCCATCTAGAAGTCTTCCCTGACAGAGGTCTGCTTATAAGGAGGATTTTTCTGGTAGCTATCCAGCCAGACTGTGAGACCCCTGAGTTTTTTTAATTTACCGAACTCTTCCTGAATATCAGCCTCACCCCAAGGCCTTTTCTGGCTCTAGAGCCTGTATATGGTTTTTGTGGACGAACTTTTTAGCAGAACGACATGGATGGGCTGGTAAGTAGGGAGCTGGTCCCTTGGGAAGAACCAAAGATTTAAAGCTGGAATGGACTTTAGAGACCTCTGGATCTAAGCCCCCTCATTTTACTTATAAGGAAATGGAAACATTTCCCAGAGTGACCCAGTTAGTGAATATTAAAAGCAGGATTTGAATTCAGGTCTTCCTGCTGCCAGGTCCCACCTCTGGTCATCTCCTGAGCTGCTTAGAAGGGTAGGGGTGAGGGGGGAGCTGTGGACACAACTGACCTTAATCTGGGGTGAGGGCTGGGCTCCCCCGGGGAATCCAGGCCCTCCCCCTGCCCACCCCACTCACCTTCATGTCCCGTGCATTCTTATCTCTCTGTCTCTCCATCCTCCACAGCTCCGACATGCATTTCTCCAGGTTGGCGGCCCGATGGCGATATTCTATCTCATAGTGTTGGCGGCTGTCCTGGAGAGTGGGGAGCAGGGCGGGGGGAGGAAAAGAGGGTGCCCATGGCGATGAGACCGTCTCAGGGGCAGCGGAGGTGGTAAAACTATTATTTTATGGGTGAATTACTTCCTCTGCTTCTCCATATATTCGGCTCTAAAAATGGGAATAGTCAACCCTAGGCCTATTTTAGACATATCTAGTACCACTGTCTCATTTTACAGATGAGGAAACTGAGACCCACGGGACACAATATGGGAAAGTATTTTATAAAAATATAATAAATATATATATTATATATAATAAAAATATATAAATATAAAAAAATGAAGTGGCGTATTTTACAAAGCACACCACCAAATAAGGTCGGACAGCTTCAAGATTTACCAAAGATGACGGATACTCGATTTTGTCTGACTATCACACAGCTCTGTAAACTTGGATTCTCAAGGCATTATTGTTCCTATTTTACAAACGAGGAAACCGAGACTCAGAGAGTCTTGCTGAAGATCACACAGCTAGTAAGTCAGAGCCAGGATTTCTCCTGATTCCAGCTCTATCGTCTCGTGTTGTTGGATTTTTTCCCACTATAACAAGAAGTCTTTCTGATTATTGTTCTCAGTGATCCCAGGGGGACTCCACTACAATGGGGGCAAAAGTCAATTTGTTTATATGCCTTTGAGGAATCGGGATGGGGAGGATTTCACTAAAAAGTTCCTCCCTTTTCCCCAGAGAGAGGAATGGAGAATGGGAAGCCCTCAGAGTTGGAGAAGGCCATAGAGTGCCCGGATTAGAGGGAAAACTGAGGATGGGGAGGGGGCTGCCCACCCAGCCCTTTGGAGATTCGGGGTGGGTATCAGGGAGGCGCTGGGGGTGGGCTCACTTTGATAAACTGCATGTCCAGCTTGGTGTTCTTCTCCATGTGCTGCAGAAGGTCTTCGTGGAAAGTGTGCACCTGGAAAAGGGAGAAGGTCATGGCCCTTGTTTGCTCTCACAGTACCGTGATGGAGCAGGAAGAGGGGTTGCTTTGGGATACGGAACGTCCAAATTAGAAGGGACCTTAGAACAGGGGCCGTCGGAGCCAGGAGGAGCCTTAGAACAGGGAATGTTAAAACAAGAGAACATTAAATTAAATTCAGTAAGAGAACATTTTGCAGGCAAAGAAACCGAGAAGTAGAAGAGGAAGTAACTGTCCCCCAAATCCCAACCCTAACGATCATTAGCGCCATAAGAGCCATAAAGCTGGCCGTGGCCTTGGATCCTCCCTGATTCCTGAGAACTTTACTCCCTAGGCACAATTCCAAATGGGAATCAAAGCCTTGTTTGTGGCAAGGTGTCGCTGGAGACACTGGGCGGGCGTTTCAGCGTCAGGGAGTGGCCAGGGTCCCCGTGGTGCTTCCTGCCAGGAAGAATTTAGGGCACAAAGGAGGATTGGGCACAAACAGAGGAAAATCTGCGAGAGAGACCACGCTGGGGATTTTGACATTGAGAAAAGAGAATGAGATTTACCCATACTTGTAAATAAAAAACTATTTAAAAAAAGAGAGAGAGAGAACGAGAAGCAGTATGGCGGCTAGTGGAACAAGCGCTGGGCTTATAGTCAGGAAAATCTATATTCAAGTCTCATCTCTGACTCCAGCTATTTGACTTTGGGCAAATCACATAAAGCTCGGGCGACCGGCTAAGATTTTTCTAGTAAATTAGAGATTGGATTATGGATTGCAAGTTATCTGAGCCAAATTTATTTTAAAAATAAAAGGAATAATTGATATAAAGGGAACCGATAGAAAGGGGATGGCCGGTAGTGCTGGAACCTTACTTTTATCATCTGAGTTAAAGAAACAATATAGATATTAAGAGGGTCTAAAATTCTTCTAAAGAAACAAGAGGATGAGGGGACAATATGAAGAAAGGATTTTTAGAAGTGTGTATAGAGTAAGATTTTTTTTTCCCCTGAGGCAATTGGGGTTAAGTGACTTGCCCAGGGTCACACAGCCAGGAAGTATTAAGTGTCTGAGGTCAGATTTGAACTCAGGTCCTCTTGACTTCAGGGCTGGTGCTCTATCCACTACTCAACTAGCTGCCCCTAGATTAAGATTTAAGAAGGTGGGGGAAAGGATAAATGAGGGATTTTTAAAGGGGTAGAATAAGGAATAGAAGCATAAGGGGAGAGGGTGAGGTAACAGGAATAGTGTAAAAACAGATTGAGGAGGACAATAGGATGGAGAGAAATTCCCAATTTTGAATGCGAAATAATCTATTTTCATGTCAATGACGTGTGACCTGGAGGAGAGTTGGAGGTGAGCTCTACCTGTGGAACGGGCTCATTAATCATGGCTTTGAGAAATGATCAAAGAATATCTCAAGTCTCAAATTAAAAAAAAAAAGGATTGTGATTTGCATTTGAGGAGGGAGTAGCAACAAAATCCCAGCTCCTCGACATACTGACCAGAGCAGAGAGGAAGCTGGGAAAGGTAACGCCAACTGATATCCCCGTAATTGTTGCTGTTTTATCCTATTAAGGGGTATTCTCTCCCTCCCTGGGGGGAAGCAGTTGTGGCCATGGATTACATGGTGAGGGGTCTGGAGATTGTGCGACATCAGGACCTCAGAGACCATGGCATCCAACGTTCATTTTACAGAAGAAGAAACGGACCCGGGACTTGTCCTAGGTCACCTGGGCAGTAACTGGAAAAGTTCGAATTTAAACCTAGGTCTTCTTGATTCCAAATGTGTAGCCTGGAGAAAGGAAGACTCAGTCGATCAGCATTTATTAAGTGCCTACTGCCTGCCAGGCACTATCCTAGCTAGGTGCTGGCTCGTGCAGTTAAAGAGCATCAAGCGCAAGAGACAGAGTGCCTAGATTAGGAAGCGGGAAGGAGTTTGCGAGAGAGACTTCAGCTCAGTGTTGTGAGCTGCCCAGTCATGGAATGGTCTGCTTTGAGTAGGAGTGAGTTCCCTGGCCTTGGAGGTCTGCAAACAGAGGCTGGTGACCCCTTGGCAGGTGTAGGACAAAGGGAATCTGGTCCGTGGATAGGCTAGCTGGAGGCTGAGGTCCCTTCCAGCCCTGGCATTCGGGGCCCCTGCTTCCTGCAGAAATCCTCAGTTAGTTCATATCAGGGGCCACTTGAAGGCCTCGGCTTCTGCCAGCACCTGCTCCTGGAATGGCCTCCCTTGGGCCTAGAGCCCTGAGATCCTTCCAGCCACAAGCCTGGGCACAAGGCGTCCGGGCACAAGGCGTCCATTCAAGGTTAGGTTTTGTTTATAAATCCTTGTCCAGCCCAGATAATCAGGAAATCTCCTGCTGGCTGCCTGGTAGGACATGGGCAGCCAACCCCACAGCTCTAGGTAATCCCTAAGGAACAGGAACTTAACCCTCAGCCACAGGGAAGGAAGACTCACAAAGACCGTCCTAATCGGGGCTATCTCCCAGCAGGCAACGGTTTTTCTGGCCTCCGGCCTCACGCCCAGATGGAAGGGCATCTGACCCAACCCTCCCCTCCCAAAGGGGGTGCCCTTTCTACCTTGGCCCTCACAGCCCCACAGACTCACCTGCCTTTCTCCCACCCTGAGGAAAATCCCCAGTTCCTTCCACTGCCACTGGTGGTACAGCCATTAGGCTACATGGATTGGGAACAAGAGCATCACACAGTACTTTGAGGCTTGCTGATCACATTACAATTATTATCTCATTTGATCCTCAAATTTGGGGGGAGGGACTATTATTATGAAAATTAGACTATATATAATAATAATAGCAGCTAATACTTACCTGTACACAATTTACTGTTAACAATTTACAATTAATTTAATCACTGATCTGTGAATAAATGTAATTAATTGAATTTACTAATTAATTTGTCAATTTCTATGAATGCTGTTTGCTCCTCAAACTTGGGGGGAGGGACTATTATTATAACAATTGTATTGTATATAATATTAATAATAATAGTGGCTAATATTAACCTGTACTATTAATTTACTAATTTATTCACCGATTGGTTACTGCTAGAGACTTTCTTTCTGAGAATCACCATGGATGATGCCCAGGAGGAAGAAGAGGACTCAGATAGAGAGGGAGACAGACAGATAGACAGACAGACACAGAGAGACAGAGACAGACAGAGACAGAGAGAGAGAGAGAGAGAATGATGAGAGATGAGAGGTTGATGAGAAATAATGAGAAGTTGATGAGAAATGATGAGAGATGATGAGAGATGATGAGAGATGATGAGAGATAATGAGGAATGATGAGAAGATGATGAGAGATGATGAGAGGTTGATGAGAGATGATGAGAGATGATAAGAGGATGATGAGAGATGATGAGAGGTTGATGAGAGGTTGATGAGAGATGATGAGAGATGATAAGAGATGATAAGAGATGATGAGAGATGATAGGATGATGAGAGATGCTGAGAGGTTGATGAGAGGTTGATGAGAGATGATGAGAGGTGATAAGAAGATGATGAGAGATGATGAGAGGTTGATGAAAGATGATGAGAGGTGATAAGATGATGAGGAATGATGAGAAGATGATGAGAGATGATGAGAGGTGATGAGAGATGATGAGAGATGATAAGAGATGATAAGATATGATAAGAGATGATAAGAGATGATGAGAGATGATGAGAGGTTGATGAGAGATGATGAAAGATGATGAGAGGTGATAAGAAGATGATGAGAGGATGATGAGAGATGATGAGAGATGATGGGAGGTTGATGAAAGATGATGAGAAGTTGATGAGAGATGATGAGAGATGAGAGACATACATAACTCCTCCTGCTTCCTGCTAACCCTGCTGAGATCACCGATAAAGAGAGGCTGTTTGGTACTCTAACATCAGCTCATCTCCATATCTATATGGGGAATATTAGTATGTGTGGCCCTGGCAATAGGTAGCCTCAAGGTAGACCCGCTCTGGCCAGGGCACTGAGAAGAGGGGATGCCTAGGGGGACCCAGGAGACAGAAGGAGGCTCGGCCCCTGAGGCAGGAGGATGTGGCTTCCAGGTGTTAGATCTTTCCTTAGGATGCAGCACTGACTCCAGGTGTCTCCCTTCTGCGGATCCACCCACGCAGTGCTGAGCGAGCTGGGCGGGGTAATCCCAGAAGAGAGTAGATATAAATGGCAGCTGTGCCTTAGGCAAAGAAGGATGCGGAGAGATGCAGAGACATTCAGAGATACAGAAAGAGAGAGAGAGACATACATAGACCTGCTCTTGCTTCCTGCTCACCCCTGCTGAGATTGCCAATAAAGAAAGGCTGTTGGCACCTTAATCTTGGCTCTCTCCATGAGTATCCAGGAAAGATTGGTATGAACGGGCCTGGCAGTCAGTAGCCTCGGTGTGGGAAGTTACATGTTACTAATTAACTAAATTTACTCATTAATTTATCAATTTCTATGAATGCTGTTTGATCCTCAAACTTGGGGGGAGGGACTCATTATAATAATTATAGTATGTATAATAATAGCTAATATTTACAAGTACATAATTTACTATTAACTTACTAATTTAATCACTGATCTGTGAATAGATGTAATTAACTGAATTTACTAATTTAGTTTATTCCCTTCTATGAATGCTGTTTGCCCCTCAAACTTGGGGGGAGGGACTCATTATATCAATTATACCATATATAATCATAATAGCTAATATTTATCCATATACAACTTACTATTAACTTACTAATTTAATCACTGATCTGTGAATAAATGTAATTAATTAAATTTACTAATCAATGTATCAATTTCTATGAATCCTGTTTATTCTCAAACTTGGAGTGAGGAACTATTACTATAACAATTATACTAATATTTAATAATAATAGCAGCTAATATTTACCTGTACACAATTTACTATTAACTTACTCACTTACTCAATTAACTTTACTATTAACTTAATCACTGATCTATGAATAAATGTAATTAACTAAATTTATTAATCAATGTATCAATTTCTATGAATGCTGTTTGATCCTCAAACTTGGGGGGAGGGACTATTATTATAACAATTAGACTGTATATAATAATAATAGCAGCTAATATTTACCCATACACAACTTACTATTAACTTACTAATCTATTCACAGATCTACTACAAATTAACTAACTCTACTAATTAATACATCAATTTATATGAATGCTGCTTGATTCTCAAACTTGGCGGGGGAGGGACTATGTTATAAATTATAATAATAATAGCAGCTAATACTGTACACAAGTTACTATTAACTTACTAATTTATTCACTAATCTGTGAATAAATTTACTTAACTAAATTTGCTAATTTATCCATTTCTATGGATGCTGTTTATTATTAAAATTTTATATTACTATCCCATTTTACAGTAACAATAAATGATACTAGCAACATTTCCTCCTAGTTCTCAGGCCTTTTCACCACATGGTCTAAGATCCTATCAGCGTGCTGACTTTTGCCCACCATGGGTTAGGAAAGCCCTTCTGAACAAACCAAGCCTGGTCTTTCCTGGGGGAGCGCAGGACCAGAGGGAGGAGTCCGGCCGCGGTAGTGGCAGGAAGGGGGCCCCTCACAGAGGGCCGAGGAAGGCCGCAGGAACTCCTCAGGGAGAGGGTCCCACAGCCCGAGCCCCATTACAAGTCTCCATCCTAGTCTTGATCCATGCCATGGATGATGTATATGACATATAGCTAGATGATGCTATGGATAAAGCAGGAGATCCGCTTCCCTTCGCAGCCTGCCTCAGTTTCCCCAATGGTAAAAAGGTGATAATCCCTCCCAGGGTTGTTGTTAGGGCCCAACGAGGTGACGTGTGTCAGCACTTAAATTTGTTATAAAGTGCTGGAGGAAGGGCGTCCAGAATCGGGGAGGGGAGACCCCTACTCTGTTCTGATGGCATCCGGAGCGGGGATCTCGTTGGGGAAGGACATGGACCGGTCACTGAAAGGCGCCCGGGATGGATTTGAAGGCCGGACCATGTAAGGATTGGCTGGAAAATGTGAGACTGTATTCTGGGGAAGAGAAGGGGGATGTGCCGGCTCGCTTGGAGGGTTTGCGGGGATGGGCAGACCAGGATTGGTCTTGTCCCTTTGGGCCCAGAGGGCAGAAGAGAAATGGGAACTGGCACTTGTCTGGAAGGGAGCTCAATCCGTACGTTTTTACTGATGGGGAAACTGAGGAAGCCCTGACTCGGCCAACATTGCCCAGACAGGGAACGTGGGGGCGGGCCTGGGGCCGGGGATGGCAGACCCTCAGCACACGCTCCCCGGCCTGAGACTCACCACCACTTCCAGGTCGTTGTTCAGGTGCCGCTGGGTGTCCGACATCTGGACCAGGATCTCACCTTGAGGACGGGGAGGAAACGGAGATTGTGACGGGCAGGTGTGCTGGCCCGAGCCCCCAGCCCCCGGGCCCGTGTGGGTGAGTTACTGGGGTCCCCTTGGCAGGGCGGCCCACAGCACGAGAGCAATGGCTGCCGGGGTTACTCTGGGCACCGATCCTTGCCCCAGAAGCCCCTCCCCACCCCTCTCTTGCCCCTGCAGGTCACTGGGCCGCTAACACCAGCTCCTGACTCTTCATACAACCCCCCCCCAATCCCTGTGAGATAAGGAATGTGGGGATTGCCACTTTTTATAGATGGGAAAACTGAGGCCCCCCAAGCAGCGGTGACTCGCCCAGGGTCACGGGATCCTGGATCTGAAACTGGAAGGCTCGGCTCTGAAACTGGGGGGTCACGATCCCCGGGGGGTCTCCCCCTTGGGGAGGGTCACCAAGTCATGACTTAACATCAGCAATGTTCGATCTACATGCCTGTTTTTTATACCCGGGGCCTGTAAAAATTTCTCAGGCAAAAAGGGGCCGCCAGTGGAAAAATTTAAGACGTCCTAAATTCTCCCCCAAGCCCTCAATTCTTTGGCTGAAGAACCGAGGCCCGAGAGGCCGTGGCCCGTCACCCAGGCGGCATGGGAGGTAAGCTCTGAGCCCCGGCCTCCAGGGCCGGGTCTCCCACCTCCGGGCCCACCCTACCAGAGGTCCCAGACGGTCCCAGAGTCCGTTCTTGAACCAACAGCCGTGGCCCCGGGACCCGGGTTTCAAACGTGCCTCCAATACTCACGGGATGGTTATGGACAAATCTCCCCCCACTGAACCTCAGTTTTCTCATCTGTACAATGGGACTCATGATCCTTGTGCTTCGGGAGGCTATTGGAGAGGGCTTACACAATGTTGGCGGGGCCCAATCTGAGCCTCCTTATCTATCTGGATGGGCCCTCGGGTCTGGCCTGTGGGAGGCAGGGGCCCGGGGTGGTCTCCTACCCAAGAGCTGGGAGGTGGAGCTCTGCAAGGCTTGCTCCCCGATCTTCTGGATGGCTCTGAAGTAGACCTCGGCCGCTTCCGACAGCGCTGTCCGGGAGGGAGAGAATTCTGGGCCTGCGACTCGGCCCGGCCTCCGAGCCCTCCTCCCCCGCCTCCTCCCCCAGCTCAGGCTCGCCTCCAAGGGTCCCCACGCCTTCCTAAAGGAGGGTCCCTGGACTCTCCTCAAGCCCCTCAATTCCCTTGCATTATGGGGCTCTGCACGTGCACTTTCCTCCCTTCCTACAAGCGCAGGGGCGCTGACCCCGGACCCCCCAGGGCCCAGACCCGGGCTCTCAAAGCAGAAGGTGCCTGAGAAACGCTGAACGAATGAAATCCAGACTTCGGTCCGGACCCCAACGCAGCCGGCCTCGGGCCCACCCCCCAAACACCAGCCCTGGTCTCTCTCCCATGAGCACCTACGGGTGCGGGGGAACACGTGGAGGGGGAGGGGGAATCACTGCGGGGGCACGGGGGAGGGGGCTGCGGAACAGACTCATCATCAGTCTGGTTTGTTACTCCCAGAGGGCCGGGAAAGTGCTCGGGAGAGTCTCACGCTGTGGGGACGGGTCGTTAAGAGCAACGGTAAGGACCAATAATAAAACAGGTAGCAACAATGGTAATAGTAATGATAAATAATAGCAATGATAATAAATAATAATAAATAACAGCAACAATAATAACAATACTCTAATGGTAATAATAAAAATGATGATAGTAATAATAAGTAGCAATAAATAATAGTAATAAGTAACACATAATAGTAATGATAATTAATAATAAATAATAGCAATAAGGATGACAATAAGTGAACAATCATCATCATCATCATGATAATAGCAAATAATGATAATGATAAATTAATGATAAATCATAGTAATAAGGATAATAATAGTAATAATAAATCAACACATAGTAATAAGTAGTAATAATGATAATATATAATAAATGTTGGTAATGATGATAATAATAAACAATAATAGTAATGAATTATAAATAATAGTGATATGTAATAATAAATAATGATGACAATATGTAATGATAAATAATAGTAACAACATTAAGTCATATTGAATAATAATACTAATAATGATGATAAGTAATAATAGATAATAATAGTAACAACACTGAAAAGTAGTAATAAATAATAGTAATAATGATAACATATAATGATCATAAGTAATTATAAATAATTGTAATCATGACAATATATAATAAGAAATAATAGTAGTGACGATAAATAATAGTAATAATAGTAATGATAATGATCATAATTATCTGTGGTAATAATATGCAATGATAAATAATAGTCATGATGATGAGCAATGGTAAACAATAATAGTGATATGATCATAATAAGCAATTTTAGATAGTAATAATAATGATAATATGTAAGGATAAATAATAATGATGATGATAGGTAATTATCACCACCATTTCTATTTAAGGGATAAGGGTAAACCGAGGCTCGGACTTGGCCGGCTCCCACGGCCAGAGGGTGTCGGGGAAGACGAGAGTGATCTCCCAGGCTGGCTCTTTTATTCTCCCACTCCCCCGGGACCGAGGGGTCGGGGGTGCAGCGGACAAGCGTCCCCACTCACCGTGGAAGGCACGGAGGTAGTTGTTGCCCAGGTAGACGAGATTCTCCAGGGCCGGGTTAAACTGCTCCATGATGCTCTGGGGCCAGGTGAGGGACGGGACAGGATGACAAGTTAAACGGCTGAGCCCACTCTCCCTCCGTCTCCCGGAGCTCTGGAGCCCCTGGGCAGCCTCCCGCGGCCGGAGATGGGCCCGCAGCTAATCTGACTGGGGGCTGAGGGTCCCAGGCTCCCGGACAGTTACCAAACCCCGTCTCCCATCATGCAGCCTCCTTTCCTAGTGGTCAATAGTCCCTGTACTCCCTCCCTCCCAGGACAGCCTATCCCAGTTTTCTGAAACCTGCCTCCCTGTGCCTTCGTTCTATTGTTGGGGAGGGAGGAAGTGGGATCCCGCCTCCCTCTGTCAGCAGGGTTGGGGGGCTTCCTCTAGGCCCCCCTCCAGCCCCATCTTGCTGATAATCAGACCTTGGGGCCTTCCTAGGCTTTGCTAAATATAGCTCTGTGGGGCAACAGGACACCATCCCTCCCCTGGACAGGAGGCTGCCGGTGGCCGCCCGGGGATGCTTAAAACTCGGGTGGGAGCCACTCCTGGGGACCCCCGGCCCTTAAGGAAGTTACCCAGCTCCTCCCCCAACGAAAGTGGGAAGGGCTTGGCCCCTCACGCCCGCCCCCTCCCCCAGGGAGGAGAAAGATCATCACTTCCATGAGAGAGAGCCCCACTCTTGTATCATACTTCCTTCCAACGTCCCTGTGAGCTGGGGATTACTCCATAGCCCCATTTCACTGATGAGAAACTGAGGGCCACAGGCCTGAGATGACTTGACAAGGGTCACAGTGCCAGCTGGGAGGGCCCGCTGAATGCCCTGGAGGGCTCTGAGTAAGGGGCTCCCTCGCTGTGAATTAAGCCCTTACTCTGTTCCCAGCTGGTTCCATCCCCGGCCCTTGGAGGACAGCGTGGGGGTCTCCTCCACCTTCCAAGCCAGGGAAAGGCCCTCCACACGGGAAGGACCCCTGCGGCCCACCCGGAGGAGCTGATTCAGTCCCAAGAGACACGTGAGAAAGGAACCAAGTGGGAGAAGGTGATCTCTTTTCCAGGTTTTGGAGGGGAATTAACTCTGCTGCCTTTGGGCTGGAGAATGGGTGACAATTGCAGGCTGAATCCTGAGGGATGACCTGAGTTCCCCTCCCTTGGGGATGCTGTCTGAGGGGCCCCTCAAGGTCACTGAGTCCCACCCTGCCGGGAGGAGAATCCTCCTGGGCACCCAGACGTGGGGGCTTTCAGTGGCCGCCCTCCCTGACTGGCCGCCCTCCTCAGGCCATTCCTGTTCTGGTCTTCCCAGGCTGGCTCCCTCTTCCAGACCCGGCCCATCTGGGAGCCCCCACTCGGCCTGTGTTGGTGCCCTCTGCGGAGGGGGTTCGCCCGCCCCTGACTTGCTTTCCCCGGGAGGCCCTTGAAGTCTGAGTCGCCCCCCGGGAGTGACGGCCTGAGCGGGCTGGCTGGACGTCCGCCTCCCGGCGTGGGCCCGAGGGACCGCTCACCTTGTAGATGGCCATCGTGGACCGGTAGAACTGCTCCATCTCGGGCTCGGAAGCGGGGAGGAAGGCGCTGCGGGAAGGAAGAGCACTGGGAGCGCCCGGAGAGCTCCCGTTCCCAGACTGGACCCAGGCTTCGGCCCAACAGTGTCCTCACGGCACCTGAGGCCTCCCAAGGGCCGCCTGGGGTGGGGACGGGGCCCGCGGGCAGGTTAATTATTCACCGGCTGGGATGGCAGAATCTGATCCGGGGTGGTAACCAGATGCCGGGTGGGGCAGGGGGAGGAAGCCTGGGACGTGGGGGGGCTCGTGTGACCTTCCCTTTGAATTATTCAGCCCTTCAGGGCAGGCTCGGCAAGCTGCGTCTCCTATCATCTCCCAGCTATGATTGCCGAGGGCCGGGGAGACCCAAAGGCCACCTGGTGGGGTTCCCTTTGGCTGCATTCCCAGGCCCAGTGAACCCCTCCCTCCAATTGTCTCCCAACTGCCACACCCCGAGCCGGCCCCCGGGAGGGCCTGGTCCCTTGGCCCCCTCGTCCCCCTCAGCCCCCTGGAGGGCCTGGTCCCTTGGCCCCCTTGTCTTCCTTGTCCCCCTTGGAGCTGTCCCAAGTCCTTACCCAGGGGGTCCCGGGAAAGCATGCCCCCTCTCTGGGTCTCAGTTGCCTGCTAAAGGGAGTGGTTTGGACTTCATCTCCAAGGTCCTTCCAGCCCTAAGTCCCGGATGACCCCGGGATGCCCTGGGAGTCCAAGGGAGCCCGCCACAGCCCCCCGGGGCACCTTTCCTGGGCACCGAAGATGCATTCCGGGCTCACCTGATGCCCGGGGCGCTGTTTCCTGGCCCTCCTCCCCATTTCCTTATAAATGCTATTTCTTTCTCAGGTTCATCTCTTCACTGGGGCCTGCCCACCCACCCCAAGGAGTCCCTGCTGCAAGGGCGGCTCCATTTCCCAGAGGAACCCCGTGTCCTTCAAGGTCCTCTTGACCCCAGTCTGGGAGCGATCACCGACCTGGGGCTTGGAGACCCCTCAGAGAAACCCCCGGCCCTCCTTTTCACTGGAGTTTTGAGGGAAAGAGGTCCACGAGCCTCCCCCCTTTTCTGGCAAAGCTCCCTCAGGCCTCCTTTCTCATCCTGTCCCACTTCCTTCACTCGATGTCCCCTCAGTGCTAGGAGGCGGACGCGGGGGACAACTAAAGGCGGGGCTTCCTTGGCGGATTCCCGTAACGGCTCTGGGTCCGAACGCCAGTACCAGTATCCAGTCTTCTCACTCTCCACGAGGCCCCCCACCCCCAGAACTCACACAACACAAGCGGGGGGGGGGTCAGTCCAAGCCATTTATTTTGCTTTGTGGATTCCCTCTCGGAGAGAGGTGGAGGTAGGGGGCTCGTGGCCTCCCAGCACCCCCTTCTTGTGGGGGGCACCAAGAGCCGGGCCCAGAGCAGCAGCTTATGACATTTTCTTGTCCAAAATAACTTAACCCAGACAGTGGAGGGAGGGAGGGAGAAGGGGAGCGACCGACAAGGTATGGCCTTGGGGAGTGCCCTGGGCTGGGACAGGTCGGCTGGGAGCCTCCTCCCTCTGGGCCGGGCGGATTTTCTATCAGGGTGAGGGACTGATGGTGGTTGGCGGCCTGGGCGCCAGGGTCGAGCCAGGGAACCGTTCAGAAGGGGTGGGTGGGGGTGGGGGTGCCAGCTGGGCTCCACGCCAGCAGTTTATCCAGATAGGAGGCAGAGTCTGCTTCCGGGGCATGTCCAGAGCCGCCTCTCGCTTCTCTCCCCCCAGGTCCCCAGCCCCCCATTCAGGGTCCTAACGAGAAGAAGGCTGGGATCCTGCCAGGAAATCCCCACTCCGGGAGCCCAGCTCAGCAAGGGGCGATTCTGGGGGGAGGGGGCAGGGTCAGGGGAGACGAGGCACGAGGACGTGGGTGGCTCTGGTCAACACTTTAAGGCAGTAACGGCAAGAAGAGAAGGCTCCGAGCTGGGGGCTCCGAAGCTTCAGCTGGGAACACCCTGAAGCCCCGGAGGGGGGTGGGAGAGGAAGCCCCCCCAGGCGCCCGTCCCGGGCCGTCCCTCCGGGCAGGCGGGGTCGAGGGGAGGTGAGGCGGGGTGGGGGGTGGGCCTCAGGGGGTGAGGAGCTGCTGGACCAGCTTCTGCAACTGATCTCGCTGTTCGTAGATGTAGACCTCCGTCTCCCAGAGGGCGTTCACCAGGACCGTGTCACTGACCTCGTCCAGCATGATGTCCGTGCCCAGCTGGGGGTTCAGTCTGTGCGGGTAAGGGGGGAGGTCACCGTGGGGGGAAGCTTCGTCTCCACCTCCCCCCCCACCACCCCGGGGCAGGGCCCGATGCCCCGGGGCTCCCAGGAGGGTGAAAGGCCAGAGCAGGGGGAGGAGAGAGAGGGGCCGAAGTACCTGAAGTAGTGGATGTCGACCATCTCGCACCACGCTCGGGCCCGGTCCACAGCCCTTCCGTCGGGATCTGTGCACTGCAGGAGAGGGCCTGGGTGAGTCCTCCCCTCGGGGAGCCCAGGAGCTGCCTCAGACTCTCCCCTCACGAGGGGCTTGGGTGGGGGAGGGGAAGCCAGAGGCGTCTGTCTTGCCCAGGTCAGGGGCACCCCCTCCCCCGCTCAGGCCCGCACTCACACAGTCCACCACCATCTTGCCCAGCTCCCTGGCTCCAAAGACGGTGCGGGCCAGTTCCCAGGGGTTGCTGGGGCGGAAGACGTCCACGCAGCTCACCGGCACCTGGGGGGCCTTCCCAGTGCCCAGGGAGACCACCAACGAGAGCTTCTTCACCTTGTGACCTTGGCCCTGGGGGAGACAGGAACGGGCTCAGCCTGGAGAAATGAGGGGCCCGCAGAGGCAGCGCTCACACCCTCCTCTGCGGCAGCCACCTGGCCGTGACCCCGGTCACCCTGCCCTCCTGGGCCCAGAACAGCCCCCAAGACTGGCGCAGAGCAGCAGGGGTCTGTTCACCCTGGGCTGGCCAGGCCGGCCGGGCCGGGGGCTCACCTTGCGGATCATGTCTTGATTATACTCGTGGATCTCAGTCATGGCGTCCAGCGTCGGGTTGTTGGCCAGCAGCCCTCCGTCCAGGAAGCGCCCGATGGGCCGGAAGTAGGTAGGGGCCGCTCCACTGCTGCGGGCCGCCCTCCACACCAGCTGGTCTGAGGGAGGGAGAGCAGCCCCCCAGTGAGATCGCCCCAGGGGTTGATCTCAGGGTCAGAGTGCGTGCGAGTCTTGGGGAGACCACCGGACTCCAGGCTGGAGGGGACATCAGGCCTGCGGGACGAGGACACCCGGCCCTGGGTCGAAGGGAAGTTGAGATCGCCACGGTGGGGGCCCTCCGGGCTGGGGCTGCCCACTACCCCTCTGTCCTCCTCTCCCCGGCTGGGCCGGGGGCCCTTCGTTACCTTGGGGCTGGGTGAGCGGTCGTAAGTTGGGGTTCTGTGCAAAACGAGGCTCATTTCTGGTCTCGGGGGCATCGTAATTGCGGAAGAGGTGAAGCTCGGCAGGCTGGCGGTCAGACAGGGTCCCCGTCAGCATCACCCTGGGGGCGGGGAGCCACATAGAGCATTCAGCGCGGGCACCGGCCGGACACCCCGGGGAGACCCCCCTCCAGAGCCCGCTGGAAGATCCCTCGCCGTGGGAGCGCTTCGGGCAGCAGGAGCCAACCACACCACGCGGTGCTGGGCGAGGACTCGTTGGGATGTAAGAGGAGGTCACGGCTGGGAGGGGGCTCAGGACGGGGGGGGGGGGTGTCAGGGCTGGCAGAGTTCAGTTCTCCGTGCCCCATGCTCATTTCCATGATGAGAAGCCCTCAATCAATCCCTTGCCCAAAGTCTTCTGTCTTTCTGACTGGATCAGAAGCTTCCGGAGGGCGAGCCCTGGGCCCCAGCAAGCTCTCTGTGCCCCCCGGGGTCTCATGTTGCAGGAGGGCCACCCTGGGCCCACACAGATGCACGTGCTCCCCTTCCCCGGCCCCCGATCTGTCTGGCTCAAGCTCAGGATGACGGGTCTGAATTGAACCCAGCCCCCGTGGGCCCGAGAGACCCCCGAGATGAGAGGGTCCCTGTAATCGAGGCTTCCAAAGAAACCAATTCTCCAAAGGGGCACCAAGTGCTCCCAGAAAGGGAGGAGGGAGGAAGGCAGCTTTAAGACCATCTAGCAGGAGGCAGGGCAGGGGCCAAGGTGCCCTCCCCAGCCGGGGGCGGGACTTACTTGGGTCTCTTGATGTCCGTCATCTTGGTGTGCTCCCCAAATTCCCTCTTCAGGAACTCCTCCAGCGGGGCTGACTCGTAAGGCCTGGAGCCGCGGAACACCTCGTCCTTCATGCGGAAGTAGAGGCCCCGCATGTAGGCCATGGACTTGCCTAGGACCGAAGGTCGGGGCGTCAGCAGCCGCCTCCGGCCGGGACTTGGGAAGACGGAGGAAGCAGCTGGGGGGGGGTCTTACCCCTGGGCGTCTTCCCTGGGCCCCAGGGGGGCCACGGACTGGCTGTGTGACTGTGGCCGCCCCCTCCCGCTCCATGATTCACCGAGTCCCAGAGGGGCCGAGTCTCCCTCTCTCCCCGGAGGCCCCCTCTCCCGCCCCGGCGCGCTCCCCTGGCCCAGGAGGGGCTCCCCGAGGCTGCTGGAGGAACCGTTCCCGGCCCCTCACCGTGCTGGATGGCCAGAGCCAGGATCCCGCCCGTGCTGGTCCCGGCCACCCAGTCGAAGAGGTCCTTGGTGGGGATGCCCGCGGCCTTCTCGATGGCCATGAGCAGCTGGATGAGGACGAGCCCTTTCACACCGCCGCCGTCCAGACACAGCAGGTGGTCGTGGCTTGGGGGGAGAGGATGGAAATGAGAGGGAGACTGAGGCCCCGGGCTCCCCGGCCCCTCCGGGGGGGCCTTCTCGGCACAAAGCAGGGAGGACGTGGGAAAGAAGGGGCAGGGGGCTTCAGCGGAGAGCCGGGACCAGAGTCGAAGGATCTGGGTTCGAGCTCTGCCACAGACGCTTCCTCCTGTGTGGGCTCAGGCGGTTCACAGCCAGTGGGACTGGCTGGGTGAGTACACGAGTGAACCAGTCCTCTCTGGGACTGGGGGGCCCAGACAGGCTGGAGGTGAGCGGCCCCCGACCCCAGAGAAGCAGTGAAATGGGAGGGGGGCTGTGAGACAGACATGAATGAGAAGGGCAGCAGCACGGCCTACTGGGCAAGTCGGGGGGAGGGGGGAGGAGGCGAGTTCAGCCCACCCTCACTGCTTTCAAGCTAACAGAAGAGGCAGAGGTGACTGGGGGGGCAGGGACCTGACTCAGCCTCCCTACCCTAGGCATGGCTCTGAGCCTTCCCCCAGAAGCCTCTAGGCCAGGGCCTGGCCACACTGGGAAAGCAGAGGCCTCCATGTCTCCTCCCCCGGCCCTTTTCTCTGCTTCATGGGAAGGACCCTTGGGGCCCATTTTATGGGGCGCAGGGGGGGCGAAGGCCCGGAGAAGGAGTCTAGCTCAGGCCTCCTGGCTCTGGCTGAGGGGCAGGAAGCCGGGAAGATCCCCGTCCTGGGGCAGGGCTGGGAGCACACGCTCAGAGGGGACACAGCTCCAGCCCGGGCCTGAGGGCTGCCTCCCACTGACCCGCTGGCAGCTCTCCAGGGACACTGGGCCAGCAGCCGGGGCCGAGCAGGGTCCGGCTCATTCCCCCCATCGGGGGTCCTTCAAACACTTCAGACGGCCCTCGGGGCTCCCCCAGTGCTCCCTCTGGCAGACGTGCTGACCTTCCCTTCCCACCCTGCACCACATCAGGCACCCGCTTCGGTCTGTATCCCAGAGGCCCTTTCTAAGCTCAAGCCCTCCCTGGAGATAAGGAACAACAACTTATCAGCGCCCCGCATTCTGTGCACCAACCCCAGCACAATCTTCCCAAGATCCATCTCATCTATCGCTCCCCTGCTCAGGAGGCAGCCACGGCTGCCCGCTGTCTCCCCGATAAAGCCCCATTCCTCTGGTCCTCTCCGTGACTCTGGGCTGGCGTTCACGTTCACCCACGAGCACACACTCCCACGCCCCCCACCCATCCCAAGCTCCCATGTGCTGGATGAAGATCATTCCTTCTCCTCTGCCAGGAAACACCTAAGGCCTGTGCTCCCCCACCTGTGGCTGTTCTGTCCCCCTGGGGACAGCCGGGGGTTCTGGAGCCCCCATGTGTGGGGCTGGCCACAGGCCGGAAGGAACAAGATCAAGAAGGGAGCAAAGCGGGACAGCCCATGCCGGGGCCCCTGGGGATCTCGGGGGGACACAGGGGCGCCCACCTCCCACTCTGCCCCGCTTACGTTCTCCGCTCGTCCCTCATGGAGCTCAGGATGAAGTTGGGTTTCCGGGACCGAGAGAGGTGGACAAAATCCTGCAGCTCTGGGAGGCACAAAGGGATAGAGGTCAGGGGTCGGCCCCCCAGGGAGGTCACCTATAGACCTCCTGCCTATCTAAGTCACTATACCTGGTGGGCTTTAAGCTTCCCATCTGTAAAATGAAGGGACTGGCCTCCACGGACCCTGCGGATACTGGAGCTGAGAATTTGGTGCTCTATGAAAATGTGAGGGGCGACCCGACTAGGCTGGGATCCTCTCCCCCTCCCCTGTTCTTGAGCTGCCCATGACCTTAGAAATGCCGAGTCACAGGATTCTAGGTTTAGCCCTGGACGGGACCTAAGAGGCCGTTGGGCGCAATCCCCACATTTTATAGATTAGGAAACTGAGACCAGAGACACACACAGCTAATGAGAATTGAATCAGGATCTGAGCCCAAGGCTTTGTGATACCAAGGCTGGGCTCACAATTAGGCCCCCTGGGGAGGAAGCGCAGCATTAGTCCCTGGGATGGGGGTGGGGGGAGCTCAGGCCTGGGCCGCTGGCCTCCCAAGTCTTCCTATTACTTAGGGAGCACGAGGTTAGGCAGAAGCTTCCCCGTAGCCCAGGCCCGGGCTCACTCTGACACTCCTCCCAGGGACCCTCCCCGTGGCCCTTCCAAAGGGGCGGCTGGACGGCCAGACCTTGTCCACTCGCTGCCCCCTTGGCAGGAGCAGAAAGGCCTGGGTCAAGCCCCAGAGCACAAGCCGGGTCTGCATAGGGAGCCCCAGAGCATTAACAGCCACTGTCGGCACTATTCTATGGACACAAAAAGCAGCACCAGCCGCTAAGCGAGGTTAGTGCCAGCAGCCCCCAGAGCTCAGCAAGCCAGGCCCCCGAGCAGGCCGTCCCCTCAATCAAGCCCTGCGCCCGGAAGCGTCCTCGGGACAACACGGGAGGCAGCTCGTCCGTCCTCGCCTTCCCGGGAGCAGGCCCAAGGGCCCGGCACCAGAGGGAGGCGAGATCCGGAGCAGAGGGGCTGGGATGAGAGAGGAGGAAGAGGGAGAAGGGGGAAAGGAGGGGCCAGTGACAGCCGAGAGCCCCCAAAACAGGAATTAGAACCGAGGGGGACTTAGACCCGGGCCAAGCTTTCATCTTACAGAGCTGAAAACTAAGGCCCAGACACCTTAAACACTTGTTCAAGGTCACAGGAAGGAGCAGGTCAAATGTCAAACTAGATGCTCTGACTCCAAGTTCAGCAGAATGAAAGGAAGGGGGAGGGGCACGTATGTGTGTGGAGGGGAGAGACAGAGACAGAGACAGAGACAGACAGAAATACAGACACAGATAGAGACAGAGCCAGAAACGGAGAGAGAAAGAGAGAGCGCGAGACAGGGACAGGGAGAGAGACAAAAAGAGAGAAAGACAGACGGAGATAGAATTAGAGAGAGTAAGGGGGGGGAAGAGAAGAGTGGGGGAGGGTATGCGTGCTAGAGCTAATCCTGTGACATGATTGGCCGTCCCAGCCTCTCTGTGCCCAGGATGTTACCGTCCATTGCTGGGCCCAGGCCCCTCTGGGGGCAGGGCGGCCATCCAGCCTGGCTTAGGGGCTGCCTGTGAAACCAAGAGACAGAAAGGGGGTGTTGTGTGGGGGCAGCTCTCGTCAGGGCTCGGAGAAGGACAGGACACGGGCTATGGCCGTGGCCGTCCCGGCCTCTCACTGGCTACCGCTGGGCCCACCTCGGCTGTGCTTCTGCCCAGGCTCTCGGGAGCTCAGCTCTGGCCTGCCCTTCTCCTGGGCCAGGTCAAATGGACTAAATCCCAGGGTTTCCTTAGACTGACCTAGAACCTGGGATTTCTCTCAAATGAGCCTGGAACCAGGGATGTTAAAGAGCTTAGAACTGGAAGAGACTAGAGTGACACAGTCCTGGCTCCTCCTTTTATAGAAGAGGAAGGCAAACGGCTGGGAGCTTTGGAAGCTGGCCCTCTGACTCCAGGAGCCTGTATTGTCCCAAGATTCTCTGGGTCAGAGCATCGCTACAAGAAGCTGGGGGGCGGGGGGAAGGAGCTCAGCTGGGACTGCCACTGGCCCCTGGGGGCTCTGCTCTGCTACCTTGGTTTGGCCTCCAGCCCAAACCATCCCACCCAAGGTGCCCCAGCCTCCAAGGAGATCTTTGCCCTCCTTCGGCCTTCTCTGGCAAGAGTGAGAGAAAAAAGAACCTTGGGGGCTCTGATACTGCCCCTTCTTGGCCATCTACCCCAGGACCACCTGTGGGGCCCACACCCCAAGGGGAACTTGGCCCTGGGCCTCCAAGGCTGCTCCCTCCACCTAGGCCAGGCCTTTCTAGCTGAGAACCTCCTGCCTTAGGCTGGCTGACTGGAGCCACCTGAGGAAGCTGCAGAGAAGGAAAGAAGAGGAGGGGAGGAGGGGCTAAGGCAAGGCCTACCTATCTCCCGCATGGGCATCCGAGGGGGCATCGGTCTGTCCTGGGTGGAGGTGGAGGGCTGGGAGACCTCCAGGGGCGCCCCGGGGGCTGTAAGGTGGTCCGCCCCTATGGTTTTCAGCAGAGCCAAGAGTGAATTCCTGGTGGAAACTGGTCACAGTTCAGAGTGCGGTGGTCAGACAGGATCAGAAATAGGCAAGTGAGAGGCTCATTCCACACCAAGTGCCTTTCCCAGTGCCCTGACCTCCTGAGTTTGCTGGGGGAAGTGAGAACCAGGGTGACCTGCCCCAGCTGCTCCCCAGACATCACGGGCTGCCTTGGGACTCCCAGGCTGAAGGGTCTGGCCACGGGAGGAACCCCAAGGGGTCTGAGAAGGGCTTGGGGGCCAGCGGCCGAAGCTGGGCAGGGACAGAATGGGCCACTTTCTTTCCCCATTCAGTCTCTGGTAATGTCACCTCTCCCCTCAAGCTGAATGACAGAGCAAAGAGATGACCTGTGGGACCCTCGGGTTCTCTTCTGCGATTCTCAAAGCCCCTGAATCTCACAGCTCCTTCCAGGGTCAGAAGGGTTAATCTAGCCGGGATGAGGTTAATATGTTTGCCCCATTTTACAAGGAAATGGAGACCATGTCACAAAAAGGGAGCAATCAGTCTCTGTCTCTGTCACACACCCCACCCAAGTTCCTACTCCCAGTCACCTCTGGGGCCAAAGTCTCTCTGTCTCGAACCCGTTTGTCAGAGGAAGGCCTTCTTTTCACTTGGAGCCTGACTGTGTAATGCATGGTGGGGGGGGAGAGGGGAGGAGAGTGTGTACAGTATGTGTGACCTTGGGAAGTCCCAAAGGGTCTAACTGTTCTAGAGGGGACAATTCCAATGGGAAAGTCCCTGGGAATGGGGGGGGGGGGGACAGATTTCCCTCCCTACCAGCACTCTGGATTGACTCCTTTTACTCCCGGGCTGACTGATGGACTTCTGTACCTGCTGCCTCCCCCCTGAATGGAAGCTCTTGAGAACAGGGGCTGCCTTAGCTATCCTGCGTCTCTGGCACTCAGTAGAGCATCCGGCATGTAGAAGGTGCCCAATCAGTGCTTGCTGAGTGAGCGAAGTGCAGGGAGCCCAAAGGGAGGATCATGGGGGAAAATAGACCAGTGGTTGGGGGTCCCTGCTGCAGTGGAGGCTTCCTGGGGATGGTCCAGGCTGTGGTCATGAGTGGCACTGGGAGCGTCCCCCCTCCCCAGGACACAGTCATGAGTGATGCTGGAAGCGAACCCCTCCCAGGCCATGGTTATGAGTGGTGCTGGGAGCGTCGGCCCCCCCCCTCAGGATACAGTCATAGGTGGCGCTGGAAGCATCGCCCTCCTTTTCCCCTTGGGGGATGAGCACCCACCTTTGTGGACCCTCGATGCAATCATGGCAGGAGTCTCTCCAAGGTCATTGGGAGTATCCACCTCAGCACCAAACACAATGAGGGCCTTGATCATCTCCATGTTGTCTTTCTGTTTGGAAGGGAGGGAAAACAGCAACTCAGGATTCCCAAGAAGGGCCGGCCTCTTGTGCCCGATCCTAGGCACAGGAGGGGGATCTCCCCAGCAGGAGGACTGTGGTCTAGAGGAACCTCAAGAGATGTTGTGGAAGGAGGATTTGACTTTTTCCTTCACCCCGCAAGAATACTAGGCAGGCACCATGGCTTCCTACCCCAGTCAGGCCAGTCGAGAGTAAGGGGAAAGAGGATGGGCCAGTCATGGGCTGAGGATGGAAACCTGGATGACCAAGGGCAAGAGTACGACAGGAGGGTCACAGAGACCCGAGCCATGGCACAATGAGCCAACCCTCGGCATCCATCCCATCCTGGGGCCGCCAGGTCACCAAAGTGACCCCAACCACTCGGGCTTCCCCTGGGAATGCCACAGAGATCTGCCGTCTGGATCTCTGGTCTGAGGGGACGGCAGCGCCGGACTCCCGGCCCAGCTCTGCCTCTCTAAGGACGACGTCACTGCAGCCAAATCACTTCCCTTCTGGGCCAGTTCTGTCTTTAAAATGGGAACAATCCACAGGTACCACCTAGCTCAGAGGGGCGCTGTAAGGAGGCGCTCTGCAAATGTAGCAACGCTGACCTTTGTACGCTGTGACCTAGCCTGGGATGTGGTTTGCTGGCCTTAGTAGCCAGGCCCAACTTAGTAGCTAGTTTTCTACAACTTAGTAGCTAGTTTGTTACCAACCAGCAACTTAGTATCTAGTCTTTTACAACTTAGTAGCTATTTTTCTGCAACTTAGTAGCCAGTCTTCTGCAACTTAGTATCTAGTCTTTTACAACTTAGTAGCTAGTTTGTTACCAACCAGCAACTTAGTATCTAGTCTTTTACAACTTTGTAGCTAGTCTTCTGCAACTAAGTATCTAGTCTTCTCTAACTCAGTAGCTCGTCTGCTACAACTTAGCAGCTACAACTTAGTCTTCTGTAACTTAGTAGCTAATCTTGGAGAATGGATAAGGCTGAAAAATTGCCACACTTTCGACCTAGAGCTTAGTTTTTCCCCATCTGAGTTTGGCTGGCGCTTGGAACAAGATTTAGAAGTTGTCACTGGCCCAGAGCCTTCCTGGCTTAGTGGGACCCACCACTATTTGTGCTCAATTGGTGTAGCTTCTGAAAACCCAGTCATGAGGCGGCATCGGAGGGTGACTCTGGACTCTGGACTGAGACAGGTCAGGCCGGTGCTCTAGCCATTACACTACACTGCTTTCCCGTTTCTGTTTATGTGGGGGCCTCCTCTCCCGCTCCGAGACAGACGTGCTGGTCTCTCCTCCTCTGGGCCTAGCAAAACTCTACCCGAGGCCGACTGCTGATCTTTCTCCCCAAGAAGCCTGGGCCCCCCATTACTCGGCACCTATCGTACCGTCTTGCCTCGTCACTGAACTCTCCCCCATGTAGCGTGAGTGTAACCAGACTAGGGTTGCTGAGGGACCCACAGTGGGGAGGGAGGGCGATCCTAGGGGAAAGGAATCGGGCCAAGCTGCTTTGCTTGTTGGGACTTGGGAACTGGGCTCCAGCCTTGCCTTGTCTGTTAACTAGCAACAGTGATCATGGGATTGACCCCTTGAAGGGACTTAGAAAAGAACTAGGGAGTAGGACCCTCATTTTGCCGTATAGCTGAGACACAGACACATTTCAGGATCTGCCCAAGTAACACCAGAGTAATCCAGGTCTGCTGAGCCGACCCCATGACCTCACACCTCCAGTGTCCTCACCGCTGAAGCCCCTCCTGGGTTAATTCTCTTCCAACAAAGGAAGTTGCTGGTGCTTCTGACTGAGCTCCTTCCAGCTCCAAAGTGCCCCCTCTTACCTTCTCCACCCCTCAGGACACCAGGCCCTGCGAGCTGCCTTGCACAGGGGGACCCCAACAACACTCCTATAAGCTGACCCTGAACTTTCTCACGACAACTCTGGGAAGCAGGGGCAGTGCCGGGACGATCTGGCCCACTTTAAGAAGGAAGAACCAGGGAGCCTGAGAGACTCCAAGTGATTTGCTCGTGACCTCCCGGCAGGGCAGGGCAGAGCTGATCCCAGAGCGCCTTCCTCCTGACAACGCTCAGTGACTGGCTCAGATGATGGATCACTTGGGGACTGGCTCGGGGGAAAGGCTCGGAGCCTGAGCGCCTCACCACCATGGCCAGATGCAGAGGCGTGTTGCCGTGTTCCCCGCGGGCCCCGGCGTTGGCGCCGTAGGTCAGCATCACCATGACACAGTCAAAGCGCTCCCGCATCACCGCGACGTGCAAGGCCGTGTCCCCCGAGTTGCTGACGCTGTTCACATCACAGCCCCGGTTCAGCAGCAGCCGAGCCATCTGCAAAGGGGGAGGGGGGGTGGGGCCTTGGTACCTCATGGCCGCCCACTGGCCTGGACACCTCTGGTCACCAGGGGCAGAAGGACGGCCCAGCTGAAGGCACGACTCCACCCCCCACCCATGCCCTTATGAGGAGAGCAGCCCCTTCAGGAATAGCAGATCCCTCCAATTCACTGCCCTCCCCACTCCCTTCCCATCCACCTTTCCCTCCTCAGGCCAAGGGACATAGAATTCTACCAGGAGAAAGAGCTGTCTGGGAAATCTCAAGAAAAGAACAGGGTTAAACCCCAGTACCCTTGTACATCTTCTGCCTCCAGACCTGGCCAACTCCTTCTCTCACTACCTTAATCAGTCCCTCTAAGCTCGTGTCCTGCCGGGAGTCTTCTGGCTGAACACGCAGCCGAAACTCTCCTTGCCTCCCCACCTGACCCTCCGGGCCCACTCACCTCTGCGTTTTTGGCCCAGTGGAGGGGGCTGCCTCCATACCGAGGGTCCTTGCTTTGGATCTGGCTGCTGTCCATGCTGATGATCACCTCAGCACACCTTGGGAGAGAGCGGGCCCCCAAAAGGGGAGGAAGGGGATGGTGAACTGGGACAGGCCCCTGGATTCTGCAGGATGTTTCTGCTGCTCCGACAGGACCCAAGCGTGACTTTAGTCCTGAGCCAGTGGGAGCAGAGAGTGGACGATGTGTGTGTGTGGGGGTAGGGTGGGAATTCATGGAAGACACTTTGTAAATGTGACTTTTTCCAAACGTCCATCTCTGCATGCCAGATAATTCTGATTTCTATTGCCTTCTAGGATTACGCACTTTACAGTGAAAGCTCGCAGCCTCATTTGCTCAGTACTACCTTGGAAAGTGGGTGTTATTATTATTATTATCCCCATTTTACAGATGAGGAAACTGAGGTGGGCAAGGTCATCTTGCTCAGAATCACACAGCTAGACTGAATTTGATCTGGAATCTCCTTGGCCTTTCCAGCTCAGCTCAAGTCCTATTGCTTCTACCACGTCCTTCCAAGAAGTCTGGTCCATCCTCGCCCACTGTGCCCTGTCACTCACTGTTCCCTGCCATTTTTGGTTTAGATCCCACCCTGCCTGCTCCAGAAGCCCGAGGCACCACTTAGGGGCCCACTGCATAGACTGCTGGAATCCCTGAGAGTGTGGTGCTGTGCCACAATGGGCGAGTTTCTTTCTTTCTCTAGGCCTCAGTTTCCCCCTCTGTAAGACGAGGGCTGACACATCCCTGCCAGCTCCAAATCCTCTGCCTTCTGAGGCAGCTCATTCCACCCTGGGCACGTTTATATACGTCCCGCCACATGTGACATCAGGCAGGCGTGCTCGATAACAAGGCTTGTTCCAGATCAGAGATGGTGCAGCAGTGTAGTGAGGAGAGCTGATCAGGCTCTGGGCCATTAAGTGTGAATTCCCAGCATCCTAGACTGGATTTGAGAGATGAGGAAACGGAGGCACAGAGGGGAAGGGATCTGCCTGCCCCAGGGCTCACAGGCTTTGGGCCTCGGAGACCCGAACTGAACTCAGATGATGGGACTCTAGTCAGTTCTGTGCCCAAGCCCAAGTCATTCTCCCTCTCTGATATTTCAGTTTCCTCAATGATCAAAGGAAGACTGCTTGGGCCCGTCCACCTTTCCGGGCTGTTCTCAGCAGAGTGCTCTATCAGTGTCCTCAGCTGTACGATGCAGATAATCGCTCCCAGAGTGACTGGGGGAAAAAGCATCATAGAGACCTGAAAGCACAAGGGGAGTGGGGCGGGGGGAACGACTTGGCCCTCTGGCTCTGCCCAGAAGGGGCCTCTGGGCCTGCTGCCATCCTTACCCTTTCTGGCAGAACTTCATGGCCGTGTGGATGGGGTAGCCGTGCTGACCCGCAACATTGCAGCAGGCATTACACAGCAGCAGCACGCGGACCATGTCCGGTTTGCCCAGCTGGCAGGCCAGGTGGAGCGGCGTCTGGCCATGGTTGCTGACGTGGTTCAGTCCGGCCGAAGGGTTCTTTCCCAGGAGCTGACGACAATCGAGGATCAGCCAGGGCAGAAGCCGGGGAAGAAAGGGGACAAAAATCCAAAGACAATCAAGGACTGGAAAAGTCCCCCATGAATCCCACACTTGCCTCCCCCCTCCCCAGCCTCCAGCTGCTGTTCATCTTTATCTAAGGAATAACAAAAAGGGCCCCAGAAGGGAGAAGGGAGTCAGGGGAGTCAGAGAATGGCAAGCCAAGTCTTGGGCTGGCAATCAAGAAGGCCCGGATTTGAGTTCTGGTGTGACTGTGGATGAGCAACTCCATCCCTTCTTAACCTCAGTGTCCTAAGATGGGGATGTTATAGTAGACACATTAGCAGACAGGTGTGTGTGTTTGTGTGTGTGTGTGTTGTGGGGGGGAGGAGAATATGTTTTGAGAATGTTAAAGTCCTTAGTAAATGTGAGCATTAGTGACTCTTCCCGACAATGAGCTGATTCAGGCCAGTTCCAATGATCAGAGAGAGGATTATGGGAACTGAATGTGGATCACAATACAGCATTTTCACTCTTTTTTTTTTGTTGTTTGCTTGCATTTAGTTTTCTTTCCCATTTTTTTCCTTTTTGATGTTTTTCTTGAGCAACAAGATAATTGTATAAATATGTACATATATATTGGATTTAACATATATTTTAACATGTTTAATATCTATTGGATCACCTGCTGTCTACAGGAGGAGATGGAGGGAAGGAGGGGAAATTTTGAAACAAAAGGTTTTGCAAGGATCAATATTGAAAAATTATCTGTGCATATGTTTTGAAAATAAAAAGCTTTAATAAAAAAAGGGAAAATTTTTGTGAGCATTAATGAAGTAGCATTGATTAATCCCTCATTCCCTTCAGGACACTGATTGGAGCGCTCCAACTAAAAGCAGCACAGAGGCTAACATTTTGTGCTAAGAAGCTGTGCCGATGGGAGAAAAGCCAGGAGCTAGGGTGGGAACACTATCAATGACATAGACTAGAGACAGCCTGGATAGGAGGAGGCCTCTGAGCAGGATTTCAGGAGAGTGAGCATAAACTTGTCACAGAGGCCAGAAAGTGGAGGAGTGATGGGAAATTTCCATTATCCAGATCTTTGTTGAGAATCTTGACTTTTCTCGACTTGGCTTTCGTGATAATTTCATCCTTTGGAAAACAAAAGAACCAACAAGAAGAAATTCTCATCTAAATCTAATTCTTACCATCAGGGAAGAATGGTCTGCTTGGCATGGAAATGATGGAAATCTCAGGGTAAACTAAGCCCTCCATTTTAGAGCTGCTGATAGAGGAGAGGAAGACATCAGAGGAAAGAGAGGAAGAGAAGAAGAAGTAGGAGAGAAGGACAAAAATTCTACAAAGTTAGTCCAGGACCAGGAGGAAAGGAAGATACTCAAGAATCAATTTCTGGACAAGCCAGAAAACAATTCTCATGAGAAAGAACGAGAGGAATGATGTGGACACTTGGGCATCTCACTGACCACCTATGATTGTAAAAAGCCAGATAGAGGAGGACAATGGAGAACCAGCTTCTGGGTTATGAACTATTTTGCAAAAATTGCTAGGAAAATTCAAAATAATATGCCAGAAACTCAGCATAGATCTACTTTTCTTTTCTTTTTTTAAAATTTTATTTAATAATAACTTTATATTGACAGAATCTATGCCAGGGTAATTTTTTTTACAACATTATCCCTTGCACTCGCTTCTGTTCCGATTTTTCCCCTCCCTCCCTCCACCCCCTCCCCTAGATGGCAAGCAGTCCTATATATGTGAGATATGTTGCAGTATATCCTAGATCATAGATCTACTTTTCATACCTCAAAAAAGGTCAAAATGGGGACATGATTTAAGCACAAGGTGATAGTATAAGCAAATCAGAAGAGCAAGAGATAGCTTACCCATCAGATCTTTGGAGAAGGGAAGAATTTATGACCAAAGAAGAACTAAACAGCATTATGAAATGCAAAATGGACAATTCTGATTATATTAAATCAAAAGGCTTTTTTGCACAAACAAAACCAATGCAGCCAAGATTGGAAGAGAAGCAGAAAGCTGGGGAAAAATTTTTACAGTCAGTATTTCTGATAAAGGCCTCACTTTTAAAATATAAAAAGAATGGAGTCAAATTTATAAGAATACAAGCCATTCCCCAGTTGATAAATGGTCAAAGGATATGAATAGACAATTTTCAGATGAAGAAATTAAAGCCATCTATAATCACATGAAAAAATGCTCTAAATCACTATTGATTAAAGAAATGCAAATGCAACTCTGAGGTACCACCTCTCAGATTGGCTAAGATGACAGAAAAAGATGACAAATGTCAGAGGGAATGTGGGAAAATTGGGACACTAAAGTATTGTTGGTGGAACTTTGAAGTGATCCATCCATTCTGGAAAGCAGTTTGGAACCCAAAGGGCTATAAAATTGTGCATAGTCTTTGACCCAGCAGTGTCACTACTGGGACTGTATCCCAAAGAAATCATTAAAAAAGAGTTAAAGAGTTAACTCCTTCTGTGGTGGCAAAAAATTGGAAACTGAGTAGATGTCCACCAAATGGGGGATGGCTAAATAAGTTATGGTATATGAAAGCATTGGAATATAATTGTTCCATAAAAATAACGATCACATTGATTTTAGAAAGGCCTGGAAAGATTTACATGAACTGATGCTGAGCAAAACAAGTAGAATCAGGAAGACATGGTACACAGCAATAGTAAGATTATGTGATAATCAACTATGATAGACTGAGAGGTTTGGTGATCCAAGGTAATCCCAATAAATTTTAGATGGAAAATGCCATCCACTTCCAGAGAGAGAACTATGGAGACTGAATATAAATCAACACATACTATGTGCATCTTTTTTTTTCTTCTGTTTTTTTTTTTTCCACTTGTGGTTTTCCCCTTTTGGTCTTATTTTTTGCTGTCAACATAATTCATAAGGAAATATGTAAAAAAAATGAATGTACATGTATAAGCAAAAAATGTTGTTTTTACATGTAACTGGGGAAAAAAATTTTTAAGTAAAAATAAAATAAAATCCAGCTAAAAAACAAAAGACTTAAAAAAAATGAGATGTCATCAATGATTCCTGAAGAGAAAAGACTGGAAAACAACAAATAGATGGATGGATGGAAGAAAGGATGAATGGATGGATGGAGGGATGGATGGATGAAGGGATGGATGGATGTAGAGGTGGATGGATGGATGATAGATGAATGATGGATGAGTGGATGGATGAATGAATGGTTGGATAGATGCTATTGTGATTATCAAAACAAAGGAGCCAAATAGAGTCCACAAACTATAGACTAGTGGGCTTGAATTCTATTCCTGATAAAATGCTATAATGTAATTATTAATTAAAGAGATGGAGGATGAATAATTAGAAAACGAAGCAGGAATCCCAAAGAGACAGTGGCGCTTCGTCAAGATTAGGCCTTCCCTTTTACGGAAGGGTTAGCAGACTGGCAAATCAGGAGAATCCAAAAGACAGAGTTTACCCAAATTCTGGCAAAGTGTTTGTTAAGTTTTTTAGAGAGATGTGAGCTACACGCCAGGATAGCAAGTTTAGATAAATCCGAAATTGGGTGAATGGCTGTGAACAAAGAGGAATCATTATCAGTTTGGTGTTATTTTGGAAAGGGACGTTCAGTGGCTTGGTGAAGTAAAAACCCTGCTTGGCCCCAGAGGACAGAAATAGGATTAAAGTTGAAAAGGCGAATGTTTTCTCATCTATTGTAAGAAGCTTTCTGACAAAATAAGAGCTATCTAAAAGTGGAATGGCTCTGTCTCAGTTACTAATGTCTCTCCTCTTTTCCACATTAAGATTCTCTTAACTTGTGTGTTTGTTTATTTTTAAAATAATAGCTTTTTGTTTTCAAAATAAATGCAAAGATAGTTTTTTTTTTTTTTTTAACATTCATCCTTGCAAAACTTTGTGTTCCAAATTGTTCTCCCTCCCTTCCCCTCATTCCCCGGCCTAGATGGCAAGTAATCCAATATGTTAAACTTGTGCAATGCTTCTAAACACATTTCTACATTTATCATGTTGCACAAGAAAAATCAGATCAAAAAGGGGGGAAAATGGGGGAAAAAAAGCAAATAACAAGAAAGGTGAAAATACTATGCTGTGATCCACATTCAGCCTCCTCCCTCCCCCCCCCCCACAGGTTTCTCTCTGGATACAGATGACTCTCTCCATCATAAGTGCACTGGAATTTACCTAAATCACCTCATTGTTGAAAAGAGCCAGGTCCATCAGAGTTGGTCATCATATAATCTTTTTGTGGCTATGTACCATGATCTCCTGGTTCTCTCACTTCACTCAGCATCAGTTCATGTAAGTCTCTCCAGGCCCCTCTGAAATCATCCTGTTGATTGTTTCTTATAGAACAATAATATACCATAACGTTCATATATCCTATCTTATTCCCCATTGCCCAGCTGATGGGCATCTACTCAATTTCCAGTTCCTTGCCACCACAAAAAGGGCTGCCACAAAGCATTTTTGCACGTGGGCCTTTTTCCCTTTTTATGATCTTTTTGGGATATAGACCCAGTAGAGAGACTGCTGGATCAAAGAGTGTGCGCAGTCTAACTTTGAACAGTAATGTTATTGTTATTTGTGAAGTCCAGTAAAGTCCATAAAGTTCTTTTATACAAATGCCCCCAATAAATCTTTAAATTTAAACATGCTTACTTAGCTTAGAAGTTCTTTTAAGACCCTTCACCATCCTGTTTGCCCACCTGGGGATAGGCTTATGGGCTGTTAATTCTTCAAGGGATTCACACACATGTAAAGTGACCCACTTTCCTCTTCTCCCCTTGGTTCATACCCTCTCTCTCCTGGATGATTCTTGCCTATACTCACTCATGAATCTTCCCTAATGGATCCATCCAACCTTAGGACTTCTACCACGACAACTGTATCAGTGGAGTGCTTGAGTGATTCCTCACTCTGGCAAGATGGCCAGCCAACTTCCTCTTCCAATCCTACATCCCTTACACGAACCACTGACTCTACTTGTGTACTTGTCATCAGTGGCAAGATGCACAGCCTTCCCTTAGAGTCATTCCTATTTCTAAGTCTCGGAACTGTTGGTGTCCCATAATTCATAGCTACAGGAAGAACACAAGCAGAAGGCGGGAGCTGAAAAAAAAATGGCTTTTCCTACGTCCACTTTTGCATTTCTCTGGGCAAACTATCAGCACATAAGTACCAATGATCTTGGTGCTCCCTTTGCCCAGCTGGGCTCATCACAAGCACTTCAAAGCAAGATGACCAAATATCCCATGAAGCCCTGGGGGACATGATGAAACCAACTCCTTTGTTTAGTTCTCCAAGGAGAGCCTGTGAGACATCCTTCCCCTGACGTGCAACTTACTCATATGCAGTTATCCCCTCCACATCGTGATTTCCTCCATCATGGTTTTGATATATCAAGAATTGGCAAAAGAAATTAAATTCTGGAGTTTTATGGAAGCCACAGATGACACAGAAAGGGCAGATGAGATATAAAAAATGTTTAAAAACTCAGAAATGCATAAAATATATGTATACTATTATATGATATTAATATATTTTATCTCTTAATACCCTAATTCAGATCTCCTCTGATAGGAAGGGAGGGCCAAGAATTTTTACGTGGACTTTCCAGATCCCCCTAACCCCCACGATATGGAAGGGATAACTGTAATCTGATTTAATTTACAGTAAAAAGGTCAGCAGTCATTTAGTTCAATTCCTCCAGTAGCAGACTAACTGGTGGTTGTTAGACCAATTGCTTTGAGAATACAAAGGATTCATTGGAGGGGATTTATTGTCCACTGTTGGTGGAATTGTGAACACATCCAGCCATTCTGGAGAGCAATTTGAAACTATGCTCAAAAAGTTATCAAATTGTGCATACCCTTTGATCCAGCAGTGTTTCTACTGGGCTTATACCCCAAAGAGATACTAAAGAAAGGAAGGGGACCTGTATGTGCCAAAATGTTTGTGGCGGCCCTGTTTGTAGTGGCTAGAAGCTGGAAAATGAGTGGATGCCCATCAATTGGAGAATGGCTGGGTAAATTGTGGTATATGAACATTATGGAATATTATTGTTCTGTAAGGAATGACCAGCAGGATGAATACAGAGAGGACTGGCGAGACTGACATGAACTGATGCTGAGTGAAATGAGCAGAACCAGGAGATCATTATATATCTCAACAATGATACTATTTGAGGATGTATTCTGATGGAAGTGGATCTCCTCGATAAAGAGAGCTAATTCAGTTTCAATGGATCGATGATGGACAGAAGCAGCTCACCCAAAGAAAGAACGCTGGGAAATGAATGTGAACTATTTGCATTTTTGTTTTTCTTCCCGGGTTATTTCTACCTTCTGAATCCAATTCTCCCTATGCAACAAGAAAACTGTTCGGTTCTGCAAACATATATTGTATCTAGGATATACTGCAACCCATTCAACATGTAAAGGACTGCTTGCCATCTGGGGGAGGGGGTGGAGGGAGGGAGGGAAAAAATCGGAACAGAAGTGAGTGCAAGGGATAATGCTGTAAAAAATTACCCTGGCATGGGTTCTGTCAATAAAAAGTTATTATTTAAAAAAAAAAAAAAGAGAGAGAATACTAAGAATTCAACTGATGAAAAGATGGCCTAAAATCGCTAGGTATCCTCCGCTTCCCTTTTTTCTCTATCAATGTCACTGGAGAAGCAGAAGGGGGCCACAGAAGACTGAAGATCACCAAACATTGTGTCCCAGCCCAAGACTTCAGCACTTCCAGCTCACCTCTCCCTGGCCTGTGGCTTCCTTGCTCATTTCCCAGGGACCCTTGCCCGGAGGCTCCCTCTTTTGACTAGTGAATCCCTAGTTGGGCTCAGCATTCCCTGAGAAGCTCACTCACTGCTCACTCCGTACAGCCCAACTCTTTCTCTGGCCTGCTTGACCTCCTCCCGCTGCCTCATGTCTATCTCCCTCGATGACACACCAATTCTGAGTACAGACTGTCTTTGTTGTCTTGATTTGGTACTTCTGGCATTTAGCAGAGTGCCTAACACATAGTAATTACTACATTCTTGTTCTCTCTGTCTCTTTCTCTCATCTCTGCATCTCTCTTTTCCCTCTTCCTCAATCTCTCTCTCTCTAATCTCTTATCTTTTCCCTCAGTCTTTCTCAATCTCTCTCTCTCTCTCTCTCTCTCTCTCTCTCTCTCTCTCTCTCTCTCTCTCCCTCTCTCCCTCTCTCCCTCTCTCCCTCTCCCTCTCCCTCCATCTCTCCCTCCCTCCCTCCCTCCCTCCCTCCCTCCCTTCCCCTCTCTCTCCTTCCAATCTTTCTCCCTCTCCCTCTCCATCTATCTATAGCCACTCATCTCTCAGGGGCTAATTGGCTTCACTGTGATCTGGAAGCAGGGGGATGGACAAGATGACATCTTGAATATCCTTGCAGGGCCAGGAGTCTATGAGCCTGATTTTTCTTATATGCCCATGATGGCCCGTGATCTGAAGGATATGGACAGCATCCTGGGAGGGCGTCCCCTCCGCCCCCGCAGGCCAGCAGCTCTGCTTTTTTGCCTTTTCAGGGACTGACCCCTCATTGCCTGGCACCGGATTTGGGACCTCCCTTTTGGCTGTAGCTTAAGGTTCAAGGCCAGCTTACAAATAACTGCCCTAAATCTATAAGGCCGTAACTTTGTCCCCAGGCTACCTTTCCCTCCCAAGGGCATAAGATTCCAGAGAGAGAGGCTCTGCCGGCCCAAACACTGACAAGAGATAACCAGGGGCCAACTATGGTTGGAGAGGCATTAGCAGGAGCCAGCAAGGGGCTGGGGACCACAGACTGATTTGGGCACCCCAGAATGAGGCACAGAGCTAGGAATGCTGAGGCCTGAGATCCCACAGTGGCAAAAGGAAGGAGAGGAAGAAGCAAGGAGGTGAGCCCAGGCTAAGGCTCCAGGAAGCCTCCCTCTGGCCCGCCTGTGCCCTGGGAGCCGGCCCTAGGCCTCTGGCCCTCTTACCTGCAGCACCTGAGGATTGTCCCCCTGCACGGCGTAATGGAAGGCGGTCTCCCCATTGTTGTCGGTGACATCCATGCGGGCGTGACAATACTGGACCAACTCCACCAGGCTCTCCCCGTCACCCTTTCGGCACGCCAGGTGCAAGGGGGTACATCCTTCCTCATTCTCTACGCTGTTGGCGCAACTGCAGAAGAGTCCAAGGAAGGGGCATGAGTGGGTATGATGGAAGGAATGGGCAGAGACATTGTGCCATTGTGCCCCCTAGCTGCCCCGGGAGACTGTTATAATGCTCTGGGTCGACTGTCTTGGAACAACACAAAGCTTCAATTCCAAATATTTAACAGATTTTTTAAACTTAAGTTTGGATGGCAATTTGCTTTAAAAATAAAATCAACTTCTCACCTTCAGTTAAGAGAAACCCTGATTCTGAGCTGGACAAAACCCTAGGAGGCATTCGGGTCTCTCCTGCCCTTCCCTGCCCTGATGTCCCCAAATCCTCTCTACAAAACTGCCCTCCCCTTCCCCTCCCCCCCCCGCCCCGCTCCTCCAGTGTCTGGTTAGAGACCTCCAGGAAGGGGCTGCTATTGCTGGGGGGGGGGGGAGAATATTTTGAGAGCCTTAAATTCCATGGGACAAAAGGAGGATAGGGGTAAAGTCCCTTCCTCTCTCCCTCCCTTCCTCTTTCTTCCCTCCCTTTCTCCCTCTTTCCTTCCTTCTTTCCTTCCCTTCCCTCTCTTTCTCCCTCTCTCCTTCCTTCTTTCCTTCCCTCCCCTTCTCCCTCTCTCCTTCCTTCTTTCCTTCCCTTCTTTCTTTTCTTCCCTTCCCTCCTTTTCTCCCTCTCTCCTTCCTTCTTTCCTTCCCTTCCCTCCCTTTCTCCCTCTCTCCTTCCTTCCCTTTCCCCTTCCCTCCTTTCATGTTTTCCCTCCTCCCTTTTTCTTTTCTTCCTTCCTTCCTTCTTCCCTCTTTTTCTTCCTCCCAAGACTCCCCAGGCTACTTTAAGACTCCTCTAAGTGGAAGGAAAAGTTTCCTTAGGGTGAAATGGAATCATCCTCTCTGCAATCCCTCCTATTGTTCCTGGATTTCCCCTCTGGGGTGAAGCGGACAATTGCCAGCCCTTTTCCTCAGGTGAGGAGCTTCCCAGAGCTTGAAAATTATCATCATGGTTATCTGCTCTTTCCTGCCCCACTAGGGGTTCCCCGTTGCCCTCCTCCCCCAATCTGAAGCTTCTCTTTTCAAAGCTAAACAACCATTGTTATTTGTTTGGGGTCTGGTTCCTGATTCAGGCCCTTACATGGGAGGGATAATCCAAATCTGGCTAAGCTGACCCACCATCTCCGTTAGTTAAGAGATGGGGACTCCTTTGGGAATGTTCATTTGGGCTTTTATCACCTGCCTTCCTTTCTTTTGTTCTGCAGGCAACTGGAGACAAGCCTGTGATGATCCTCCACTGGAGGAAGTGGAGTGGGAAGTTTCCGGATGTTTCTAACACCGAGGCCCTTCCTCTCTAGACCTTCGGGACCCTTTCCCACGTCCTCACCTGATGACTCGGGAATGGTGAAAGCACTCTCGGATCCCCAGCTCCACGGCCAAATGGGCCATGGACCAGCTGGGGTGACTTCGGATGCAGTCGGTCAGCTGCTGCAGGACATCGGCTTGCAGCACCCGGGTCGAGCTCTCGTAAAAGGGGGGCAGCACTGACGAAAACTGATGAAAGGTCACCATGGCATCAGCCTCCGTCTCTAGCTGGAAGAGCCTGGAGGACCGGGACAGGGAAAGAATGATGAAAGAGCTCCCCCTTCACCTCACCCCTATCAGGACCCTGGGCTCTGCTGAGTCGGGTCCCATGAGAGGCAGAAGAATCCACACCTGCGCCTCCCTCCCCACCCCAGTCAATCTATTGAGCCACCCCTCCCTGCTTCCTTGCCCTGCCCCTCACCCAGTTCTCCTTCTGCCCATCTGCTCACTCCATCTCATCTCCTCTGCTAGTTCCTCTTCCTCCTTCTCCCCTCTAAATGCAGAGATCCCCTAAAGCTTGGTCTGGATGAGAGCCAACCCTCCAGGAAAGGAACAGAAAGCAAGTGGACATCAGGGCGAGATAAAAAGAGGAGAGAAGCTCTCCTGACACGGTGGGACTTTGCTCTGTGTCCATGTTTCTATCAGCTACTTTTTGTCAACCATATATAAGAGACAACTTGGTTGTAAGAGATAAAGACTTGAGTTCAAATCCCGCCTCTGACCTATGCTGATTCTGTGACCTGACCTAGTTGCCCCCGACAACACTAAGAGTATGAACTGCAGAGAAGATGCTAGTCTGTATTGTAAAAGGATGTTCCTCTTTGGGAGTTCCCGATATTAATGACATCACAGGCTGAGTTGCTCTTCCTATAGAAATAAAGATGTTTGCTCTCTTTCCGAAAAGCTTCTCAAGAACCATCAAACAGACACCCACTGTCCACTTGGGATAAGCTAGCTGGAAACACCACAGACTTATGGTGGCATATGAGGTATCTCCGTGGCCATTTCCAAAAAAAGAGGGAAGAAAGGAAAGCACTGATTCGGAAGGTAACAAATAAGTGGAGAAGATAAAGCCTGCTAGAGGATTCTATATTTTTGAACTGTGACCCAAAGAAGAGAATGGATGATTCTAGATATTCTCAAACTTTTTCCCCAACTGCCTGTTAGGAAAAAGAAGTTACCGTTATTTATCTAATGCAGACGGTATTTTAGATCTATTTTTCAGAAATTGGAGTCGTACTTAAAAGCTGAGACTTTCTTAAAAGTAGAGGCACACAGCATCTTTCTGGTTCTTTTTTTATATTTTGGATGCTGACAAAGGTCTCTTTAATGGTTTCCTCCAAGTCACACTGATGCCAGTATGCTCTCTTCTTAATGGTTTATTTTCCAAATTTATTCTATATTGCTAAATATACAATTTAAATAAAAGTATGTTTAATTTAATTTAAAATATAGATTTGTAAAAAGAAGAGAATTGATGGTAAGGGACAAAGAGCCCCCAAGAAAGATCTATTAAAAAGCACCGCCCAGCTCAGGGGTAGGGGCCTTTCTGGGATCTCCAGCTGAAAGGGGCATATACACGTATAGCAACCACTGTCCTCTGCCACCCATCAGAAAAGGAAATGAGGCTGGTCTGGTATGACCAATTCCTGACCAAGTCATGCTGGGCAGTGATTACCACTTCCTTCACAAGCCACCCCTTTAATAACAGATTTGATATATTTCCCCCTGAGAATCAAAGTCATATTTCAAACTCCTACTAAATCAATGCAGACATCATACTAAGTGGTTTCCAGATTATTGGACAGTGAATCACAGAGTGAGCAAGTGAATGGCCCAGATCCTGGTGTTATTAGTGTGTGTCAGAAGTGGGACATGAAGTCGGCTCTCCTAGCTCCATTTTCTGCCTCTTTCCAGTAAGACGGTCAAGAACGGGGATGAAACAGGGACACAGGCGAGTAGAAGTAATATATATCCAAGAAGCACTGAAGGTGTACCCCAAAGCTGCTAGAGTTAAGAGTTAGGACTATTGAGGAAGACTCTGCCCTTCCCCAGAGATTTGCAGGGATGCTTCTACATGAAAATGCTTCAAGTCCACTGGCAGCAGGGAGCCCCAGCAACTGGGAAGGAAATGTGGGAAGAGGAGGTGTGTGTGGTGAGGTAAGGAATGGAGGCGGCGCTTCTGAAGTGCTCCTAATCCATCGGTCTCTGATTATGCCCACTGAACAGTAAAACAGTAAAAGGGCCCATAGGCCACCGGGTCCAGTCCTCAAAGAAATGCTATTGCTGCTTCCAATATGATTCAAGTGTTTTTCTGGGTAACTCGGATGAATTGTGCACATGACTGATCACGTGTAAATGTCGTCTCCCCAAAAGAAGAAGGAAGATTCCTTGAAGGCAGGCATTCTTTCTTTCTACTTTGTCACTGTGTCTATAAAGCCTAGAAAAAGGTCATTTTTCAGTTTGTCCAACTCTTCGTGGCCACATTTAGGGTTTTCTGGAGTGGTTTGCCAGTTTCTTCTCCAGCTCATTTTACAGATGAGGAAACTGAGGCAGAAAGAATGATTTGCTCAGAGTCACACAGCTAGGAAGTGTCTGAAGTTGGATTTGAACTCAGGAAGATGAGTCCTCCTAACTCCAGGCCTGGCACTCTATCCACTGTGATGCCATCCAGTTGTCTTTGGCACAGGGTGGGCACTTAATGTTTATCAATTGACTTTTTAACATACTGACAATAAAACAGTACGTTGCATAGCTCTTGGGAGGTGTTGTCTCCTCTCAGACTGAAAGGCTCTTGAGGACGGGACTCTTTCTTCACTAAACTGCCTTGCACAGTGTCTCACACTCCACAGAGATGCTAGAAACACCTGTGGTTTTGGACCGCATTTTGATGAGACATCAGTGATGTGCTATCTGGTCTTATCTAATATCACAAGTAAATTACTGTGGGAAATGAGTGTGGATCACAACATATATTTTCACTTCTTTTGTTGCTGTTTGCTTGAATTTTATTTTCCTTCTCATTTTTTCTTTATCTGATTTTTCTTGTGCAGCATGATAAATGTATAACTACGTATGCCTATATTGGATTTAACATATTTTTACCATGTTTAACATATATTGGATCACTTGCCATCTAGGAGAGGAGATAGGATATTGGAACACCAGATTTTGCAAGGGTCAATGGTGAAAAATTATTCTTGCATGTTTTGAAAATAAAAAGCTTCAATAAAAAAGAAGTAAATTATTAATTCATGTCACGAGCACAAATATTGGCATTCTCACAATGCAAACAGCCCAACCCACAGCCCTGGCTTCAAGAACCAAGGTTCCCTGGCCATCTGCTGTCATATCCTAAGTCCACTCTATTCACGCCAGTGTTATTCCCATCCTCTCCACCTCTCAAGCTAAGATAAGAGAAAATGTCAAAGCTATAATAGGGAAGGCTGTTCTCCTTCTCCCATGGCACACCTCCCATAATTCACATTTAAAACAGGTTAATAGTGGCAGCTCCTAGGAGCCCCAAGATCATTCACATCACTCCTCAGTCCTGAACCTCACTGACTATGTGAACAGAACAGGAACACCTCAAGCTGGGCCTACACTGTATGGATCTGGCCTGCCTGCATCAGTAGTGGTCACCCCTATAGAGTCCTGATGAACTTCTGCCAGCCAGCATGGAAAGTAGCTCCTGTCAGGCAGTGATGGGTGTAGTCGGCCTGGGCAGCCAGATCGTCAAGCCCTTTAAATGCCAAACAGATGAGTTGGTGTTTGTTTTTAAAGGCAACAGAGAGTCCCTGATGCTGCTGGGGCAGTGACCTTATCGGCAGTGACCTTATCAGAACTGAGTTGACTTGTTTAATTGAGGGTGAAGTAGGGTGGGAAGAAGAGGTTAACTGTAAATAAATTTAAAAAATTTTAAAAGGTATATCAATTTTGGCAAGTATGAGGAAGAGACAATTATTTGGGATGGCCAATTAAGAGTCTCCTGCCTGAGTCTTGGATTACGGAGGCTGGGGAGGAGAGTTGAGGGTGGAGAAAATAATACAGAAAAGTTTAAGAATTCTGGGTAACCAACTGGATATATATAGGTCTTGAGTGGAAATAAAGCGTGGTGCTTCAGTCCAAGAATGCCGGTGTATCAGACCCAACAGTGACTTGGGAGGAGGGCTGGTTCCACTTTATGAAGTCTGAGACATTTACATGGAGATACCAAGCAGGCAACCTGAGATAGGAGACTGGGGCTCCAGAAGATTTCAGGGGAGGCAAACCTATAGCTCAGGAAGGGGAAATAATTAGATCTAGGAGTCAGGGGCACAGATGAACCCAGAGTTCACTGAATCACCAGGACACCAGAAAGAAAGCAAAAAGGAGAGGACCTTGGACAGAGGTCCTAAGGGACACCAACATATGGGGGCTGGGTAAGGAAGGTGATGGGCAGAGGAGATTTGGAAGGATAGGAACCGACAGGGAGGAAGGAAAATAAGACAGGGTCACAAAAACCCAGGAAGGAGAATATTAACCAGAAGGGGATGGACAGAGGTCAAGAAAGATGAGGACCAAGAAGAGGCCATTGCAATAGCAAATCATTAGAAGAGTTTTTTTTTTTTTTTGAGTCATTCTAATCATTAGAAAACTTTTCTTTACAAGGAGGAGAAAGAGGCCTTATTGCCAAGTCCAATCCCTAGTGTTTTCTGCAATCAAGAGGAGAAAAACTGAGCTGATCCTTTCACAATCGAATGGCCCTCTGAAAATCTGAAATCTCCACTCCCGTCTTCCCATCTTCTTTTCCTAAGATCAGACATGGCCAGCTCCTTCGCCTGAGCCACACATGGAACGTCTTCACATTCCCTGAATATCCTGTTCGCTCTCCTTTGGATATGGATATGGTCCAATCTGGCAATATTCTTCCTCAAACATGGTGTCCGCCAGTGACCTGATCAAGCTAGGGGCCAAAGGGCCTGTCACCTTCTGCTCTCTGGCTGCTCAGCAGTCTAAATCCCATGGGCTTTTGGACTGCCACATCACAATCAATCAACTAATCAATGTATTCACTGATAAGCACCTACTATGTGCCAGAAACTTTTTGTGAGAGCCACACTAGCTTTCTTAACATTCCCCTGACACAACATTCTAGGTGCTGGGGAGACAATACAAAAGGAGGCTCTGCCCTTAGGAGGCTTCTGTTCTACCATGAGCTTGCAGACAGGCAAATACTGGATACACAAAATTGATATTCAGTGACTGGAAAAGCGCCTAAGAGGAGGAGGCTCTTAAGGAAGGAGAGGAAGAATCACCCTCCAGGTCTGGGGGCGGGAGATGGATTTTGCAGGAATAGAACAGTATGTAATTCAATTTGGTTGGCCCACAGAGTGCATGAGGAGGGGGCAATGGGTTCCTCTGAAGGAAATGGCCACTACTAGGTTGGCCGGGATTTCTCCTGAGACAGCCAGGGCACTTCTTCGTAAAGAAAGGACGGGGTCCGCTCAGACCTGGGTGTGGGCAGAGGCAAGAGCCTAGACGTTGAGCAACCAATGAGGAGACTGTGGCCCAAGTCCCCTGTTGCCATTCACTTGACCTCTACCCCCAGAATTTGAGGCAAAAACTTCTGGTTGCCACATCTCTCCCAACCCATTCTGGTGACTGACTTAAAACCCACGCCCAGACTTTACATTTACCCCGATTTAATTCAGACCAATGTTCAAGCCAGGCCCTTTCTGGAGCCCGAGTCTGTCGCCCCACTGTATTAGTGATTTTTCCTCACTCAGCTTTGCTCTTTAAACCTACAAATCATTCAAGTATGCCATGAGTGTCTTCATCAAGTCAGTCTCCCCAAGTCTCTCCCACTCAGCCACTAAAGCGATTTCCCTCGGCCACATCAGCCCCTCTCACTAAACTCCAGTGGCTTCTGGTTGCCACAAATGCTCTGCTTGGCTTTCAGAACCTTTCACAGCCTCATCCCCCCTCCCTTTGCCATTTCCTTATACTTATTCACCCCCACATAGCAAACAACCCAGTGACATTGGACTTACTGTTCCTCCCCATACAACCTTCCATTTCCCAACACCGGCCCCCAGGCCTAGACTGCTCCTCCTCCTCTCCTCCTCCTCCTCTTCTTCCTCTTCCCAGGCTTCTTTCAAAGCCCAGCTAAAAGCTCCCCTTTGATAGGAATCCTAAGCTATCCCCCTAAATTCTCAGGCTCTCCCTCTCCAATTCTCTCCATTTCACCCCATCCCCAACTGCTATTGTACATGGACGTTGGCGCATCGTACCCTCCATCAATTAGGACATCTACTGAGAAAAACTTAAACTGAATGAGGATGAAGACATCTCCCTGCATCACAGTAAATCAGAAGAGATCTGAGATGTGACTCTAAAGTGACGATGAGACTGAATTAACAAACATGTCAGCCCTGTTGTGGCTGATATCCCCTTCAAAGCAAAACCGGAGAGGTCGGAGCTGGGAAGGACCTCAGGATATGGCCGGCCAAAGCTGGTGCCCCCAAGTCCTCAGGAGACCAATCTTGGCTCCCTGAATTTTCCAAGGTCCTCTCTGAGAAGGCCCTTCAAAGGCGGATCACGAGGCAAACAAGAAAGCTTAGTGACGGCATGTTCTTTCTCTGACACACTTTCCCACACCCCCCTCATTTGCCCAAATCCCTGGTGATCCCCAAAGGGGATCAGCTGCGATCATAAGGCCCTTCCCACCTGAGGGTGTTTCCTTATATATCCTTTCACCAAATTCAACAGACCTGGGGCCAACTAAGTTCTGGGATGTCACTGCAGAGAGGCAGAGAAGTCAGGTACCACAGAGTCAGGCTCCTTGAGCCAGGAAGTCCTGGGTTCAAGGATATGCCTCTTCAGACACACACTGGCAGGTCGCTCATTCTCAGAGTCCCTGTGCAACTCTGAGGCTCCAAGGTATGGAGGAACGGCCAATCTGCCCTGTCAGAGGGAGTCGTACCCCTGGAATCTGGGGTCCAACCCCCCCAGCCCTCATCCCCCCCATGGAAATTCCATAATTTGTTCCACAGGTTCTGTAGGAATGCCCAGGGTCCCTAGACCTTTGAAGCCATGGCCTAGCCCAGTAGAGTAAATGTATATACATGGCCTCCCATAACGACCATTTTGCAGGGGACCCTGCATGTTTGAGGACATGCTGGGAAAAGGCCTGGCTTATCAGAGGAAAGAACTGAGTCTTGGAGGGCTCCACGATAGGGCCATGGACACAGTGGTCAAAGGAGGTCCAAAAGTTGTTCCTCTGACTCCTCATCTGGAGCAGTGCCCACTGGGATCTGTATTCTGCAGTCTTACACTTTTGCCCCTCTTAGGCCCACGTCCCCCTCAGCACGCAAAAGGACAGACAGAGGAAGGGGGTCCTTGGGGGTTAAAACTCTTTTCATCATAATACTAAGGCACTTTTATTTCTAATGTGATAAATAATGATAGATATAGTCCATTTAAAAAAGCTCTTTCAGGTGGGGAATCCTCAATCATTTTTAAGCAGGTAAAGGGGATGGTTCTGCAATAAAAAAGCTTGACACATGCTGGGTCAGACACTCTCATGGCTCCCTTCCAATTTGAAGAGTCTGTGGATTTATGATACCATGATAAAAAAGGGATCGAAGCCCCCACATACAAGAAAATATTGATAGCAGCACTTTTTGTGGTAGCAGAGATGCTGATTAGGGAATGGCTCAGCATGTTGTAGTTTGTAAATATAATGGAAGAGGATGACTACAGAGAAGTACTAAGAGATTCACATGAACGGATACAGAGTGAAATCGGCAGAGCCAAGAAAATACCACGCACGATGACTCAAATCATAGAAACTGAGAGAGCAACCAGAGGCATGAAACGTGACAAAGATTTTCAGACTTCTGGGGAAGCAGTGATTAGTTTTGCTGATATAAAGATTATACTTCTTTAGTTTTCTTTTTAAAAATATATAATTTGTTCTATGAGTTACTCTCTGTAAGAGGAGGAAGAGAAATACCGGGAGAAATTGAGTCAATGTAAGAAAAAAAATTATAAAATTTTAAAAAGAAGGAATTGTTAAAGCATGTTACATTCAACCCCACCGATGACTTCCTTTTCGTTAGCGAAGGAACAAAGGGCTCAAGAAGAGACTTGATTCTGCAGCAAGGCAGCATGGGAGTATCCCCGCAAGTCAGTGTCAGAATAAAAGCTGGAATCCAGACATCTCCATTATTTAAGCTCAGCAGTCTTTCTATTACTCCCTGAGCCTCAGTTTCCTTAACAGAAAAAGTAAAAGCACCAACCTCCTGGGGTTATTGTGAGGAGTACAGCACAGAGATTTGTGAGCCATCATCATTGTTAACTATTCATGAGTGAGCGGTGTCACATGGCTAGAAAGGCAGTGTGGTGTCATGGAACGAGCGCTGAACTAGGAATCAGGAGGGGCTTGGCCTCGGAGTCTGACTCCTACACTTGCCAGGCACATGACCCTAGAGAATTGCTCCATCCAATCCAAGCCTCAGTTTCCCAATATATAAATCAGGGACACCTGCATTTCCTCTCTTCCAGGGGTACAGCGAGAAGGGGCTTTGTAGGCCAAAAAGCCTGAAGAAGAGAAAACAGTCCTATTTCTTATATTACTGGACAAAACAGCGCGAAATCCATGACCTGAGGGATCTGCTTTTTGTCAGAGCTGCCAGGCAAATAAGAAACTTAAAAATCCGTTTCCTGTTTAACAGTAATGATTATTGGAGTGCCTGCAAACATCTACTTCTCCCTCCTTAAAAGACCTTCTGTTGGGTTCTCTGTACAACATGCTGAGTCGACCCATCCTCGGGAGACTTGAGGCAGAGGTGAGGGTGGGACGGTAGGCTTGCGTTCCTCTCTGCAGCCCCACCTAGTTACAGCTAATTACAGGGCCCTGCAGATTTCTTTTTCAGTCTGAAGTATAAGAGGAAAACAATCAGCAAAATCAATCTCTGCTTCCCCATGAGCATGGGGATGTGGAGAAATACCCTGCATTGATACAGGTGGGCAACTTGTCTGCAACTCATAAAGTCATCAGGACACTGAGAAGTCAAGTGACAATCACAGGTGTCAGAAGTGGTCATTCGAACGCAGGTCTCACAGACTCTAAGGTCGGTCATTTGTCCAATCTACTACATCATGATGGGGTCCAAACAATCCAGAAACATTTATGAAGAGCTTATTCCACACTGGATACTATGGTGGGCAAAAATAAAATATTCCCTTTCCCCCGAGAAGCTTCACTGTAGCATAAAATGTACTCCCAGTAAATACAAGGCAATGGGGAGGGGATAACAATGGATGGCTTATGGGCTCCCAGACCCAATGACAGAGTCTTGCTATAGCCAGAGTAACAGGCAATTGGGCAAAGAGATCTATGCAAAGATAACCCCAGTGATGGCAAGAGAGATTCAGGCTATAACAAAGAACAAACGTGATTGATACTGTATGGTACTGTACTGGGTGAATATAGTTCCAGTTTTTGGTACCCCATGCTACATATTAGAGAAGTTAACATTGCTGGAAAAAATAAAACCAACTGCCTGATTTCCCACAATTAAAATATGTCAGAGATGCTACTTTGGGGTACTATTCTTCAAAGTAAAGTGCTTTTTAGAATCTCACCTAAAATTCTGAACATGAAAGACAACCACTAGTAAATCTGCTGTTACCTGTACTATGTATAACATATGTGGCTCTCAGAGCAGGACAGGACTGTGGAAGCCACGGCATCTCCAGCCCCTCGCACCCTCCTGACCCACACCAGTTGCAGGTGCAGAAACCCTCCCTTTGTCACTAAGCCACAGGAGGTGGCTTCTATGTCAGAAAAGGCCTCGTGTAGGAAGTAGGCCCTGAATTGAGCTCTGAGGGCATGCAGGGATTTTATAATGTGATAGTGAGGAGTGAGTACACTTCAGGCTTATGAGGGACAGCTTATGCAACAGTGAGAGGTGAGAGATGGAACACAGGTAGGTGGAACCGCAAGCAAAGCACCTGAACTAGGTGACAGTCACAAATCTGACCCATGGACAACAAGTGATCAGAACAGGTGTAGGCCAGGATTGTAATTTCAGAACCCACGTTCAGAGAAGGGATCAGGGACTTGGCTCCTGAGCATGAGACTTAAGTAGGGAGGCAAGGATAGTGCTTTTTCTCTGACCCTGACACAAGACCGTGACCTCAGCTTCCAGCACAAAACTGGGGGGAGCTCCCTCTACCCCCGCAGAAGTGTCCGTGCTTGCTGACAGGGCCTAGAGCTAGCAACCATTTCCTGGAGCCGCACAAGAGCAAATTTGAGGCTGGGTAGCCCAGACTCAAACTGGAGACTTCAGAAAGACAGCAATCTGTGGTCTTTATGATACTGCACATGTCCTGATCAAGGCCTCAGTTCCTAGCCCAAGACTCTTGACTCCAGACAAGAGGGGCCAGGACTTCTGAGATAAGGCAGTAACAACTAAAAAGTATGCAATGTCTGGCCCTAACACAAAGTCCCAGGAAGGTTGGACAAATGAGTTAACAGAAAAAAGATAAAGAGCAATTACGTAACTAGGGATGATCAAAAGACCCAGAAAGAAAAGGAGACTTATCCCGCACATACCTACAAAAATTCAAGGGCAGAAGAGCCGTGGCCTGAACCATGCAGGATTTAGTAACCAGCTCCGTAAGGGATAGGAGAGCTTGGTCTGCAGCAGTGTCTCTGGATCCCCAAAATACTTCTGTCCCCTAAGGCTTCCACTCCAATATACAGGGACAGGAGAGGGGAAAGACCACTGTAGGACTGTGGGAAAGTGATTCCTTCTTGTGGGCCTCCCTTTGCTCAGCTGTACAAGATGGAGGCCAGACCTCACAACCTGTCTCGTTCTAAACCTGAGACCCTATCAGATTTCCCAAGCTCTATTTCTTAGCTGAACGGTGATCTCCACCCCCACATTCCCAGTGGCCACCACCATCAGGGACAAAGGGAAAGAAGCGTTAGGGCCTACCACCCACCGGAATCCATTCTGCGTGGACCTGGGGTTCACGAGCAGACAGTCCCAGGTGCGATGAGTGCTGTTTTTGAACAAAATCATCTGCCCTTCTTCCTTAAGTTGGACGCAAGATTTGTAGTCAGCCATGGACACTTCTTTCACCCGATATGGGTTGGAAAACAAGTTGGTGACATTGCTGATTGTGCTGACCAGGCGGCCAAAGAACTGCATCTTCCCAGGAGTGGGGGGATCGGTCTTGTTTTTTTCTCCCTCCTTCTGGAAGAAAACGGGGTCTGTGGTCAGCCGGGCTTGGTCCCCCATCCCACCTCACTAAGCGTTGTGGAGTTCTGCCCAGACGTCCCTCTTCCTCCCCACCAGGGCTTCTGGCACCAACTTGAGGCTTGGAGTCCTCAAAAGCTTCAGCAAGGTCCCCGAGAGGCCACTGAAAAGGAGGGAAAGAGAAACACTATTGAGAGGAAGGTTGGCACAAGAAGCTCGGCAAGGTCCCCCAGAAGGGCACTGAAAGGGAAGGAAAGAGAAACGCCATTGAGAGGAAGGTTGGCACAGGAAACTTTGGAAAAATCCCCAAGAGGGCACTGAAAAGGAGGGAAAAGGAGGAGAAACAGCAACGAGACATTGGCACAAGCTGGTTCAAGGCCCCCGGGGCCCAAGGAGTCCACTCCCGTCTCTGTCATTGAAAGACTATTTGAAGGGAACCCAGTCAATGGCCCATCCTATGCCTCAGTTTCTCCAACAGATAAGTGAGCTCTCCTCTCGGTTATGGATATGCTAAAAGCCACAAGCAAGTGAGTTCCTGGGAAAAGGGACTTCACACGTTGTCCCTTCCCCCCCTAGTGGGGCCACTCAAAGGACAGGTTTGTTCACAGCCTTTTAGGAAAATGTCACAGCTATCCCGTGGTTACAAAGCACTTTATATCCGCTGCAGACAGTTATCCAGGGATTCTTGTCCCCATTTTGGTTTAATTCCCCCTTTCTAGATGAGTAAACAGACTTGCAGAAGAAGTGATTTGCCCAGGCACACAGGCCTTAGCCAGTCGTCCAACTCCCAGCCCAGTGGGCCTGTCTCCTTTGACCACAGTCCCAAACAAACCTACCTGCTCACTCCTAAAGAGGAGGGGAAACTAGAGCATCGAGAACTCCGCCTCCCAACTTAGAAGAACAGAACCACTGGCTTTCAAAGTGCCCTCCTGCTTGTCTTGCCCTTCCTTCCAAGTCCTTCAAGCTCCAGGAACAGGCTGGGAGGCCTAGGGTTAGAGGGCTAGGAAAAGATCACCTCCTAAAGCCCAACTACTTCCATGAAGTATCCTCCACTCCCAAGGGATTCTGGACTGTAGGCACCGGGGAGTCGGAGGGCCAGGTCTGATTTGGACAAGTAACTATCATCTCTCACTTGCCATTTTCTCATTTAGAAAGTGAATGAGATCATCTCTAAAATTCTTTCCAGCTCTAACATTCTATGACTCTATTTAAAAATCATATCATTCTGTCCACTTTCTTGTGGGACCAACAAGGAGGAAAGGCTGGGACCTTTGGGTCCCAGACTTCCTGTGTGAGGAATGTGAAAAGAATGTAACAGGAAGGAGCTTCTACTGCTAAAGAAGCACAATTGTGGAATGGATCAACTCCTTTCCTCCACCTCACCCCCAAAATGCAAGATTACTGTGAGTGTTTGTTAAGCTGGGATCGAGTGGACATTTGCAGGGAGTGTTGGAGAGAGGATTATTTAATTTAATGACATTACCCATCCAGCGCAGACCCTTACACTCATGATCCCTGAAGAATCTCAGCAAAATCTGCAAGGACCTGGGCCCATAAAACTGAGGGGTGTGAGGGAATCCCAGGTCTCCTCTATGTCCACAGACCAGGTGATCTGTCTGCCTTCTGAAGCTATTACATACCGTGTCTGGGGCCTCGGCTCACCGACTAGACAAGCACCAATGGCGGTTTTATCCCAGCTGAGCAAGTTGCCTGACAAGTCGACCCACGCTTGCCCAGCCAGCTCTGGTTCTTATATTAGGCCGCCTGTGGGGACCAGGAGGTGGGGCAGGGGAAGGGAAACATGTGGATCAGGAGACCAAGGTACTAGGCCCTGCAGGCAGCCTGTGCACTGAGTGACCGTGGCAACTCCCCATCCCTAGGGATCTCACTTTCCATAAGGCTACAGATGAAGGCAGGCTCCCATGTATCTAGAAAATGCTATGATTGGATGAGCTTTTTAGTTAGTTTAGGAGACCTCTGAAGTCCTTCCCATAATTCTTCAGAGAAGAAAAGGCCCTCCCTGGGGAGTGTGGCCATCTTCATCCACTTTCACCCAGAAGTTAAGAGAAAGCGAAATCATGTTTGCTGGTTCTTCCCACCACCCTAAAAAGGCCCCCAGGGGCCTTGTCTTCATCTCAGCCCTCCTGCTGCTGCCAACCAAGGTCCTGTGGCCAGGCTTCTCTGGGCAACAGCCCTGGGAGGGGGAAGGTGGCTTGAAGGGTTATGTTTGTCACAAAGTCTGCAGGTGAGATGTGAGTCAGAGGCCGGGCCCAGGCCCTCTGCTCAGACAGGCATTAAGACCTCTGTACATGGAGGGAGATGGTAACAGCAGGGCCTCAACTGGGCCCCAGCCAGGGCTGGCGCAGAGATCCTGCCCCCGGAGAGTGGGAGGGATTGGCAAAGACATCTCCTTCCAAAGATAAAGATATTGCTCCTTCTCGGATTTGTGAGAGAGACAGAGACACACATACACACAGGGCTAAATAGAGAAAGAGACAGAGAGAGAGACAAAGACAGAGACACAGAGAGACACACAGAGACACAGAGAGAGAGAGAGAGAGAGAGAGAGAGAGAGAGAGAGAGAGAGAGAGAGAAAAGAAGAGGAGAGGGAAGAGGAAGAGAGGGAGAATGAGAGAGAATAAGAGAAAATTAGACAGAAGAGACAGAAACAGAGACAGAAAGAGAAAGAACAAGAGAGAATAAGAGAATCAGAGAGACAGAAGAGAGACACAGACAGAGAGAGAGAGAGAGAGAGAGAGAGAGAGAGAGAGAGAGAGAGAGAGAGAGATCTTCCATTTGCAAGTTAGCCATTTCACATTTCTGAGGCCCATGTGGGCACCCTCCATGATTCTCCCTACCTTGAACGTCTCTGACTTTGACCTGGAAAGAACGTAATGACTCATGCTTACCTATTCGGTCTGTTCTGTCTCTATCCTGAGCTTTCACTGCCTGTGTTCTAGGGATACATCCAGGCTGATCTGGTTGGCTTTAGAGCAGGGCTGCCCAATGGGCAGCTCCCCAAGGGCCACCTGCAGACAGGGACTGGTAAAGGCTTGCTCATGGAGGTCATGATGACATGGCGGTGATGATGGCAAAGCAGTCTATTCCTGGGTCCAAACCGGGCTCCCTAAACTGAGGACGAATGTTTGGGAAATTCTCATCCAGCCGTTATAACTAACCCAGATCCCCTTCTCCTGAACCAGGGACTTTCACAATGGCTGGGGCCAAGCCAAAGACAAGGGTGGCACAATCAATGCTGGGCAGAGGCCGTCCCCACTCCCAGGGTGCCCTCCTCCTTCTCGACACACCCTGCGGACTCCCTCCTTCCTCTACTTAAGCCCTAGTCCTTTTAATAAAGTGTGAACTGGTACTCAACCTAGCACTCAAGGCCTTCCCCAATATGGCTCCACAGAGGCTGCCCAGCCTCGTCTACACTCCTGCCAGCTGAGCCTTCCACCCATTCCCCGACTCCTGTTCTGGTACCACATCCTTGGTCACTTCAATTCCCTGCACAAAGTGCACATGTCCCCTCCTCTTCCTTCCCTCAGGAACCTTCCTTTTGACCCTTATTCCCTTTCTTCCAGGATGACCTCAGACCCACCTGTACCCTCCATCCCCAGGAAACCTTCCCAGACCTCCCCAGGTGAATGTGGTGCCTCATTAGGGAGCCTCCTCCAGTGGTTAAGGAGATCACTCTTTCTACAGAGTCCAAATCTACCATATGTGGACTCTACCCACTGGCCTCCCTTAGGCCTCCTAGAGAGAAGTGATGCGCCCAATCCCCCCTCACACATCCAAGGACAACCCTCATATCCCAGCAAGCAGCCCTGCTCCAGTGAACACATGGGTGGTTCCCTCCGAGAGCCCCGAGAGGTTCTGGCCTCCTTCATCCTGCTGACCAGCCTCTTCCAGACATGCTCTGGTGGGCCCCCGACCCTTCTAAATTGAACACAACAGTCGGAAGAGGCGTCTTGTGGAATCACAGATTATCTGACCTGAGGGGAACCTGAGAGCTTAGAATGTCTGAGCTGGGGAAGGGCTGAAAACAGAGAATGTCCAAGTGGGAGGTACTCCGGATCATGGAATGTCAGGGCTGGGAGGGGCCTTAGAACAGGGGATGTCATAGATGGGAGAGGCTTTAGAACAGGGGAAGTCAGGGCCCGGAGGGAACTGAGGAAAGGGGATGTCAGGGCTGGGAGAAGTTTGAGAACAGGGAATATAAAATCTGGGAGGAAGCTTAGAACAGGGGATGTTAGGGCTGGGGGTGAATTTAGAACAGGGGATGTCAGCTGGGAAGGGGTTTACAACAGGGATATCAAGGCTGGGACGGGGCTCAGAGTCCAACTACCTCCTTTTGCACATCTGACCAGGACAGAATAGAGAGGAATCCTGTTGCTGTCTTAATACAATCTGCAGTGATATCAGCTGTGATTATATATCAAAACGGCTCTTAGGAAGGAACTCTCTAGAAGTATGTTCCTCCCCTCCTGTCCCGTCCCGTCCCTCCCCCCTTCCCCCCGCCCCCATAGGGCCCACAGTTCAGGGGATTTTCCCTCTGCCCCGACAACATCCTGAGATGCCCTTGGACCGTAACATGGGGGATTCTCTCAGCTTCTGTCACTCGATTCTGTTTGACTCTGCTCTGGGGCAGAGGAGGGCTGGGAGCTCATCTGAGGTCTGGCCAGGAGACCCAGCCAACTATTTGTCTTCCTGGGGCTCTGAGGCACAGAGAAGGTGCTAACTTGCACAGGAAAAAGGGATTTTCTCCACTTGGAATTCCTCCCTTTGATGCACTCACTGGCTCTTGCCCTGCTGTTGAACCTTCAGCTCCGCCCAACAGCTGGCCTTGGTGCATGTGACGCCACATTTGCCCAAAAGGCCTTTGGGAAAGTTTGGAATCGATTTAGAATGCAAATGGTCACTTCGGGTGTTTTAAGTTTTGATGTGTGGATCTGGGAGAAGCCCTACCCGTCTGAGTGGCAGGGGAGGCAGTGAGGTGATATCACTGGGCACTGAGCAGTAGACCAGAAGCCACAAGGACTTGAGTTCAAATGTAGGCTCAGACACCTACTAGCTGGGTGATCCTGGGCAAATATCTTAACCTGTTTGCCTCAGTTTCCTCACTTGTAAAATGGGAATGACGTACCTCCCTCCTGGGATTATTGTGAAGACAAAATGAAATTATTTGTATAAGGATTTGTAAAGCTTCACGATAGAAATGCTTAGCATTTAGGACTTACTACTTGTATCTAATTAATCCTCTTCAAAAGACTTGTGGTCATACCACTACAAAGCCTGAGCAGCGAGGGCCTATATTCTGGGTCAAGAGGGCCCGGCTGGAATTTGGTTTCCTCCTCCATAAAATGAGAGCATTGAACTGGACGTCCTCCAACGTCCCGGTGGCTCAGAGGGCTTCAGTCCTGTGATCTCCAGGAGGGAGGCAACAGCTGCCTGGTACCAGCAGAACAAGATTACACAAGTGCCCCGGACAGGAAGCAGATCCCAGGGCGAGTGGAAACTGCATGCATGACTCTGGGAGGCCTAATACACAAGTGGCCCATTTGGGATTCTGACCCAACGTGCCCTTGCCTCCGACAACAGAATGTCACATGGATGGCATCAGCCCAGCCAGCTGCGGAGCAGCAATCTCCTAAGGAGATCGGGCTGGAGGCGGCTCCGGCTGCTTAGCCCGAGATCCCATCTGCTGATGAAGCCTTTGGCGATGGGGGGGATGTGGGTATTGCGCAGAGCTCTTGTGCCAAGACCATGGAGGGCAGCATAGACTGAGACGGGAGGATTCTCTAGTCCAGTCCATCCTTCCTTCTCTTCTTCCCTACTTTTTCTCTCTTTCAATCTCTTTCTTCCCCCTCTCTCTTTCTCCATCTTTTTTTTCTCTCATTCTTTCTCCCCCTTCTCCCTCAATCTCTCTTCCTTCTCTCTTCTTTTCTCATTCTCTTTTTTCCATTCTTTCCCTTCCCTCTTAATTCTCTCTCCCTTCTCTCTCTCAATCACTTTCTATCTTTCTCTCCTCTTTCTTTTCTCTCCCATTCTCTCCCCTTCTGTCTTCCATTTTCATCCTTCTTTGTCTCTCCTCTCATTCTTTTTCCTCCCTCTTCTTTCTCTCTCTCTCTTTCCCATTCTCTCTCACCATTTTCTTCCTCGGTCTGCATCTCTCTGCATCTCTCTTCAGCTACCTATTCCCCTCTTTCCTCTCTCATCCCCACAGATGTTCTGTGTATACCAGAAGATTTTTCTTTCTTCCCACAGGTCAGTGGAAGTTGAAGTCAGAGGAGCAGATTAAAATCTTTCCTCAGACACTGTATGACCCTTGGACAAGTCATCCATCTCTGTTTCCTCTCCTGTCCTCCTGGGGTTGTTTAAGGGTCAAGTAAGAATTTTCCAATGTAGTCAAGATTCAGGGGCCTTCTTCTCTCTGGATGGAATGGAAAGGGATCCCGGGCTGTTTTTATCTTGGCATTCCCAGAATGGCTCATAACAGGTGCAATTCTTTTATTTTTCTTCTCTCTCCTTCCTTCTTCCTTCCTTTTTTCTTTCCTTCCTTTCCCTTCCATTCTTCCAGGGCACCAGGCAAGAAGAGCTGGAGTCCACGATCAGCCTCAGCGTTGGGCTTTCTCTGTACAAGCCCATCATTGATTCCACTGTTATCCAGCACACAGCTAATGCTTAAAAAATGTTCGTTGACTTGAACTGAATTATCCTCATTCTCCTCCACTGGAAGGGGTCATAGATTTAGAGCAGGAAGGATCATGGAATCCAATACAATTTCCCCATTTCACAGAGGAAAAAACTGAGGCCCAGAAGGGGAAGTACCTCCTCCTCCAAAGCTTCTTCCTGCTGCAGAAACGACCAGAGGCCCTGAAAAGCCAGTCAGTGACGTCCAGGGTCTGGCCCCTTCTAAGGAGCTGGACATCTACCTTGGGGCAGGGCCCAACTGGTCTGATTTCCTTAACGTACAGATGGGGAAACTGAGGCTCAGAGAAGGGAGAAGGGTTTAAGATCACCTGAACCCCAATTGTCTCAAGGGCACGGATTGTTTTCCTAGTTAACTGTAATGAATTCTACTACTGTCTCCCTTGCTCACAGTATCTTTTTAACTGTCCCTTAACTTTCCTCATCTTTGTCTTAAACCGCCCCAACTTCTTTTTCCTTCAAGGTTGCCTCCTCCACCTCTCCGCTGACCCCCACTCTTTCACAAATGGCTCCCAGAGGAGCAACTTGCCTCACCCCAGGCCCACTGTGTCATAGGGCCCAAGAGTCAAGCATTTGAGAGATGGGGAAACTGAGGCCCTGAGAAATGGCGTCACAGAGGCAGCCAACAGCAACACCTAGATTGCTACCTGAGCCTTCAAATTCAGTGCTCGGGCCAGTCTAGCAAACTGTTTCTCCAGCAAACTAAGGATTCAATTCAGTTCCATAAGCACTCACTAAATGCTAAGCACGGTGGGAGGCACTAGGGAGACACAGACAAAATTAAACAATGCCTGCCCTCAGGAGGCCTCTGTTCCTCTGGAGAGAAATATATACATGGCTAAGGGAATTCTCCTTTTTTGGATCACGCCCTACAGGCAGTGGCTCTCGCAGACAGTTTAATTCGTGATGGCCAGACCTTCTACAGGACTCATAAAGACATAAGGTGCCTCTTCATCCCTCTTGGATCCCTAGAGGTAAATTCGTTAAGGTGCCTCTGAGGCTGGGCCCTCCAGAGGCTCTCCGTGGCTACGGTGCTCTGGGAGTTCAGACATAACATCCCCCATGCTGATTTCTGAGGGTGAGCAGGACGTCAGGGTCCTCCCATTACTCCAGTCTCCTCCCATCATGGAGATTTGGACACTCAACTTTGCAGCAAGGCCTATAGATGGATGTTTTCCACTCTTTGCATTCCCAGAGCTTTTCAAAATGGAGTCCTGAACAGATATTTAAATGAGCTGGATCAAAGTATTGGTTCCCTAAGCCACCCTTCGAAGTGATAGTACCTACAAGGAAGTGCCACACCTTCACCAGCTCACTGAAGAGAGTTTGTCCTGCCTTAGATACTGACTGGGCCACTCTGAGCAAGTCTTTTCACCTTTGTCTGTCTCGGTCCCTCATCTGTGAAATGGGGATGATGACGGTAGTTACTTCACAGAGTTCTTGTGATGATCAAATGAGATCCTATTTGGGCAGTGCTTAGCAAACTTTAGTGGGCTCAAGCAGAGAGCCCCTCACCTCAGAGGCTGTGATTCTGTGTTTTAAACTTTAAATTCCAACTCTGAAACATGAAGAGGCTAGTTTGGATAAGGTCCCTTTCAACCCTAAACAGAAATCCTAAAGATGTGTGAAAAGAAACCAGCCCTCCCTCTGGAGGGAGCTGCCCACTGGAAGTAGCCACCATGTTTTTTGCTGCCTTTCACCGCTCTCCCCCAAGCTTCCCTTTGCAGCTTTTTTTCCCCAGATACCTCAGTTATATCACGCTAACTGGGTCCCTTCCCAGGACATTAATTCACCTCCCTCAAAACTTCTGATAGCATGAATAAGACACTATTATCTTAAAGAGAAAAAAAGTCACCAAACAGCAATGAGCCTTGAGTGACAGCTCAGAGGGGGCCACGACCCAGGGAGAGCTGCCTAAGGAATCTTCCCAACCAGCATCCTGGAGCCCAAGAAACAAGGCGTTGACTCCAAATCAATGGCAAGAACAAGTTACAGGCCTTAAGAAGGCCTATGTCCCCCTCCCAACAAGGCCAGCCCCCGCCCCCCTTACCACTTCCTGACTAGTTGCTATTTCCAGAAACCAGTTCCAAGGTCCTGGGAATTCAGACAACCCTAGTCAGGGACAGCAAACAGAAGGATAAGGAGGGAGAAGGAATTAAGGGAAGATGGTGAGAGAAGGCTGGGGAACATGATCCAGGTTAGAATGAGAGGAAGGTAAGGAGATGTGATGAGTGTGCTAGACTGAGGATTACTATGTAGTAAGAAGCAGGGCTGGAGAGAACGGCAATCATTATAGACAAGAGTGCCTTGGTGACAGACATACACAGATACATGTATCTATATGCATGTGTGTGGATTATCTACATGCACATCTATGTAATTCTGGTCTATTTGGCAAGGTTCTTGAGAATTTTATGGCCTGACACTTAATAAGCACCTAATTCTGGCAGCCTGATGGATATGTTTCTCCTCTCCTCCGGCTCCATTCCCAAAAAAAGAAAGAAAAAAAAAACATGGAAGCTTTTTGAGGACAGGGAGTGTTTCTAAGTCTCTGGCTCACTAAGGTCTAGCTCAAGACCTGACACATTTGAAATCTTTAATAAATACTTGGTGGAGGTGAAGCCAAAATGATAAAGAAAAGGCGTCACTTCCCTGAGCTTTCCCCAAAATTCTTCTAAACACTTTTAAATAAGGCCCCCCCCCAAAAAAAAATTCCTGGAGCAGCAGAACCCAGAAAAGGATAGGATGAAATAATAATCTAGCCAAAGACAAATTAGAAAGTTGGCAGGAAAGGTCTGTTGCAGGGTTGAGAGGGGAGCACAGTCCAGTGCAGACTGCAGCAGCACAATCCCAGCTCCAGAAACCAGGGGCAGGCCTGGCTGGTACTAAATCAGTTGTGATAGTGGCTGCTTCTGGAGCTTTCAGCCCACAGAAGGTAAGGGGGTCGAACAACTGGTCAGAAAGAGATTATAAGCGTCTCTCTGCTAGCACTGAGGCAAAACTCTATAGCTGTGTACATTCTCAGATCCGGGCAGGAGCAGTGAGAAAGAACACTAGCTCACCAGAACAGGCAGAAAAAGTGCCTGTGGTCACTTACAATCAGAGCACAAGCCAGGAGAGTAGTAAACACATCTTAGGTCATACCACCTGGGAAGAACTGAAAACTTACAGGTTCCTAGAAGTATTTCTGAAAAGAGCTGCACAAAACCCCTTGAAGCAGAGTCCTATTTTAACAATGAGTTACAAATCAAGAAATAGGTTAGGAATAAGCAAACAGAAAAAAAAATTCTAACCATTGAAAGTTACTATGTGACAAAATGCACCTTTGGAAGAAGATAAAATCAAAGCTCCTACATACAAAGCCTCTAAGAAAAAGAGGAATTGGTCTCAGGCCATGGAAGAGCTCAAAAAGGATTTTGAAAATCAAGTAAGTAGATGAAAATCTGGGAAGAGAAATGTAAATCATGAAAAAGTCAACAACTTGGTAAAGAGACAAAAAATATGAAAGAAAATAACATCTTGAGAATAAGGATTGGCCAAGTGGAAAAGCACAAAAATTCATTGACCAAAAAACTCCACAAAAAACCTTAAAAATTAGAACTGGCCAAATGGAAACGGAAGTACACAAGCTCACTAAAGAAAATAATGCCTTAAAAATTAGAATTGAGTAGGGGCAGCTAGGTGATGCAGTAGATTAGCGTACCATCCCCGAAGTCAGGAAGGGCCTGAGTTCAAATCTAATCTCAAGACACTTAATACCTCCCACCTGTGTGACCCTGGGCAAGTCACTTAACCCCAATTGCCTCAGCCAAATATATATATGTATATATACATACATATATTCTCTATATATTCATATTATATATATATTTTTTTATATATATAGAGAGAGAGAGAGAGAGAATTGAGCAAACAAAAGATAATGATTTTATGAGAAATCAAGAAATAAAACAAAACCAAGAAAAGAAAAGACAATATGAACTACCTCATAAAAATAAATGAAATAGTAAATAGATCCAGGAGAGATAATTAAAAATTACTGGATTATATATGCAAGCCATGATCATAAAAAGGGCCTAGATAATATCTTTCAGGAAATTTTACAGGAAAACTGCCCTGATATTCTAGAACGAGAGTAAAACAGAACTGGAAAAAATCCATCAAACACCTCCTGAAAGAGACCCCAAGATGAAAACTCCCAGGAATAACAGCCAAATTCCAGAGCTTCCAGGACAAGGAGAAAATACTGCAAGCAGGCTGAAACAATTCAAGTCATGAAGCTATGGTCAGAATAATACCAGATTTAGTAGCTTCTACATTACTGGATTGAAGACTTTGGAATATGATATTCCAAGGAGCAAAGCAAGAATCATCTACCAAACAAAAATGAGTATAATTCTTCAGGAGAAAAAAAACGGATACTCAATGAAATAGAGGACTTTTAAGCATTCTAGATGAAAAGACCAGAGCTGAATAGAAAATATGACTTTTAAATATAAAGCTTAAGAGAAGCACAAAAAGGTAAACAGGAAAGAGAAATAAGTTAAACTATTTACATTCTTACATGAGAAGATGATACTTGTAACTCATAAGAACATTTTTACTATTAGGACAATCAGAAGGAACTAATATAAGCAGGGGGCATGGGCATAGATAGGAGTTGAACAGGAAGGGATGGTATCTAAAAAAATAAAATTAAAAGGTGATAAAGGAATCCACTGGGAGAAAAAAAAAGGGAAAAGTAGAATGGGGCAAATTATCTCACAAAAAAGATGCAAAAACAAAAGATTTTATAGTGGAGGGGGAAATAGGGAAGGTAAAAAGGAATGAGTGAATCTTAGTTTCATCGGAATTGGCTCAGAAGAAATAACATACATACCCAAGTGGGTATAGAAATCTATCTTATCCTATAGGAAAGTAAGAGGGGAAGGGGATTTAAAAAAAAAAAAAAGAGGGAGATGATAGGAGGGCAGATTGGGAGAAGCAAAACAGGAGGGCGGGTGAAAGAGAACAGAAGAAACACCTGGGGAAATTGGATGGCGTGAAATAGCAATTTTAACTGTGGGAAAAAAAAATTTGAATCAAGTTTCTCTGATAAAGAACTCATTTCTCAAATATATTAGAAAACTAAGGTAATTTTTTAAAAAGCTTAGCCATTCCCCAATTGATAAATGATCAAAACCTATAAAGTTTTCAGATGAAGTAATCATTTATAGCCATCTGGGATAAAAATCCTCTATTGATTGGAGAAATGCAAATTAAAGCAATTCTGAAGTACTATCTCCTATCTTAATAAGATTGGTTAAGAGGACAGAAATGAAAGATGACAAATGCTTTAGGGGATATGAGAAAAATAAGGTATTAATGCACTATTGGTGGGACTTGTGATCTAATTCAACCATTCTGTAGAACGCCCAAACTACGCCAAAAGGCTATAAAACTCTTGGATACCAATACTATTACGAGATCTGTATCCATAAAGAGATTAAAAAAAAAAAACAGGACCTACATGTACAAAAATATGAATAGCATCTCTTTTCTAGTAGCAAAAATTTGGAAATCGAGGGGATGCCCATCAAGTGGGGAGTGGCTGAATAAATTGTGCTATGGGATTATGTGCTATGAGAAATAAAGAGCAGGATGCTCTCAGAAAAACTTGGAAAGACTTAACAGAAGCTGATACAAAGGGAAAGGTACTGGATACAAAGTAACATTGTAAGACGATCCATGAGAGTGATTTTGCTGTAAGAATAGATCCAATATAACTCTGCAGGACTTTTGAAAGATACTATTTATCCCCAGAGAAAGAGTTGATAGGTCTGAATACGATTAAAGCACGCTTTTGTCTTTTACTTTATTTTTCTTGAGTTTTTTGTCTTCTTTCACTTTATAATATGGAAATGTTTTGCACGAGTACACGTGTATAACTGTATAGAAGTGCTTGCCTTCTCAATGAGGGGAGTGGGGCGAGAGGGAGAAAATTTGGAATTCAAATGTTTTAAAAACAAATGTATAAAACTGTTTTCACGTGTAAATGGGAAAAGGGAATATTCGACAAAAATAAAAATAAATGCTTGTTGATTGATAGGTGCACGTCTACATACAAATATAGAAGGATTTAAGTTCTCTGAAGGCGGGACCTGTTCTTGGTTTTGTGTTCCTGGTATTTAATACTTGTGGGGCCTGAAACTGGGGGATGGTGAGGGAGGAGAAAACGGGAGAGGGAGGCGGGGAAGGGAAGGAGAGGGAGATGGAAGTGAGAGGAAGGGGGCAGAAGGGGCAGAAGTGTGGGGAGAAAGGGATGGAGTTAGAAATTAGAAGGGGGAAAGAAAGGGGAATGGAGGGGGAGAGGGAAAAACGGACAGAGGGGCGGGAGGAGAGCGATTTAAGGACGCGGGCTGGGGGGCAGGGCTGGGCTGGGCTGGCCGGTTCCACCCTCCCAGGGCTCTGTGGCGGCGGGTAAGGGCGGGCGGGTCGGGCCCCGGCCTAAACTCACCTCCTCCCAGGCTCAGGACCTTTCACTTCCGCAAACAAAACGAGCTCCCTTTCACGTGACGGTCCCACGCCTTCCTCAGCCAATCAGAACGGCCCCCTCCCCGTCATGCCTCCCCCTCGGCCGATTCCTGAAGCTTTGCCTTTCGAGCTCGAGCACCCGAGGGAGGACGGACCGGAAACGGGAGGAAGACCGGAAAAGGGCGGGCTGGAGTCTTTTTATTTTTTGTAACCGCTCAATCAGCGGGCGCGGGGAGGGAGGAGACGAAGCGGGCGGCGTCTGGAAAAGGGGCGTCCCTGGCAATGCAGGGCGGAAGAGGCGGGGATAAGAACTTGGGAATCGACTTGTTGATGAGGGAAAAAAGAAGCGTCCCATCACCCTTTCCCTCTTAAAGAGACAGGACGCCCCTTGTGACTCTCCTGCTCCCCGAAACTACAACCCTACAAGACTGAAAGTTGGAAGGAAGGAGCTGGGCTGGCGGAGTGAAAAAAGTTCCCGCTAGAAGCATAAGATTTAAACCTGGGAGGTCATTTTACAAATGGGGAAACTGAGGCACGGAGCCGTTTGTTGACTGACTAGAATTAGATGATTTCCGCAGAGCATCTGAGAGGGTGGAAAGATTGGATTTCATTTCATGAGACCCTCCGTTCATCACTGACTTAGAGCTGGGAGGCGTTTCCGAGGACATCTAGCCCAACCCCCTCATTTTACAGAGAGGGAAACTGAGGTCCAGTGAGGGAAGCGAATCGTCCAAAGTCCCATGGATAATAAGTAGCAGAAGCAAGATTCAAATCCGGGTTTTTGACTCTTAATATCCCTTTTCACAGATGAGAAAATTAAGGCACAGAGAAATTAACCGACCAGTTTAACCAGGTCCTCCAATTCCATAATTGGTGTGTATTGATTTGCATGATATCAATGAGCAGGTTCCTTGACTTACTCAACAGGACGCAACCCGAGGAAGAAAAATCAGAAATTAAACTGGGCTGTTGCATCTCTGATTCCACGCTGTCACTTATTCCTTTCTTCGTTGTACTGACTCTGACTCTGACTCTCACCTATTGCTTCTCTGGGACCAAACAAAATAAACAGAATCCCTCTTCCTCATGACAGACGTCAAATGCTCCCCTATCCCACCTGTCTTTTCTTTTAGGCTAAACAGGACCAGGTTCTCCCACTGTCCTCCTGTATCATAAATCAAGCGTTCCTCCTTTTGGCTTCCCTCCTTTGGATGTGTCTTATGGATACCTTCGCTAAAATACGGTAGTTAGAATAGCCCAGGATGGTGAAGTGACGTACTTTCTTCCCAGGAAGCCCAAATCCTGTTTCTCTAGAATAATATGAAGTCAAAGTTTACTATTTACTCATCAATCCAGTCTCCAATCTAGTGAACATCTTTATTTTATTTTATTTTATTTTTAATTTTTATTTAATAATTACTTTATATTGACAGAATCCATGCCAGGGTAATTTTTTTTTTTTTACAACATTATCCTTTGCACTCGTTTCTGTTCCAATTTTTTCCCCTCCCTCCCTCCACCCCCTCCCCTAGATGGCAAGCAGTCCTTTATATATTGGATATGTTGCAGTATATCCTAGATACAATATATGTTTGCAGAACCAAACAGTTCTAGTGAACATCTTTAAAGAAATTCACAACAACTTTTGAGACAACCTTGATGGAAACTTAGCTTTCCCAGACTGTCTTATTACCATCAATTAAGACAGTGATGATGTGAACTCTCATCAGTCATAATTGCACACAAAAATTGGTTTTTGTGGACAATCTTGATGGGCCCATCTTTGGACGAGTCTGGGATCTGGTTTGCCAGGTGTGTTCCATCTAGTTCTCTGACCCTCCCTCTTGAATGCCTGCCTTTGTGTCTGAGAAACCCCAAGGCTTTATTTCTCTTATAAAAAAATCTGATTATAGTGAAGATCTTTGCTAAGTTCTTTTCAGCACTAAGTCCCCTATAAAGGTTACTCTTCTTCTCCCTTATAGTGCCTTTTCTTTAATGGTATCTTTCTCCTTACTCAGGCTAACTCTGGTTGGTCTAACTATATTCTCTCCCACCTCTATTTCCTATTTGCCACTCCTGGTGCCTATTTTACTTCTTATTTTTGTCTGTAAACTCCTTCCCTCCCATCTTTTGCCAAGGAGAATGGCCATTGTGAATTTGTCATATGTTTATGCCACCCTGACTCCATCAGTAGGATGGAGTAAGACCTATCTCCTGTGTTCCTTTCTCAGTCTTGGACACTATACTCCTCAAGATGCAGCATAAGATTACGTAACTAAGTATACTACCTTTTAATTTTATAATTCCTAACCACTCCCACACCTGATCTTTTTCAGAAGCATTATTTTAAAATTATTTTTTATTTATTTTTATTTTAGTTACATTTTTATTTAGTTAGTTATATTTTTCTCATCTTGTACTCACAAATTTGATTTTATTTACTCAAGTATAGGACTAAATTTCTCTCTATGAAGTGTCACCTTATCAGTTTCTACCCATTTATACTCTGTGTATTCTAGATGAGAAGAAAGCACATTATTTGGATGAAGTTGCAAGGGTATAGGACAAAGGTCACTAGCTTGGGAAAGAGGTCAGAGCTAGAGGTACAGCTTTGTGCATGAGCCACGTCAAAGTGAGCTGATTCAGAGCATTGCCATAAGAAAGGGCACTGGGAGAAGGTTAGCTGAGGACAGTCAGCCATTGAGCATCTATTAATCACCTGTTGTATGCCGAGCACTATACAAAGGGCGAAGGATGGAAAGAAAGGCAAGAGGCAGTCTCTACTCCTAAGGAGCTCACAGTGTAATGGGGGAGACAACGCAGAAACAGTCACGTACAAATTATCTTCAACATAGAGGAGGGACTGGAAGTAAAGAGAACTGAGAAAGACTTCTTATAGTAGGTGGGACTTTAGCTAGGACTTAAAGTCAGGAGGTAGAAATGAGGATAGACAGAATTCCAGGTATGAGGAACATCCAGGATGTTCAGTGTTATGACACTGAATTGCAGAGAACATGTGGATAGGATATAACAAGTATGGGCTAGGTTTTTTAAGAGTTTTTTGTTTTTGTTTTTGTTTTTGTTTTTTTTTTTTGCTGAGGCAATTGCAGTTAAGTGACTTGCCCAGGGTCACACAGCTAGGAAATGTTAAATGTCTGAGGCAAGATTTGAACTCAGATCCTCCTGACTACTCTATCCACTGCACCACGTAGCTGCTCCTTAAAGAACTTTTAAAGCACTAAAGAGGGCTGGATTTGCTCTTAGAGGAGTTTATTGAAGAGGTGGAGAGGAGGGGCTACAGTGGGGAGAAACTTGAGGCAGAGAGACCAATGAGAAAATTATTGCAATTATCCAGGGGTGAGGTGCCTGGGGCAGAGGAGAAAAGGGAGTAAATGTAAAAACATTATGAAGTATATTGGACTACTTGCCATCTAGGGGAAGGGTTGTGGGAAAATTGGAGCACAAGGTTTTGCAAGGGTTAATGTCCCAGAATTATCCATGTATGTTTTGAAAAATAAAAATAAATAGCAATAATTTAAAAAATTATGAAGGCAGAATTGACAAGATTTGACAACAGATTAGTTATGAAATGTGAGATAGAATGACCCGTTGTGATTTCAGAAGGTAGGGCCTTCTTTATCTTGACCAAAAGGCAATGGTGGATAGAGGAGGAAGGGGCAGACATCCTTGGATGTGGTTCCTAAAAAATCTAGGGGAAAAGGTACTGTTTCATGCTGTGTATCTGTAATCCCAGCAGCTCACATACTGTAGGGGCTTAATAAATGTTTGTTGATTGATTGTATTGATTGTCGCTTAATGAATGTATTGACTCTGGGGGAAGGAACGTTTCAAAAAAAGGAAATAGTAATAAATTTTCTTAAAATCGAGGGCATCCATGTTTCAGTTGGGCTACAAGTCCCTGCCAATTCCGAGATCCCAAATTATGCTTGGCTCCCAAAGATGAAGGAAAGGGAAAACCAGTGTGCATTTGCCCAAGAGCTGGTTGCCTTGGTTTTATGTAATTCTGGGCTATCCTGGAGCCAAGTAGATGACAAGTGGGATTTACCCAGGATTAGGGATTGGTAAATCAGGTCTGATGGGAAAATCAAGGGGACTAGAGTCTCTAGGGTAGTATTAAGAGCTTGATTAAGGTTGTTGTCCTTCCTTCTCGAAGAAGACCATGACATCACAGAGGTGATTCCATGACACTCAAGTGAACAAATTTAGGTGAGGGAGGGCTGGGCAAAGTCACCCACTTCCTTTTCTCCTCCAGAGCCTTCTGGATGCAGTGGCCAGATCAGGACAACTGGAGATGACCCTGAAGGCAATGGGAAGAGGAAAGTGTAGGAGAGAAGAAAGAAGATGGACTTGGAAAGTTGGATTGGGGCTCTTGAGGGACTGGAAATGGAAATGAGAGTGACAAAATGGGTCAATTAAAAGGAAGGAAAGAGGGAGGCTGTGACAGAGAGGAATTAGAATCTTGAAACAATCAGTCAAACAACAAACACTTATTACACATCCATGCTCTGTGCTCAGTGCTGATGGTACAAAGAAAGGAGTGAAGGAAATAGCTCTTACTCTCAAGGCAGAGACAGTAAGTTCACATGTCGATATAGACAGAAGTAGATTGGAATAGTGGGGGATCAGAACAGGCTTCATGGAGAAGGAGCTGCTGGTGTAGAGAGTTGAAAGGCATTGGGAGGTGGTCATGAAGGAAGACACCTGCGGTTGGTGGATTACAGGTAAAACATGTGGCCCAAGTGGTCAGTTATTCAGTTAATCTAAAAACATTTATTAAGCACCTACTGTGTGCCAGGTACTGTGCTGAGCATCGGTCAGACATGAACAATGTGTTGATTTGTTTACCTAGGGGTTGTATCCCTAGTTTCTAGCACAGTGCAGAGAGTAGGTGCTTAATAAATGATTGTGGATTAATTGATTTAAGCAGAGCCTAGATGATCACTTGTCAGGAGGCGAGGGAGGATGCCTGGATTTGAAATGATAGAACCTGGTTCAGTTACTGAGATCCTGGGCAAGTCCTTTCAAGTGACTTAGGCCTCAGTTTCTAGAACCTGCAAAATTGGACTAGCTGACCTCTGAGGTCTTTTCCAGCTCTACATCTATAATCCTCTGTGTGACACAGACCGATAAGGGCAGTTGTGGTGGGAATGTTCACATATTGGGGATCCCCAAAAGAACTAGAAGGCAACAGTGTTGTAATTTGCCATTTTGAACCCCCAAAATGTGTCCTGAGCTTGAGATGAATCTACAACTAGAGAGTTCTGTGGAGCAGGCAGGATCCGTCTGGGAACAATCTGAGACTATGGGACGCAAAGTCCTGAATGGGGAGAAACTCCAGGAATATAATTTATATAAGGGGAAGGAGCAGCTTGGGGACTGGCTAAGAAGTTCACCAGGAGTCCAGCCACCAGGGGGAGGAAGCAAGCCATTTGTAGCTTCTTATTTTAATTACTTTGTCTTCCCAACTAGACGTTAATGTTGTTCTTACCTGCTGTAGCCACTCAAAGGTTTCTCAACTGCCTGGAGCACGGCCCTCATCACTCCACTTAGTTACAGCTCTAGAGAATGGTACCCCCATAACTCCCTTTCTCGCTTGCCTGTGATTCCTGGTATGACCCTATTTCTGTTAGAAGCTCCTTCCCTCTTCTGAGCTTTTCAGCTCCAAGGCTCCCAAGCTGACTCTCAAGCTTTGTGTGTTCATGCCCTAATTTTAATTCTCCTTCTCCCCACATCAAACTGGATTTGGGAAGAGATGGCAAGCCTGGTAAATCACAAGATCCTTGAACGTCACAACTAAATGGAACCAGAGAGGCAGTGTGGTCCAGCGCTAAAAGCTTTGGATTTGGGGTTAGAACACCCTGGTTCAGCTGTGCAGTCATTAAGCAAGTACATCCCTAGCTCTCAGTTTCTTCCTCTGTAAAATGAAGCATTGGAGTCTCTCATGTCTAAATCTATGAATCTATTTGCCAATCCCTCCTTCCCCTCTGGACATTAGTTTTCTTTTTTAAAAAAAACAAAGGACTGGTCCTGTTCCCTGACATCTCCTTCTCCTCTGACCCCTACAATTCCCCCCTCAATAATGTTAGAAGGACATTTGCAAATCCAGAAATGGCTGAGAGTCTTGTCTATCCAATCAGTTTTCACTATTTGTACACAATGATGACCTGAAACCAAACCCTGAGCCGCATGCTAATAAACTGAAAGGAATGTTGTGGGACAGCAGGGAACTAGCCTCAAAAATGATACTTCTGGGGGCAGTCTGGCCTGGTGGGAAAAGCACACTCTTCTCTAGATTCTAGATATCATGTTATATAACTTGTTATTTATGAAAATTCTTAATTTCTTATTACAACTTTTTAAAGAATTGGAAAATCTCGTGGATCAGGAAATATTTCAGATTAGTGTGCATATGTTATGGGCATATATTCAGATAAAATGAAATAGAACTATAGACTACAGCACTAAAGTGAAATCTCTTTAAGGAGCTGAAAATATAACATGAAACAACAAAGATTTGATGTGCTGTATGATAAGACATGATATATGATGTGATATAACAATGTATTTTGATACGATGATACCATATGGTGGGATATTCATAATAATAGTGGGGTATATCATATGAACTATACTGTGCTAAGAACTTGTATTTAGGGACAGCAGCAACCCCTCCTCCTCCCCCTCCCCCCCCCATAGGCTCATATTCCTGTTCACTCTCTTCAAGATCAAAGACAATTGGGTAAATATGTTCTGGGATATACTCAAAAATGTTTGAAAAGATCTCTCTTCAGTTAATTTGAGCCTCCCTTATTTTCATAATTCCACCCTATTTTTGTCCTCTGAAGGACCCTTCAATTTTTTGGAGAGTAGGAGTTGTTACATTCATATAGATATATACATTCATGTAGACCTAAGAAATAGAGTTGTTCTCTGAGATACCACTACACACCTCTCAGATTGGCTAAGATGACAGGAAAAAATAATGACGAATGTTGGAGGGGATGCGGGAAAAGTGGGACACTGATACATTGTTGGTGGAAATGTTATCAAAAAAAGTTATCAAACTGTGCATCCCCTTTGATCCAGCAGTGTTTCTACTGGGCTTATACCCCAAAGAGATACTAAAGAAGGGAAAGGGACCTGTATGTGCCAAAATGTTTGTGGCAGCCCTGTTTGTAGTGGCTAGAAGCTGGAAAATGAATGGATGCCCATCAGTGGGAGAATGGCTGAGTAAGTTGTGGTATATGAACGTTATGGAATATTATTGTTCTGTAAAAAACGACCAGCAGGAGGATTTCAGAAAGGCCTGGAGTGACCTACATGAACTGATGCTGAGTGAAATGAGCAGGACCAGAGGATCATTGTACATGGCAAGAGCAGGATTATACGACGATCAATTCTGATGGACCTGTCTCCCTTCAACAATGAGAGGATCCAATTCAGTTCCAATTGATCTGTAATGAACAGAACCAGCTACACCCAGAGAAAGAACACTGGGAAATGAGTGTGGGCCACAACATAGCATTTCTACTCTTTCTGTTATTGTTTGCTTACATTTTTGTTTTTTCTTCTCAGGTTATTTTTACCTTCTTTCTAAATCCAATCTTTCCTGTGCAATAAGATAACTGCATAAATATGTATACATATAGTGTTTTTAATATAGACTTTAACATACTTAACATATATGGGACTACCTGCCATCTAGGGGAGGGGGTGGAGGGAAGGAGGGGAAAAGTTGGAACAGAAGTTTTTGCAAAGGTCAATGTTGAAAAATTACCCATGCGTATGTTTTGTATATAAAAAGCTATAATAAAATTTTTTTTTAAAAAAAGAAATAAAGTTGTTACATTCATATGGATATAAGAAACAGATATTTTTGATCAGTTGACATGTGGCTCTTTCAGATTAACAAAGCCTCCTATACATTATGTTCAAATTGCATCTTGTTCTGGTTCCCTCAAGCTCCTTCCATACCTTTCCCTCTAGTCTGTGCAGTAGCTTTATAAATAGCCAGTATGAAGGAGTCAATAGCAGGAAATTAGATTGCAGAGGGGAACCAGGAAGTCATGAACAAAGGGGCTCAAAGATGAAAGGAGCAAAATTTATAAACTATGTCATATATTAACCAAAATTCACATCCTGGTAGTATGTGCTGAATCAGGAGAAGCCATCGGGTTGCTCTGTCAGGATCTTCTGGTCCTATACAAATTTATACACATTTGTTCTATTTATAAATCCCAGACAAGTTGCAGACCTCCATAGCAGAACATCAAAAAGATGCTCATACTTTAAAAGTTTTACCAATAATTCTGAGATGATTTGCATATGTTAATGGCTAACTCCAAAGTGGCACAGAAAAGTTAGTCTAGTCCTCCCCCAAAAAAACTATAAAAATAAGACCTAGAACTCCTGCCTCCCCAAGCCCTCTTTCATCTCCATCAGGTCCATGGCGTCAAGTGCTCCTAATTCTAATCCATGTTTATGAGCGTGATAGTCTCTGTCTCTTCCTCTTTACCAATTTTTTTTGGGGGGGTGAGGAAGTTGGGGTTAAGTGAGCTGCCCAATATCACACAGTAGGAAGTGTTTAAGTGTCTGAGGTAGGATTTGAATTCAGGACTTCCCAACTCCAGAGCCAACCCAGTTCTGGGTCTGGATTTAAGTTAAGCCAAGTTGCACAAAGTCATCAGTCCCACTCTTTCTTCTAGAATAATTGGAATTTGGACTGGGATGTCTGTCCAAGTTCTAAACACTCCACCACACCCACTTCAGTCATCTTACTGACCATCGAAACAAATCGTTCTCATCTGCCCATTGGGCTGGGGAAAGTCTTCACATGCTTGGGTAGACAACTCCCTGATTCGCTTTAGTTTAGAGTCCTGCTGGTTATCCTTAACCTAGTTTATCCTGTCTAACGAGATGGTCCTACCAGGATTATAGCTGATACACATGCTACAGCTTCTTAGAGTTGCAGGTGAAAGTTGGGTGACAAATGGACACTAAAGGTGGATAAGGCAAGCCCTCATGCCAGATGTATTAGTCCTCCCTGAACACCAGAGAATTAACAGGTTAGTAAAAGAAGCACAAAAAAATACTAAAAACAAAACAAAAAACTCACCTTAAAAAGCAGAATTGGCTTAATGGTAAAAAGAAATACAAAAATTCACCAAAGAAAAGAACTCCTTTAAAAAGAGAATGGATCAAATGGAAAAGAAGTACAAAAATTCACTGAAGAAAATCATTCCTTAAAAATTAGAATTGGGCAAGTGGAAATTAATGACTTCATGAAAAGGAAACAATAAAACAAAGTCCAGAGAATGAAACAACAGGAGAAAATATGAAATATCTCCTTGGAAAAACAACTGATCTGGAAAACAGATCAAGGAGGAATAATTTAAGAATTATTAAACTCCCAAAAATCATGATAAAAAAAAGATCTTAGACATATTTCAAGAAATCATCAAGGAAAATTGCCTTGAAATTCTAGAACCGAGTGTTAAACAGAAATTGAAAGACTTCATTGATCACCTCCTGAAATGAAAATTCCCATGAATATTATGACCAAATTTCAGAGTTCTCAGGTCAAGGAGAAAATATTACAAGCATCCAAAAAGAAACAATTCAAATATCATGGAGTGACAGACAGGATCACACAGATTTAGTGGCTTCCATATTATAGGGGCAGAGGGCTTGGGATATAATATTCCAGAGGGAAAATAAAATAGGATCACAATCAAGAATAATTTAACCAGCACAACTGATTATAATTCTTCAGGAGGAAAATGGATTTTAATGAAATAGATGACTTAAATTTTCCTGATGAAAAAACCAGAACTGAATAGAAAATTTGACTTTCAAACACAAGACTTTAAAAATAAAAAGGTAAACACAAGTGAGAAATCATGGAATTGAATAAAGTTATATTGGTTAGATTCATGTAAAGGAACATGATATATGTAATTCCTAAGAGCTTTATGATTATACGGTAAGAGCAATTAGAAGGAGACTGCACAGATTAGAGGATATGGGTGTGAGTTGATTAGATTGGGATGATCTACATAAAAAGATTTCAGAGATGAGAAAGAGGGGTGAAGTGGGGGAAATGGAAAGGGAGAAATAGAATGGGGAAGTTTTTTCCCATAAAGGAGACAGGTATGGAAGGGCTTTTAAAGTGAAGGGGGAGGAGCAGCTAGGTGGCACAGTGGGTAGAGCACCAGCCCTGAAGTCAGGAGGATCTGAGTTCAAATATGGTCTCAGGCACTCAACACTGCTTAACTTGTATGACCCTGGGCAAGTCACTTAACTCCAATCGCTTCAGGGAGAAAAAAGTGAAGGGAGAAATGGGGATAATGAACAATGCTTGAACTTCAGTCTTATTAAAATTGGTCCAAAGAGGGAAGATTATCAGGAAAACTACATTTTTGCTAAAAGATACCATAAATAATGAAGTAATATAAAAATTTTCTACAAGTTTCTCTAGTAAAAGCCTCATTTCTCAAATATATAGGGAACTGAGTCAAATTAATAAATAAAAATAAGTTATTCCCCCATCGATTAATGGTCAAAAGATGTGAATACGCAATTTTCAAAAGAAGAAATAAAAAATATAATCACATGAGAAAAATGTTCTAATTCATTATTGGCTAGAAAAAGACAAATTAAAACAATTCTAAGGTACGACCTCACCCTATTAGACATGACAAATGTCGATGGGATGAGGGAAAATAGGTGTATTAATGAACTGTTGGTAGAGTAGTCAACTGGTCCAACCATTCTGGAGAACAATCTGGAACTGTGCCCAATAGGCTATTTCAAATGCCTCCTCTTTGTTGACAGTAATACTTCTACTAGGTCTGTATCCCAAAGTGACCAAAGATAAAAGAAAATGACCTATATGTACAAAAATATTGCTAGCAGTACCTTTTGTAGTGGCAAAGAGTTGGAAATCAAAGGGATACTCACCAATTGGTGAATGGCTGGACAAGATGTGGTATGTGATGAGAGGGATAGTTTCAGAAAAAAACATGGCAGTATCTATGTGAATTATATGGAAAGGGAAGTGAGCAGAACCAGGGGAACATTGTACACAGGAACAGAAGTATGATAATTCTGTGAATTGGATGGCTATTCTTAGCATTATAATGATCTAAGATAATTCTAGAGGACTCATGATGAAAAAGTACTTTCCACCACCAGAGAGAAAACGGATGATCCCTGAGTGCAAATTGAGATATAATTTTCTTTCTTTCTTTTTTTATTTTATTTTTTGCTTTTTTGGCTTACATGACCAATATGGAAATGTGTTTCACATGATTTCACATGTATAATTGATATATTGTTTGCCTTCTCAATGAGTAGAGGAAGGTGTCAGTCAGAGAGAGAATCAGGAACTCAAATTTAAAAAGAAAAGAATGCTAATAAATATTTGAAATAGGTATACATTTATTTGTATATATAATAAATATATCTATATAGACACAATATATTTTATATATTATAAATATTTTAATTTTTAATTAGAAAAAGGAAAGTACAACAGTTACTCTAGTCAAGTTTCTTTTTGGGGAAGGGATGCCCAAGTACAACAGCTGATACTACTATGTGGTCAATCAGTCACTTTAGGGCTAAGTGATGGGATGGGTTCTAGGAGAGGACACTCCAGTAATGGGAAAT